>NC_141003.1:25965977-27165977 GCF_052327205.1 Somniosus microcephalus | reverse complement strand
AAAATAAAAGTAGTTTATCTTTAAAGTTATACATTCTAATTTATATGTAAATAAACAGTGGGAAGTAGTGCTTTAGCAAAACATAAATTAAAGAACAGGAATGAATATACAAATTGCTTTTGCCTTCAGCTTCGGGTCTTGGGCACTCATACTACTCAGTTTTGGCAAAAGTTGAAGCTGAGGATTCAGTCTTTACCCTGTGAAATTGTGCTCGCGTCTTCCAAGACTGTGTGAAACATGAATCATTTCACCCCAACTATCTGGCAATGGAATATGGATGAATAATGAACACATATTGGAGAGCAGTGTGAAGAGAGGGAGAGGGGGGGGTAAGACAACAGAGAGCAGTGTGAAGAGAGGGGGAGGGGGGTAAGACAACAGAGAGCAGTGTGAAGAGAGGGAGAGGGGGGTAAGACAACAGAGAGCAGTGTGAAGAGAGGGAGAGGGGGGTAAGACAACAGAGAGCAGTGTGAAGAGAGGGAGAGGGGGGTAAGACAGAGAGCAGTGTGAAGAGAGGGAGAGGGGGATAAGACAACAGAGAGCAGTGTGAAGAGAGGGAGAGGGGGTAAGACAATAGAGAGCAGTGTGAAGAGAGGGAGAGGGGGATAAGACAACAGAGAGCAGTGTGAAGAGAGGGAGAGGGGGTAAGACAACAGAGAGCAGTGTGAAGAGAAGGAGAGGGGGATAAGACAACAGAGAGCAGTGTGAAGAGAGGGAGAGGGGGATAAGACAACAGAGAGCAGTGTGAAGAGAGGGAGAGGGGGATAAGACAACAGAGAGCAGTGTGAAGAGAGGGAGAGGGGGATAAGACAACAGAGAGCAGTGTGAAGAGAGGGAGGGGGGTAAGACAACAGAGAGCAGTGTGAAGAGAAGGAGAGGGGGATAAGACAACAGAGAGCAGTGTGAAGAGAGGGAGAGGGGGTAAGACAACAGAGAGCAGTGTGAAGAGAGGGAGAGGGGGTAAGACAACAGAGAGCAGTGTGAAGAGAGGGAGAGGGGGGTAAGACAACAGAGAGCAGTGTGAAGAGAGGGAGAGGGGGTAAGACAACAGAGAGCAGTGTGAAGAGAGGGAGAGGGGGTAAGACAACAGAGAGCAGTGTGAAGAGAGGGAGAGGGGGTAAGACAACAGAGAGCAGTGTGAAGAGAGGGAGAGGGGGGTAAGACAACAGAGAGCAGTGTGAAGAGAGGGAGAGGGGGGTAAGACAACAGAGAGCAGTGTGAAGAGAGGGAGAGGGGGGTAAGACAACAGAGAGCAGTGTGAAGAGAGGGAGGGGGTAAGACAACAGAGAGCAGTGTGAAGAGAGGGAGAGGGGGATAAGACAACAGAGAGCAGTGTGAAGAGAGGGAGAGGGGGATAAGACAACAGAGAGCAGTGTGAAGAGAGGGAGAGGGGGTAAGACAACAGAGAGCAGTGTGAAGAGAGGGAGAGGGGGTAAGACAACAGAGAGCAGTGTGAAGAGAGGGAGAGGGGGGTAAGACAACAGAGAGCAGTGTGAAGAGAGGGAGAGGGGGGTAAGACAACAGAGAGCAGTGTGAAGAGAGGGAGAGGGGGATAAGACAACAGAGAGCAGTGTGAAGAGAGGGAGGGGGTAAGACAACAGAGAGCAGTGTGAAGAGAGGGAGAGGGGGATAAGACAACAGAGAGCAGTGTGAAGAGAGGGAGAGGGGGGTAAGACAACAGAGAGCAGTGTGAAGAGAGGGAGAGGGGGGTAAGACAACAGAGAGCAGCGTCATCCATCCACAATAACCCTACACTCCGCCCAATGATCTGTCTAACTGTTTCACAAATGATTCCAGGGATTTTGCCTCCAACACTCTGCACTGAAGTGTTGACCACTCTCTGCCTGAAGAAGAATTTTCTGATATCAGTCCTAAAATTACCTTTTACTCATTTGAACTTGTGTCCCCTTGTCCTGTTTGCACAGTTCAATGTAAAGTAGGATTAACATTTTTCATACCATTTACTATTTTATATACCTCTTTAAGATTACCTTTCAGATGCCTTCTTTCCAGGCTGCAAAACACAAGACTCTCCAATCTCTCCCCATTACTCAAACCACTGCCACTAAGCACCAGCCTCGCAGCTCTTCTCTGCACTGCATCCAGCACTAAGCATCTCCGTTATTTCTCGGTGACCAGAGAGAACACAGTCCTCAAGGCTCGGTCTGCAAAACATTGTACCATTTGAACACGACATCCTTTGACTTAGCACTCTCTATTCAACACTCTATTGGATTCGTTGATTGGTGCTCAGCATTGGTTCGACATGCTGAGTAGGGATTCTACTAAGACCCTACATCTCTCTCAACTTCATGCTTAGCTATTTCAACACCACTCATGGAGTATGTGTGGCCAGAACTTTGCCTACCTGGGCGGGTCCGGTGTGGGCGGTGACCATGTCGGGTCACGACCCCACTGCTGACTCCACCCCTCTGTTGTAAATTAACTTACCTTAATGGGGTCTATTAAGCCCGCCCAGCGTGTTTCCTGGCCCAGTGAGATGGAGTAGGTCTGGTGATGTCACGGTTTCAGCCGGGATCTTTAAAGGGACCAAGGTAGAGATTACATTTGAAGTTTAATCTAACATAGTGCTGTCAGTGCACTACAACATTGGAGTGCTGCAAACACTGACAAATGGCTGCACAGAGGCAAAGGGCTGCACCCAGGTTCTCCGATGACTCCCTCCATATGCTTATGGAGGGAGTCAGAGCATGCAGGGAAGTTCTCTTCCCTTCCCATGGGTGGAAGCGACCTCCCCAGGTGATCAAGATACCCTGTTTGCAGATTGCACAGGAGGGCACAAACAGGGATGTTGTCAGGAGGACCTGGGTGCAGTGGCGCAAACCTTTCAATGATCTCAGTAGATCAGGAAATGTGAGTACAAAGCCACGCTCAACCTCATCCTGCTATGCCTCTCATCATATCCCCATCACTCTGCCTTCCCAACCCTACTCCTGCACATCCTTACTCACATCAACATACCTTGCACCTCCACCCATCCCTCTCTCTCTATCTACATTATCACATCCCCATCTCACTAACCTCACACTCACCCTCATCCTAGTGCAATCATACCAATTAACAATACACAAGGGTAGCCACTTGGGTGTTTTATCCAATGTTTATGTTTATGTCAAACATAAAAATCTTTATTTTCAACACTTTCCGGTCTTGGACAGATTTGTGTGCACCTTTGGAAGTGGTTAGTGAGTTGCAGTGAATGGTGAGACATAACATCTCCCCCCAACCCCGCCCCCCCCCCGACCCCGCAATGGTGGCAAGTGTGAAAGGAATGGCTTGGCCATTGTAGGGATGCTTTATGGTGTTGGTGTGGGATGGCGCCAACCTGGCGCCACATGGGTGTACAGCATAAAGTTAACAGATTAGAAGTTTAACTGCATGGCTCAAAGAGTGGTGTGGGAGGAAGGGACACTGGCACCAATACTGGGGAAAGAGGGAGCTGTTCTGTTGGGATGGGCGCCACTTAAACTGGGCTGGGACCTGCGTTCTGGCGAACCGAATAACTAGGGCAGTAGACAGGGCTTTAAACTAATGAAGTGGGGGGAGTGGGAGGATTCAGGAAAGAGTAAATTTAAAAGCAGCAAGAGAAATGTCAAGGCTCTGGAGCAGAGTAGAGTTTTGGGTAAAAATAAGCAGTGTGGATCAGGAAGGGACAGAGAGAGTAACAAAGGTAATAGGGCATCAGTGACTAAGGTGACATCAGGGAAAAATAGGAAAAATAAAAGCTAAGGGCACTATATCTGAATGCACAAAGCATTTGCAACAAAATAGATGAATTAATAGCACAGATAGAAATTAATAGGTTTGATCTAATAGCCATTACGGAGACGTGGTTGCAAAGTGACCAAAGTTGGGAACTAAATATTCCAGATTACTTAACTTTTAGAAGAGATAGGCAAAATGGAAAAGGAGGAGGGGTAGCCCTAATAATAAAGGTTGGGATAAAGACAGTAGACAGAAAGGCCTAGAAATTGGGTTTTGGCGCAGCCAGGGCTTTAGCGCCGGAAGTTAGTGCCGGCGCTAAGTCCCCCTGCGCGCGCCAAAAATTCAGTAGCGCCGCGCCCAAACGGCTGCCGGCGCTACTGGAGGGTTTCAGCGCCTCCCAATGGGCGCTACCTGCCCCATTGCGGCGCTGTTCCGGCGCTGCGGCGCCCGATGCGGTGCGGCAGGCTGGGGAAGTGCAGGCCTCCTCCTTCTGTTAAGGAGGAGCTGCCTGCACCCGACCGCTGGCTGTTGACGGCTGAATAAAAATGAGCCCGGCACCTCGGAGAAGTGCCGGGCTCGCGGCCCACACACATCTGTGCCGCGGGGGGGTCTTGGAGGAGTCCGGGGAGGGAGGTGCGGGCAGGCGGCCGCCGGGGAAGCGGCCGGCCGCCGCGCGACCTTAATGCGCCGGCGCTAACTTCAGCAAGGCACCTTTTACAGAACGTTGCTTGCGGCTGCCACGGGCGAGGCGGCCGCAACTCAATTTCGGAGTTCGGGTGGGTTACCACGGCAACCGGGACGCTGCGCACACCGATGACGTCATCGGTGCCGGCGCAGCGCTACCGGTGCAACGCCGCTTTAGGGCCCCACTCAATTTTTCAAATGGCCATAACTCTGGCGCTAGTCCCTCTAGCGCCTCAAAAGCGGCGCTAAGGCTAGTGAATTTCTAGGCCAAAGGATCTAAGCTCCGAAAATCAAGAAGTAGAATCAGTTTGGGTGGAGTTAAGAAACAGCAAGGGGCAGAAAACAGTATAGGCCCCCAAACAGTAGTTGTAATGTAGGGCAGAGTATAAATCAGGAAATTAGAGGCGGATGTAAGAAGGGTAATATAGTAATCATGCATGACTTTAATCTACATATAGACTGGGCAAACCAAATTTGCAGTAATAATGTGGAGGACGAATACATGGAAATTATACAAGATAATTTTCTAGATCAGTATGTTGAGGAACCAACTAGGGAACAGGCTATTTTAGATCTAGTATTGTGCAATGAGAAAGAGCTAATTAATAACCTTGTAGCAAAGGGGCCTTTTGGGAAGAGTGACCATAATATGATAAAATGTTATATTGAGTTTGAAAGTGATTTAGTTAAATCCGAAACTAGGGTCTTAAATCTAAACAAAGCAAACTACGTAGGTATGAGGGGTAAGTTGGCTAAGGTAGATTGGGAAACGACATTAAAAGATATGACGGTAGATAAGCAATGACTAGCATTTAAAGAATTAATACATAATTTACAACAAATATACATTCCTTTATGGCACAAAAACCCCACAGGAAAAGTGGTCCAACCGTGCCTAACACGAGAATTTAAAGATAGTATTAGATCAAAGGAAGAGGCTTATAATGTTGCCAAAAAGAGTTGTAAGCCTGAGGATTGGGAGGATTTTAGAATTCAGAAAAGGAGGACCAAGAAATTGGTAAGGAAAGAGAGAAAAGAATATGAGAGTAAATTGGCAAGAGACATAAAAACAGATTGTAAACATTTCTATAAGTATGTAAATAGGAAGAGATTAGTGAAAGTAAATGTGGGCCCATTAGAGGCAGAGAGAGAAGAAATTATAATGGGCAATAAGGAAATGGCAGAGACATTAAACAAATACTTTGGGCTGGATTTTCTCAGCCCCGAGGAGGCGGGTATGGAGGCAGGACAGCCGGTAAAGTTGCAGAAAGTGGGGGCAGATGGCAAGCCCGCCCCCATTCCGCCTCTGTGTCCTTTTGCCAGGAGGTGGGAAGATGTCCTGCTTTGGGTCCTGTCTCCTCGAGGCGGGAAAGGGATTAAATCCTTTTAACTGCCTGTTCAGGTGAAGGCTTCCCGACCTCGGAGAACCCCGCCGGTTTGGAGGAGTCGGGTAGGAGGTCTGCGGGGGTCAGAGGGGCCTGAAAGTCAGATGTAGAGGTGAGTGATGAGTGCAAGTGTGGAGTGGTAAGTATGTGAGGTGAATGTTAAGTGTTATAAAATGTTCACTTACCTTTGTTTCTGCCTACAGCCTTCAGCCGCAGTGGTTCTGGAGTCCTGACATCTTCGTTGTAGATTTCACAGACTGGCTGTTGGATCCTCCGAACCAACAGTCATCTGCTTTCTACAAAGTAGAAAGGTTTGATGAGTCCTGAACACTAGGACTCATCAAACTACACAGAATGTCAGTGTTTAACAGCTTCACAGAGCTGTCAAACGCTGATATTTCTTCTTTCAAGAAGTCTTGACAGATGGCACATCAGACGTTGACGTGCTCTGTCAGTGACTTCCCCCTAATTGGCCTGCTGAGCCCGCAGGGTGGGCTTAACAAAGTCAATCAGGGGAAAATCCCTCTGGTTGGCCAGAACATGATGGGGGCGGGACTGAGACCCGACAAGCAGCAGTCCCACCTCCAGCACGCCTCCATTCACAAAATCCAGCCCAATGTATCTGTCTTCATGGTAGAAGACACAAAAACATTCTGAAAATAATGAGGAACCAAGGGTCTGGAGAGAATGAGGAATGGAAAGAAATCAGTATAAGTAAAGAAATGGTACTGGAGAAATTAATGGGACTAAGTGGCGACAAATCCCCTGAACCTGACGACCTGCATCCCAGGGCTAAAAGAGGTAGCTGCAGAGATAGTGGCTGCACTGGTATTAATCTTCCAGAATTCCCTAGATTCTAGAACAGTCCCCAAGGAGTGGAAGGTAGCAAATATAACCCCGCTATTTAAGAAAGGAGAAAGAGAAAAAAAATGGGAACTATAGGCCAGTTAGTCTGACATCAGTAGCAGGCAAAATACTAGAATCTATTATTAGGGACATGGTAAAAGCACTTAGATTATGATTAGGCAGAGTCAACATTGTTTTTATGAAAGGGAAATCGTGTTTGACATTTTTTGAAGATGTGATTAGTAGGATGGCTAAGGGGGAACCAGTGGATGTAGTTTATTTGGATTTCAGAAAGCATTCGATAAGGTGCCACACAAGAGGTTTTTCCACAAAATTAGGACTCATAGTATTGGGGGTAATATATTAGCATGGATTGAGGATTGGTTAATGGACAGAAAACATAGAGTAGGAATAAACGGGACATTTTCAGGTTGGCAGGCTGTAACTAGTGGGGTACCGCAAGGATAAGTGCTTGGGCCTCAGCTATTTACAATCTATATTAATGACTTAGATGAAGGGACTGAGTGTAACGTATCCAAGTTTGCTGATGATACAAAGTTAAGTGGGAAAGTAAGCTGTGAGGAGAACGCAAAGATGCTGCCCAGAGATATAGACAGGCTGACTAAGTGGGCAAGAACATGGCAAATGGAATACAATGTGGGGAAATGTGAAGTTATCCACTTTGGTAGGAAAAACGAAAAAGCAGAATATTTCTTGAATGATGAGAGACTGGGTAATGTTTGCACTCAGAGGGACCTGGGTGTCCTTGTACATGAATCACATAAAGTTAACATGCAGGTACAGCAAGCAATTAGGAAAGCAAATGATATGTTAGCTTTTGTTACAAAGGGATTAGAGTATAAGAGTAAAGAAGTCTTACTACAATTATACACGGCATTGGCGAGGCCACACCTGGAGTACTGTGTACAGTTCTGGTCTCCTTACCTAAGGAAAGACATACTTGCCTTAGCGGGAGTGCAGCAAAGATTCACTAGACTGGTTCTTGGGATGAGGGGATTGCCCTATGAGGAGAGATTGAGTAGACCAGGCCAATATTCATTAGAGTTTAGAAGAATGATAGGTGATCTCATTGAAACTTATAAAATTCTTAAGGGGCTTGACAGGGTAGATGCTGGGAAAATGTTCCCCCTGGCTGTGGAATCTAGAACACGAGGTCACAGTCTCAGAGTAAGGGGTCGGCCATTTAGGACTGAGATGAGGAGAAATTTCTTCACTCAAATGGTTGTGAATCTTTGGAATTGTCTACCCCAGAGAGCTGTGGATGCTCAGTCGTTGAGTATATTCAAGACAGAGGTCGATAAATTTTGGGGAACAAAGGGAATTATGGGATAGGGGAATAGTGCGGGAAGATGGAGTTGAGGTAGAAGATCAGCCATGATCTTGTTGAATGGCGGAGCAGGTTTGAAGGGCAAAATGGCCTACTCCAGCTCCTATTTCTTAAATTCATATGTTCTTAACTAAATCTGGCCATGATGAGGCCATCCCTGGCCTCCCAGGCAGCAATGTGCTCAGGTGCTGATGCCCTGTGTTTTGTGCAGCATCAGGTGATTGCGGAGAAGGTTGGTATTGTTGGTGCTGCTGGTGTGCCTGGTGCTGCTGGTGTTGGGGCTCATCGTGGTCCGTTTCTGTTGACCAAGGTGAGCCAGTATAAATGGCACCCATGTTGATGGAATAGATGGCAGGTGAATACAGATGACAGAAACATTCTGTCAATGGTGAAAGAGTTCTTCCAATGAGATGAGACTGGATGGAGACTTTGCTAGAAACACTTGCAGCCTGCAGAATCTGTGCTGGAAATGGACTGAGCAACAGCTTCTGCCTGAGGAAAGTGATCATCTGTCAGGTGGGAGCTTTCACTGAACATTTGATGCTGTCATAGAGTCATAGAGTCATAGAGTTATACAGCACGGATAGAGGCCCTTCGGCCCACCGTGTCCGTGCCAGCCATCAAGCCCTGTCTAATCTAATCCCATATTCCAGCATTTGGTCCGTAGCCTTGTATGTTATGGCATTTCAAGTGCTCATCCAAATGCTTCTTCAATGTTGTGAGGGTTCCTGCCTCCACAACCCTTTCAGGCAGTGAGTTCCAGACTCCAACCACCCTCTGGGTGAAAAAGTTCTTTCTCAAATCCCCTCTAAACCTCCCGCCCTTTACCTTGAATCTATGCCCCCTAGTTATTGACCCCTCTACTAAGGGAAAAAGCTCCTCAGTATCCATCCTATCTATGCCCCTCATAATTTTGTACACCTCAATCATGTCCCTCCTCAGCCTCCTCTGCTCCAAGGAAAACAAACCCAATCTGCCCAGTCTTTCTTCATAGCTGAAGCGCTCCAGCCCTGGTAACATCCTGGTGAATCTCCTCTGCACCCTCTCCAAAGCGATCACATCCTTCCTGTAGTGTGGCGACCACAACTGCACACAGTATTCCAGCTGTGGCCTAACCAATGTTTAATACAGCTCCATCATAACCTCCTTGCTCTTATATTCTATGCCTCGGCTAATGAAGGCAAGTATCCCATATGCCTTTTTTACCACCTTATCCACCTGTTCCGCCGCCTTCAGGGATCTGTGTACTTGCACACCCAGATCCCTCTGCACCTCCGTCTTGCCTAGGGTCTTACCATTCATTGTGTATTCCCTTGCCTTATTAGTCCCCCCAAAGTGCATCACCTTGCACTTTTCCGGGTTAAATTCCATTTGCCACTGTTCCGCCCATCTGACCAACCCATCTATATCGTCCTGCAGACTGAGGCTACCCTCCTCGCTATTTACCACCCTACCACTTTTTGTATCATCCGCGAACTTACTGATCATACCCTTTACATTCATATCCAAGTCATTAATGTAGACCACAAACAGCAAGGGACCCAGCACCGATCCCTGTGGCACCCCACTGGCCACAGGCTTCCAGTCACAAAAACAACCTTCGACCATCACCCTCTGCCTTCTGCCACTAAGCCAGTTTTGTATCCAATGTGCCAAGGCACCCTGGATTCCATGGGCTCTTACCTTCTTGACCAGTTTCCTGTGTGGGACTTTATCGAAGGCCTTACTGAAATCCATGTATACCACATCCACTGCGTTACCCTCATCCACACACCTAGTCACCCCCTCAAAAAATTCAATCAAATTAGTCAGACATGATCTTCCCTTGACAAAGCCATGTTGACTATCCCTGATTAATCCTTGTCTCTCCAAGTGGAGACTAATTTTGTCCCTCAGAATTTTTTCCAATAATTTTCCTACCACTGATGTTAGGCTCACTGGCCTGTAGTTCCCCGGTTTTTCCCTACTTCCCTTCTTGAATAATGGTACTACATTAGCGGTTCTCCAGTCCTCTGGCACATCCCCTGTGGCCAGAGAGGTCCTGAATATATGTGTTAGAGCCCCCGCAATCTCTTCCTTTGCCTCACACAGCAGCCTGGGATACATTTCATCCGGGCCTGGGGATTTATCCATTTTTAGGCCTGCTAAAATCGCCAATACCTCCTCCCTCAAGTAATCAGCTGGAGCAATGGCCACGGAACTCCCACCTCAGGTTGACAGACGTGGTTCCCGAGCTGCGTGGATTCCGTGGCTATGCAGGGAAATTTAAAAGGTAAGTGAAAAAAGGCTCTTAAGTGCCTGTAAACTACCAGGTAATCATCTCAATTGGGTCGCACGCTGCTGCCGGTCTGGTCAGCTCCACGATGACAGATGCGCCTGGGGGAAAGTCGCGTGGGAGCGAAATGGAATCCGCCATCAAAAGTAACAACTTTCCCACCCAACCCGCCACCGATCGCACCCGCTACCACCCCATAAAATTCCGGCCTGTGTTTCCCTTTTTCATTTCTATGTGCAGTACCTAACACAATGTGGATAATTGCCCAGGTATGACCTGTCTACAAAAAGCAGGACAAAGTCAACCCAGCCAGTTACCAGACTCTCAGCTTACTCTCAATCATCAGCAAAGTGATTGAAGGTGTCGTCGACAGTGCTATCAAGTGGCTTACTCACTTACTCACCAAAAACCTGCTCACCGATGCTCATTTTGAGTTCTGACATAACTACTCGGCTCCAGACCTCATTACAGCCTTGGTCTAAACATGGACAAAAGAGCCGAATTCCAGAGGTGAGGTGAGAGTGACTGCCACTGACATCAAGGCAGCATTTGACCGAGTGTGGCATCAAGGAGCCCTAGTAAAACTGAAGTCAATGGGGATCGGAGGGAAAACTTTCCACTGGCTGGAGTTATACCTACCACAACAGAAGATGGTTGTTGTTGTTGGAGGCCAATCATCTCAGCCCCAAAACATCGCTGCAGGAGTTCTTCAAGGCAGTGTCCTAGGCCCAACCATCTTCAGCTGTTTCATCAATGACCTTCCCTTCAACATAAGGTCAGCAGTGAGGATGTTCGCTGATGACTACACAGTGTTCAGCGCCATTCACAACTCCTCAAATAATGAAGCAGTCCATGCAACAAGATGTGGACAATATTCAGGCTTGGGCTGATAAGTGGCAAGTAACAATTCTGCAGCACAAGTGCCAGGGAGTGATCATCTCCAACAAGAGAGAGGCTAACCACCTCTCCTTGACATTTAATGGCATTACCATTGCTGGAACCCCCACCATCAACATCCTGGGTGTCATCATTGACCGGAAAATCAACTGGACCAGTCACTTAATTGCTGTGGATACTAGAGCAGGTCAGAGGCTAGGTATTCTGCAGAAAGTAGCTCAGCTCCCAAAGCCTCTCCACCACAAATCACAAGTCAGGAGTATGATGGAATGCTCTCCAATTGCCTGGAAGGGTGTGGCTGCAACAATACTCAAGAAGCTCGACACCATCCAGGAGAAAGCAGTCCGCTTGATCGGCAGCCCATCCACCACGTTAAACATTCACTCCCTCCAGCACCGGCGTACCGTGGCTGCAGTGTGTACCATCTACTGGATGCACCACAGCAGCTCACTGAGGCTTCTTCGACAGCACCTCCCAAACCCGCGACCTCGACCACCTAGAAGGACAAGGACAGCAGGCGCACGGGAACTCCATCACCTCCAAGTTCCCCTCAAAGTCACACAATATCCTGACTTGGAAAGGTATCGCTGTTCCGTCATCGTCGCTATGTCAAAAAACAGCATTGAGGGAGTACCTTCACTACACGGCCAGCAACAGTTCAAGGAGAAGGCCCAACACCATCTTCCCAAGGGCAACTAGGATGGGTAATAAATGCTGGCCTTGCTAGCGACGCCCATATCCCAAGAATGAATTTTAAAAAAAAGTGTCAGCATTGAATTCTATCTGCTATTGTTCAGCCCACTCATATATTTTGTTGAGCACTTTCTTTAACTCCTGGGCTATCTGCTTCGACTCCATTGCTCCTCCTAATTTGATATTGTCTGCAAATTTGGCCAATTTGCATTGAGTTTCTGAATCTAAGACATTGATGTAAATTGGAAAAAGTAGCGATCCCAACACAGAGCCCACTTGTAAGATTTGCAAAATTCCCACATGCCCCCAAGGTTATTAATAAAAGGGACCCTGCGTGGACATTTTAAAAAGGGTACTCAAAAGATGGTGTCCGCACCTCATGACCAAAAGCCTGCAAGATTTTAAAAAGCTTGGACTCTGTGGCAGCACAAGCAGCTTTGGGAAATCGAAACTTAAAATGCATTTCTGTGAAAAAGGACTTTTGTGTTTTGAAAGCCAGACAGCAAACATTGAATATGCAGTACGTCAGATCGTAGACAGATCAAAACCAGTTAGGCCTATACATGAGGCCAGTAGTTTGTCCGCATAAATAATCAGAAACATCTTATGGGAGCCATCAAGGCTGGACAGGCCGATTAGAATGCATTAAAGACAATACAGCCTGGACAGCAGGCCATTAGGTGCGATAAACGGCCACCTAAATCCAGTTAACTTAGATTGCTATAATCATTTAACACAGCCCGCCAAAATTGAAACAATGAACTAACCTGATTTGGCGTGCAGATAAGGGCCATTCGAAAGGAGTGTAACTGTAGGCCCCCAGTAGCAATCGCTCTCTTGCTTTTGCTCCTGGCTCTTGACTCTTGCGCTGCCTTGGGCTGCCGCCGCCCGTACTTATGCCCTGGCCTTGTGGCGGGTTCCCTCCTCGCTCCCCGTAGCAAATTTTCAGCAGTCAAGGACATCCATACCAACTGCAGGGGAGGGGAACGAGACCCGAGTCCAAAGTCACCCAGGACACCCGGGCCACGAGAGAGGGCAGAGGAAATGAGGCAAATGAGACGAGACGAGTAGAGACGAAGAAGAAGGTAACAACTTGATAAGAGCAGAGCAGGCAGCAAAAAACGTATCGATAAAGGCCAAGCGCCTAGTTATAAGCTGGCGCTTGGGGAGGCGAACATCTTGTTGAGCACTGCGAATAAATGCAGGTGTCCACGCCACAACAAATATACTGGCGTTTGACGCTTGGGTAGGAAAATCTAGGCAGTGAAGACTGCCAACTGCCCTATAGGCACAACGTTACTGCCGACGACTGCCCGAGGGAGAAGAAGAAGAGAACCCATCGCGACGAGATGACGATGGTAGCTGAGGAGAAGAAAAGGTGTGTCGCCGCAGCAGCTCCAGCACCACGCCCCTGAGACCACGTGGCGACGGGGTACCTAAAAGGGCAGAAGACCAAACCTCAAAACCCGCATCCGTTAAAACAGCTGGCTTTGCTTTGGATTGGTGAGCATGAATTCTGGCCCCTCATAGCTTAATCTAGTTAGGTATAGGGGGTGGGATAAGGATAGGGGGATTGTTAATGTAGTTGTTTTTCCCTCAATGTGCCGTGTGTTCCCCATTCCCTGTGTAAGTATAGTTATTTTGTATTTGCCTGTATTTTATACTAGTGACTTCTCATAAGACTGTTTTATTTTCTGTTTTAATAAAATCTTGGTTTTCTTACACTTGTCTACTCGAGTTTTCTGTATCGCCGCCTGTACCTAAGTCCGGTGTCCAGAACCCAGGGGTGTGGGAGTGATTCGAACCGCTCACAGACAGTCAGGAGTATAACTGACTGGGCGCACGCGCCGACCCGCCACCCCCTACACACTCCCACCCTGACATTGCTGCTCTAACCAGTACCCATTCTTTTCCAGCCTTCAGCCAATTTCTTACCTATTCCCACATTTTGCCCTGGATCCCCACAGCTTTGAGCTTAACTAGTAACCTTTTTTTAGTGGAATTTTATGAAATGCTTTATGGAAGTTGAGTTTATGTACTGCAAGGATTCATTTGAAGTGATAGAGAAAAACCCTGCTTGTCCCAGAAGATAAGAATCACAAAATATCTATGAAAACCAGCAACTAAAAGAATTCCAATGTTAATTTTCTCTATTGAGAGTGAAATGAAAAGTGGAATACAGATTTTCAAATCTAAAGTCAATTTTCCTCAAATCCCTCTGCTAATGGACTCTGAGATTGAAAGCACAGAAATATAATTTGAATTCTTTTGTATCATAATGGTTGTGGCGTCTGGAAGACTGTGATAAAAGCTGTGTGAAGTGGGTTTCTCCTTGGCCTACTTTTAGGCCGGAAACAGCACAAAACGATCAATAGATTCCGTGCAGCAGCCTGCTCCAACACCTGTAACAGAATAACTCAGAGACAGGAAGCTTTACCTATAATAGAGACACCTCCACACCACCACAAAAACATCAACATTTTCTATTCCACTTGTCCTTGCTCTTTCCCGTTTTATCCTTTTCGGTTTCAGTGAAGATCTTCTTTCTTTGATTAAATTCATTCTCCTGCTTTCTTTGAGGTTAGTTATTTTATCTGATTTATTCCCTTGCCTGTTTTATTATCTGATTTACCCCATGAGAGGGTAATTTTGTGCGGGCCTGCTGACCACCTGGAGCCTAGATTGAAGGTAGGGTCATAACAATGTAGCCCCGATTCTCTGATCTGTGCTCACCACAGATGCGGCTCTGTGCTGGTTGTGGGACTTCAGAAAATTACCCCCTCTCTGCTATTTCTTCAATTGTCATAATAATTGCAGACATTATAGCAGTTGTATCACATGACCTCAGTGATGTAGTTATCCTCCATTGGAGTACAAACTAATGTTTATCATTAATGGATAAGTGTAAAGAACATTTTAACATTATCCACTGACCTGATCCTGAACCCATCTGTATTTCCCGTTTCAAGGGGTCTTTAACACTAGCCCTGATTTTGTTCAAGCACAGACCCAACCCCTTAGCAGGGGCATGCGCCCAGAAGTGAGACGAGGAACGCTGACTGCGGCGGAGAGCTTGAGAGGCCTGTAGTGGTGGTAATGGCCAGCCGCTGTGGATCTTATATCTGCTGTCCAGAAACAGCAATCCGAAGGTACCCAGCTGCAAAAAGATTTGCTTCACCTTCAGGGAAGAAGAAACTCACCTGTTTTGAGCCACCAGGACCTTGTGGATAGCCCCTTTGCAGCTCCTCCAATCTGAGGGGGCTGAGCGTGAGTACTAAAACCCACTTTCTGAGGGGGCAGCTTTGTTGGAATGTCTATCGAGCAGGAAAATGAGGTGGAGATGTTGTGATATCATTAATGACTCATTATCATGGGTTTAGCATGATGTTGTCAGTTCCAGATGCAAGCGCACCACTCCCTTCAGTGGAACCTAAGGGGTTTTCTGGGCTACGCAAGGGGTCAGAGACCTCACTTCTCTTTTCTCAGGAAAAGAGAAGACTGAGGGGGTGACCTGATAGAGGTCTTTAAGATTATGAAAGGGTTTGATAGGGTGGACATAGAGAAGGTGTTTCCACTTGTGGGGGAGAGCAAAACTAGGGGTCATAAATATAAGGTAGTCACTAGTAAATCCAGCAAAGAATGTAGGAGAAACTTCTTTACCCAGAGAGTGGTTAGAATGTGAAACTTGTTACACATGGAGTAGTTGAGGCGAATAGCATAGATGCATTTAAGTGGAAGCTAGATAAACACACGAGGGAGAAAGGAATAGAAAGTTATGCTGATAGGGTTAGATGAAGAGTGGTGGGAGAAAGCTCATATGGAGCATAAACACCAACATGGATCAATTGGGCCGAATGGCCTTTTTCTGTACTGTACCTTCTATGTAATTCTATGTAATCACAGGTCTCCATCTCTTTTTTTCCTCTGCTTTGCATCCAGGAAGTAAATGTTCCCAATGCGCAAAGCAAAGGAAAATCATCCCTATTCTCTTTGGAAAGTTGTTTCGATATGAGGACAGCCTGTATCAAGACTATTGTATTCACAACATGAAAAAGTGATACAACAAAGGTCTGTCGAGTAACTTACTGGACTATACATAACCCACAGCAGGATTACTTTGTAAATATGTGACAGGAATGTATGGGTAAAGCTATTCTTGTAGACCATAGCACAGTTGTAGTTATTATGAAAGTGCTTTGCAGCTGACTACTACTATTGATTGTAACATTTTGTTCCTTACAAGAAACACAAATTGAGTCCACTGCAATTTATTGTAGGGAGAGTTGCATTATTGTTGCCTGTACAAAGATCTGTGCTGCAAAGACAATTTAGGAATAGAGGCTTGGACAGTAACCTTACTCACCCCATGCAGTGCTTGCGTAGATTTGGCCAGACATCATTTACTTCTCAATGAAGTATGAATACAAAATGTACCTCAGTTAACTGTATATATTTGGTTTAATCTGCTTTAGAAGAGGCTTTGCCATGTGGGATTAGAGTAGATGGCCTAGATTTGTAAATCGGCATTGGAACCGATTAATGATGACGTTAAAATGTACCAGCTGGAAAATCTAGGCTAAGAGCTCCAGGTGAAGAGCTAACACTCGTACATACACGATGGGACGGATGGCCTCTTTCTATGCTGTAATCTCTATGATTCTATAACTATTTTTTGTTCTATCTGGGCAACAGGTACCTGTATTCAGTAATTCTGCAATTTAAATTCAGTGTTAGAAAAGAAAGAACTTGCATTTATATTGAAATTCACATCCCCCAAAGTGCTTCACAGCCAATTAATTACTTTTCAAGTGTAGTCACTGTGGTTATGTAAGCAAACAGGACAGCCAATTTGTGCACTGCAAAGTCCCACAAATAGTCAATGACCAGATCACATGATCCCAGGGGCGCAAATGGTTCGTAGGCGCTCCTGGGATCATGTGAGCTGGTCCAACCAATGGAAGAAAGGAATCCCCATTCAACCTTTTGACAGTTCCGTACGTACAGAACGGTTAGAAGTATGAATGGGGATCACCTAAAAAATACACCAACACATTAAATAATGTTTTAAAAAACATTACATACTTAAAATTAATTAAAATGCCATTTAATTAAATATTTTAAACAAAAATTTATTTTTTGAAAGAAAAAATGTAGTGTTTTTATGGGGCTAAAAATAAACTTACCTTTTTGAAGAGTATTTTTAATTTATATAAATGAGTTATCAAATTTCATTTTTCTATTTTTTAAAACTCTTAAGCTGATAAAAGCAGGCCCTACGTCTGCTTTTACCAGGTGTAAGAATTTGACAGTCATTCAGCGGGCGGAAGTTCTGCAAAAAGCGCAACTCTCCACCCGCAGAGGCACTTTTCTTGGGCATGCGGATGATCTGTCGAGCGAATTCTTGACAGATTGCAAGTTCCTGGTTTCAGCACATGCGCTTCGCATGCCTGAAACCGGCATTTGCGCGGCCCCTACGGCCACTTACGCACCTCGTATGTACCCGTGGGGGTCGCAAAATCTGGTCCATTGCAGACGGGGCCTCAGTTTAATGTTGTGGTGTAGAATAATGCTACTAAATAAAAGCAGATTATCTGAACATGGTATGGCCATGTGTTTTATTTCTACATTCTCCGCATAGGTAACTGCGTATTTATTTGCAACATGTATTCCCTCTGTAGTGATGCAGCCACTATATGATCAAAGATAACTGATGGATAGATTAATGAATACATGCCAGAATTACAAAACCTTTCAGTAAGAAGTCCAATATTTCTGCCTGGGCATAATGCAACCAGGGCCGAGTTTTACAGGAGGGAATGGTGCACGTGAGCCTGGTCGCGGGCAGCGCACCTGGACAGGTCAGGGATGTGGAGGCCCTGCTGAACTTAATGGCAGAACCTCATTTAAATAAAACTTCCCGGATTCCTGTCCGATGCCTGTCCAATATTCACCAAAGACCAGTCCTAGTGCGAGCAAGCACCGAGTGCGAGTCATCAAAGAGTGCTGTGAGTTTGGGTAAGTGTGAGAGTTCTTTAATTGTTATTTCTCTTTAAATCATTCTTGATAAGATTACTTAAGCAGTTTAAGTAAAGGGGAAAAGTTAAATATTTGGGATTCTGCTGGTTTAAGAAGAGTAAAACAAGGTTACACTGCAGTAGGAGTAAATTGGCACAGCAGGCAGTGGAAACCAGTTTTCTAACCAATCAGCAGGGGTGACTCATTTGGCTGTAAACAAACAAACAGTATAAAAAGACCAGTCCTAGTGCAAGCAAGCACTGAGTGCGAGTCAGCAGAGAGTGCTGTGAGTTTGGGTAAGTGTGAATTAGGGTAAGTGGGGTGTTAGGTGCTCTTTTCAAACTTTAACTCTGTGGGTTGTAGTTAATAAGGCCTTTCTGGTGCAGAGTGACTGTTGGTAAACCATTTAACTGGTGTAATTAGACGGATTGATTTAATTTAAATCCAATTAATTAAAGGGGATACTAGCATCTAAAATCGGGCAGAGGGTGTCCATAACTAACAATAAAAAATTTAATTAATTACATAGAATGGAGCAGGTGATGTGTTACTGTTGCGAGATGTGGGAGCCGGTGGACCCCATTGAGGCTCACGGTGATTATGTCTGTGACAAGTGTCTGCTGCTACAGGAACTCCAGCTCCGTGTTGATGAGCTGGAGTCTGAGCTTCAGACACTGCGACACATCAGGGAGGGGGAGAAGTACCTGGACTCTGTGTTTCAGGAGGTGGTCACACCTATGAAGTTAATTAATTCAGATGTAGCCCATGGTCAGGGACAGGACGGTGTGACTACGAGTGAGGGAGGTACGGGGATCCAGGAGGTAGTGTTGGAGGAGTCGCAGCCCTTGCTGTTGTCCAATAGGTTCGAGGTTCTTACTCCCTGTGGGGACAGGAGCAGGGACTGCAGGGAGGATGAGCAACCTGGCCACAGCACCGTGGAATGGGGGGCCATTCAAGAGGTGGGAGTAAATAGAAATGTTGTAGTGGTAGGGGATAGTATTATTAGGGGGATAGATAGAGTTCTCTGCAGCCGAGAGCGAGAGTCCCGAAGGCTGTGTTGCCTACCTGGTGCCAGGGTTAAGGACATCTCCTCTGGGCTGGAAAGAAACTTGCAGTGGGAGGGGGTGGATCCAGTTGTCGTGGTCCATGTTGGTACAAACGAGGTAGATAGGACTAGGAAGCCAGTTTTGTTAAAGGAGTATGAGCAGCTAGGGGTCAAATTAAAAAACAGAACCTCAAGGGTAATAATCTCTGGATTATTACCTGAGCCACGAGCGAATTTGGCTAGGATGAATAAAATTAGAGAGTTAAATGTGTGGCTCAAAGACTGGTGTGGGAGAAATAGGTTTTGCTTCCTGGGACACTGGCACCAGTACTGGGGCAGGAGGGAGCTGTTCCATTGGGACGGGCTTCACTTGGCCAGTGCTGGGACTAGAGTCCTGGCGGATCATATAATTAGGGCAGTAGAGAGGGCTTTAAACTAACTAGTCGGGGGGAGGTTCCTAGAGAGCAAATAATAAAAATGACAACAGAGAAGGTCATAGACTTAGGTAGCAGTGGGGAAATGAAAAACCAGAGCGTGTCAGGAAGGGGCAGAAGGTATGGAGTAAAAGGTAAAGTAAAAGAAAGGGCAAAAGCAGGAACTAACTGTCACAAAACATATTTGAAAGTTCTCTATCTGAATGCACGTAGCATTCGTAACAAAATAGACGAGTTAATGGCACAAATAACTACATATGGGTATGATCTTGTGGCCATTACAGAAACATGGCTGCAGGGTGACAATGCCTGGGAATTAAACATACCAGGTTATTTAATGATCAGGAAGGACAGGCAGGAAGGAAGGGGAGGTGGGGTGGCTATGTTAATAAAGGAAGGAATCACTGTAATACAGAGAAATGTTATTGGGTCAAAAGATCAGGATAATGAAACAGTTTGGGTGGAGATAAGGAATAATAAGGGGAAAAAAACACTAGTGGGCGTAGTCTATAGGCCTCCGAACAGTTGCAACTCTGTTGGACGGAGTATCAATCAGGAAATAGTTGAGGCTTGTAATAAGGGAACATCTATAATTATGGGGGATTTTAACTATCATATTAATTGGACAAATCAAATTGGGCAGGGCTGCCTTGAAGATGAGTTCATTGAGTGTATTAGGGATGGGTTTCTTGAGCAGTATGTAACTGAACTGACCAGGGAGCAAGCAACCTTAGATCTGGTCCTGTGTAACGAGACAGGATTAATTAAAAATGTCCTAGTAAAGGATCCCCTTGGAATGAGTGACCATAACATGGTTGAATTCCATATTCAATTAGAGGGTGAGAAGGTTGGATCTCAAACAAGCGTGCTAAGCTTGAATAAAGGAAACTATGAAGGTATGAGAGCGGAATTGAGTAGAGTGGATTGGGAAAATAGATTAAAGGGTAAGACGATACATGATCAGGGGTGTACATTTAAGGAGTTATTTTACAACTTCCAAAAAATATATATTCCACTGAGAAGAAAAGGGTGTAAAAGAAAAGACAGCCATCCGTGGCTAAGTAAAGAAATTAAGGATAGTATTCGACTAAAAACAAGGGCATATAAGGTAGCCAAATCTAGTGGGAGGATAGAGGATTGGGAAAACTTTCAAAGACAGCAAAAAATAACAAAAAGATTGATTAAGAAAGGGAAGATAGATTATGAAAGTAAATCAGCAAAAAATATAAAAACAGATAGTAAGAGTTTTTATATTTATATGAAAAGAAAAAGGGTGGCTAAAGTGGCTAAAGAGGATGAGACCGGGAAATTAATGGTGGGAAATATGGAGATGGCAAAAACACTGAATGAATATTTTGTATCAGTCTTTACAGTAGAGGACACTAAGAATATCCCAACACTGGACAAACAGGGGGTTTTAGGGGGGGAGGAGCTAAACATGATCAAAATCACGAAGGAAGTGGTACTCGGTAAAATAATGGGACTCAAGGCGGATAAATCACCTGGACCTGATGGCTTACATCCTAGAGTCTTGAGGGAAGTGGCGGTAGGGATTGTGGATGCATTAGTAATAATTTTCCAAAACTCCCTGGACTCAGCAAAGGTCCCGGCAGACTGGAAAACTGCTAATGTAACACCCTTATTTAAAAAGGGCAGTAGACAGAAGGCTGGAAACTATAGACCGGTTAGCCTAACATCTGTGGTAGGTAAAATTTTGGAGTCCATTATTAAGGAGACAGTAACAGGACATTTGGATAATCATAATTTAATAGGACAAAGTCAGCATGGTTTTATGAAGGGGAAGTCATGTTTGACAAATTTGCTGGAGTTCTTTGAGGAAGTAACATATAGGGTGGATAAAGGGGAACCAGTGGACGTAGTGTATATAGACTTCCAAAAGACGTTTGACAAGGTGCCACACAAAAGATTATTGCTTAAGATAAAAAATCACGGGATTGGGGGTAATATTCTGGCATGGATAGAGGATTGGCTATCTAACAGAAGGCAGAGAGTTGGGATAAATGGTTCATTCTCAGACTGGCAATCAGTAACTAGTGGTGTTCCGCAGGGGTCAGTGCTGGGTCCCCAACTCTTTACAATCTATATTAACGATTTGGAGGAGGGGACCGAGTGTAACATATCAAAGTTTGCAGATGATACTAAGATGGGAGGGAAAGTAGTGAGTGAGGAGGAGATATAAAACCTGCAAGGGGACATAGACAGGCTAAGTAAGTGGGCAGAGATTTGGCAGATGGAATACAATACTGGAAAGTGTGAGGTTATGCACTTTGGCAGGAAAAATCGTAGAGCAAGTTATTATCTTAATGGCAAGAAACTGGAAAGTACTGAAGTACAAAGGGATCTGGGGGTCCTGGTGCACGAAACTCAAAAGGTTAGTATGCAGGTGCAGCAAGTGATTAAGAAGGCCAATGGAATGTTGGCTTTCATTGCTAGGGGGATAGAATATAAAAATAGGGAGGTATTGCTTCAGTTGTACAAGGTATTGGTGAGACCGCACCTGGAATACTGCACAGTTTTGGTGTCCATACTTAAGAAAAGACATGCTTGCTCTCGAGTCAGTACAAAGAAGGTTCACTCGGTTAATCCTGGGGATGAGGGGATGGACATATGAGGAGAGGTTGAGTAGATTGGGACTCTACTCATTGGAGTTCAGAAGAATAGTATAAGATTGTGAAGGGGTTGGATCGGGTGGATGTGGGGAGGATGTTCCCGATGATGGGTGAAACTAGAACTAGGGGGCATAGTCTTAGAATAAGGGGCTGCTCTTTCAAAACTGAGATGAGGAGGAACTACTTCACTCAGAGGGTGGTAGGTCCATGGAATATGCTGCCCCAAAAAGCTATAGAAGCTACATCATTACATAAATTTAAAACAGAAATAGACAGTTTCCTAGAAGTAAAGGGAATTAAGGGTTACGGGGAGCGGGCAGGAATTTGGACATGAGTCTAGGTTCGGATCGGACATGGCCCTGTGGGTAGCGGAGCGGGCCCAGGGGCCATGTAGCCTGATCCTGCTCCTATTTCGTGTGTCTAATTCTGTTAGGTTCAGGAGATGGTTCTGTGATAGTAGATTGGCGGTTAGGATCAGATCATCCATGATCTTATTGAATGGCGGAGCAGGCTCGAGGGGCCGATTGGCCTACTCCTGCTCCTATTTCTAATGTTCTTATGTTCTTTACCTGGCTGGCGGGGGGCAGCGGGAATTTGGTCACAGGAGGCCGCAGCCTGTGGGAATGATCTCCGGCAGTCGTTGGGAGGAGAAGTTCCAGGGCATTCGAGGGCATCAATCAGGAGGCTGGGCTGGGGATTCCCTTGCGATCAGGGATGGGATGGGGGGGTGGGGGTGGCGGGAGTGGGAAGGACCAAGGACTTCTTTAGGGGCCTGGAGGTAGCACTTTTGCTCCTCCTGGCCCACAAGTAGTTCAAAGGGAAGGACGTTTTTAAAACTTACCATGGCCTCTTCCGGCCAGTTGGCTCCAGCCGTCATGCGGGACTCTCCTGGTTTGCCATTAATATTTTGCATCTTAAGTAGTCCGCCACCTGCTTTTAGCAGGAGCATTGTCCAGGGCCTGAATCACTGCCGTTAATATTATAACGGGAGCATGGCAGGTTGGAGGCGGGATTTCGATTTTCAAGATTTTAGCCCCTGGTCCAACGCATTCCTGCCCATCAGGGGCGGAGGTTTAAAAATCGAGGCCCAGTTCACTACTTTATATCCTATCCTATCAGCAGGTGATGGACTGAAAGGCATTTTACGTGGATTTCAGACTGATTTGGAGGAAAAATCAGCCAATACTTTCCACTCTATATCCTCTACCATTGTAACAGTCAAATTTTGCTGGTAGGCAACAGAAGTTGTAAAGAGTTTAGAATCAGCAGGCAGCTGTATACATTCTGATTCATTGTTCTTAACTACTGGAAATAAGCCATTTAACCCATACAAATTATTTTTTCCCCCATTGTGCACAGGCGACAAACAGCAGGAGGTAGTGTTGAGATAAATAGACAGGGCCAAAATCCGAATTCTCTTCAGTGGCACTAAGTTGTCCGATTTACAAAATTATAGCTCATTTCTAGGCACCAATAACAAAATTCCTTATACACAAAGGGCTTGAAATTCCACAGGAGTTCTCCCAATGGGTTACCATAACGTCAGCAGAAACCCTGGAGAAACAGCGTAAACAATGGCCCAGATATTCCGATCCCTACGGGTGGGTACGTGCCGTGTACCCACCTGTAGGGACATCGGAAATGCCGGTTTCAGGCATGCGCTGAAAACCGGCATTTCCGATCTGTCAAGAAAGCTCTTGACAGATCCTCCGGCTGCCCTGGGGAAGGGCCCCTGCGGGCGGAAAGTTCTGCTTTTTGGAGACCCTCCGCCCGCAGAAAACCCTTACAATTCTTACACCTGGTAAAAGCAAGCGTAAGGCCTGCTTTTACCAGGATAAGAGTTGAAAAAAGTTAAAAAAAAAAATTTTTCACTGATTTAGCATTCAAAAATACTTTAAAAAAAGCTAAGTTTATTTTTAGCCCCGTAAAAATTTTAATTCTTTTTTCAAAAAATTAAATGTTTGTTTAAAATAGTTAATTTATTGAAATTCCAAGTCATTTTAAAACTGATTTAAAAAAAAATTATTTAAAGTTTTACTATGTTTTTGGGGTGATCTCCATTCATATATTTGACAGGTCTTCCTGTCAAGTGTATGAAGGGAGATCCCCTTCTTTGATTGGCTCCCCATGGCCCACGTGATCCCAGGGATGCTGCGAACTACCTGCACCTCTGGGATACGTGGTCCCTGCGCACTTGGAGTGTGGAGAGGCCCAGGATCGGAAGTGTGTGCGTTCCGGAAGCCCTCGGGTAAGGGCGCAGATTTTTCCAGATTGCAGGCCTCCGCCCGCGGGAGGCCTGCGGTTGGAAAATACGGGCCACTGTCTTTCTGGGGTTTACGCTGATCTTCTGCCGAAGTTATAACGGTTGATCGGGAGAAACCCATGGAACTTCCACAAATACAGCGCTATAGGACAAGGAGCTTTCAATCATAACATTGAATCTCTTGCCAATCATGACATGACTTGTGACCATTGTGCTGCACATGATGCAAACAATGCCTCTGTAGTGCAGGGTATAATGAACAGTGTATTCTCAAGATTAAGGAAAGAGCAGCCCAACATATGTACAATACGATATCCATGCCGTGGGACTCAACTTTTGGCTGGCTCTGCGTGACAGACTTTCACACTGTCGTCAGGCACTATTTTTAAGGAATTTGCAGCTCATGGACTTCATGGAATTCATAAGAACATAAGAAATAGGAGCAGGAGTAGGCCATTCGGCTCTTCGAGCCTGCTCCGCCATTCAATGAGATCATGGCTGATCTTCTGCCTCAATTACATTCACCGGCCCTATCACCATATCCCTTGATGCCCTTACTAGTCAGAAATCTATCGACTTCTGTTTTGAATATACCCAATGACTGAGCCTCCACAGCCCTCTGGGGTAGAGAATTCCAAAGATTCACACCCTCTGTGTGAAGAAATTTCTACTCATCTCAGTCCTGAATGGCCTACCCTTTATCTTGAGGCTGTGGCCCCTGGCTCTAGACTCCCCAGCCAAGGGAAACATTCTCCCAGCATTCATCCTATCAAGCCCTGTCATAATTTTGTATGCTTCAATGAGATCCTCTCTCATTCTTCTGAATTCAAGAGAATATATGCCTAGTTTACTCAATCTCTTCTCATATGACAGTCCCGCCATCCCAGGAATCAATCTCGTGAACCTTCGTTGCACTCCCTCTATGGCAAGTATATCCTTCCTTAGGTAAGGAGACCAAAATTGTACACAGTACTCCAGGTGTGGTCTCACCAAGGCCCTATATAATTGGAGTAAGACTTCTTTACTCCTGTACTCAAATCCTCTTGTAATGAAGGCCAGCATACCATTTGCCTTCCTAATGACTTGCTGCACCTGAACATTCACTTTCAGTGACTCATGTACAAGGACACCCAGGTCCCTTTGAGCATCTGCATTCCCCAATCTTTCACCATTTAGGAAATACTCTGCCTTTCTGTTTTTTCTACCAAAGTGGATAACTTCACATTTATCCACATTATATTCCATCTGCCATGTTCTCGCCCACTCACTGAGCCTGTTGAGATCCCCTTGAAGCCTCTTCATATCCTCTTCACAACTGACACTGCCACCTAGCTTTGTATCATCAGCAAATTTGGAAATGTTACATTTAGTCCCCTCATCCAAATCATTGATATAGATTGTGAATAGCTGGGGCCCAAGCACCGATCCTTGTGGTACCCCACTAGTCACAGCCTGCCATCCTGAAAAAGACCCATTTATCCCTACTCTTTGTTTTCTGTCTGTTAACCAATTCTCAATCCATGCTAGTATATTACCCCCAATTCCATGTGCCCTAATTTTGTTCAACCTCTTTTGTGGGACCTTATCAAAGGCCTTCTGAAAATCCAGATACACCACATCTACCGGTTCCCCTTTGTCTACTCCACTAGTTACATCCTCAAAGAACTCCAATAGGTTTGTCAAACAGCATTTCCCTTTCATAAATCCATGTTGACTCTGCCCAATCTTACTATTAGTTTCTAAGTGCTCAGTTATTGCATCCTTTATAACAGATTCCAGCATTTCCCCAACTACTGATATGAGGCTAACAGGTCTGTAATTCCCCATTTTCTCTCTCCCTCCTTTCTTAAATAGTGGGGTTACATTTGCTATCCTTCAATCTGTAGGAACCATTCCAGAATTTATAGAATTTTGGAAGATGACCATGAAGATGCAAGAAATGTTCTTGCCCATGTATCCACAGGGTGGCTTAAATCAAAGCAGATGCGTCAACAGTGGACTAGTCAAATGCACTGTCTCAGAAGGAACTTCCTTACCAACCATGACAAAGATGAGAGGGGTGGGATACAATGACAGGTAAAAATCAACAATAAAAGAAGAAATGCTAGTTGAGGATTTCACACGTCCAATCACCAACGTTCACTTGTTATTCTTGGAAGCTCTTCTACCAACCTTGGATGGACAGAACGTTCTGCTGAGTCTGAAACGTCCCAGCTTCACATCTTGCATCCTTCAATTATAAGGCTGTACAAGGTCATGTTGCAGAACCTGGTCAATCTAACTTGCTTTCTGGAAAAGCTCGATAATGAGATTCTCAGCTTGTTGAAGGTGTTCAGAAACACAAGAATTATTTATGGATTTTTTGTCAGATAGTCAAACTTGAAATAAGAAACTTCAAGCTAATAATTCATCCTTAATACATGCAATAACTTTAACATAAAATTGCTTCACTTTTTTAAAAAAGGGCTTGACTACATGAATTAAACATTCACCCTAAAGTTACTAAGAGTACTAAGAGGTGTTGTATTACTTTGCACTTCACAGAACCTGCAATGCAAGTTTAGTCAGACTGAGAAGGCTTTGAGACAGCTCGTTGAAACCATTTCTAATGATCAGTGAGATTCCTTGAACAGAGAGCTTGGTGACTACCTGGTTAGCGTCAGTAATCTTGGTGGGGGGGGGGCGGATTTTAACACCCGAGAATGGGAGGGTTGGCGTCGGATGGGAAGTGAAAATAGAAGAAAATTGAAGCGCAACCACAACCCAGCTCCAACGCGCCGACTTCCGGGTTTAACAGAGGCACGTTTTGTTGAGTGTGAGTTACCTTCTCGCCGGAGTCGGTGCGATCATTAACACAGGCGGGTTGACAGTTAACACAGCATTGAATGTCATAATTAAATGGAAATGGGTGAATTTTCAATTGATTTAAGCTATACTTTGAATTTAACACCTCCAGTATGGTTTTCCAGGGGCTCAGGAAACTCGCCATTGAAAAGGAGGGAAGTTTGAGGTGCGCTATCAACTTCAGATTGCCCACTCTCAATAAAGGCTCAGTGCTTACAGTGGCTCTGTCAGTTCCCTCAGGAAACATTTAGCAGGGAGCCCTTGTCAGCATAGCGATTTTTGGGTAGTTTGGAGCCTTTCAAACGGACACCAGCAGGCAGGGAGGCGCCATGGATGTTTTCGACACTACATCAGACGAGGAAGTCAATCACCATCCCAGGCAGCAACAGTGAGCTGTGGTCGGATCAACAGGTGTAGAGGAGAGAGGTGCAGAGGAGAGAGGTGCAGAGGAGAGAGGCGCAGAACAGCAGAGAGGAGACCAACAGAGGGGGCCGATGTCGCGGGAGGCACTACCCACATGAGAGGGTCTACCGCCAGAGGCTCAGCTTCCTGGACCTATCTGAAGAGCAGTGCTTCCGCAGGCTCAGACTGTCATGGCAGGTGGCTGCAGACATCTGCAGACTCCTTCAAGCAGAGCTGCTCCCTGCTAGACTTGGTGGCCACACGTTGCCGTCACTCTGAAAGTCACCACTGCACTCAATTTCATTGCCTCTGGCTCTTTCCAGTGCACCACCAGAAACATCTTGAGGGTCTCTCAGTCAGCTGCCCATAAATTTTTGCAGCAGCTCACGGATGGGTTGTTTGCCTCGGCATCAACTTATGTCAACTTCCCCAGCGACAATAGCCAGAGTGGCGAATGTGAGCGGACACTCACATTCGCCACTCTGGCTGGCTTCACACAGGCACACATGTGGCAATCCAAGGACCACCACAGCAACCAGGAGTTTTTTGTCGACTGCAAGGGATTTTATTCTGTCAATGCGCAGCTGGTGTGCAACCACAAGAAGAGGTTCATGAAGGTGTGTGCCAGATTCCCTAGGAGCTGTCGTGATGGGGTCAATGAACCCTGGGACAGAAGCCAGATGACGTGAAATCCATTTTAAAAAAAGTAACAAAACAAACCCAGGCAACTGCACCTTCATGATTATTGGATAAAATACTAGAATTGATTATTGGGAGTAAGCTTGAGGATTACCTGTATGACAGCCTAGTAACAACAGCAAAAATGGACTCAGAGGGAAGATTATGACTGCCCAACGTTCTTGACTTTTTTTGAGAAAGCCACTGCAAAAGTGGATGATGACAATCCCTAAAATTCTTCAACAAAGGGCAGCTACTGAAGCTTAAAATGGCAGAAATTCCAGGAAATTCCTAGGAATGGTTAGGAAGTTGGGTAAAGAGTAGGAAGCAGCAGGCACTGGTTAAGGGTATGATGTTGGATGGTAATGGGGGGTGTACTGAGCACAGTCCTCCAGGTGCCTGTGTTGGGACCAATACTGTTTTCAATCAAAGAACCTCTTAATTTTGAATATCTCTAGTAGGTCTCCCCTTACCCTTCTCTGCACTAAGGAGAACAATTCCAGCTTCTCCAATCTCTCCATATAACTGAAATCCCTCATCCCTGGTATCATCCTGGTAAACCTCCTCTATACCCTCTCTAAGGCCTTAACATCCTTCCTAAAGTGTGGTGCCCAGAATTGTACACAATACTCCAGCTGAGGCCTGACCAGAGACTTGTAATGTTTAGCATGACTTCCTTGTTTTTGTATCCAATGCCCCTATTTACAAAGCCAAGTGTCCCATACACTTTCTTAACTGTCTTATAACTTTGCCCTGCCACCTTCAAGGATTTGTGAATATGCACCCCCAGGTCCCTCTGCTCTTGCACCCCCTCAAAATAGTACCATTTAGATTATCCTGCCTCTCCATGATGTTTCTCCCTAAGTGCATCACTTCCCACTTATTCTATTGATCCTCTTCATAGACCTCTTGGCTAAGAATAGAATGGGTTATTCAGTGGGTGAGATTACACTAACAGTTTAGCTATCTCCCACGCAGAAATAGCAAGCTAGAGAATTGTTGCTAATGTTTCACTCTATACTGTAAGACATTTAGATTCACCCGGTAAGATCTGACCCATGTGGTCCCATACTTCGGGGGTTCGTCATACCTTATTAACTGGTCTCCCTAACGTACTCCTATATTCTCCACATGGAACAGAGGATTTGGGGTCACCTTTTCGGGCAGGATGGGATAATACAATACCATCCCTAACAGAGTTACATTGTTCTGTTCTTGCAAATGGCATTCATGTTTCACCTGGTACACCTTACCAACCCCTGCCTTTACAGATATTCATGGTACAGGAAACTCTCGTTTAAACGGCACCTAAATATCCGGAATTCTCTATTAACCGGCAAAATTCATACTCCGAAAACAACACCTCAATAACCGGAAATGTTGCCGAGTCCGAGTCTCCCACAGTGGCCGAGTTAGTCAGTGGGGGTAGTTCTCCAAACTGCCACTACTTGGCTTCTTGGAGCTGTCGGAAGTCGGAACACCTCAATAACAGGAGTCTGACTCTCCCACGCTTTATACAGTCGTTTACTGTATAAGTTTTGTTTTACTGTTAAGTAATTAAAGAGTTATGGATTACCCTCAACTGGCAGTACTGTACTTAATCAAGCATCTTCCACCATCCATTTAACACAACATTCTGTAGGTGAGTATTCAATTACTGTATACCGCACATTTCTTGATTTTTTTATTTTTGTTTGTTAAAAATAGCCTCGGTAGATAACCCTCTCTGTCATCCGAAATTTTTAATCAACCGGCACCATCCCGGTCCCATCGGTGCCGGATACCAAAGAGTTTCCTGTAAATTGATAAGTGGAAATTGCCCTCAGGTGTCGATCAGTCGCCCAGGAGGGTAGCGCCCCCCCCCCCCCCAGCAATAAGCTACAGATTTTCTCTGGCTTGTTCCACTAACCAAGATCCATACATTAAACACATATCATTTTGTGCGGCCTCACTAGAGGCTTTAATTCCCCTTTAAAAGTTGGTTTATCTTTTTAGCACGGGATTCTAAATATTTAACCACGTCCTGCAGATGCATGGTCATAATTTGGTCTTCCTTCAATTCCTCCTGTTCCAGACCATTCATTTTATTTAAAATTTTCTTTAAACGATTTCTAACTGTCTTTGCGGATTGATCCAAGCTGACCAAATCTAAGCTATTAATGAGGGAGGTTCCGGTATCAAAAAGTTATCAGACCCCGTCACCTTCTGATATGGTTCCCTTTAATCCCGTAACCAACATTGTTTTCTTCAATGATCTCGGTACTATTTGCCTTGTTAAATCTATTACCATTCCCTGAGCCCATGTGATATAACGACTCTAAATCTGATTCTGCCAGTGTTGAGCTGGTCCTTTCCCAAAATCCCTCCATTAACTCCTGCACCATCCTCTCATATAACCGCGCTGTCTCTGGTTTGCTCCAGTTCGGTATTGCCACCTCGGTCAGATTCAATATTACTGGCACCACCTCATGATGCACATCATGGTACAATATCATCCGAGTTGGGATTACCACTAACCCATTTGTCAGTCCCGGGGTGTGTTTAGGGCAAGTGACCCGGGTTGTATTTTGTCCTTCCCGTGATTGTGTTTTATTCATAGGGAGAGGAATTTTCGGTCGAACTTTTAATTCTACTGCATGTATAACTGCACTTCCGTTACCACATCCCCTTATGTGATAGGTGCTAATACCGGTATCGTTGCTATACCATTGATAGAGTTCCTTGGCCCTATGGTGGGCAAACATCGTACAACTGGTTACATCCCTTTCAATCATGGACAAGCCGTCCGAATCATCCGACTGGAACCCATCTGTCACCCCACTTGGGCTTACACATCCATAAATTCCCTCATGAATTTTTCACCATCGGGGCCAACACAACAGAATGTCTCCCACTGCTCAGGATTGGGTCGGGCTTCCTACACTCCGTTTCCTGCATTGGGCAATTTTCCCACTCCTACCACTGATGATACTTTTTCTACACCACCGTGGGGTGGGAGGTGGTTCCGGACCTGGGGACGAGGAGGTTTCTACTGCTCCCATGTCCTGTCCACCTTCATTTGGATCATACTGTTCCTGAGGAGGCGCCCTTTCAGACGGGCCGGATCATTGGGTGGGGGTGTCCCATTAGGCACCCCTTCTTCATCATCCCACTGGAGAGGATAAATCCGGCTCACCATGCTCATAATCGTGGCTTGTTGTCTTCATGACCTGCTAGTGGGCTGAAAAAGCTTCATCTGGTTAATATGAAACCACTTAATGTTCTTAGGTAACTGAACCACATACACCATGGGACTAGCTTTGTCGACAATGCTATACGGCCCCTTGTAGAGAGGTTCAAACATTCCCACCCTCACATTAAAGAGCAGGACCTCAAAGGTTGTAATCTCTGGATTACTCCCAGTGCCACGTGCTAGTAAGTATAGGAATGGGAGGATAGAGCAGATGAATGCGTGGCTAAAGAGTTGGTGTAGGGGGGAGGGTTTTACTTTCCTGGATCACTGGGCCTGCTTCTGGGAAAGGTGGGACTTGTACAGGTCGGACGGGTTGCACCTGAACCAGAGCGGGACAAATATCCTTGCGGGGAGGTTTGCTAGCACTGTTGGGGGGGGTTTAAACTAACTTGGCAGGGGGATGGGATACAGAGGGGAGCTGAAATAGGGGGGGATGTGCTGCCAATTATAGAGAAAAAAACAAGTCAGCTTGGTAGACAGGGCAAATATATAAGGGCAAGGCTGGATGGCATCTATTTTAATGCAAGGAGTCTTGCAAATAAGGTGGATGAACTGAAGGTGTTGATAAACACATGGGAGCATGATATTGTTGCGATCACGGAGACATGGTTGAGGGAGGGGCAAGACTGGCAGCTCAATATTCCGGGGTACAGAATCTTCAGGCGAGACAGAGGGGGAGGTATAAGAGGAGGGGGTGTCGCAATATTAATTAAGGAGTCAATTACTGCAGTAAGGAGGGATGATATATTAGCAGGGTCCTCTAATGAGGCCATATGGGTGGAGCTTAAAAACAAAAAGGGGGCAAGCACTTTGCTGGGAGTGTACTATAGGCCTCCAAACAGTCAGGGGGAGATAGAGGAACAGATATGTAGGCAAATCTCAGAGAAATGTGCAAATAATAGGGTAATAATAATGGGGGATTTCAACTTCCCCAATATTAACTGGGATAGTCAGAGTGTGAAAGGCTCAGAGGGTGTAGAATTCTTAAAGTGCATCCAGGAGAGCTTTTTGAGCCAGCATGTAGAAAGTCCTACAAGAGAGGGGGTGGTACTGGACCTAATTCTAGGGAATGTGGCCGGCCAAGTGGAAAAAGTGCTAGTAGGTGAGCACTTTGGTGATAGTGACCATAATATGGTAAGATTTAAGGTGGTCATGGAAAAGGACAGGGATGGGCCGGAAATAAAGGTTCTAAATTGGGGGAAGGCCGATTTTAATAGGATAAGGCAGGATCTGGCCAAAATGGACTGGGATCAGCTACTTGTAGGAAAATCCGCATCGGAGCAATGGGAGGCTTTCAGAAGGGAGATTGAGATCATACAATGGCAACATGTTCCCGTAAAGGTCAAGAGTGGTTCCAAAAACCACAAGGAACCATGGATGTCAGGGGATATACGAGAATGGATTAGGAAAAAAAGGAGGGCTTTTGGTAGATACAAAAGGCTAAAGACGGAGGAAGCCCTAGAGGAGTGCAAAAAGTGCAGGGGGATACTTAAAAAAGAAATTAGGAGATCAAGGAGGGGCCATGAAATAACACTGGCGAGCAAAATAAAGGAAAATCCGAAGATGTTTTATAAGTATATTAAGGGTAAGAGGATAACTAGGGAAAAATTAGGGCCCATTAGGGACAAAAGTGGCAATCTGTGTGTGGAGCCGGAAGATGTAGGAGGGGTTCTAAATGAATTTTTTGCATCTGTTTTCACTATGGAGAAGGACGATGTAGACATAGAAATAGGGCGGGGGGACTGTGATATGCTCGAACATATTAACATCGAGAGGGAGGAGGTATTGGCGGTTTTAGCTGGCCTAAAAATGGATAAATCCCCAGGCCCGGATGAAATGTATCCCAGGCTGCTGTGTGAGGCAAAGGAGGAGATTGCGGGGGCTCTAACACATATATTCAGGACCTCTCTGGCCACAGGGGATGTGCCAGAGGACTGGAGAACCGCTAATGTAGTACCATTATTCAAGAAGGGTAGTAGGGAAAAACCGGGGAACTACAGGCCAGTGAGCCTAACATCAGTGGTAGGAAAATTATTGGAAAAAGTCCTGAGGGACAAAATTTGTCTCCACTTGGAGAGGCAAGGATTAATCAGGGATAGTCAACATGGCTTTGTCAAGGGAAGATCATGTCTGACTAATTTGATTGAATTTTTTGAGGGGGTGACTAGGTGTGTGGATGAGGGTAACGCAGTGGATGTGGTATACATGGATTTCAGTAAGGCCTTCGATAAAGTCCCGCACAGGAGGCTGGTCAAGAAGGTAAGAGCCCATGGAATGCAGGGTGCCTTGGCACATTGGATACAAAACTGGCTTAGTGGCAGAAGGCAGAGGGTGATGGTCGAAGGTTGTTTTTGTGACTGGAAGCCTGTGGCCAGTGGGGTACCACAGGGATCGGTGCTGGGTCCCTTGCTGTTTGTGGTCTACATTAATGACTTGGATATGAATGTAAAGGGTATGATCAGTAAGTTCGCGGATGATACAAAAATTGGTAGGGTGGTAAATAGCGAGGAGGGTAGCCTCAGTCTGCAGGACGATATAGATGGGTTGGTCAGATGGGCGGAACAGTGGCAAATGGAATTTAACCCGGAAAAGTGCGAGGTGATGCACTTTGGGGGGACTAACAAGGCAAGGGAATACACAATGAATGGAAAGACCCTAGGCAAGATGAAGGGTCAGAGGGATCTGGGTGTGCAAGTACACAGATCCCTGAAGGCGGCGGAACAGGTGGATAAGGTGGTAAAAAAGGCATATGGGATACTTGCCTTCATTAGCCGAGGCATTGAATATAAGAGCAAGGAGGTTATGGTGGAGCTGTATAAAACACTGGTTAGGCCACAGCTGGAATACTGTGTGCAGTTCTGGTCGCCACACTACAGGAAGGATGTGATCGCGTTAGAGAGGGTGCAGAGGAGGTTCACCAGGATGTTACCAGGGCTGGAGCGCTTCAGCTATGAAGAGAGACTGGGCAGATTGGGTTTGTTTTCCTTGGAGCAGAGGAGGCTGAGGGGGGACATGATTGAGGTGTACAACATTATGAGGGGCATAGATAGGATGGATGCTGAGGAGCTTTTTCCCTTAGTAGAGGGGTCAATAACTAGGGGGCATAGATTCAAGGTAAAGGGCGGGAGGTTTAGAGGGGATTTGAGAAAGAACTTTTTCACCCAGAGGGTGGTTGGAGTCTGGAACTCACTGCCTGAAAGGGTTGTGGAGGCAGAAACCCTCACAACATTTAAGAAGCATTTGGATGAGCACTTGAAATGCCATAGCATACAAGGCTACGGGCCAAATGCTGGAATATGGGATTAGATTAGACAGGGCTTGATGGCCGGCGCGGACACGATGGGCCGAAGGGCCTCTATCCATGCTGTATTACTCTATGACTCTATGACATAGTTTTGTACCATTACCTGGCTCCCTACTTCCCACTCCTGGGATTTACTCGGAGCCAAGTGTAGTCGGCTGTGTTGGTGAACCTTCCCAATGTTGCGGGTGGCTCTTAAGTTCAACTCCTTTAAAGTTCCCCACAGATCACTCAGAAATTTGCCCCGGGTCACCTTCTTAATTTGTTTATCAGTCAGAGTGGGGACCAAGAGGTGTGTGGGGGTTCGCATGGGTCTCCCCATTACCAATTCATGTGGGGAATGATCCGTTCCTTTGGATCTGTTACTACGTATCCCCATAAGGATTAGGGGAAGTAGCTCATCCCACCTGCTGGGGTTTTCGTTCAATTCTTTACGCAGAGCCAATGTTAATGTACGGTTCATTCCTTCCACAATTCCCGATGATTGCAGGTTGTGGGTCACGTGCCATTTCCCTTCAATCCCAAACAACTTCAGAGTGGCCTGCATTACCTGACCTGTGAAATGATTCCTTGGTCTGATTCTACCACTCGAGGGAGCCCCCATCTGGAAAATACCTCCCGAACTAGGATCTTGGCCATTCAAGAGACTGTGACCGACTTGCACGGGAAGGCTTCTACCCACTTGGTAATCTTACACCATCAACACTCATCTGGTTCCCTGCTTAAAAGGAAAAACAGAAAAATCCATTGTGGCTTTCCTGCCAGCCCAATGGGTTAATTCGTCAATTCCTGATTCCCTTCTGTCAATGTGGGGAAATATGCACTTAAAATTAAGGAACTTAAATGTAATAATGTCCAATATCTTTAAATTTCATACAGCAATAAAAAGTTGTTGTGTGGTGAATGAAAAAATTCCATCTGTCAGTGGAAAGGATTACCTCCTTTGCAGGTTTGTAAGAAGGCAGAGCAAATTGTCAGACACGCGCAATTGCGTCACTTCACGTAAATTAAAAAAAAAGCTTTCCCGATCGAAAAAGACAGTTGGGTTTTTACAATTTAATAGGTTAGTTAACTTTTTTTTCTCAAAAGAAGACAAACCCAGATACCATCAATCAATGTCAACTTGTGTTACACAGCTTCTCGCAGCTATCAAATAAGTTTAAAAACTCGTCAATAAAAAAAACTGGTGCTTTTGCAAAATCTTTGTGCCTTTAAAACTTGCAAAGATTCTGATCAATTCAATTCAGCAGGTAAAAACATCAGACTTTATAAACATTCTGTGAAACAACTCCACACACAAGAATAGCACTTCCTTTATTTTTCCTCCTGGTCGCACATACTTGAAATTGGTCAGAAATTTAAAAAATACCAATTGTTGAAGTGATTGCCTCATGTCTGGAACTAGAGGCTTTCACACAATTTACACCAACCAGAATTTCACTGTGGCCACAATAAAAGTCTGGTTTAAACAGGTTAATTATCCTCAATAACTCCAATACAATTCAAATCAATATTTTAAACTAATCAGTACCACTTGAAAAAGACGGAGGAGCTTCCCTCAGCCTGTAGCTTCGAAACATTCATACATGTTTTTTTCAGACATCACTACACTGAAAGTAGAAAAGGGCCAGAATCTTTCCTTTTGTCCTTTCTGTATTTCACCATAGGCTTCTCGTCAAAAGGTTAGAGAGTGGGTGTCTCGGACTTGCAGTAACCAAATTAAGAAAACAGTGCATTGTAAACGTTCAAATTAATTTAAAAATAAAATCAAACAATAGCAATTTTTGTAATCCAATTAAAACAATGTACTTTCAAAAAGTCCAGACTCATTTTCTACCAGACACGATCAGAAACAATGGCAACCGTAACTTCAAGGCTGAAGCTTATCTTTTTGTAATACAAACTGCCTCTGATTTACAGCTTGCTGTAAATCCGTCCCAATCAAAATATATCCACAGCAGTGTCTTTAACTTAAAATGCAAATCACAAAGTTTCTCCCACTTCTAGGTGCACAATCTTAAATTGAAATGAACGTATTTAACACCTCCACACTCTCTTAAAACTTCCAACATCCAACAATGGGTTAAACGGCTTTTAGCTCCATGCACAGAAAAGTGGGTGGAGCTGAAACAATCACAACAGACACTTTCTTTCAAAGACAGACTTTCAGACAAAAGGAATACTGTAACTTCTTAAACATTCATAGCCAGGAGAACTTCTACTCTTTAACACACACCTTCACACAAACTGAAATTCCAGCATCCTTTAAGGTTCCTTTCACTCAGCAAATCTTTTGTTTTATTTGTCTCGGCACAAAAGCTGATAGCTTCCGTGTCGGTAAAACTTTAAGTTTCTCTTTTTTTCCCCTTCTTTTAAATCGCCATCTCAGCAGCTTTTCCTGGCTCCCCAAATCCCTGTTTTTTTCCTTCCTTTGCTGAGTTTTCAAATTGGTTAGCCTGCAGCTTAGATCTTTTTCCCTCTTTATCTCCTACTCTCTCTCCTGCTCTTTATGCTTCACCTCCAGTTTCTTAAACCGCTTATTACATTTAATGTGGTCCCCACGAGCACTCCGTTCCTCTAGAGCCTGTTTCTGGGTGGCCCTAAATGCAACCTTCCAGTCCTCATTGACCTTTTCTGCCTGCTCTGCCCGATGTCTCTGTTTGGATAGTTCTTTTGACAAGGCATCGTACTGATTCTAATTATTTATACATTGGCTCTCGAGGTATTGTTCTTTATTACACCACCTCGCCTCCTGTTTCAACTTTTCCTCGAGCCTTTTCCTACTTTCCCTTTCTTCCTCTGTTTCTTTCCTTAACTTGATCTTTACCCTTTCATCAGATTTAACCTGCCTCTGATAGGCCAATAATCAGACGGATTTCTTTACCCTTGGCTGATACATGGACCCTTGTATCCACTGTTCAGCCTCCAATACTGGATCATCACTGTCTATAATGACCCGGATCCACCTCTCTCGAAGAGGCAACTTCCCTGTCATATACTTAGTGACTAGCTCATCCACTGTCTTTGACATTGTCTGCTCTGAACAGGTCCCTGTTCGGGTGTCAAAATCTGTAAGATATTTAGATTCACCCTTGTCCTCCAACCCGTCAAACAGTTTCCAAAGTTCAGACCCATAAAACAGACAACACAAAACCCAAAGGATTCAGGAATAAATTCCTTTACTTAAAATCGGCAAGAGGTTACAAGTAAGTTCACACAAAACTGTTGCATATAATACTCCCGATTATATCTAAGCACTCACAGATTTATTCCCTTACTTTAAGATCAAGTGGTAATAAGCCAACACTGCATACATACTAACACCAGCGAGTGGTCAATTCAGCGATGACTAGACGTACGCCTTTAACTGGCAACAGACCAAGTTGCCCCCGACTGCAGCCCCGAGTGTCTTCTACCAGCATCTTTTATACCTTAAAACATAGCAACCCTCCCACTGTGTACGTGTCTCTCACGATACAGACAATGGTCATCAGTTGTTTTTCAGTTCTTCTTATCAATAGTTCGTTAAGCATCCGTGGGCCTTCAAGACCGGTTACATTCCATAGTTTGAAGCTGTTTCTGTTTTTGCACTGATTCAACAGCTCAATAGCTCGTTCCCACAGAACTTTCAAAGTCTGTTTTCCTTATCTGTTGAAAGACAATTGGCAGCTGTCACAGCTTACAACCGTAACATCTCAGCAACCAGTCTCTTGGCCTCATGAAGCATGATGGTACATAAAATGTGGTCAACTTTTAAGTTTTCATCAAGTTACAGCAAAATTTATAGCAAATAGTGTGTTCTTACAATACTCAGGCAACCCAGGATAAGCAAAGTAATTTGAACATGAGGTAACTCTATGTGCTTTTAGTCCGGTGCATATAAATATCTAATCTGTGTCATTCATATGAAGGAATGCATGCACGCTGTACTGGGAAGAATAAAACATGGCCACAGTTCTCACTAGTGCCACCTTGGGGTTGAGGTGGGGGGGGGCAGTGATGAGGGTGAGTTGGTCATGACTGGAATACTTTCGTCTCTATTTTAAGGCTTTTCTCTCTGTACATGTACATTTGATGTATAGGCGTTCCTTACAGCATTAGGAGATCCGCAGCTGGCTCATTGCCATCACTTGTTCTCCTACCAAGCCATGGCTTGGCCATTCAATGTGCACACTGGTACAAATGGCCACATGCTCTTCTCTCTCTTAGGCAGTCCCTCGGAACCGAGGATGACTTGCTTCCACATTAAAAATGAGTTCTCAGGTGACTGATGAGTCCAAAGCGGGACCTACAGTCTCTGTCACAGGTGGGGCAGACGGTGGTTGAAGGGGTGGGTGGGTGGGGTGCTTGGGTTGACGTGCACTCCTTGCGCTGCCTGCGCTTGGCTTCCGCTTGCTCCCGGTGAAGAGACTTGAGGTGTTCGGCGCCTTCCCGGATGCTTCTTCTCCACTTTGTGCTGTCTTGGGCCAGGGATTCCCAGGTATCGGTGAGGATGTTACACTTTTTCAAGGAGGCTTTGAGGGTGTCCTTGAAGCATTTCCTCTGCCCACCTGGGGCTCTCTTGCCGTGCCGGAGCTCCGAGTAGAGCGCTTGTTTTGGGAGTCTCGTATCGGGCAGGCGGACAATGTGACCCGTCCATCGGAGCTGATCGAGCGTTGCCAAAGCTTTGATGCTGGGGATGTTGGCCTGATCAAGAACACTGACGTTGGTGCGCCTATCCTGCCAATGGATTTGCAGGATTTTGCGGAGGCAGCGTTGGTGGTACCTCTCCAGTGCTTTGAGTTGCCTGCTGTACATGGTCCATGTCTCTGAGGCAGTGCGAGTATCACTGCTGCTCTGTAGACCATGAGCTTAGTGCTGGGTTTGAGGTCCTGGTCTTCAAACACTCTCTTCCTCAGGCAGGCGAAGGCTGCACTGGCACACTGAAGGCGGTGTTGGACTTCGTCGTCGACGTCTGCCCTTGTTGACAGTAGGCTCCCGAGGTATTGAAAGTGGTCCACGTTGTCCAAGGCCTTGTCGTGGATTTTGATAATCGGGGGGCAGTACTGTGTGGCGGGGGCAGGTTGGTAGAGGACCTTTGTCTTACGGATGTTTAGTGTAAGGCCCATGCTCTCGTACACTTCGGTGAAGGTGTTGATGATGGTTTGGAGTTCGACCTCCGAGTGAGCGCAGACGCAAGCGTCGTCTGTATACTGTAATTCAACAACAGAGGATGGGACGACCTTGGATCTGGACTGGAGGTGACGGAGGTTGAACAGTTTCCCGTTTGTTCTGTAAAATAGCTCCACTCCAGCGGGGAGCTTACTAAGGGTGAGATGGAGCATTGCAGCAAGGTAGATCAAGAAGAGCGTTGGTGCGATGACACAGCCTTGCTTGATCCCAGTTCATACATGAATTGGGCCTGTGTTGGAACTGTTGGTCAGGGTCACGGCTTGCATGTCATCGTGAAGCAGGCAGAGGATGGTGACAAACTTTTGAGGGCAGCCAAATTTGAGGAGGACACTCCATAATCCCTCACAGTTGACAATGTCGAAGGCCTTTGTGAGATCAAAGAAGGCCATGTGCAGCGGTTGGTGCTGTTCTCTGCATTTCTCTTGTAATTGGCGAGCGGTGAAGACCATGTCCATTGTGCCCCTTAGTGGGCGGAATCCGCATTGCGGCTCTGGGAGGAGCTCTTTGGCCACTGGGAGAAGACGATTGAGGAGGATTGCAAGCAATCAATGACACCCCATACTCTAGTGAAGCCAGTGGACCTGTAGAATTGTGATGCTCTGGTCTGCTGGTTCTGTTAATCAGTAGGAAAGTTACTTAAATCATGGGGAATGTAAAATAAGACATCCGTCGCATCCTTAGTACATTTGTGCATAAAAAACTCGCAGATGTGGCAGATGTCCCTCCCATGCCTGCCTGGAAGAACCACAATGGATACATATTAGAGGCAGTGGTGACATTCCCAGCCACTGGTAGAGTCACACAGATGGTAGATGTGGCCTGCAGGTCCTAGGAACATAGGAACGGGAGTAGGCCATTCAGCCCCTCAAGCCTTTTCTGCCATTCAATTAGATCATGGCTGATCTATATCTTAAACTCATTTAACCAGTTTGTTTCCATATCCCGTAATACCCTTACTTAACAAAAATCTATCAATCTCAGTTTTGAAATTTCAGTGGACCTAGCATTTTGGGGGAAAGAGTTCCAAATTTCCAGATGTTCGGATTGAATTCAGTCGCCATTTCTTGGCTTAACCTAACAGTCCGACAACTCTGCTCCTCTGATATTCTCAGGTAGGTCTGGCTGGGACAGTATGCCCTCTGCACTCGCTACTGGGATGAGGCCACAGTGTGTCTTGCTTGACACCTGACACTACAGTCTGTCCTTTTTGGTCCTTGTTCATCCTCTTCCACAAGGGCATTTCAGGATGTCTGACTAAGCCACCATGGGGGGCCTTGGTATAATAAATGTTAAAAATGCCACCATTGAGCTCATTTTAAAGGGTTAAATTGACAAAACGCCAGGGTTGGGAGATATAGATTAGTATTTAGATGGGGTGTCTGAACCAGTATGCTGGTGAAAAGGAAAGATTATGTTAACATTCTAGTGATTACTCACACTCAATGATGCTGTGACAACTCTATTCATTTGAACTCAGCAGGGGCCATTTCTAAATTAGGCTGGTGCATTCCACTCTTGGATTTCAACGGTGTACTATTGTTACATCCCTGGTTTACTCTATTGCGCAAGTAGCTATAGGACAGTGTGAATCAACCTCCATGAAAAAAGATGCTCAGGCAGCTTATGGGAGTGACTGAAGCTACAGAACCCAAGAAGGCGTCTACGCAGGGCTGAATGTGTAACAAGACCCAATTCCCATTCTCAATTGTTTTTTTAAGTGAAAAACAGTCCCCAACCTTTCACTGTAGCTAACTATCTACCAAGCAGTCTGCAGGCCGTGCATATTTGAAACTGGAGATAATGAGGCAACACATATGCCGAATGAGGCTCTGGAAATTAGAGGGAGGGAGGGTTAGTTCCTCAAAACGCAGTAATCCCCCTTTGAGCACTTTAATTGATGTAGTGCCCAATTACTATAGTGCGCATCCACTACTTACCCCAGCAGAGAATGTTATGGGCTCCTAAGGCAGGAATAATCAAGGGCTGTAGTGCACTCAGTCAATTACTGGCCATTGGTGCATAAGCAGCAGGGCGCCTTAACATTAAGAAACAGTCAGGCTAATTTTTGGAGTTCATGCAGACTCCAAACCAACAATACAAATTTGGAAAATCAACGCACGCAACTTCTATCATCAGCAGTGTGATGAAATATTCCATTCATCACTGCCTGTGACTGTGGTTGGTTTCAGGTTTCCCCTCACCATTGTATTGCCTGTGACTGTGGTTGGTTTCAGGTTTCTCCTCACCATTGTATTGTATATTGGAATGTATGGAATGTGTTGTGTGTAGGGCTCCGCCCATACCTGGCCTCTATGTAAGCCAGCTCAGTCTGGCCTCATATCCAGTACTGCAGAGCTCCAGATGGAAGATACCTCTCTCCACTGCGTGTTATCTTCTAAGTTAATAAAAGCCTTGTTTTGTTCCGCTAACATCGAGTCTCGGGATTATTGAGGCACATCAATTTTATTAACTTATTTTTCAACACAATGGATCAACTCCTGAAACCCGAACGTTTGGATTTGGATCAGCATGCTCCGGATGCATCAGCACGCTTCGGACACTGGTTTATGTGTATGGAATTCTTCCTGGACAATTCCGCAGCCGTCAAAGACGCTACGGACGCTGCGAGTATGAAACTCGGAATTCTGCAGAATTGGGTAAGCCACCGGGTTTACCCCCTCATCCAAGACGCCGACACGTACCTGGCCGCCTGCGACATCTTAAAGGCGCATTACCAGCAGCCTACGAATGAGGTGTATGCTAGGCATCTGCTCGCCACTCGCGCACAGCGACCTGGGGAATCGGTGGAGGAGTTCCTAGGCACCCTGAAAATGCTTGGCAAAGACTGCAAGTGCCGAGATGTAAAAGCCGCTGTGTACACCGACGAGCTTGTTCGCGATGCCTTTATCACAGGCCTCAGCTCCACTTACATCCGGCAAAGACTGCTGGAAAAAATGGGATTGGACCTGAAACAGGCTGTGGACACCGCGCGATCCCTGGATGTGGCCCAGAGAAACTCGGACGCCTACTCTTCAGCCCGCGCTGTCCACGCCGCCACGTGTGCACCAAGGGCGCCGCCATCTTGGAAGGCATCTTCCCCGCCCGGCAGCCCGACACCGTCGGGGCCCCGCTCTCCCCCCAGAAGCCCTACGACAGCCGCGACGCGTCGGAGACCCAACTGCCACTTCTGCGGGCAGCCAAAGCACACCAGAAACCTGTGCCCGGCGAAAGGCACCACCTGCTTTAAGTGCGGTAAGAAGGGGCACTTCGGGAAGGTGTGCAGAGGGAACCCCGCCGGAAAACCAAAACCCGCCACCGCCGCGTGTGCGCCGTGGGAGCGGCCATCTTGGACGCCATCTTGCCCGACCTCGTGGGGTACGCCATCTTGTGAGCAGACAGCGTGGACGCCATCTTGTCTCGATCAGGGCCCTACAGTGGCATCGGTCACAGTGGACCAGACCAGGCCCCACCCGCTATCCAAATCAATGGTGGACATCGAGGTAAACGGGTGCCGGGTTAAATGTTTAATTGACAGCGGAAGCACGGAGAGTTTTATCCACCCTGAACTGGCACAACAACTCTCCCTAAAGGTGGTCCCTACTCGGGGTACCATCTCTATGGCTGATAAAACCCAGACATCGACCATTCTGGGTTACTGCACGGTACAATTGTCCGTTAACGGGACTGTATACGATAATTTTAAAGTATTAATCATGAAGAATCTATGCGCGAGCGTGATCTTGGGCCTGGATTTCCAGTGCAACCACCAAAGCATCACGCTCAAGTACGGTGGGTCCCAGCCGCCCCTCACAGTGTGCGGCCTGGCTACCCTGAAGGTAAAGCCACCTTCGCTATTCGCGAACCTTACCCCTAACTGCCGGCCAATAGCGACCAAAAGCAGGAGGTACAGCTGGGAGGACAGGCGGTTTATCGCGACCGAGGTAGACAGGCTCCTGAAAGAGCGCATTATTGAATGCAGCAATAGCCCGTGGCGCGCCCAAGTGGTGGTGGTAAGGGGTAGCGAGAAGAAACGGATGGTGATCGACTATAGCCAAACGATCAACAGGTACACCCAACTAGACGCCTACCCGCTACCCCGCATATCAGAAATGGTGAACCAAATCGCCCAATACCGGGTGTTCTCCACCATCGACCTTAAGTCAGCGTACCACCAGCTCCCTATCAGACCAGAGGACCGCCCGTACACCGCCTTCGAGGCGAACGGACGCCTCTACCAATTCCTCAGAGTCCCCTTTGGGGTGACGAATGGGGTCTCGGTCTTCCAGAGGGAGATGGACCGCATGGTCAATGACCACCACTTGCAGGCAACCTTCCCCTACCTCGACAACGTCACCATCTGCGGTCACAACCAGCAGGATCACGACTCGAACCTCGAGAGGTTCCTGAAAACCGCACAAAAACTCAACCTCGCCTACAACGAGGACAAGTGCGTTTTCAACACCACGCGCCTCTGCATACTAGGCAGCGTGGTGCAGAATGGGGAAATCGGACCAGACCCCGACCGATTGCGCCCCCTACGGGAGCTGCCCCTGCCCAACACTCCCAAAGCCCTGAAAAGGTGCCTGGGGTTATTTTCTTATTATTCCCAATGGGTCCCCAACTACTCCGACAAAGCCCGCCCCCTCTTGAAAGCATCCTCTTTTCCGCTCTCTGCTGAGGCACATGCCGCCTTCAAAAGCATTAAGCGGGATATTGAGCGGGCCACGCTACAGGCAGTGGACGAGAACACTCCCTTTCAAGTGGAAAGTGATGCGTCTGACTTTGCCTTGGCGGCCACCCTCAACCAGGCGGGGCGGCCCGTAGCTTTCTTCTCGAGGACCCTCCAAGGGCCCGAGATCAGACACTCCTCCGTGGAAAAGGAGGCCCAAGCCATCGTGGAGGCAGTGCGCCACTGGCGCCACTACCTAGCCGGCAAACGCTTCACCCTACTTACCGACCAGCGGTCGGTAGCGTTTATGTTCAATAATAAACAGAGGGGGAAGATTAAAAATGATAAGATGCTTAGGTGGCGGATCGAGCTCTCCACCTTCGATTATGACATCATTTACCGGCCAGGGGCCCTTAACAAATCCCCCGACGCCCTCTCACGAGGGATGTGTGCCAGCGCCACCGGGGATCAGCTACAGACCCTCCACAACGACCTCTGCCACCCAGGGGTCACGCGGCTGTTCCACTTCATAAAGTCCCGCAACTTACCCTACTCGATTGAGGAAGTTCGGTCTCTGACCAGGAACTGCCGCACTTGCGCTGAGTGCAAGCCTCGGTTCTACCACCCTGATCGAGCCCACTTAATCAAAGCTACACAGCCCTTTGAGCGGCTCAGCTTAGATTTCAAGGGCCCCCTCCCGTCCGTCGACCGCAATGTTTACTTCCTGAACATTGTGGACGAATACTCCCGGTTCCCATTCGCCTTCCCCTGCCCAGACATGACCAGCGCCACGGTCATTAAATGCCTCAACAGCCTGTTCTGCCTGTTCGGTATGCCGAGCTACATCCACACGGATAGGGGGGCGTCCTTCATGAGTGAAGAGCTATGCCAGTACATGCTGTCCAGGGGTATCGCCACGAGCCGTACCACCAGCTACAACCCCCGGGGTAATGGTCAAGTGGAGCGAGAGAACGGGACAGTATGGAAAGCAGTCACTCTAGCTCTAAGGACCAAGGGCCTCCCTATCTCCCGCTGGCAGGAAGTCCTCTCAGATGTGCTCCATTCGATACGGTCGCTATTGTGTACTGCCACTAATGCCACGCCTCATGAACGAATGTTTAGCTTTCCCCGGAAATCCACCTCAGGCGTATCCATGCCGTCATGGCTCTCCACCCCAGGTCCGGTATTCGTGCGAAGGCATGTGAGGGGCCATAAGACGGACCCTCTCGTGGAGCCAGTGCACCTACTCCACGCCAACCCCCAATACGCGTATGTCCGGCACGCCGACGGAAGGGAGGACACCGTGTCAATAAAAGACGTCGCCCCAGCCGGTAACAACAACAACCACGGCAATAGCAGCAACAACGACCACAGCAACTCTTACCCACCCACTACTCTTTCATCACCCCCGGAAGAACATCGACCAATGGCACCCCCACCAACTACCCCTTCAACAACCCTGGCGGCACCCCCGGCAGAGACCCAGGAGGCCACCGGGGACACCCAGCCGACACCCGCGACACCACAACAGCCACGTCGGTCGCAGAGGACTACCAAACCCCCGAACAGACTAAATCTATAGAAGAGGTGAATGTGATGAAATATTCCATTCATCACTGCCTGTGACTGTGGTTGGTTTCAGGTTTCTCCTCACCATTGTATTGTATATTGGAATGTATGGAATGTGTTGTGTGTAGGGCTCCGCCCATACCTGGCCTCTTTGTAAGCCAGCTCAGTCTGGCCTCATATCCAGTACTGCAGAGCTCCAGATGGAAGATACCTCTCTCCACTGCGTGTTATCTTCTAAGTTAATAAAAGCCTTGTTTTGTTCCGCTAACATCGAGTCTTGGGATTATTGAGGCACATCAAGCAGTTCTTTTTTTTAACTTTCCTTCTTATTTAATTCCATGATCACCTAGCCACTCTATACAGTTTCCTCCAAGCTAGCAGATAGGGCTGACAATCCTCCAAGATTGTCGTGGAGTCTCCAGGGATTTAAAGGTGAATCTCCTGGACACTGCTGCATGCCACCCAGGAGAAAAATCATGTTTTCTTTCCCCATTTTCTTTGAACCCTTTCATTTATTTGTTAATAAAAATATTGGAAACGGGGGTAAAAAAGACAGTTTCACTGACAGTCAAGATTAATCCAATTGGGTATCAAAGAGTCTGTTCCCTTTCCAATTGCATGGGAAGGCAATGCGCCTGGAGAATGGAAAATGGCGGTAGGGTGGAGCAAGGGTTGTTCCAGGCGGGAGTCATGTGATAAAACTTCCAGGAATTCATCCAACCAGAATAGGCAACCTCACCAGCAGCTGTGCTGTTTAACCTACACAGACTCCATAATTGTCTGGTAGACTCCAAGAAGAATGAATAAACCTTGTCATGACCTAAGCAGGTAGATTTAAGCATCAGAATGTTTGAGCTCAAGACCTATGTTGCTCCGATTGTAAATCCAACAGTGGTACCACCAAGCTAGCATGCTGCCTCTGAAACATGCGTATAATTGTGCCAAAATACAGTGAAACAGCCTTTCAATCTATTCAACACACACATCCGAATATAATTGTAGCAAACTATGTATTGTACTGCGAAAGACGATATGCAAAAAATCAGCTTTGCAAAATCATGATGGCGTCAGAAAAAAAAATGACTCCTTTAAAACAGTGGCATCAGACTGAGCTGTAATGTTAAGAATTTAGTCCAGAGATCCTTCAAATTGCAGTCAACCTGAGGTTGTCAGACCAAGACTGGAAGTCAAATGATGAATGATGACTATATTGACGAAAAGTCTTGGGCACTGAGGATTTATCAGTTGCAAGAGAACTGAAATGCCCTTATAACATGTGACCCATTTCCGTGCCTCATTTTTAAGACTGTTATTCCCTCTAATGTCAAGTAAATCTTTTAAGACTGAAAGCAGTCGCTGTCTGACAGCATTATGAAAAAGAAAAGATGCCTGGATACATCTGTAAAGATTTACAGAAGTACCACACGGCATTAGTGCGAGGAATTAAAAGAATGTCGGAACTCACAAAAGACAACAATAGAAATAAGACATTTCCAAGAAAATCCAAGTTGGGACAAAGCTAAATCATTTTTTTGTGAAAGACCTGTCAGGTAATCAAAATATAATATATAATATCACAGAGAAAAACCAAGCTGAATAAAAATAGTAAATTTTGTTATTGAAATTCTTTTCGTTCTGAAGCCAAAACATTGGATCACATACCATTAGCAACAAAGTATTTAAAGAAAGTGTATTTCAAAGGGTTTATATACTAATCCTACATCCCCAACAGGGAGCCTCACTTGCTGAGAGACACGGCACCAAGTATTGTAGCTCAATCTGCACTCCTGTCAAAAAATATTCCCTGCTGAGAGTGCGGGATGGATGAATTCACCCTTAATAAAATCTACCAAATTATTCTTTTTTATATTTCAGTATTATGGAAGGATCTTAAAGCTTAGCCACCTGATGATTAAAAAACTCAGCTGAAAGTAAATTATGGATGCATTTATTAAAGGTGAACAACATGATAGGGAATATAATGGAGCTGAATTTTTATCATAGCTAAAATATTTAATAAGGCAAGAAATGACAGTACGACACTTGTCCACAGGTTTCCCAAAGCAGACGTTAAACCAAGGCCTCGTCTAACCTCTCAGGTGGACATAAAAGACCCTATGGCACTATTTCGAAGAAGAGCAGGGGACTTCTCCCTGGTGTCCCAGCCAATATTTATCCTTCAATCAACATCACTAAAACAGATTATCTGCTCATTATCACATTGCTGTTTGTGGGAGCTTGCTGAGCGCAAATTGGCTGCCGCGTTTCCTACATCACAACAGTGACTACACTTCAAAGGTACAGGGGGGTACTTCATTGGCTGCAAAGGGCTTTGGGACGTCCTGGAATTGTGAAAGGTGCTATATCAATACAAATCTGTCTTTCGTTCTTTTCCAAAGCTGTTGAGAGGTGAAAGATGAGAGAAATACCCAAATACTCCCTTTAACTCAGCTTGGGTAGAAACAAGATTGAGCTTTTTAACAAATGGTGGATTTGTGTTGCTTAACCTTGTAACAGCTGCCATCTGAATCATGAAAGTCGAAGTAAATACTGGAACTTAGAACTGGCAAAGAATGAAGAAAATTGAGCCTCTGCTAGCGTCACAGCAGCCTTCAGATAAGTGGGTACGGGGGAAGCGCCAAGGGTCAGGAGTGACAGCGATAGGGTGGGGGGGTGGGAAAAGATTGGGAGTAGCGATTAAGTCCTTTAATGTGGGGTTGGGAGGATCACTCCTGCTCCTCCTCCCTGTGTGCAACCCGTGATGGCGCGGCTGCCTCAGGTCAAACCAATGTCAGAGAGGGGACTTTAATCTGCCGTTAGGCCCCTTATTTGCATACGCAAAGGGCCGAACGCCTGCTTCAAGCGTGGGTAAAGGGCGCCTCTTGTTTGTCTTTACCCAATATAGCAGTCAACACGCTTCTGGCCAGGAGCCCCAATTTCTAGGACAATTTATTTTAATTGCCCCATCCCTTTAAATTTCACTTACACACAATACTTCATTCCTACCGCTAATCTATGCCCTAATGCAGTGCATGCAGGAAACCAGCACTTCCATTGGGCTTATGGGTGAGTACCCCGTGCGTACTCACCCGTGGAGACCCGAATTTCTGGGCCATTAAAAACACGAATAGAAATTCTGAAAAATGAAATCAAAATATTTTTAAGTGGAGAACAGAAAAATAACAGGGTAGGTATTAAGAGGAGTTCGAGGTTTGGGAGATTTCATTTTGAAAATAGCACATTGTGCTGGCTAGCCGTAAAGTACAGTACATTCTCTCTGAGTCACAGCTTAGTCAGTTATGGTCATGTTGCAGGGTGAGGAACACCTCTTCACATTACCGAGCTTGGAGCAGTTCCCCAGTGTCTCCATGTTTGAGCTCCCTCGGTCTCCAGCTTTTTCCCATCATGGATACTAATCATTAGCTTTATCCTTTCTCGGCTCTATATTTTCTTCTGTGAATGAAAAGGTAAACGTGAGCAAGCAGCTGAACAAGAGTTACCAGTACTCAAAATCTTGCTCCATGTTAAACTGTATTTGCAAAAGGTAGCCAACAAAAATAGAAAATAAAATGCCCTGTAACTTTCCATTTCCCTCTTCTCCTGTAAGACCCACCTTATAACCTGCCTCCCTGACCAAGGTTTTGGTCACTCCTGCTATCATCTCTGGCAGCAGCCCTCAGGAGGACCGTGGAGCAGGGAGGGACACTCCAGCTGCTCCTCCTGGCACCACAAGAACTATATTTAAAAAATTGTTAATGAAACTCACCTTTTTTGATGGTCGCTGCACGGGTCGCAGAAGAATCCCAGCTCCCGTCCCCTCGTTGCGGTCCGATTTCGATAAAAGGGGTCTAAAACGGGGCTTAGGCCCTTCATTTACATATATAAGAGACATAGGCCTAGAAATTCAGTATAGCCAGTTTTGGGGCGGTAAAGTCGGGCGGGCGCTAAAGTTTGCGCCCGGCGCAAAGTCGAGGCCACTTCGCCGATATTCAGTAGCTTCGCCCTAAGAGTTTGCTTGAGCGCTAAAACTGGCATTACACAACTATCTTTAGGCGCAAAGCCGGCGGTGCTGAGGGATAGCGCCGAGGCCGGGCGTAGGTGCGGTCATTTCTTGATTGACAGCAGACACCGTGGCGCCGGCCAGCTCTTAAAGGGGGAAGGGTCGACTTGGTCTGCTGCAACGGCCTGCACACTGCAGCCTTCCAGCTAGGCCTGAACACTGCTGGTGAGCAGAAGGAGCCATGGCAACGGTACAGAAGGCCCGTGAGCGTGCCCTGCGCTTCTCAGCCCATGACTTGAAGGTGATGGTGATGGCCTTGGAGAAGAGACAGCACATCTTGTTCCCGGACACTGGCAGGAAGCCTCCCACCAGCATCTATAGGAAAGCCTGGAGGGAGGTCGCCCGCAGGGTGTCGGCCACCGGCGATGCCCCCAGGGACAATGTCCAATGCCGGAAGAAGTTCAATGACCTGACCAGGATTGTCAGGATGAGTACCCTTTCCAGTCTCCTCCTCATCCTTGCATGTACACCTGACATGATGGGCAAAGGGACCTGAAAGCTCTAATGGCCAGCCCTCAGCCAGCAGCTATGGGACAGTCATGAACATCAATTGCACATTCTGCACTTTACACCATGGGAGGCAGTGCACACCACATCAGGGCTACACACTGGCCAAGCTATTCCATCATGGGAGGCAGTGCACACCACATCAGGGCTACACACTGGCCAAGCTATTCCACCATGGGAGGCAGTGCACACCACATCAGGGCTACACACCGTACTTACAGGCCGTCCTTTCTCTTGCAGGCAAAACTTGCAAACAACCGAAGGCACCAGGAGGAGACCGGGGGAGGCCGCCCCCAGATCCAGGAGCTCACTCCCCTGGAGGAGCGCATGAGTCGCCTCATGGGAGCCTGGGTGATTGGGCCCGTCGCCTGTGGAGATGCCGACCCTCTTCTGGGCCACAATGGTAAGGACATCACCTTTTGGGCCTCTCTCGTCGCACTTGCGCATCCGATCTACCTCCTTTGCCACTGTCCGACCAATGCGCTGAATGCCACCAGTCATGCCTCCCTCACTGACGCCCTCTCCTCACTCTAAAGCTACTCTTGTGCCTTCCTGCTTTCAGCTGGTGACCAGGAGCTCCCTGAAGCTGCCAGTGACAGCCCCTCCGAAGAGGAGGAGAAGGAGGAGGAGGAGGAAGAGGAAGGCGGACCATCAGGGCAGCACTCAGGTCCGGCTGCAGATGCCGAAGTAGTGGACACGTCTTCCCTGGAGGAGAGCCTGGAGGAAGTGTCGGAGGGGAGTGGAGCTGCTGGGACCAGTGGCGTCCAGCAACCCAGGAGGGCTGCGGTTGGTCCGCGACCTTCCCCCCAGAGGGGGGAAGGATCGGAGGGGAGTGCAGTTGCTGGGCCCAGTCGCCGCCGGCAACGTGGCAAGGGTCGGGCAGCTCGGCCCCCTGCTCCCCAGCGGGCGAGTCCGGACTCCAGTCCGGCCACGTTCAACTCAGAGGAGGCGCGCCACCTCGATCAAATGGCCCAGGATTCGGATCGCCGGCACACTGAGCTGATGGGGGTAGTGGCACGGATGCCTGAGGCGATCGAGTCCCTGGCTAGCAGTGTGCGCGAGTTCAGGGCCTCACATGCCGCGAGTGGCCGGCTGATCAGTGATGCCGTCCAGACAGTGGCTACTCTGTTGCGGTCGCAGACCAGGGCAACAGGTGCACTCACTGCTGCCACACGCGCTGCGTCAGCCAGGCATCGCCTGGACACCCGCCGCGCTGCAGCAGCACAGCGGGCTGCCCTTCGGCAGATTGGTGCGTATGCTGCAGTGCGGGCCCGGGCGAGTGCCAGCGTGCCACATCACCAGCCAGCGCCTCCCATCCGCCAGCTTGCACACATTCCTCCAGCCGTCACCGCCACTCCCCCAGTGGAGCCTCAACGGCAAGCGGCTGCGAATGATGTTGGCCAGGCACAGCTGCGCCAATCACCAGCCGGCCCCTCGAGGGCCAAACCCCGTCTAGGCCGCCCCCCCAAGGGCATCTGCCAGAAGGACATCTGACCCTCAGGAGCCTTCCCCCAGCCTCGCAGCAGCCACTGGGCAGAGCTTGCGGAGGAGCAGCAGGCCGGGCAGGGGCCCCAAAAGGCTCGACAAGGTCTCGCCCTCGCGGCCCAATAAGTAGACGGTGTGGCCAAGTGTTATTTTATATGGCGATGGCTATGTTTCTTTTGGGGATGGTTGTTTTGTTTCTGGGGATGTTTTTTGGGTTAAGGCCGAGGATGAAGGCCATTTTTGTCCAAATGTTCAGTTATTCCTCCCCAGGTTGTGGGAGTGAGTCATTTGATGTACTGTTTTTTGGGGCCGTTGAATGTTTCTGGGTTTCATGTGGGAAGGGGTTTCATTTGTCTAAAATAAAGATTTCTCTTTATTCAGAGAGTGTCCATGTTTGTTGTTGTAAGTGTTTGTTGCCTTCGCCAGCTGAGGGCTTGCGGAGCGGCTGCGTTCATGTTCCTTCATGGCCACAAGGCATTCCCTGACAGGGGGGCTTAGAAGTGACGTTCAATAAGCCGCCGACGGACGGCCCTTGGACCTTCTCGCTCCCTCCTGGGATGGTACTCCTCCTCCTCCTGCTCCTCCTCCTCATGCTCCTCCTGCTCCTCCTCCTGAGGTGGTGGTCCAACGTGAGGTGGCAGTGCCTGAGTCCTGCGGAGAGCCAGGTTGTGCAGCATGCAGCAAACTACGACGAATTGGGAGACTCGGTCCGGCGAATACTGCAGAGATCCGCCGGAACGATCCAGGCAGCGGAACCGTTGCTTGAGGACACCAATTGTTTGCTCGATTATGTTCCTGCTCGCTTGATGACTCTCGTTGTATGCCTCTTCAGCAGGGGTCCTGGGCGCGCGGAGCGGGGTCATGAGCCAGGTACACAAAGGATAGCCTTTGTCCCCAAGAAGCCATCCTCTTGGGGGAGGCTGTGCCTCGAACATGTCACGCACAGTTGTCTGCCGCAGGATAAAGGCATCGTGGCTGCTGCCTGGAAAGCGGGCATTGACAGCTAGGATGCGCTGCTTGTGGTCACACACCAGCTGCACATTGAGGGAATGGTAGCCCTTCCGGTTGCGGTAATCCTCGGCATGCTCCACAGGTGCCCGCAAAGCCACATGCGTACAGTCAATGGCGCCCTGCACCAAGGGGAAGGCCGCGAATCTTGCAAATCCCAGTGCACGCTGATGCTGCCTCTCCAGGGCCATGGGGAAGGAGATGAATTGGCGTCTCCTTCTGAAAAGGGCATCGGTCACCTGGCGGATGCAGCAATGCACGGCGAACTGGGATATGTTAGCAATGTCCCCAGCAGCGGATTGGAAGGAGCCGGTGGCATAGAAGTTCAAGGCCACCGTCACCTTCGCTTCCACCGACAGAGACGTCCTGCTCCTGAGCTTTGGACGCAGATCTCTGCGAAGCAGCTGGCAGATCTCTCCAACCACCTCCTTTCGGAATCTCAGCCTTTTTACACATCGCGCGCCACTCATGTTGAGGTAGGAGCGCTGCTGGCGGTATGCCCTGACTGGGTAAGGCCTATGTTGCCAACGCCTGTTGCCCCCTCTGCATCTAGCCAGGGCTGCCCCTCTCACACCGCGTCTGCGAGCCCTACGGACATGACGCTGAAACTCAGCATTGGCACCCCATGCAGCCCCCATAATATGCTGCCAAACAGTCAAATATCCAAGAGGCCACTTGCAACGCTCTGGCCTGAAGCCAAAAATACCTGAGCTAGTGTTGGCCCAAACCAGAAAGCTCTCTTCCTTGGTCTCTCTCCAGAAATCCGTTGCACAAGAGTGTTTGCTGCAAAATGGCTGCCCTTTATAGTGCAGGGTAAGTGCCCTTTAATTTGCGCTCCCCGGGGCCCGCGTCGGCTCTGTTGCGTTCCACTAAACAAGTGTTCGGGCCGCCGGCCGCACAATGGGGCGGTCCCACTGAAGTTCTGGATCAGGGCGTTGCACGAGGATATGACGTCATTTTCTGCGCGCGCAGGTGAGCGCGCGCTAAGACTTTGCGCCGGCGCTAAATGTCTACTTAATTTGGGGCGAGGCGCAGATCGCGCTGCGCCCGGACGCTACACGCATAGCGCCCAAAATTCACTTCTCTTAAGGCGCTAACGGCTGGCGCAACCAACTGAATTTCTAGGCCATAATGACTGTTTTAGGTGGCTGCCAGGGACGCCTGAAAAATGGCCTGACCCAATTTTGGATCGAACTTTTTTCAGGCATCCTTGTGGTGCAGGATGTTGGTCCCCAAAATCAGGTGCAACACAGATGCAACAAGGTCCAATTTCTACCCCATTTACTCCTACTCTCATTCTTGGTTTTATTCTAGTGAATCTTTGCTGTACCCTGTCCAATGGTCTAATATCCTTCCTATTATGGGGTGCCCAGAACTGCATGTAACACTGACAACTGTGGCCTAGTTTATGTGTGTGTGACTGGTGGGCATGGGGTTGAGTTATATCACAGGGCAGGAATAGCCAAGCTTTCCTCTGTGTGCTTTGAGACTCATGGGACACATATAAAGTTTACTCCCTGTCTCCATTCATTTGCATATATCTCAAGTTGCTGACACTAACAGATCTTGGTGTTGTAACTTACGATTTATTCACTAATGAGGCAACAGCTCTTCCCAAGCCAATACAAAAAATTCTAACAAGGCAAGACAGCAAATAGAAAATACAGGTACAAACAAGTCTTAGGTGTGTGGGCTTTGACAACTGAATTTCCAAGGCTTGGGTGCTGCATGTGACCATAGAAAACTAACCACATTTAAAAAAGCTTTCAACCACACCCAGCCCCATTGGCATTGTATTCCAACTGCAGCATTAGCGGGTGGGAGAAAGAACAAGAAAATCTTGTATTTATAGAGTGCCTTTCGTGACCTCAGGACAACCCAAAGTGCTTTAAAGTCAATTAATTACTTTTCGAAGTGAAACTACTGTTGTAATGTAGAAAACGCGGCAGCCAATTTGAACACAGCATGATCCCACAAACAGCAATGAGATAATGACCGGAAAATGTGTTATTTTTTAATGTGATGTTGGTTGGGGGATAAATGTTGGCCAGTACACCAAAGTAACAACAACATCTTGCATTTATATAGTGCCGTTAATGTAGCAAAATGTCCCGAGGTGCTTAACAAGAGTGTTATCAATAAAAATTTTGACACCAAGCCCCAGAAGGAGAATTCAGGACTGATGACAAAAAGCTTGGTCAAAGAGGTAGTTTTTAAGGAGCATCTTAAACGAGGAGAGAGAGGTAGAGAGGCAGAGAGGTTTAGGGAGGGAATTCCAGAGCTTATGGCCAAGGCAGCTGAAAGCACGTCCGCCAATGGTGGAGCGATTAAAATCGGGGATGCACAAGATGTCAGGATTGGAGGAGCACAGAGATCTCAAAGGTTTGTAGGGCTGGAGGAGGTTACAGAGATAGGAAGGAGCAAGGCCATGGAGGGATTTGAAAACAAGGATAAGGATTTTAAAATTGAGGCGTCATCAGACCGGAAGGTGGAAGTAGGCGGTCTTGGTGATGGAGCGGATATGTAGTTGGAAGCTCATCTCGGGGTCAAACACAACACTAAGATTGCGAATGGTCTGGCTCAGCTTCAGACAGTTGCCAGGGATGGAAATGGCAGCCAGGGATTGGAGTTTCTGGTGGGGACCAAAGACATTGGGCTGGATTTTCCAAGCCCCGAGGAGGCGGGCATGGAGGTGGGACTGCCAGTAATATCAGTGAAAGTGGGGGCGGATGGCAAACCCGCCCCCATCCCGCCTCCGTGCCCTTTTGCCAGGAGGCGGGAAGATGTGCAGCTTCGGGTCCCGTCTCCTGGAGTTGGGAAAGGCATTTAATATTTTTAACTGCCTGTTAACAGGCAGTCAACAGGCAGAAAAAAGGATTGGTGCCATTTTACCTTCTCAAGTGAAGGCTTCCCGACTTCGGAGAACCCCACCGCATTGTAGGAGACGTGGAGGAGGTCTGCGGTGGTCAGAGGCACCTGGAAGTGAGGTGTAGAGGTGAGTGATGGGTGCAAGTGTGGAGTGGTAAGTATGCAAGGTGAGTGATAAGTTTAAAAAAGTGTTCACTTACCTTGTTTTCTTTCTACAGCCTTTAGCTGCGCTGGATGGGGAGAGCCGATATTCTCCTTGTCAATTTCACATAATGGCTGATGGAACCTCCGATCCTACAGCCATGTGAAATTTACAAAGTTGAAAGGTTTGATGAGTCCTGAACACAAGGGCTCATCAAACTACACAGAATGTCAGTGTTTGACAGCTTCACAGAGCTGTCAAACGCTGTCATTTCTTCTTTCAAGAAGTCTTGACAGATAGCACGTCTGACGTTGACTTGATCTGTCAGTGACTTCCTCCCTAATTGGCTTGCTGAGCCCGCAGGGCAGGCTTAACAAGCTCAATCAGGGGAAAATCCCTCTGATTGGTCAGGCGAGGATGGAGGTGGGACATTGACATGACAAGCAGCTGTCCCGCCTCCATTCACAAAATCCAGCCCAATGGCTTTGGTCTTTCCAATATTTAGTTGGAGGAAATTTCTGCTCATCCAATACTGGCGGTTGGACAAGCAGTGTGACAAATCAGAGACAGTGGAGGGGTCAAGAGAGGTGGTGGTGAGATAGACCAGAGTATCATCAGCGCACATGTGGAACCTGATGTTGTGTTTTCAGATGATGGTGCTGAGGGGTAGCATGTAGATGAGAAATAAGAGGGGACCAAGGATAGATCCTTGGGGGACACCAGAGGTAACGATGTGGGCATGGGAAGAGAATTCATTGCAGATGATTTTCTGGCTACGATTCGGTAGATAAGAATTAAACAAGGCAAGTTCCATCCAGCTGGACGACTGAGGAGAGGCGTTGGAGGAGGATGGTGTGGTCAACTGTGTCGAAGGCTGTAGATAGGTCGAGAAGGATGAGGAGGGATAGTTTACCATGGTTACAGTCACATAGAATATAATTTGTGACTTTGACACGAGCCATTTCAGTACTGTGACGGGAGCAGAAACCTGATTGGTTTAATAGAGCCATGGGATTTTTTACGTCCACCTGAGAGAGCAGATGGGGCCTTGGTTTAACATTTCATCCAAAAGATGGTGCCTCTGACAGTGTAGCACTCCCTCGGTACTGTAGTGTCAGCCTGGATTATGTGCTTAAGTGTCTGGAGCAGGACTTGAACCCATGACCTTCTGACTCAGAGACAAGCTTGCTACCCACTCAGCCACAGCTGGCACTGAAGAGAGAGAAACATTTGGAATTTTTATATACAAACCACGTGCCAGGTGGCAACAGGAACATTTCACAATCCCGTTCCACTGGAAACAAGAGTCTTTTCATCGTTGGAAATTGTTTGTGATGAAGAAACATGGAAGCAAATTTATGGTCCTAATAACTCCATTGAGTTGAAGCCAATGCTGTAATAGGATTTCATAAATACAACACACACTGTAGCAGTTGGCACATCATAAACCACCCCTTGTTAATGTCTTAATTCCCTGCCGCAAGTTGTCGGCAAACATTGGTGCAGTCGTTAAAAACAAAAACATAGATTAAGCCTTTTTCATCTGACAGTGCTATTCTGAAGCAGAATAGAATCAAGCCCAACATGTTTACTTCAAATTCACCTTTAAATTATGTCAGAAGATTCAAAAGATATCCTTTTACAGATCTACAACTTAAACAGAGCAGTCTAATTAAGTCGCTGAATGTTGGCAGAGCTTACGGAACCCTTATCAAATCAAAGCACCGATGAAGAGATCAAGCCCACCACTGCCGGCAGTAACCACCTGCTTCTCCAAGTTCTGGCACACTTCACTGTTCATCCTTTCAAGTTCAGAAGTTACCTGCTTTGGCAGAGGCTTAACCTCGCTACAGGTGGCTGCAGTTTGTGGCATCTTTCTGGAACCGCTTTGACAATCAGTGTTTCATCAACTCAGAGCTTCAGACCAACCTGGTAGCAGAAAAGGTCCATTTTAAATGAGGTTTTTCTGGCAAGTATCTCAATAGGAAAGTAGCACAGACTCAGATCTCAGTAACATAGATACACTAGATCAAACATTAATTTATATCACGAGAGTTAGCTTCAAGCGAGGAGCTTCGTCCAATGGGAATTGGAAATTCTAGCACGTGCTACACCTGAATTTCCAATATACACTTTCAGCAGATGAAGCTCCCCACTGGAGGCAAATAGTTGGAAATTATCCCTGAAAATCAGTATAGAAATGATCAATATTAGTAAACACATACTTAATGCATTTGAGAGACATTCCTCTGTTCTCCATTTTAATACAGGTGCTAAATCGTTTATTTTAAATAGGTTGCCACCTCTGCTAAAATAGTGAACAGAGGAATGTTAGATGACGATGTTGGGGTATAGTTTCCTGTTTTGTACTTGGGAATACTGGATCACCTCTGCCTCCCAACATGGTCTGTATCTCTGTCCTGTGTGGAGCCCAACAGATAGGCTCCACACCCGATTTTCCTGCCCAGTCCGCCTCAGGTTATGGAGGTTTATCAGTGTAACTGAATGCAACACCTAGAAGAAAATCGTCCAGGAAGGATTGCACACGCCGACAAGCGAGCCAGCCTGATTTTCTATTCATCCATTAGAAAGTGTGCCCTGCTGTACGATCAGCATGCACGTGAAGCTAGCAAAGAAAGGAAGAATTGCATTTACATAGTGCCTTTCGTGGCCTTAGTATGTCCCAAAGTGCTTTGAAGTATTTTTGAAGTATAGTCACTGTTGTAATATGGGAAATGTAGCAGGCAAATTGCGCACAGCAAGCTCCCACAAACAGTAATGAGATAATGACCAGATAATCTGTTTTAGTGATGCTGGTTGAGGGATAAATATTGGCCCGGACACCAAGAGAATTCTGCTCTTCGAAATAGTGCCTGGGATCTTTTACATCCACCTGACAGGGCCTTGGTTTAATGTCTCATCCAAGAGTATACCTTTAACAAATGTGTCATCATTCACATTGGCTTCATCTCCACCTGAACTACTAAAGATCCCAATCCTATGGCCTGCTGATACAATATTCAACACCATAACAAGAACATGCTCTGGGCACAGTACAACTTAGTAATAATGTTATTTCACTAAATGTGATTTGGATGTGTGATTATTGATTTGGACCCCAGTGAATCAATCCACTCTGTAATGGTGTGTGACTGAAATGTTCTACTACCTAATCTATGGCTTCTTCTACATGCTCCTCAGTGGAAGGATGCTGTGTGCCCATGAGAGGCCCTTGAGAGCAAGGTGGCCCTCAACAAATGTGAGCAGGGGCCTAGTATCTCCCAGTTACGTTGCTGCTTTAGCTGCGAGGGTGGCCTGGCCCTGCCTCATTTCTAGCCCATGTGCAATCACTGGAAGGGAATGGCTGGAGAGTTCGATTGTGTTGCCATTTTGAGCTACAACAGCATCATCTGTGCATATGCCATGCTACCCCTTCTGTTGGACACTGTCTTACCATGCCTATTGATCCATGTGGCAGCAATAACATTCTTGAACCTCCTATTAACAGATATCTCCATGCAACTGGCACGCCTATCCAAGATGGCGGAGAGAACCTCTTGCACTTTGGAGCACAAAGACTCTATGGCAGCAGTCTGAGTATTCATGCGATACAATGACTGGCCTTAGGACCTCTAACTCAGAGTGCTCCATGGTAGGTATCCCTAGGACTGCTACATACTCCATGGTGTACACTGTTTCGATTCCATGCATCAACACAGCACAGATGCTGGCAGTGTACTCCTCCGCACTAGCTGTCATCTGTTGAAAGTAGCTTGGCACAGTCTCCAATAATTGTAACAACCTTTGATGCTCCGAAATCATCCTTTTACAAGCAGGTCCCCGAAGTTCGGATCAATGGCTTCTTCAGCTGAGCTAGCTCTCCAGACAGTAGTTTCCTGTTCCTCCACTCCCATCATCACTTCTCCTGCCTACCTGTGCTCCTGCCTGCCTGTGCTCCCGCCTGTGCTCCCGCCTGTGCTCCTGCCTGTGCTCTTACCTGTGCTCCCGCCTGTGCTCCTGCCTGTGCTCCTGCCTGTGCTCTTACCTGTGCTCCTGCCTGTGCTCCTGCCTGTGCTCTTACCTGTGCTCCCGCCTGTGCTCTTACCTGTGCTCCTGCCTGTGCTCCCGCCTGAGCTCCTACCTGTGCTCCTACCTGAGCTCCTACCTGTGCTCTTGCCTGTGCTCCTGCCTGTGCTCTTACCTGTGCTCCTGCCTGAGCTCCTACCTGTGCTCCTACCTGAGCTCCTGCCTGAGCTCCTGCCTGTGCTCCTGCCTGAGCTCCTGCCTGTGCTCCCGCCTGAGCTCCTACCTGAGCTCCTGCCTGCCTGTGCTCCTGCCTGTGCTTCTACCTGTGCTCTTACCTGTGTTCCTGCCTGCCTGTGTTCCTACCTGTGCTCCTGCCTGTGCTCCTGCCTGCCTGAGCTCCTGCCTGTGCTCCTGCCTGAGCTCCTGCCTGTGCTCTGTGTCTCACCCACTGCATCCTCCTCGATCTCATTCTCAAAGTCCCTCTTGGTGGAGGAACCTGAACTGTTGCTTTGGAAGGTTAGAGGGCCTGATGTTGTATGTTGTGAAATGTTGCCCTGCTCAGTATCATTGGGTCTTGCGGGTTCTTCTTCTGGCCGTCCAAGAGACAGAAAAGAGAAACATATGTTACAATCATGTCCTTATGCAAACCTCCCAGGTATAGCTTTCAGTAGGATGAGTGACATGGTACTGGGGTTCAGTGTATGCTTTGGCCCATTGAGTGAGTGAGTGAATAGAATAGGAAAGAATGGGCAAAGGCTAGTATTAACGCTGAGCTCAAGCCAAACCTTCTACATCCCCATCCGTTGCTTCCTCCAAGATGTCTCTTCTTAATATTTACAGTGCTGCCTCCTCAAATGAGTTGGGGAGCCCTCCTCCCAGTTTCTCATCAATATGTGCTGTCTTCTCCTGCAACTTGTCAGCACAGCTTCACAATGCAGCACATAGCACACAAGGAAGGATTCCTTTGGGGCAAAGATATTTAAGGATGCAAATGCAGGAGGACTTAAGAGTGGAAGGTTGCTGCTACAAAGTGCACCCCACTGCATAATGGGCATTCATGGTAAGCCTTCAAAGTACTGCAAGGCAGTGTGAGAGAGAAGATACTCTACATGCCATGCATGCTCAATAAATAGCATTAATATAAGGTTACAGTGGGATGTCCTACCTTGCTTGACTTGGTGAGGTCATTAAATTTCTTCTGGCATTGCAGCAGATATGATGAATAGTGTACCAGGCAGTCAGATTTGTTGCCACCTTGTCTTGTGGTCCATTGGCCATCACATTGAAAAAGAGACTCCCTTTCCTGTGCACTTACTCTAACCAGATTTCTAGAGGCCCATCAGAAAATTGTTTAAATCATTCTTAACACAAGGTGACCCAGACACCCTTATACTTTAGGATAGCCTAATGATAGTTGTATACTACTGAAAGGAAGCAACAGCCCTTTAAACTGCTGCAGGCCTTTAACAGAAATAGAGGTGAGGTTAGCGTACTAATTGTTGAGTGTATGCACTAATTACACATTGCCCAAACAAAGGCCCCAACTGAAAATCAGGTCTAGAGGTGTGTGATAAAGGTAATGTGTGTATCATTCTAAAGAAAAAATATGATTGCAGCATTTAAATTTATTCTAAAGCAAAATGTTTTGGTGTGAACTGATCTGATTGACTTTAAATTAAAACTAGTTATTTTGAGAAAATTAACTTTATTAATAAATAAAAATAACAAAAACTGTTGTTTCAGCATATTATCCGGTTTTATTGTTAAATTCATGAGACTATATTTACAATATTGATCTGCACGGAGTTATATACTGAAAATTCTACTCTCTTTAAACAGGAGGAAATTTGCACAGAGTTTCAGGCTTTTCAGGCCTACGATTGCATGTTGGGCCTCCAAGGTTAGGCCTTCTGAGATCAGAAGGCTCTGTTTGCTTGCAAAATCTAGGGGGTCCTAAAAAGAAGCATAAAGATTTGCTTAGCTCTCTTCAACCTCCCCTCTGGACTCCCTGGTAATCCTGCAGTGTACTGCATTGTGGTGGTCAGTGAGCAATGCAGTAGGAAAATAAGGCAGCAAGCTGGGAATGCCCAATCCCACCTCAGTTGCCTCTCAATGATGGGCCAGCAGCACCTCTGATTCCCTGGGGAAGTGCTGGAAATCCCAGAGCAACGTAAAAAACGGGATTCCATTCCTTTTTCATGTCCTTTGTGCTGGGGAAATGGCATTGCTCAGGATGACATGGGTCTGGAAAATTGGATCCCAGATCTTTTTTGTGATACCATAAAGATTTAAAATATCCTTTGAAATAAGAGCGCTCTCTTCATCACTTGCTTTCATGTCCAGTCTTGCCTTTTCTTCACTGTTACAGTGCTGTATTTTAAAATTCATGTAAAACAGATCAGTGCAAACATGACAGTGTAGCCTAAAGCATACCTTTCAAAATCATCGGTCACATGGTGGCCCTGTTTACTTTGGGTCTTGCCCAATGTAGTGAGCAGTTTGGATTGTATCATTTCACAAATATTATTAGTTATACCCATAAATTTCCACATGTGCATTTTTCTAAAATGATAATTCATAGTAATGAAGTGATATAATTGCATTCACAAGATTTATGTTATTAAATGTTAGCACGCAACAATGTACAAAAGATAGATTGGTTTAACATTATAAATATTTATAAAGGGAAAATAAGACTGTAAAAGGTATTATATTATAAATATAACCTTGAACTTCAAAGAACATTTTCATTGTGTCTTGTAGACTGTGCAGTTTCTAAGCCTTGCCTGATCAAACATTCATTCCAAAACAGGGAGCAATCACATCTTAAAGAACATAAGAAAGTTTAGATTTTTTTTTAAATCACACCCATTCCTTCCTGCGACAATGTACAATCTGCCCAATCATGGACTCTATGCCACCCATTAGGAGTGATTCAGCACTTCCAGTGGGGAGCAGCACTCGCCGGGAGGACATCTTGGGAAGTATCCAGGACATTCGGCTTGGGAATGTCCGTCTATTAATTTTAGTGGTTGGTAACACTCCTTCTTGCAGTTCCTACACAATAATTCTCAGCGGAACTTGGGTTTATTTATTTATTTATTTTCTTTTATTCATTGATGGGATGTGGGCGTCGCTGGCTAGGCCTGCATTTAGTGTCCATCCCTAATTGCCCTTGAGAAGATGGTGGTGAGCTGCCTTCTTGAACCGCTGCAGTCCATATGGTGTAGGTACACCCACAATGCTGTTAGGAAGGGAGTTCCAGGATTTTGGCCCAGCGACAGTGAAGGAACGGCGATACAGGTCCAAGTCAGGATGGTGTGTGGCTTGGAGGGGAACTTGTAGGTGGTGAAGTTCCCATGCGTCTGCTGCCCTTGTCCTTCTATGGTGTGGAGATGCCGGAGTTGGACTGGGGTGGACAAATGTAAGAAGTCACACTAACACCAGGTTATAGTCCAACAGCTTTATTTGAAATCACAAGCTTTCGGAGCGCTGCTCCTTCGTCACCAGCTCGGTCAGTTGTGGTGCTACCGAGCCACTCTTGGTGATGGACATTGAAGTCCCCCACCCAGAGGACATTTTGTGCCCTTGCTACTCTCAGTGCTTCTTCCAATTGGTGTACAACATGAAGGAGTACTGATTCATCAGCTGAGGGAGGGCGGTAGGTGGTAATTAGCAGGAGGTTTCCTTGCCCATGTTTGACTTGATGCCATGAGACCTCATGGGGTCCTGAGTCAATGTTGAGGACTCCCAGGGCTACTCCCTCCCGACTGTATATCACAGTGCCACCACCTCTGGTGGGTCTGTCCTGCCGGTGGGACAGGACATACCCAGGGATGGTGATGGTGGTGTCTGGGACATTGGTTGTAAGGTATGATTTGGTAATTATGACTATGTCAGGCTGTTGCTTGACTAGTCTGTCGGACAGCTCTCCCAATTTTGGCACAAGCCCCCAGTTGTTGGTAAGGAGGACTTTGCAGGGTCGACAGGGCTGGGTTTGCCATTGTCGTTGTCATTTCCGGTGCCGAGTGGTCCGTCCGGTTTTATTCTTATTGTTTTTCGTAGCTGTTGTTTACAACTGAGTGGCTTGCTAGGCCATTAAGAGTCAACCACATTGCTGTGGGTCTGGAGTCACATGTAGGCCAGACCAGGTAAGGACGGCAGATTTCCTTCCCTAAAGGACATTAGTGAACCAGATGGGTTTTTGCAACAATCGACAATGGTATCATGCATAACATTTAATTCCAGAATTAAATTGAATTAAAATTCCACCAGCTGCCGTGGTGGGATTTGAACCCATATCCTCAAAGCATTATGACTAAGCCTCTGGCTTACGAGTCTAGTGACATAACCACTACGCCACCGCCTCCCCTTGGCACTATGCAGGTCTTTTTCCGACTTGGTGCTGCCGCTGGTGATGCTCGTCCACTGTTAGCACAGCTGGAAATGCATCCTCAATTAATGGTCAGGCTATCGCGGGTGGCAGATGGGCGAATCTTCTCTCTGCGCTGATCGTGGGCAGGACTCCCGCCAGCAACACAAAAATCATAACATGGCTCCTCAGGCACAAACATTCTCACATAGAAGTCAATTTTAAGTCTATCACATGCTTCCAGACAATAGTCCAATGATTGTATTCTTTATGAACCTCCACATTGTCTGACTGCACCTTTCCTCAGGAGCTGCGTTATCGCCACAATGGCAGTGATAGTTGCGGAGCCAGTGTCACTATTGTGTCCTTGAGCAAAGGCTCATCTGGTAGCATGACAGCCTGGAGTTCAATATGACTGGTAGCTATAAAAATGCCAATTGCCAATGGATGGGACAGGTTTTTTCTCCTGTAACTGGAAATATCACAAGAGGATCTACAATCGCGAATTATAATATGAACAGGATCAGGTAAAATCACCCAACCCGTGCCCGTAACAGGGAACCGGGTGTGAAGGGTATGTGGGTCAGAGAATCGGTGTTGGCAACCCCATCTCTGAACTGTGCTCCCTTCAAGTGCGGTTCCCTGCTGAGCCTTACCCTTGTGATTCAACCATTACAAGCAACATGAATAAACACTGATCATTTGCAAGCAGAGTTTTGTGGAGTTTAAAGAACAATGTCAGGAATCATTATCTAGACTAATGAAGAAGCTACAGACCCCACATTCCTGAAACAGTTTGGAAATCTCTTTTATTTAGAGAGGGAGAACAGCAGTATCAGCTATATTTTCCTCCATTTGCTAATTTTAGTGAAAATTAGATGCAAATATAAAGCAAGGACCACCACATATGCTCATACTCATTCACGAGAAGCAGCAAGTAAAGGAAAAGACACTGTCATATGTCATGTTAGTTGTGATGAAGTGACACAATGATGCATTTTCAGGTGGCCTCCATCATTATATTAGGTGAACAAAAGATAAAAAATAAAGATTTGTTAAAACATATTTCCATGAAGACAGTGCCTCTTTAAGAACCCTGGTGTAATTACAATAAAACAATCCAAGCTTATCACAGCGGAACAGATGCCAAATCCACACCAGGTTAAGAGCTTGTCACAATGTGGTAATAAAAAGTGTTGCAGACTGGACTCTACCAGGTAGAATCCGCACTGTTAAGGTGCTGAAGCCCTGGGCTTCAGACACCAGCTGACTGAGGCTGAAATTTATTATAATAATATACAAGACAAATGACTTTCTTGAAGGACGAATGTTCACGGTTACTAGGGCCGATTGTTCTGGGGAAAAGAAGATGCTTGCAAAAGTTTGCTTAGATGAATCATCATTGTGAGGACACCTGAGCATAGCTGTCAGCCTGCAATGAGGTATGGGGCAGAGGCTGAGAGACTCTGCTGGCAGCACAGAGCCACCCTAGACAGAAGCACAGGTCACAGATTCAGGGCTGTAATGTTTTAGCCCTTGCCCTGAACTTCCTTACAGAAATCAACATAGGAATGTGGGCTGGCTGGGGAAATATTGGGGGCAATCCAGTTACACCACAACCCACCTTTTTTTTCACCCATCAAAATATCCATTGGATTTGGGGGCCGGTGCATGATACACCCATGTCATACATTGTCAGTCAGTGGCTCATTTGGTAGCACTCTTGATTCTGAGTCAGAAGGATTGTGGGTTCAAGTCCCACTCCAGAGACTTGAGCACACAAAGCTAGGCTAACACTCCTCGTGCAATACTGAGGGAGTGCTGCACTATCAGAGAGTCCCTGTCTGCTCTCTCAGGTGTCCTGGCCAATATTTAGCCCTCAATCAATATCACAAAAAAAGATTATTTGGTCATTATCACATTGTTGTTTGTGGGAGCTTGTTGTGCACAAATTGGCTGCTGTGTTTCCCACATTACAACAGTGACTGTACTTCATTGGCTGTAAAGCGCTTTAGGAGGTCTGGTGGTCATGAATAGGCGCTATATAAATGCAAGCCTTTCTTTTACAACTAATTTCCTCATCATTTGCATCCTAGCAACACTGGGCAGAAGGGATGGCTGTGCAGCCCTAGTATTCAGCATTGCTAAGAGTCCGCAGGGCTTATTTTTATTTGAAATGGTTAGTTTTGATCAATTGTAGTAGGGAAACTTCCAAATTTAAAAAATATTTAAAAAAAACTCTGGCTGGTACAGCCAGCCCTCTTATGCTAAGGGCTACAGTTTTTCTTTATTTATTCGTTCACAGGATGTGGGCATCGCTGGCAAGGACAGCATTTATTGCCCTTGAGAAGGTGGTGGTGAGCTGCCTTCTTGAACCGCTGCAGTCCGTGTGGTGAAGGTACTCCCACAGTGCTGACTTTGTTGTAGCAGTTTGGTCAACCAAGTTAAGAGTCAACCACATTGCTGTGGGTCTGGAGTCACATATAGGCTAGACTGGGTAAAGACAGCAGATTTCCTTCCCTAAAGGACATTAGTGAAGCCATTGGGTTTTTCCTGATAACCATTGGTTACCATTACTGATACTAGCTTTTTAATTCTAAATGTATTTAATTAACTGATTTTAAATTCCCCCCCCAGCTGCTGTGGCAGGTATTTGAACTTTTGGATTACTAGTCCAGGTCACTGGATTACTAATCCAGTGACATAACCACTGTGCTACCATACCCCACTGCAGTAAGGGGCTACAGTGATTCTCCACCCACCACCTGAGCCAGCCCTGGAAAGCAGGCTGGGGATCAGGATGCAAATAACCGGGAGGGGGAGGGGGAGGGGAAGGGGGCCAAAATCTCATCCCGCCAAGAAGCCATTATCATTGCAGCAGAGATGAGATTTGGAACTGATTCTCCAACCCTTGATTGCCTCTAGCCTTGCTATTAATTTGATCTCATATACTATTTCTAATTAAAATATGACTAATGACCAGCATTAATACTTAAGTAAGTCATCATAAGCCTATTATTGTATATATTGCTTTTTCCTTAGCATATGTGCCACTGCTACACAATTCAAAAATCATCTGCATGGAAAGACAGCCGGAATAACTGATTGATAATGTAAATCCAATTAAAACATTTCGCAGTGCTGGCAGTGTTATACTTTTCTGCTTCCTTTGATTTTCATATTAATGGCATTCATTTGGCAGGAGAAATATCCACATTGCAATTTACCAAGCTTCAATGGAACTGGTACAGAATTTACACAGGCAAATTTACACAGCAACATGTAATTTCTGGGCAGGGAATTCCTGGCTAAATATGAATGTTTTACGAGCATATGTTTTGATGACTATTCCAGAAGATTCTAATTATGCATTCTAATTTTTCTAAAACCTAGAATAATCATTTGATCCATTGGATCCAACGCATTGGGTGGATGGGGGCTACACGGTTAGAGTATGTCAGTTATAGGGGTGCAAGGCTAATCTTATGAATTTGAAGGAAATCCTAGGTGGTGTGAGGCCAGATTTCCTATTAGTGCTGCTGGAGGATGCTTCTCCCTGCGCGCAGGATGGACTTGTGAAATTACCCCCAGAAATAAAACTTTAGCACTGGGAGATGATAAGCTTCTACTACTAAGGAAACCAGAAAAAAGATGGCTGACTGCTCAGTCCAGATTATAGTTTCCTCTGAGACTGCTCTCTCACAGCACTCTCTCTCTCTCTCCCTCCCTCCCTCCCATTATGATTTCTTTCCATTTCTGCCACTCCCTTCTTTTCTCTTCTCTATCTGTTTCAAATGTATTCATGAAAAATAGATTCATATACAAACAGACAAACACAAGGGCCGTGATTTCGCCGACCGAGGTGGGTCCGGGGTGGCTGGGGTGGCCGGGGTCGGTGTCGCGGTCCCAGCCCGCTGCCTGCTCCAGCCCGCACTCTCCAAGTAATTTTTCGTTGATTGGGCTTGTTAAGCTCACCTTGCGAGGTTCCCGGCCAATTAATAGGGAGGGGATCTGATGATGTCATTTGATGACGCGTCATCACCCGGTTTCCTTAAAGGGGCCATATCCAAATTTACTTTGACAGTTGTGCTGTCAGTGTTCTGCAGCATTGAGGTGTGGCAAACACTGACAATCACTGCACAGAGGTGCACAGCTGCACCCAGACTCGCCCATTACTCCCTCCATATGCTTATGGAGGGAGTCACAGCAGGCAGAGAGGTTCTCTTCCCTTCCCATGAGCAGAAGAGACCTCCCCAGGAGATTAACACAGCCTAGTTGCACATTGACAGGAGGGCACAAGCAGGGATGTCATCAGGAGGACCAGGCTGCAGTGGCGCAAACGTTTCAATGATCTGAGCAGATCATGAAACGTTACTGCAAAGCCACACTCAACCTCATCCTGCTGTGCCACTCATCACATCCCCATCACTCTGCCTTCTCTACCCTACTCCTACACATCCTTACTCACACCAACTTACCTTGCACCTCCACCCACCCCTCTGCATCTACATTATCACATCTCCATCTCACTAGCCACCCCTCACACTCACCCTCAACCTACTACAAGCTTATGAACTAACAACACACAAGGGTAGGCACCTGGGTGGTTTAGTCAATGTTCATGTGAAGTTTCTGTTAATGTGCTGTCAAACATTGAAATCTTTATTTTCAAGATTTTACCTTATTGGACAGATCTGTGCTCACCTTTGGAAGTGTCTTAGTGAGTTCCAGTGAATGTTTAGACATAACTACCCCACCGCCCACACCCCCGCCCCCCACCCCACCCCACCCCCAATTGTAATGAGTGTGAAAGGAATGGCTTGGACATTGTAGCGATGCTTTATGGTGCTGGTGTGGGGTGGTGTCAACCTGGCGCGTTGTGTGGCAGCCAGGGTGTATAGCGTCAAGTGAAGTAAATCTGGCTATGGTGATGCCATCGCTGGCCTCCTGGGCAGCAATATTGTCGGGTGCTGATGCCCGGTGTCCTGTGCAGCAGCAGGTGAATACGGAGAAGGTTGGTAATGTTGTTGGTGATGTTGGTGTGCCTGGTGATGTTGGTGTTGGGGCTGATCGTGGAGGGATTCAGAGGACCAAGGTGTGATTATTTTCAAGGGCAGCGATGTTGCTGGAATAGATGGCAGCTGAAGTTGAGATGACAGAAGCAATCTGTCAATAGTGAGAGCGCTTACTCCAAACACTTCCAAACTGCATAAAGCTCAAAAGTATCTTCCAAATCCTGAAGGCTCAAGCTTCTGACATTGGAAAGTGAACAGCTGTGAAATGGTAGCTTTCATACCATTTTTGCTGTTGTCACCTATTCACAGCAATGGGGAGAGATAGAGAACCTCTACTTACGCGATCTCTGAACGACGTGAAGCCCATTAAAAAAGTGGGAAAATAGAAATAGGCTGGCAAAATAATAGTTAACAAGTGTTTAACAAGCAGTTAACTATCTTAAATGCCTTTTGGTGCCGGGTCTGTTCTGAAACCGCAGATCCAACACTTTGGAAACTTACATGGAGGCGGATTCGGAGCGGGTTCCCAACCCGCTGTCAATCATTTCGATTTTGACAGCGGGCCCGCCTCTAAACCTGCACTCTGAGCGCCGGCAAAATCACGGCCATATATACAGATAAACACGCACAGACACAAACAAAGACACGCATTGGTGCGGGTGTCTGCACATACACACAGACACACATACACACAATTATTTTCTGGGCAGGTAAAGGTGTTTTCCTTTCCTGTGGATCAGTTTTTTTTTTTAACTACAGTTTTGTAATTATTTTCTTTCTCAGTTATAATAATTGCAGGTGAAAGATTCAAACCCAAACAGCCTTATTTTCCAATCCATCTACTCTTATCTTGCATTGAAAAATGAGGCTGAACGCACTTAATTCTTTGGGGAAAATGCAAAATAATAAACATTGATGTTGAGTCAATCTCAATGACAGGTATTTGCATGAAACTTAGCAAATGCTGAGCTTTAAGTCCAGGTAGAGTTTGGCAGCAGGTTCTTGTGTCTTTTTAAACCAATTTCCCCACCACCCCCCCCCCAGCCCCCTGCCACCACTTTTCATCCTTTCCATACCTTTGAGATCTCTTTCTCTGCAGCTCCATTATCTCTGGAGCTCCCTTCACCTCTTCCACCCATTCCATGTAACTGATTAGCCCTCTCCTGTCCATTCGTTGAGACTGACTCTTCCCGTCTAGTCTATTTTCTGATCTCCCTGCCACCTGCTCTGTGACCCTGGAGGTCCTCTTCATTTGGTCCATCAATGCTGAGATGTCCTCCTTTGTTAAAATTATCAGAGTGTTAGATAACCAAATTCTCTTTCAATTGTCTAACAGTGGCTCCCATAAATGGACCTTGTCCTCCATAATCCAGAAGCTGAGGTGTGTGCCTGAGAGGTTAAGAATCATCCCACTTACTAGGGCTCATTCCACACTCCCAGTGAGAAGCGATGCGCATAGGGAGCTCATGAGCTCATCACATGAAATTGAGGATGCAAAGCCATCAGTTTCAATGGGTGGAAATTCATGGGTCCTATTGCTACAATTTCCCATGATGTACTCCCCGTGAGTGCCATTCCAACTGGGAGCTGAGAGGGCAGAGTCAAGCGTACAGTATTTTGTTTTCTGGATTGAATGTATTCCCATTATGCTATTAAATACTCTTCAAAATGGAAGATATTATCATACAGACCAGAGCAACTTATATCTTTATTTACAATTAAATAAGATTAAAAATCTGAAAGTATTAAAAATACTATATATATATAAAATAAACATGCATACAATGAGAAAATCCATAATGGTCAATTACTCTTCATAAGAACAGTTTCACTGGTAACTGTGAAACATATTGCCAATGAGAAACTCAACCTGTTTTCATCCTGTCCTCATCAAATATTCAATTATGAGTTTGTCCCTCAAGTAGGGAATAATTTAGAGACTTTTCCTCCACTATCCTGCCCAAAATTAGGTGGGATAGCAGTAGAAAGGGGAAAAAATGGGCAGCCAGGCCCATCACCGCCTCACTGACCTGACCTCAAGTTCCCTTCTCCCGCTCTGCTGGGCCCACCATTAGCCACTTCTCCCTCATCGCTGCATGCATATAACAAGGGGTAGGGATATGGGGCCTGGGTTACTCTGTCATTTCCTTCCCACTTGCCCCTCTTCCCACCACTCCCCCAGACTGCCAGATGAAGTCTGGTGGTTGACTTGCGGTAGATGTATGACTACCTCAAAATCCACTGATGGAGAGAGAAGTTCTTGTAATGTCCCGATCTCCCTCCATTTCAGCCCCCAGCACATACTTGCTGAAGGCCAAGGTCTGCAAATTTCGACAGCATGTCCCCAATTTCTGAGTCCGTATCATTTATGTACACGGTGAACAACAGTGGTTCCAGCACAGATGCCTCAACTCCTATCCTTTGGTTTCTGTTCCGCAGCCATCTTTCAATCCATTCTGCTCCCTGGCCTTTGACTCCACATGTTTTTGCCATGAGTCTCTGATGTGACACCTCATCAAAGGCCTTCTGAAAATTTACGTATTTCACATACATGGCTTCGCCGTGTCTACTTTTTCTGTTAATGGCTTTGGAGCAGAGTGGGGAGGGCGCATAACAAATCAGTTTTCTGCCAAAGTTATGGATATAAGTGGGAGAACCTCTGTGGAAATTCACCCACCACCTAAGTATTACATCACACACCTGCCTTTATAAATCAATGTGTTAACAACCTGGTAGCATACTACAGCCACCAGAATGCACCAAAGTCACTCTGTCCAAGCAGTCTATGGACTATAACTTCCAGACTGCCCAGACTTGTTACATGTAAGCCTTGACCCTTCTCCCAATCTAGCATTGGAAAAGCACCAACAACATGACAATTGGGATGGGAACGGTAACATAGTGGTTATGTTACTGGACTAGTAATCCAGCAAACCTATAATGATCCTATAGAGATGTGAGTTCATAATCCTACCATGGCAGCTGCAGAATTTAAATTCAGTTCATTAAAAAAATCTGGATAAATTTAAAAGCTAGTACCAGTAATGGTGACCATGAAACTACTGGATTGTCATAAAAACCCATCTGGTTCACTAATGTCCTTTAGGGAAAGAAATCTGCCGTCCTTACCCGGTCTGGCCTATATGTGACTCCAGACCCACAGCAATGTGGTTGACTATTAACTGCCCTCTGAAATGACCTAGCAAACCACTCAGTTGTGTTCACCATCACCTTCTCGAGGGCAATTCGGGATGGGCAATAAATGCTGGCCTTGGCAGCGACGCCCACATCCTGGTGAATGAATAAAAAAAATGAAGGGAAGGTTTTTTCTATATAAAAACAGAACACAGTAAAGAATGAATTCAATCTAATGTAACTTTGACAGGCAAAGAAGGGTAACTAATTATATATAGGGGCATGTAATATACAATAATAGGGAAAACATGCACTGTGTTATACAGAACACTCCCATCAGCTTCTGATTCCAGCCTTAGCCCCAGGAAAGTTCGGCTAACTTTCTCCTATTCATAACAAGTCAAATGTCTCCCAGAATTAGCATCAAATATTTCTTGTGAGTCATGCAATGTGGATCCAAATACTTTGGAATATTGACATTCCTAAAATGATTATATACTCTATCAGACTAAACCAGACCAAACTTGTCAAGATCTTGCCCACTTTCCTCGATATTAAATGCTAAGCTTTCTATGGTGTGGAGATGCCGGAGTTGGACTGGGGTGGACAAATGTAAGAAGTCACACAACACCAGGTTATAGTCCAACAGCTTTATTTGAAATCACAAGCTTTCGGAGCGCTGCTCCTTCATCAGGTGAAGTGGAGAAATGCATAAAGACACAGCTTATATAGTCAGAGAATCATGTCAGATGTTTACAGGTAATGTTTCCAACTGCCATTTATCACACCTCGGTAGAGAGATAATCACAGCAATCAAAGGTGTGAATGGTGTCCAAACAGGTCAGTCAGGAAAACATTACATCAACATAAGAAATAGGAGCAGGAGTAGGCCAATCGGCCCCTCGAGCCTGCTCCACCATTCAATAAGATCATGGCTGATCTGATCCTAACCTCAAATCTTCTATCACTCTGCATCCACCCGAACCCATGTGATCTCCCGGGAGAGGCGAAAAACCAGATAAAGACCCAATGGCCAATTTGGGAGAAAAAAATCTGGGAAATTCCTCTCCGACCCATCTAGGCGATCGAAATTCTTCCAGGAGATCACTCTGTCCCTATATTTTCTACAGTACTTACCTTCTGTAAAGGCAATCTCCACCCCAGCCAGGAACAGGAATAAAACCATCTCCTGAAATCTAACACAGAATTAGAACACAGTAGGAGCAGAACAAGGCTACACGGCCCCTGGGCCCACTCCACTACCCACAGGGCCATGACCATTCCGAACCTAGACTCATGTCCAATTTCCTGCCCGCTCCCCGTAACCCTTAATTCCCTTTACTTCTAGGAAACTATCTATTTCTGTTTTAAATTTATTTAATGATGTAGCTTCCACAGCTTTCTGGGGCAGCAAATTCCACAAGCCTACCACCCTCTGAGTGAAGAAGTTTCTCCTCATGCCATTTATCACACCTCGGCAGAAAGATAATCACAGCAATCAAAGGTGTGAATGGTGTCCAAACAGGTCACCAGACGAAGGAGCAGCGCTCCGAAAGCTTGTGATTTCAAATAAAGCTGTTGGACTATAACCTGGTGTTGTGTGACTTCTTACATTTGTCCACCCCAGTCCAACTCCGGCATCTCCACACCATGGCTACTATCGACACCACAAACTGTCAGCTCAAAGTGGAGAGGATCTCCAAGAAGATCGCGTATATCGACACAGACATCAAGTTTCTACAGAGATGCAAGAAAGCAGACAAGATCCCGAAAGGACTACAGATCACGATTTCCAGCAAAAAAAAATGTTTTTTGTCTGTTTTTTTGTTTTTCATACAGACCCCAGCATCTGCAATATTTGACCCCTTGTGACCCCACCTCATTGTTCTTTGCTGTAATGTTTTCCTGACTGACCTGTTTGGACACCATTCACACCTTTGATTGCTGTGATTATCTCTCTGCCGAGGTGTGATAAATGGCAGTTGGAAACATTACTTGTAAACATCTGACAAGCTTTCTATGTTCTAGCAGGGAGAGTGAAATAGTTTCTTCCCAGTCATTGGAATAAAATAACAATTAACCAAAAAGTAAGCCTTTTGAACGCACCAAAAACATAATGGATAGCAAGGGGGAAAAATTCGGTTGGCTTGCGCCTCCCGTTAGCGCCCTAAGAACAACTAGTGCCTGGGTGCGGTGATGTTTGCGTCGCTCGCAAAATTGACGAGAGTTTTTGCGGCGGCGTAGAAGCTCACCGCCCTGATCTCCTGCGCCCACAGATTGTGACGTCAGTCGAGCATGCAACGCCCTGGTGGCACCCCAGACCGGATATTGAGTGGCGCCCCCCCCCTACTTTCCGCCTGGTGCAATCAACGACAGGGAGACGGGACCGTTTCCCAATCGGTGAGGGGCTGGGGGTGGGGGGGGATGCTATTTAAAGGCGCCCTCTTCCTGGCTTTTTCTGTGGTAGACATTTTTGCACCACTCATTCTGACAGAGAGATTCTGAGAGATAAAGAGACTTCTGCATAGAGTCAATTCTGTGTGAAGTAGTTTTGGCTATTGAGCATCACTTTGCAGGTACTTGTGGATTTGACCTTCATTACTTTGATTGTCAAGAGACTATGGGGGCTGCACTGATTCGGGACATCGTCCTGCACCTGCAGAATCGGAGGCAACAGAGACGCAGAGAGAGAGTGGCAATCATGGCTAGATGGAGGAGGGCCAACAGGCCTCTGCACAGGAGACCTTACCCTCCCAGGGTATTTCGGCAACTATTCTCCTACATTAATTAGTCTGCGCTTCAGCAAGGAGGTGGTCACTGAGCTCTGCCACCTGCTGCAATCAGATCTGCAGCCTCTACTGAGTGCCAGGACGTCTCTGTCGGTGACAGTGAAGGTCACAGTGGCTCTGAACTTTTATGCCACCGGCTCCTTTCAAGCAGCTACTAGGGACATCGCCAATATCTCCCAGTTTGCGGTCCATTGCTGCATCCGTCAGGTCACAAATGCCCTCTATAAAAGGAGATGCCAGTACATCTCTTTCCCGATGACCTGGGCCAAACAGCATGAACACGCATTGGGCTTTGCGAGGATAGCGGGCTTCCCATGGTGCAGGGTGCCATTGACTGCACGCATGTGGCATTGCGGGCACCGCATGAGAATGCAGAGGTTTTCCAAAACCGCAAGGGGTTCCACTTAAACGTCCAGTTGGTCTGTGACCACAGACAGCTGATACTCGCTGTCAATGCCCGCTATCCTGGCAGTAGCCACGATGCTTTCACCCTGTGCCAGGCTGGTGTGCCAGAACTTTTCCAGGCACCGCATCAGCCAAGTGGTTGGCTCCTCGGGGACAAGTTTTATCCACTCTGCACCTGGCTGATGACACCGCTCCATAACCCCAACACCCCTGCTGAGCTGCGGTACAATAAGAGCCATCTCGCCACCAGGAACATAATTGAGCAGATGATCGGCATGCTCAAGCAACAGTTCCGCTGTCTAGACCACTCAGGAGGTGCCCTGCAGTACTCACCTGAGCGAGTCTCCCTCTTCATAGTTGTGTGCTGCATTCTTCATAACCTGGCAATCCTCAGGACCCAGCCAATGGCCCCAGGCCTTGGAGCACCACCGGAGGAGGAGGAAGAGGAGGAGGAAGAAGGGAAGGAGGAAGAGGAGAAGGAAGAGGAGGAGGATGATCAGCAGCAGCACTAAGGCAGGAGGGAGGTCCACAATGTTGAAACTGCAAGGGCTGTCCGTTAATGGCTGATAACAAGCCGCTTCTAGGCCCCTACTGAGGAAATGGCTTCTGGCATGGAGAACAACATGAATGAAAGCAACCCGCAACCCCAAAGCCGGCCAAGGCAGCAATGATTCCAAAGGCCAAACCTGTACATTTTGAATACAAAAACTTTTTTATTTTACATTTCTTCATGACAAACTAATATAAACAAACACAAAAAATCAACCATTAACATAACTGGTTCTCACAACCTGGAGATAATGTCCAAAACACTAAACAAAAGTTTGAACAAGAACCTCAGCCTTTAATAAAAAATTGACCAACATTTCGTCACACCTCCTACTTTTTGCCCTTCGAGGGTGATTTCCTTCCCTTGTGCACTTCCCCCCTTCCCACCCTACTGCTCCTCCATAATGGGGCCCCAGTGGCTGCAGCAAGGCTGGTGGAAGGCTGCTGATTGTCAGAACCTGAGACTACAGATGCCCTTGAAGGACGGCCTCGACCAGCTCTGGGCCTGGAGGGCCTGGCTGCAGACTGCACCAACTCTGCATGGGTAGCAGCAGTCTGGGCTACAGGTGGTGGCAAGTACAATGGGGAAGTGACAGTGGTGGTAGCAGGAATGCTTTCATCTTGAGAGAGGACAGCAACTCCCTGCTCGACCGACACACTGGCACTCCCACGGGGCAGCACCTCAGCATCTGGAGCAATCTGCTGGAGCACAGATTGCTGGCCTGCTGCGGCGCGGTGAGAGCCCCGGGGAAATGTGTCCGAACTAGCGACAATGCAGCAGTCAGTGCTTGCATGGCCTCAATCTGAGTCTGCATGTGACCAGTTTGAGATTGGATTACGGCAGCCAGTAACTGAATTGCAGCACTAAGCATTAGCGTGGCATCAGCCTGTGCTACAGCGTAGTGCTCCACATTCCTTGCCAGTGCATCAATGCAATTGGGCACCCTTCCCACTGCACCCATGAGCTGAGTGTGCATGTCCACCGCCTGGGTGTTCATTTCAGCGATGAGCCGCTCCTCCTCTGTGTCCAGTGCAACAGGGCTCGCTGGCCTACTCTCCCTCCAGGGAGAAGGCCCCCGAGCTTCCCTCGCCGCATCGCGTTGCTGCAGCCCGCTGGGTCCTGGAGCCTCACCCTCATCAGGCCCTTCCCCCCCTGCTCCCCTCCAGGGAAGACTTGGTCCCAGTGTGGGCTTGGGCTTCCTCGGGAGTGGGTGGCGCTGATGCTCCGGCTTCCTCTTCCTCCTCGCCTGTGGCTTCGCTCCCACTGGCAGCTTCAGGGCCCGTCTCCTCAGCTGGTGAATCACCATCTGAAAGCAGGGAGGTACAAGAGTGGCTTTAGCGTGAGGGCAGGGGGGCAGTAAGGGAGGAAGGAGTGCAGCAATTTAGTAAGTTGGATTGAAAGTGTCAAAGGCTGGTGTTGTGAGGGACAAGTGGAATGAGAGAGGAGAGAAAGCTGATGGCCTTACCATTGCTGTCCCGAACAGGGTCGGTCTCTCCAGGGGTGACGGGACCAATCACCTGGCTTGCCACAATCCTGTGGACGCGCGCCTCAAGGTCGCTGAGGGGTTGCAGCTGAGGCCGCTCTCCACCCGTCCATTGCTGCTGTCTCCTATTATGAGATAGCTTGGCCTGCAAGAAAAAGGATGGTGTCTGAGTAAATATACAGCCATGGTCTTGCCTGATGTGCTTCCCATAGTTGAATAGCCCTTACTGTATGCAAGGTGTGGAATGTGTGTGTGTGTTTCATGAGAGGGCCATAGGTGTTGGATGAGTGTTGGGCATTGGGGTTTTATGACCCTCTGGCCATAGAGTGAAGTTGAAATGGAGGGATGGAGAGGTATTGAAAAAAAGCCACTCACCCCGATGGCCTGAGTGAGGCCACTGTACTTTTTGCGACATTGAGTATGGGTCCTGGGCACCAAGCTCCTGGAGGAGACGTGCTGAGCCACCTCCCTCCACACTCTTCTGTAATCGCTCGGCAAAGGCCTCCTGCCACTCTCAGGGTAGAGTATAGATCTTCTGTGCTCCACCGCGCCAACCAGAGCCTCCAAGGCCCGCTCGCTGAAGCATTGAGCTCGTTCTCTCACCCTCTCCATAGTCCTTGGCTGGAAAATGTAGTCACAGGTATCTCCAGGCCGAGATTCAAGGCTCCAATGAGCAGGATGTGGCTGGAGAGCAAGATCGACCCTCCCCTTTAGGAACTGTCCGGTGTCAGTGTGTCTGTGTTCCATTGCTAACTTACATCATCTGCGCTGCGCCCGGGCTCTGAGTTAGCGCCGCGCTCCTCAGCCTTTGCGCCTTAAGACAAGTGTGTAGCACCTGATTTAGCGCTCCAATCACTTCCAGGGGCGATAGAAGTCAAGTTTGCAGTCGGAGGCGATAATTTGCACCCGGCCGATAATTGCGCCCCAAATCGGGCGATACCGAATTTCTCCTCCCAAATGTTTAAAAAAGTAATTAATTAGGAAGGGAATAAAGCTGGATGCATGTTGTAAATAGTAACCTGACAAACATTAGATGAAGATGGTGATAGAACACGTAATGAATCTCTCCAATCAGTTTTCCGCCCTTGCCACAGTACCGAAACGGCTATCATCAAAGTCACATCCTTTGTGACTGTGACATACCAAGATATACTATCCCTTCCCATTCGCCTTGATTTGACTTGTCTGCAGCCTTTGACACAGTTAACCACTCTATCCTTCTCCAATGCCTCTCCGCCATCGTCCAGCTGGGTGGGACTGCACTCGCCTGGTTCCATTCTTATCTATCTAATCATAGCCAGAGAATCACCTGCAATGGCTTCTCTTCCCACTCCCACATCGTTACCTCTGGTGTCCCCCAAGGATCTATCCTTGGCCCCCTCCTATTTCTCATCTACATGTTGCCCCTTAGTAACATCATCCGAAAACACAGCGTCAGTTTCAACATGTACACTGACGACGTCCAGCTCTGCCTCACTTGTGGAGTTGAAATCCTGTCTTCACACTGAGGACACCCTCCAGCGTGTTGTGTGGCACTACCACCGGGCTAAATTTGATAGATTCAGAACAGATCTAGCAGCTGAAAACTGGGCATCCATGAGGTACTGTGGGCCATCAACAGCAGCAGAATTGTACTCCACCACATTCTGTAACCTCATGGCCCGGTCTATCCCTCACTCTACCATTACCATCAAGCCCTGGAACCAGCCCTGGTTCAATAAGGAGTGTAGAAGAGCATGCCAGGAGCAGCACCAGGCATATCTGAAAATGAGGTGCCAACCTGGGGAAGCTACAACACAGGACTATGTGCATGCTAAACAGCAGAAGCAGCATGCTACAGATAAAGCAAAGCGATCCCACAATCAATGGATCAGATCAAAGCTCTGCAGTCCTGCCACATCCAGTCATGAATGGTGGTGGACCATTAAACAACTGACGGGAGGAGGAGGCTCCATGAACATCCCCATCCTCAATGATGGTGGAGCCCAGCACGTGAGTGCAAAAGACAAGGCTGAAGCATTCGCAACCATCTTCAGCCAGAAGTGCCGAGTGGATGATCCACTTTGGCCTCCTCCTGAGGTCATCACCAGAACAGATGACAGTCTTCAGACAATTCGATTTACTCCACATGATATCAAGAAACAGCTAAGTGCACTGGATACAAAAAAAGCTATGGCCCCCAACAATATCCCAGCTGTCGTGCTGAAGCCTTGCGCTCCGGAACTAGCTGCGCCACTAGCCAGCTACAACTACAACACTAGCACCTACCCGACAAAGTGAAAAATTGCCACGCAATGACTATCGCCAACAAGAGAGAGCCTAACCACCTCTTCTTGAAATTAAATGGCATTACCATTGTTGAATCCCCTACCATCAACAACCTGGGGGGGTCACCATTGACCAGAAACTTAACTGGACCAGCCACATAAATACTGTGGCTACAAGAACAGGTCAGAGGCTAGGTATTCTGCAGTGAGTGACCTGCCTCCTGACTCCCCAAAGCCTTTCCACCATCTACAAGGCACAAGTAAGGAGTGTGATGGAATACTCTCCACTTGCCTGGATGAATGCAGCTCCAACAACACTCAAGAAGCTCGACACCATCCAGGACAAAGCAGCCCCCTTGATAGGCACCCCATCCACCACCTTAAACATTCACTCCCTCCACCACCGACGTACAGTGGCTGCAGTGTGTACCATCTACAAGATGCACTGCAGCAACTCGCAAAGGCTTCTTCGACAGCACCTCTCAAACCCGCGGCTTCTACCACCTAGAAGGACAAGGGCAGCAGGTGCATGGAAACATCACCACCTCCAAGTTCCCCACCAAGTCACACACCATCCTGACTTGGAAATATATCGCTATTCCTTCATCGTCGCTGGGCCAAAATCCTGGAACTCCCTCCTTAATAGCATTGTGGGAGTACCTTCACCTCATGGACTGTAGCAGTTCAAGAAGACTGCTCACCACCACCTTCTCAAGGGCAATTAGGGATGGGCAATAAATGCTGGGCTTGCCAGTGATGCCCACATCCCATGAATGAATAAATTTAAAAAAATTTAAGCTCAACTATGTTGGTGTGAAACTGGACTCATATATAGGCCAAACTGTGTAAGGACGACAGAGTTCCTTCCTTAAAGGACATTAGTAAACCAGTTTTACAACAATCTGATAAATTCATGGTCGCTTTTTACTGATGGCAATTTTGATTTCCAGATTTTTAATACTGAATTCAAGTTCGCAAACTGGCAAAGTGTGATTTGAACTCACCTTCTTTGGATTATTGGAAACCTAGAGTATGTGCTCGGTTCCTGGAAAATGGTTCAAACCCATAACCTTCTGAGTCAGAGGTGAGAGCGCTACCACTGAGCCAAGCTGGCCTTTGTGGCTCTGTGCTACTAACCTGAGATCTGTCTTTCAATTCATATTTCATTGTAGTAATCAGCCACATTCGGACCACTGACAGTCCCAATGTACATTCCTACAATAACATCAGAAACCACATGAAAAGGTTAAAAAAATATACAAGAAAATTCACTTTCATAAATATATAAACAGTCAGAGTCTATAACATAATTTAAAAGAGAGTTGGATAAGAATTTGAAAGTAAAGTATACAGGGGAAATGGCAGGGTATTGGGATTTGAGTAGTTATCTCCAATTGAAGTGTTGGCACAATGGACCAAATGCCTTGTTCTGTGATTCTACAATATATTGCAAATACAATAGTCAACACATCTTAATGAACTTAATGCAAAATACAAATTTTGTTTTCCGATGATCACAACCATTTTGACCCTCACTCTCGTGGTTTATGACATAACCTGAATTACTGCTTTGTGATTCACTGAGCTGCACAAAATCTCCCCTATTTATAAAAAGTTGCCTAATGAAAGATACGTCTTTGCTCAGTATCTTAGCTTGCTTAATGTTGCACAGGAATTAACCTGACCACAAAAGAGGCTTCCACTAAGATCAATGACATCCTGGTGTAAGCAAATTTCAAACTTTAACTTATTGAGTAAATGGCTGTATTTTGAGGAAATCTCCTTCTCAATATGAGCTTGTACATACAAGTGTTGTTTTCTCCAGGGACCACTTGTTCTTGTGATGACGTACAATAGCGTGCCAAGGCCAGTGTCATTCACTCCTACTCTTGCCAGTCAACATTTGGCAGATTTGCTGACAAATCCCCTCTAGGTACAGTACAATGTCCTGCTTTGTGTTAGGGAAGATGAGAGGATTGAATCTACTACTAAAGAAAAAAACTTTGCAGATCCCTCATGAATGATGTCATTGGTGTTGCTGCTGAGGACCTACCTCACTGCCCATCATTACCTTGTCTTCATGGCAGTCTGTGCATGGCCAGGGTCAGTAGGTGGGAGTTAATCTGAGCCCGTAAACTCTCGAAAAGTTGATAATGAAGTACGAAAATGAAAAGTGAAAATAATGAGAGCAACGTGGACGTAATTATCTCAGTGAAGTGACATCTTCTCAAATTAGGATGTTGTTTTGCAATATGTGCAGCTGTTAATTACCATCCTTTCTTTCTAATGAATCACTCTGCTTTTCTAATTCATCACTTGGTGTTCTCAAATTAAGAGTGATTTTGGTGATCCTGTAGATTCGACAACAACTTATATTTCAATTAAAGCTTTCTGCAATTACAGAAAGACTCCTCATGGGGATTTTACAGGGCAGAGGATAAACACAATCAATGCTGAGCAAGTGATAAGAAAGGGCAAAATGGAAAGTTGGGGGGTGGCAGTGGTGAAGAGAAGGGTTTTTAAAAGGCGGGAGATGGCAAAATAGAGGGATTTAGGGAGGGAATTCCAAAGGTTGGGAACATATTCAATACAAAAAAACTATCAATCTAATTGGTCAGAATCAGTAATATACTGTACCCCTCTATTTACTTTCAAGTGGAATTAATTGAGCATTAACTATTTAATAATTAGAATTCCAGACAAAGCATCCATATAAAAAATAATTAGTAGATATTTCCAAATTTTCTAATGGTACATGTCTTCTGTTGTCATTAGACAAACATTAATTGATCCTGTTCAGTGAATAAATTCTAAAGGGATAATTTTGCAGGAGCCTCACTAGTTGGGAACACATGACATAGGTTCAGTCCTATCGTTTTTTGGACCCTTGCTTCAACAACTTAACAACAGCTTACATTTATATAGTGCATTTAACATAGTAGAACATCCCAAGGCACTTAACAAGAGCGATATAAAAAAAAAACATTTTTGACACCGAGCCAATGAAAGAGATATCAGGACATAAGAATATAAGAATATAAGAAATAAGAGCAGGAGTAGGCCAATCGGCCCCTCAAGCCTGCTCCGCCATTCAATGAGATCATGGTTGATCATCGACCTCAACTCCACTTTCCCACCTGATCCCCATATCCCTTGATACCCCTAGAGTCCAAAAATCTATCGATCTCAGCCTTGAATATACTCAAAGACTCAGCATTCACAGCCCTCTGGGGCAGAGAATTCCAAAGATTCACAACCCTCTGAGTGAAGAAATTCCTCCTCATCTCAGTCTTAAATGGCCTACCCCTTATACTGAGACTATGTCCCCTCGTTCTAGACACTCCAGCCAGGGGCAACAACCTTCCAGCATCTACCCTGTCAATCCCCTTCAGAATCTTGTATGTTTCAATGAGATCACCTCTAATTCTTCTATGCTCCAGAGAGTATAGGCCCATTCTACACAATCTCTCATCCCAGAAATCAATCTAGTGAACCTTCGTTGCACCGCCTCCAAGGCAAGTATATCCTACCTTAGATAAGGAGATCAAAACTGTGCACAGTACTCCAGGCGTGTATCATGTCCGTGAATGATTGCGACACGGACAGCAGGAGTTGAACAAAACAAGTCTTTACTGATTGAAGTCAATATGGAAACTGAAAACACAGAGGCTCACTAGCGCCTTTTATACAGGGGTGGTCACTGCCAGTACTGCTGTCTGAGACCAGTTATTCTCTTAAAGGTACATACACAACAATTCCTCCCCTTTTAGATAAACAGTACATAACATTCATTTAACAACTAAATGATAACTAATTACAATCACAATTATGGTTGCTAGATACATTGGTTAAGTTTAAGCAATTATAAGTTCAGTCTTTGAGGAGGCTTCCTGATTCTGTCTGGATAACGCCTCTTCGGGGTATCAGGTTCTTCTGGCAAGGTTGAGTCGGGATCAATGTCGTTGTTTGGTTCATCTGCTTCCAATATCACCGATTCTGCGGTAGCTGCAATTGGTACGTCGATTTCATTGCCAGGTGTATCAGATCGTGGTGTGGAGTTGATGTTTTCCAGTGACTCTAGAATCTGGTCAGCATGGCGTCTTACAATGCTCTCTCCAACGTCCACGGTATACATGAGAGGTCCTTGCCGTGTACAAATTGTTCCTGGCTGCCATTTCTCAGTGCGGTAGTCCCGGGCCAAAACTGGTTGACCTATCTTAAAACTCCTGGTCGGCCTTTCATTCATATTCTGAAACTGCCTGTTCTCCACATCTATTGCCGCTTAACCAAATCCAAGCGGCATCGTAGTCTTCGATTGAAGAACATCATGGCTGGAGTTTGGTTAGTAACCGCATGTGTCGCATTCCGGTAGGCAAACAAGAAGTTGTCCACCTTGTGTTGTAGGGGTATATCTTCATTACACATTGCCTTGATAGCCTTCTTGAATGTTTGAACAAACCTCTCGGCCAATCCATTAGTGGCTGGATGATATGGGGCAGATGTGTAATGCTTAACACCATTGTTCTTTAAGAACCTCCGGAACTCTTCAGACACAAACTGTGGTCCATTGTCAGAGCAAATCTGTTCAGGCAGCCCATTTCTGGCGAATATGGTTCGTAAAACTGTGATAGTTTTTTCCGTGGTGGTTGAGGACATTTTTATTACCTCTGGCCACTTTGAATGTGCATCCACCGCAATTAAAACATCGAGTCCATGAAGGGACCAGCAAAATCAATGTGCACCCTTTGCCATGGAGATGAGGGCCACTCCCATGGATGCAGAGGAGCTTGTGGTGGGGCGTTTTGGACCTTCTGGCATCCTGCACAGCTCTTGGTCATCTCTTCGATTTCTCTATCGATTCCCGGCCACCACACAAACGCTCTGGCTAAGTTCTTCATTTTTACCCCACCCAGATGACCCTCATGAAGCTCATTGAGCACTCTATCCGTCAACTTAGGTGGAATTACTACTCTGGATCCACACATCAAGGTTCCTCTGCACACTGACAGCTGTTCTCTTCTCGGCGAGAATGCTGGCAGCAGTGGTTCGCCATGTGCTGGCCATCCCTTCACCGTTAAATCATAGACCCGTGATAGTGTCGGGTCATTCCGTGTTTCCTTTTCTATGTTTGCATTCGTCACAGGGAGACATTCGACTATGGTCGAGTGGAATAACTCCATTGGATCCACTGCAAGGTCTTCTTCTTCCACCGTCGGCAACGGTAGGCGTGACAATCCATCAGCATTCCCATGCTGTTTAGTTCCTTTGTACTCGATGTCATATTGGTGTGCCCCTAGGAAAAGGGACCGCCTCTGCAGCCGTTGTGCTGTCATTATCGGTACGCCCTTCTGAGGGTTGAAAATGGAGACAAGAGGTTGATGATCGGTTAGTAGAGTAAATTTTTGACCGTGCAGGTAGTGATTGAACTTCTTCACCCCCCACACTAGGCTGAGGGCCTCTCTGTCAATCTGGGCGTAGTTACGCTCGGCAGAAGTTAACGAGCGTGACGCAAAAGCTATCGGCCTCTCTAAACCAGCAAGGAATTTATGTGACAGTACCGCCCCAATGCCGTAGGAAGACGCATCACACGCCACTCTAATCGGCAGTGCTGGGTTGTAGTGAGCCAATACTTCTCTTGAAGTGATTAAGTCCTTACTCTTCTGAAAGGCCTGCTTACAATCATTGCTCCATTTCCATGCTACTCCCGTTCGTAGCAGGGCGTTCAGTGGGTGCAGAATTGTCGACAAATTCGGCAAAAACTTATGGTAGTAATTCAACAATCCGAGGAATGACCTCAATTGCGACACATTTTCAGACGCTGGGGCCTTAACAACCGCTTCAATTTTGTCAGGGGACTTGTGTAACCCCTCTTCATCAATCACGTGGCCACAATACGATATCTGTTTCTTAAAAAACTCGCACTTGGGGCGGTTGGCTCGTAGCCCATGTTCCCATAGTCTAGTGAGCACCTGTTCTAGGTTGTTAAGGTGTTCACTGTCATCTTCACCTGTCACAAGGATGTCGTCCAAATAACACTGAGTCCCCGGAATCCCTTGCAGGACTTGTTCCATCGCTCTTTGCCATATCGCCGGAGCCGATGCTGCTCCGAATACCAATCGATGATACTGGTAAAGACCTTTGTGAGTGTTTATCGTGAGATACTTCCTAGAGGATTCTTCAACCTCCATCTGCAAATATGCTTGTGCTAGGTCAATTTTTGTAAAACGCTTCCCTCCAGACAGTGAGGCGAAGATGTCTTCTATCCTTGGAAGAGCATATTGTACTGTGTGAAGGACTGGGTTCACCGTCACCTTGAAATCCCCACAGATGCGAACCTTCCTTGGCTCCTCAGACTTATTGCTTAACGTTTTCTTCATGACAGGAATGATGGGTGTCGCCCACTCGCTCCAGTCGACCTTAGACAACACGCCTGCCTTCTCCAGATTCTCCAGCTCTGCCTCGACGGCTGGGCGAATTGCATATGGCACCGGTCTTGCTTTGAACAACTTGGGAATTGCATTCTCTTCTATATTTATCGAGGTGGTTACGCCTTTAAGAGTGCCCAGTTCTTGTTGAAATACCTCTTTGGCATTAGCTAAGATTGTTGACAATCGTCCAGGAGTGACGTCGTCATCTTTTTTACCGTCCACCGTCATTGCATGAATGGAGTGCCAATCTAAGCTTATCTTCCTGATCCATTCACGTCCCAATAACGGTGGTCCACCATTTTGCAGTATGTAGAGATACAATTTCCGTATTTTCTTGCCGTTGTATTCGACAGGCACCCTTATTTTTCCTCTGGGGTATACTTTTTGCCCCGTATACGTCGCCAAGATGATGGATGTCTCTCTCAAGGGTAAGTGTGAGAATAGCCCCTCGTAGTCTCGTCGATTCATGACGGTTAGCGCTGATCCTGTATCCAATTCCATTTTAACTTGGGACCCTGCTATCGTGAGGGTGACCCAAATGGTTTGGTGATCCTCTTTTGCGATTACATTGTGAAGTTTGAGACAGCTTAGTCTCCTGTTCCCGGATTCACTATCGCTCATCTGGTCTTCGGAACTACTGTCCGTCATCTTTTGTACTTTCTTGTGCGGTTCCTTAGTAGCCTTTTTGTTGTCGCTGGTCTTCTTCCCAGACCTGTAAACTCGTGTAATGTGTCCCATCTTTCCGCATTGCCTGCATATTTTGTCTTTGGACCAGCAGTCCTTCTGGTCATGGTTAGTTCTGCTGCAGCGATAACATTTTGCAAATCCCCGTGTCATTTCGTGGGTGCCGTATTCCTGTGGCTTTTGTTGAATTTCCGCAGCTCCCCTGGCTGCTGCTTCGTACGATACTGCCACGCTGAAAGCCTTATCTAGCGTCAGCTCTTTCTCTGAGAGTAACTTCTTCTGTGTTCCTTCACTCAGGAGTCCACAGACAAATTTGTCCCGTAGGGCATCTGCCAGTCCTGCTCCAAACTGGCAGTGCTTTGATAGCTTGCGTAGTTCCGTAAGGTACTCAGCATTGCTCTCATCTTTATGCTGAGTTCTCCTGTGGAATTTAAATCTTTCTGCTATCAACAGCGGTGCAGGGTTTAGGTGTTCCTGTAGGACAGCAACAATTTCGTTAAAACTCTTCGCCTTCGGTTTGGCTGGAGTAATCAGGTCCCGCAATAGGCCGTACGTTCTAGCGCCCATTAAGTTTAGCAATACCGATGCCTTTTTCTCATCGGCTATTTCGTTTGCCTCGCAATATACCTCGACTCTTTCCACATACGTGGTCCAGTCCTCTATTGTATTATCAAAGGCAGTGATACAGCCAGTCTTCGGCATCTTGAAAATCTAAAATGGCGCCTCCCGCGCTTTGCCTTCTTCCCCGCTGTTGCTAGCGCTGCTTTCCGCGGTTCCCGTTGCAACCTGCAGCTCCTCGCGGTTTCTTGCGCGTTTAATATTTCTTTTTTTATTATTTTCCCATCGTGGAACAACCCTGTGGGACTCTTGCCTCCCTCTTCTCGGGTCTATACGCAGCCCGGCTTCGTAGCACCGGCCGCGCCCTGTGTGCTCCACCCTCTCTCTCTCCTCTTCCCGACAACGCTGCTCGGCCCCGTTGCAAGCCACCCGCTCGAGTTCGCGAACGCCGCAGCCCAGGAAGGATCAGTGTACTACCTGCCACCAGCCCGATCAGCTGAAGCACCGTCGACAGGAATCAGGCCCCGCTTTCGACAGCTTCTCCAGCAATCTTCAACTCCGCTAACACAGGGGCAGATGCCCACGGTCGACGCCCATTTCTACTGCTTCTTTCTTCCTTCTGGCCTCGACCTCTGCTCACTTCGCTGCAGGAATGGATCCCAGGAGGTGGTGCAGACTGTAGGTAAGTTCGTATCTGCTCGTCGCCAGTATTATGTCCGTGAATGATTGAGACATGGACAGCAGGAGTCGAACAAAACAAGTCTTTACTGATTGAAGTCAATATGGAAACTGAAAACACAGAGGCTCACTAGCACCTTTTATACAGGGGTGGTCACTGCCGGTACTGCAGTCTGAGACCAGTTATTCTCTTAAAGGTACATACACAACAGCGTGGTCTCACCAAGGTACTGTACAATTGTCGCAAGACTTCCTTACTCCAACCCCCTTGCAATAGAGGCTAACATGCCATTTGCTTTCCTTATTGCTTGCTGTACCTGCATGCTAGCTTTCTGTGTTTCTTACACAAGGACACCCAAATCTCTCTGAACACCAACATTTGAAAGTTTCTCACCATTTAAACAATATTTTGTTTTTCTACTCTTCCTACCAAAGTGAATAACCTCACATTTCCTTACATTATACTCCATCTGCCACCTTACTGCCCACTAACTTAGTCTATCTACAGGAAACTTTGGTTTATCCGGAGGTTATATGTCCGGAATACTCGATCTAACGGCAAAAATCAGGAGCCGTTTTCCATAAGTTTTTTTAGTTCTCGTTGCTTTTTCTTTCCCAGTCAGGCACTGCAAGGTCTGTAGCTATAGCAACAGCTTCAGCTAGAGACGCTTGCAGCTGCAGCCGACTGTTTTGAAGCTGTTGCTAAGCAACAGGGTTTGTTGATTCACACGGAGCTTTTCCGTTCCATATGTTTCAACATTAACGCTGGTATGTCCGGCGCTTTTGATGGTACAGCACCAGCTCGGTCCCGTCAGTGCCGGATATCAGAAAGTTTCCTGTATATCCCTTTGCAGACTCTTTGGGCTGGATTTTGCCAGCCCTGGGGAGGCGGGTTTGGAGGCGGGACTGCCGGGAAAATGGCAAAATTTGGGGTCGGGTGCCCAGCCACCCCAACCCGCCTCCATGCCATCTTGCCAGGAGGCGGGTAGCCGACTCGCACCGAGTCCCGCCTCCTCGAGGCAGGAAGGGGATTAATGCCAATTAATTGCCTGTTAACAGATAGTTAACAGGCAGTTTTTTTGCTAATCCCTATTTTGAGCCCTGAAGTGTGGGCTTCCCGACGGCTCCAAACCTCGCCAGGGTCAGCGAGGCGGGCCGTCGGTCTGCGGGGGTTGGAAAGCCGAGATATCCGGTGTGCAGGTGAGTAATGGGTGCATGTGTGCAGAGGTAAGTGTGTGAGGTGTGTGTAAAGTGTTTTAATAAGTTTTACTTACCTTTACTTCTTCCTGCAAGCTTCCTCCCTTCAGGTCTCGGGAGTCCCTCAGCTCACCGGCACAGAAAGCAGAATGGCCGCTGAACTGTCAAAAGCTGCAGCTTTCTGCTTTCTGGTCAGGAAGGCTTTCTAATTGAGTCTTGAGTAAAAACACAAATTAGAAGACAGATTGTCAGTATCTGACAGCTTCACAGAGTTGTCAAACAATGATATTTCATCTGTCAAAAGCTCTTGACAGATGAAACGACACTCGCTGACATCACCTGTAACTGGCTTTCCCTTAATTGGCCTGCTAAGCCCGCTGGGCAGGCTTAACAAGGTCAATCAAGGGAAAATAGCATGGGTTGGCCACAAGTCAATAGAGGCGGGACTAAAACCCAACAAGTGGGAGTCCCGCCTCCAAAAGCTCCCCATTGACAAAATCCAGCACTTAGTGTTCTCCCACCTAGCTTTGTATCATCAGCAAACTTGGATACATGACACTCGGTCCCTTCATCTAGGTCATTAATATAGATTGTAAATAGCTGAGGCCCCAACACTGATCCTTGCGGCACCCCACTAGGACAGATGACCAAAAGCTTGATCAAAGAGGTAGGTTTTAAGGAGCGTCTTAAAAGAGGAGAGCGAGGTAGCGAGGCAGAGAGGTGTAGGGAGGGAATTCCAGAGCTTAGGGCTTAGGCAGCTGAAAGCACGGCCACCAATGGTGGAACGATTAAAATCAGGGATGCTCAAGAGGCCAGAATTGTAAGAGTGCAGAGATCTCATGGGTTGTAGGGCTGGGAGAGGCTACAGAGATAGGGAGGTGCAAAGCCGGGGAGGAATTTGAAAACAAGGATGAAGATTTTAAAACTGAAGCATTGTCGGACCGAGAGCCAGTGAAGATCAGTAAGCACAAGGGTGATGGATAAACAAAATCAAGTTCAGATACAGGCAGCAGAGTTTTGTATGAGCACAAGTTTATGTGGGGTGGAAAACGAGAGGCCAGCCAAGAGAACATTGAAATAGTCAAGTCTAGAGGTAACAAAGGCATGGATGAGGGTTTCAGCAGCAGATGAGCTGAGGCAGGGTCGAAGACGAGTGATGTTACAGAGCTGGAAGTAGGCAGTCTTAGTGATGGAGTGAATATGTGGTCGGAAACTCATCTTGGGGTCAAACACAACACCAAGGTTGCAAAAGGTCTTGCTCAGCTTAAGACAGTTGCCAGGGATGGAAACGGTGGTCAGGGTATGGAGTTTGTGGCAGGGACCAAAGACAAAGGCCTAGAAATTGAATATAGCCATGAAACGGGCAGTGTTAAGGCCAAACGATGTTAAGCTGCGCCACCTGAAAATGACCTAGGTAGCACGCAAAATTCGTGCTCACTCCTCATTAACATGATTATAGTCATGATTTCAGCGCTAAAACTGCTACTTATTGACTAAATGCTCAACAGGTGGATCAATATCGGGGCCAGTTTATTCACAGTCATGTGTGCCACAGGCTTTTTCCACTACTTAAAGGGGAGGTGAATTGATACTACAGGACCTCTTTGCTTAAGTGGAGGTAGGGGAAGTGCTCTCAGAAGACCCTAGGTGGTTAAGGCCTCCTGTTGAGAGCCCTCCTGGCCCTCCTCCTCCTCCTCTTCCCTCTGCCCGCATCTTCCCGTTATCTTCGCTGTCTCCGCTCCCTCTGCCGAAGATCCTGGAGCGCCAGGTCACCTGCCACTACAGACCCCATGACTGTGAGCAAGTGTTGTGAGTAGAAGCCTTTAAAAAATAAATGAATGCATTCTGCACTTGCAACAACACTCCCGGTTACCTTAGAACCTTGAAAGAAGTTAATAAAGCTGGTGGAGTTGCAGAAAATAGCTCAGAGCCAGTCAAACTGCATAAACAAGTCACGTGCAAGTGATTGCTGTTGATCCCTTTAAATTCTGCTGCTGGAGCCGCCTTCCTGCTTCTGAATGCTTGCTCTGCCTGTCGTTGTTAAGGCATGCCGTTAAGTGTAGCGGCAAAATCCAATGTGGCAAATTTGGCATCAATTGAGCGGTGCACACTCAGTGACGTCACAATCTGCTTAATTTCAATCACTTAGCGATCGTTTCTATTGGCAGCGCTGCCAGCCGTGCCAAAATGGCGGCCGCCACGGGACTCTCCACCAGCTGGCGGAAGAGCGGCGGCTGCCACTTTTTCACCTGATTATAGCGGTAATGGGCGGCATTAAACACCTGAATTTCCAGGCCAATGGCTTCAGTCTTCCTAATATTTAGTTGGGGGAAATTTCTGCTCATCTAATATTGGATGTTGGACAAGCAGTCTGACAAATCAGAGACAGAGCAGAAATCCAAAGAGGTGGTGGTGAGATAGAGCTGAGTGTCGTCGGCACACATGTGGAACCGAATGTTGAGTTTTCGAATGATACCACCAAAGGGTATCATGTAGATGAGAAATAGAAGGGGGTCAAGGATAGATCCTTGCGGGACTCCAGAGGTAACGGTGTAGGAATGGGAAGAGAAACCATTGCAGTTGATTCTCTGGCTGCGATTAGATAGATAAAAATGGAACCAAGCAAGAGCAGTTCCACCTAGCTGGGCGACAGAGGAGAGGCGTTGGAGGAGGTGGTGTGGTCAACTGTGTTGAAGGCTGTAGATAGGTCAAGAAGGATGAGGAAGGATAGTTTATCATGGTCACAGTCAGAAAGAATGTCATTTGCGACTTTGACAAGGGCCGTTTCAGTACTGTGGCCGGGCCGGAAACCTGATTGGAGGGATTCAAACATGGAATTGTGGGAAAAGTAGGAACCGATTTGGGAAGTGGCAATATGTTCAAGGACTTTGGAGAGGAAAGGGAGGTTGGAAATGGGGTGGTAGTTTGCAAGGACAGAGGGGTCAAGGGTGGGTTTATTGAGGAGAGGGGTGATGACATCAGATTTGAAGGGGAGGGGGACAGTATCTGAGGAGAGGGAACCGTTAACAATATCAGCTAACATGGAGCCCAGGAAGGGAAGTTGAGTGGTCAACAGTTTGGTCGGAATAGGATTGAGGGTGCAGGAGGTGGGTCTCACGGACAAGTTGAGGTCGCAGAGAGCATTGCAGGAAATAGGATAGAATCTAGAGAAAGACGTGAGTTCAGGACTAGGGCAGTGAGGAACACTGGGGAAGTTTGTCTCGATGGGCTAGGGGAAGGGAGGGAAGCGGCAGAGGCAGAGGCAGCTGAATGGATGGTCTCGATCTTTGTGACAAAAAATTCCATGAGCTCCTCGCATTTATTGTCAGAGGTGAGGGTGGAGAAGGCACCGGAGGGTGGTCTAAGAAGACGGTTTGTGGTGAAGAGAAGCCGGGGGGATTATCTTTGCATTTCTGGGTGATTTTTGAATAGTGTTTTCTAGATAATAATATAGTTTTTTGGACTCTTTCTTCAACCCAAGCTCCCGTCTAGTGAGGCTACACGTGGGAATGGAGCCCCACAAATGACCCTTTTGAATGTTAACCTCTGTTATCCTGATACCGTGTAAACAATATTTACCTCAATGGTTTAGAGCTTCTTTGCTAACCATTATGATCAGTCATGGGTTCCTATGTTGAAGTACGGAGGGGAAACTTTATGAATTCATGAGCTGAAGTGTGCAGGAAAAGGTCTAACTAACGGCGTACACAGTGAAATGCCCTGCTCCAGCAAGTTCCGGCCTATTCCGGCGTCGACAGCGGTGAGGCTCCCGACTGTCAATTTGTACTCGGAAATTTACCCCGTAATCTCTCCAGCACAAGTTGTCACTTAAAATTACTTCTATTCAGAAAAGTAAAACGCAATTTAATCCAAGGGTGCCGGATGATTTTATTTTTAGCTTCTGAGGACAAGAGGGAGTTTAAAAAAAAAACTGCTCAATCAGAAAATGCACATTTTTAAAATCTACTGGGCTAAAAATTGAGTCGCGCCTCCTTTGGGGCGCTAACTTCACTGGGGCGCTACTTTTAGAAAAAGTAGCGCCCCCACAATAGAAATTGAGTGGTAGTGCCCCAAGAGGGAAGCGGGGTGCTGTGAGGGAATATCGCGGCGCTGTGTGCTGTGGTATTGCAGGCCTTCCTCCCACTCTTAAAGTGGAGGGGCCTTGCGCAGCTGGGCCCCCGGGGATTGGGAGTGTTGGCAGAAGAGCCCAGCACTCAAGAGAAGTGCGGGCTCTTGGAGCGCAGCCAGCACTCCGCGGGGGCGGCGGGTGGTTCAGGAGGCCGGGGACGGGAGCGCAGGCAGGTGCTGGCAGGCGGCCAGCAACAAAAATGGCCGCCCCACACCTCGCCTGTAAATAGCGCCTCCCCGGCCGCAGGTGGGCCTCCCTGACCCCATCGAACATAGCATCCGGTGGTAAGTCAGGGGGCGCTCCCGAAGATCGCGGCCGGGGCGCGAGTGGGCGCTACGCATGGCAATGACGTCATTGCCGGCAGTGCAGCGCCGCAGGGTGCTAATGGTTACCGCCGCCGCTAACCTCCCGCTGAATTCCGCGGGAGGCGTGGGTGGCGCCGCACCCCGGCGCTTGTTGCTTTGCGCCCTGCTAGCGCTAACGTGAGGCGCAAAGCAACCGGATTTTTCAGCCACTCAATTTTCAATCCTGGTTGCACTGTCTGGTAGGATCCACAGACATCAGTATTCATGGTTTAAATCTCTCATTAACTACACATTTTTCCTGAAGAAAAATCAGCTTTATACACCTCATTCTTTCAGCATTCAGTCAAAGAAAAGAAAATATACTTCAAAAATCCCACAGAAACCATTATTCAATGGTTTATTTTGTTCGGTCAAATTATTGAGAAAAAGAGATATAAAGGCCTTGAATTATTGGCGGCAATATTGGCAGATGAACGTTTAATGCATTTCTATGATATTCCTGCTGGCTGTCTTAACCCATTTAAAATAAACAGGTGAACGCCTGCATTAAACTTGCAGAGTGAGGGTTGATATGAGGAACAGCTAAGCGTTCGCCCCCGAATATTTTTTTTAATTCATTCACGGGATGTGGGCGTTGCTGGCAAGGCCAGCATTTATTGCCCATTGTCCAGTAATTTCATGTCTTTCAATGAAAGGTGTAATTCTACAATCCCGTGCTCCCAGCAGAGAGCCTGGAATACATGTCATGAGATAGAATTAACACCATTGTGTCCTCAGTTCTCTGACCCAAGCCCCCTGAAAGCACAGATCTCCATTGGGTGCACAGGTACACGGAATTACGTCTAATCATTTTATCTACTCTTCTAGAAACGGCTGCACGTAACACAACCTTGTCCCTATAAGAAGCAACCAATGAGATCACTCCAAGTTTCATAGATTTTACAGCACAGAAACAGGCCATTTGGCCCAACTGGTCCTTTCACTCTACTTCATCTAACCCTATCAGCATATCCCTCCATTCCTTTCTCCCCCATGTGTCCATCCAGCCACCCCCAAAATGCATCCACAGCATTTAGAAAGGCAGGAATGTACAGAGGAAACATTTATAGCCATTAAATGCAAACAACTTTCTTGCCTCCATATGGAGTCATTGGTGTCGCCTCACTGGGCCCTACGAGATCAGCAGCTCACCATGAATAAATGATGAGGGCGAACCCTGGGCAATCTCAGAATATCAGCCCTGCTCGAATCCAGTGGGTATTGCACTCCCAGTCTTTTAATGCTACCCCGGTTTCTGTGGCCCTGTGGGATCTATCCTCCAGCTCCTAGTTTCCATTTCAAGTCCGTTAATGAATCCAAACTTAAATCAGTTGAATGATTCAGTGACTCACTGTGATGACCAGAGGAGCCACTAAGGAGCTGACCAACCAGCTGACCAATAAGTAATCTTTATTATTATTAGACTGTATTTCCCTCATTTCAACACATAGAAACTTCACTGTGCTGAATGATAGAGCAGGTTTTCCCCAGTTAAAGTCCTGGGGGGAAAAATTGAGTTGCTTTGTGCCTCCCGTTAGCGCCCCCAGCAGGAGGTTAGTGGCGACGGTAGCCGGTAGCGCCCTGTGGCGCTGCACCTCCGACAATGACGTCATCGCCGTGCGCAGCACCCCGCTTGCACCCCGGCCGCAAACTTCGGCTGCACCCCCTGACCTATCGCTGGATGATATTTCCGACAGGGTCAGGGTGGCGTTTGTGCAGCCGTGGCGGCGGCGGTATTTAAAGGGGCAGGTGTCGGGCGGCCATTTTTCTTTCTTGCCGCCTGCCAGCACCTGCCCCCTGCCCCTCTTTCATTCGGGGTGCCAGCCGCGATCGCTCAGCCCGGCACTCCTCTTGAGTACCGGGCTGCTCTCCCGTCACCCCGCTCCCTGGTGGTCCAGCAGGCCTCCATCCCCTTTAACCAGGGGAGGGAGGCCTGCAATACCGCGGCGCTACGCGCCGACGCGTGTGGCGCTGTTGCACGTAGTGCAACGATATTCAGTGGTAGCGCCCCAGGAAGGAGGGGTAGCACTTCCAGTAGTGCCCCGCCTCCTGCTTGGGGCGCTACCACTGAATTTACAGTGCTGGGGTGCGAACTTTATCGGGGTGCTAAAAGAAGTGCCCCGGTGAAGTTAGCTGGGGCGCCACCAAATTTTACCCCCTTACAAAAGAACATAAGAAATAGGAGCAGGAATAGGCCACTTGGCCCCTCGAGCCTGCTCCGCCATTCAATAAGATCATGGCTGATCTTGGGCTCAAAGCCACTTCCCTGCCTGCTCCCCATATCCCTTCACTCCCTTATCTTGCAAAAACCTGTCTATCTCCACCTTAAATGTATTTAATGACCCAGCCTCCACGGCTCTCTGGGGCAGAGAATTCCAGAGATTTATGACCCTCTGAGAGAAGAAATTCCTCCTCATCTCAGTTCTAAAAGGGCGACCCTTTATTCTGAAACTATGCCCCTGAGTTCTAGATTTCCCCACGAGGGGAACATCCTCGTGGGGAAACATCCTCTCTGCCTCTACCCTTCAGTGTCTTATATGTTTCAATAAGATCACCTCTCATTCTTCTAAATTCCAGTGAGTATAGGCCCAACCTGCTCAACCTTTCTTCATAAGTCAACCCACTCATCTCAGGAATCAACCGTGTGAATCGTCTCTGAACTGCCTCCAACGCAAGTATATTCTTCCTTAAATAAGGAGAGCAAAACTGTGTGCAGTGTTCAAGGTGTGGTCTCACCAATACCCTGTACAGTTGTAGCAGGACTTCCCTGCTTTTATACTCCAACCCCCTTGCAATAAAGGCCAACATTCCATTTGCCTTTTTGATTACTTGCTGGAGCTGCATGCGAACGTTTTGTGTTTCATGCACAAGGACCCCCAGGTCCCTTGATGTTCCTTTGAGTCATCAGCAGCTATCCAGATACAAGAAAGCTCTACAATGAATGTTCGACTTACTGTTACAATTTTGTACTGAGTTAACACTGTAAGGTGGCATATGCGCTTGCTCGCCAAGCGTGCAATTCACACTACAACTGTAGTGCCGGTGTGAAGGAGGTTTGCTTTCCATTGACACTTCAGTCACAGTGTGAATACAGCTTGAATTCAGAATCAGGGCCTGACTGATATTGCAATGAAGTGGGAGGGATATTTGCATAAATACTTGAAGGGGAAACTTTTGCAGGGTTATGGGGGTAGAGCAGGGGAGTGAGATTAATTGGATCGTTCATTCAAAGAGCCGGCACAAGCACGATGGGCCTAATGGCCTCCTCTGTGCCATATGATCTATGATTCTATGGACAGTCGCAGTCAGCTTGTGAGTTAGCACCCGATTTCACGAGTTTAGCACTTGCACGAGGCAGAAACCACTTTGCACTGATGCTGCACATATAGGGGGTGAATTTCCGTGAGGGTTCTCTCATACATCTATCATTACTTCAATGGAAGAGCTGCGGAGACCCTAGAAAAATGGCTGCAGGTTGGACACCCCTGGGGGGGGGGTAAGTGACCACAGACCAGAGCATCAAACATTCTTCAACCGTCAGGGAACAAAGCCAGAATTCCTCTGTTAATGTTGAAGAAAATGTCCTCGGACAGGAAATCTAAAATGTAACAATGCTGTCACTCACCGGAGACAGTTGAGATGGAGCAGTAATGATTGCTCACTGCAGCACTCTGTCGGTGACTACACCACTCGAGTAGAAGTGCAGCAACAAATCTCACCAATGAGTCACACCATTTACCAGTTTGTTCTGGCCCATTTGGGATATTGAAGTGTCACATCTCTGACAAAATCCTTTCTTAATTTAATTGAAATCACACAATTCCCTTTTGATTCTGCTCCCTAAATGATAGGTAAGCTGGGACATAATAGACCCACTCCTGCAGACTCTTGTTCTAATGCGAGACACAACCTGACAGCAGCAAATATGTAGGTTTTATTTTACTCAAAATGGCGCGTCGCCAATATTGTGCTGAAGGGATAGCAATGCTGGGGAATGGGAGCTTTTCTGCTTTCTTTTAAACCTAGCATCAGCACTCCAAGTACAGCATAGGTTAAATGCTCCGAAAAGCTAGTAAATACAACAACAACTTGTATTTATATAGCGCTTTTAACATAGTAAAACGTCCTAAGGCGCTGCACAGGAATATTATAAGACAAAAAATTTGACACCGAGCCACATAAAGAGAAATTAGGGCAGGTGACCAAAAGCTTGGTCAAAGAGGTAGGTTTTAAGGAGCGTCTTAAGGGAGGAAAGAGAGGTAGAGAGGCAGAGAGGTTTAGGCAGGGATTTCCAGAGCTTAGGGCCGAGGCAACAGAAGGCACGGCGACCAAAGGTTGAGTGATTATTATCAGGGATACTCAAGAGGGGAGAATTAGAGGAGCGCAGATATCTCGGGGGGTTGTGGGGCTGAAGGAGATTACAGAGATAGGGAGGGGCGAGGCCATGGAGGGATTTGAAAACAATGAAGAGAATTTTGAAATCGAGGCATTACTTAACCGGGAGCCAATGTCGGTCAGCGAGCACAGGGGTGATGGGTGAATGGGACTTGGTGCGAGCTAGGACACGGGCAGCCGAGTTTTTGATGACCTCAAGTTTACGTAGGGTAGAATATGGGAGGCCAGCCAGGAGTGCATTGGAATAGTCAAGTCTAGAGGTAACAAAGGCATGGATGAGGGTTTCAACAGCAGATGAGCTGAGGCAGGGGCAGAGACAGGCAATGTTATGGAGGTGGACATAGGCGATCTTAGTTATGCCGCGGATATGTGGTCGGAAACTAATTTCAGGATGAAATATAACACCAAGGTTATGAACAGTGTGGTTCAGCCTCAGACAGATGTTAGGGAGAGGGATAGAATCAGTGGCTAGGGAAAGGAGTTTGTGGCGGGGACCAAAAACAATGGCTTTGGTCTTCCCAATATTTAATTGAAGAAAATGTCTTCTCATCCAGAACTGGATGTCGGACAAGCAGTCTGACAATTTAGAGACGATGGAGGGTTTGAGAGAAGTGATGGTGAGGTAGAACTGGGTGTCATCAGTGTACATGTGGAAACTGACGCTGTGTTTTCGGATGATGTTGCCAAGGGGCAGCATGGAGATGAGAAATAGGAGGGGGCCAAGGATAGATGCTTGGGGGACACCAGAGGTAACGATGCGGGAGCAGGAAGAGAAGCCGTTGCAGGTGATTCTCTGGCTATGGTTAGATAGATAAGCATGGAACCAGGCAAGTGCAGTCCCACCTGTTAGATCCGTGTATTTTTGATGTTGGGTGTCCTTCAATAACTAGACACGAGACTGCAGGAACAATCAACAGGTATTTACTGGATGAGGGTTACTCTAAAACTAAACGTACAGATCCCTACTCGGGGTTTATATACAGGTGTGGTCACTGCCGGTACTACAGTATACAGGAGCTGTAAAAAGTAGTTCTCCCCTTAAAGGTACATACACTACAATTCCTCCCCTTTTAGATTGACAGTACCATAACATTCATTCAACAATTAACACTTTTAACATGCACATTAACTGAAAATAGTCCATTTATAAATTCAGTCTTTGGGGCGGCTTCCTGATCCTTTCTGGATAGCGCCTTTCCTGAGTGTCTTGTTCTTGGTGCAGAAGCCCCTTGTCGTCAGTTGGTTCATCAGCTTCCGATGCTACTGTTTCTGGGGTAGATGCTACCTGTATGTCGGGTTCATCACCAGGTGCACGAGTCATGGGGTTGACTCATTCCTGTGACTCTAGGATCTGGTCGACATGGCGTCTCACAATGTTCTCCCCAACATCCACTGTGTACATTAGTGGCCCCTGCCGTGTGCATATCGTTCCTGGTTGCCATTTCTCTGTTCGGTAGTCGCGGGCCAAGACTGGTTGCCCTACATTGAAGCTCCTTGTCGGCTTCTCATTGATGTGCTGGAATTGCTTATTCTCAACATCTCTTTGTACATTTGGTCTGAGCAAATCCAGACGAGATCTCAACCTTCGGTTAAAGAACATCATGGCCGGGGTCTGGTTGGTGACTGCATGTGTCGCATTTCTGTAGGCTAACAGGAAATTGTCCACCTTATGCTGCAGTGGAATGTCGTCATCGCACAGGGCCCTTACTGCTTTCTTAAAGGTTTGTACGAACCTCTCAGCCAATCCATTTGTGGCTGGATGATACGGGGCGGATGTGTAATGCCTTACCCCATTCCTTTTCATGAATCTTCGAAACTCTTCGGACACAAACTGTGGTCCGTTATCAGAGCAAATCTGCTCTGGCAAGCCGTTCCTGGCAAATATGGTCCGTAGGACTGCAATAGTTTTCTCCGTGATGGTGGACGACATTTTGATCACCTCAGGCCATTTCGAGTGCGCATCCACAGCTATTAGAAACATTGAGTCCATGAATGGACCAGCAAAATCAATATGCACCCGTTGCCATGGAGATGAGGGCCACTCCCATGGGTGTAGAGGGGCATGTGGTGGTGCATTTTGGACCTTCTGGCATCCTGAGCAGCTCTTTGTCAGGTCCTCGATGTGCTGATCGATCCCCGGCCACCACACATAAGCCCTAGCAAGGCTTTTCATTTTTACCCCTCCCAGATGGCCTTCGTGAAGCTCATTGAGCACTCTCTCCCTTAACTTGGGTGGAATTACCACTCGGGATCCACACATCAAGGTCCCCTGGCATACTGACAGCTGTTCTCTTCTGGATGAGAATGCTGACAACAGTGAGTCGCCATGTGTTGGCCATCCCTTCACCGTCAAGTCATATACCCGAGACAGTGTTGGGTCATTTCGGGTCTCCTCTATATCAGCGTTAGTTACTGGCAAGCGTTCAATTATAGTCGAATGAAATATTTCGACAGGGTCCACTGCTGGTGCTTCCTCCGCAGTAGGCAGTGGCAGGCGTGATAGCCCATCAGCGTTTCCATGCTGTTTCGTGCCCTTATACTCGATTTCATATTGGTTCGCCCCTAGAAAAAGCGACCATCTTTGTAGCCGTTGTGCAGTCATCACCGGCACGCCCTTCTTTGGATTAAAGATGGAGACAAGTGGTTGGTGGTCCGTCAGCAAGGTGAACTTCTGCCCGTGCAGATAGTGGTTGAACTTTTTCACTCCCCACACTAGGCTGAGGGCCTCCCTGTCAATCTGGGCGTAGTCACGCTCGGCTGAGGTTAGTGACCGAGACGCAAAGGCTACCGGCCTCTCCGAGCCATCCGGGAACTTGTGAGACAGCACCGCTCCAATGCCATAGGGTGATGCATCACACGCCAAACGAATGGGTAGTGCTGGGTTGAAATGAGCCAAGAACTTATGGTAGTAGTTTACCAGCCTGAGGAACGACCTCAGTTGTGACACATTTCCCGGTGCTGGAGCCTTGACTACTACCTCAATCTTTTCAGGGGACTTATGTAACCCCTCTTCATCAATAACGTGGCCACAATACGAGATCTGCTTCTGGAAAAACTCGCATTTGTGGCGATTTGCTCGGAGCCCATATTCCTTTAATCTAGTGAGCACCTGCTCCAGGTTGGCAAGGTGAGCACTGTCATTTTCGCCCGTGACCAGGATGTCGTCCAAATAACACTGGGTCCCTGGAATCCCTTGCAGGACTTGATCCATTGCCCTTTGCCAAATAGCCGGAGCTGATGCTACTCCGAACACCAGCCAGTTGTATTGGTAGAAACCTTTATGAGTGTTGATCGTGAGGTACTGTTTCGAGGCTTCTTCTACCTCCATTTGCAGGTACGCCTGGGCCAGATCAATCTTAGTAAAGCGTTTCCCTCCAGATAGCGAGGCAAAAATATCTTCAATCCGCAGAAGCGGATATTGTACCGTGTGAAGGACTGGGTTCACTGTCACCTTAAAGTCCCCACAGATGCGAACTTTCTTTGGTTCCCCAGGCGTATTACTCAACGACCTCTTCATTACAGGAATGATGGGTGTGACCCACTCGCTCCAGACCACTTTGGACAGTACTCCTGAACATTCCAAACCTTCCAGCTCTGCTTCAACGGCTGGGTGGATCGCATAAAGCACCGGTCTGGCCTTAAAAAACTTTGGGCTTGCATTTTCCTCTATTTTGATCGTCGCTGTTATGCCTTTTAGTGTTCAAGTCCCTCCTGGAACACTTCTTGTGCGTCAGTTAGCATTTTTGACAGTTGTCCAGGTGTGGTGTCGTCATCCTTTTTGGCATCTACAGTCAGTGCTTGTATGGAATGCCAATCTAGCTGTATCTTCCGGATCCATTCACGTCCTAGTAGTGGTGGCCCTCCATCTGGCAATACATATAGGTCCATTTTTGGTGTTTCCTTACCGTTATATATAACGTTCACCCTTATTTTTCCTTTGGAGTAGACTTTTTGCCCCGTGTACGTCTTCAAGACAATCTCTGTATCTCTCAAGGGTATATGTGAGAATAGCCGCTTGTAGTCCCTTCGGTTTATGACTGTTAGGGCTGATCCTGTGTCCAATTCCATTTTCACTTGGGCTCCAGCTATCTTGAGTGTGACCCAGATAGTTTGATGATCCTCTGTTTGGATCACCTTATGTAGTTTCAGACAACCCAGCTCCTTGCTTCCGGAGTCTGTATCACTTTTCTGTCCGTCTGAACTACTCTCCTTCACCTTATGTACCTTCTTGTACTTCTCCTGTGGAGATTTCTTGCTGCTGGTTTTCTTTCCCGACCTGCAGACTCTTGCTATGTGTCCTACTTTTCCACACTGTCTGCATACTTTGTCCTTAAACCAGCAATCATTATGGCCGTGTGTTCTTCTGCCGCAGCGATAACACTTCACTGTTCCGTATGACATTTCATTTGTGCCATATTCTTGCGGTCTCCATTGTATCTCTGCAGCGCCCCGTGCGGCTACTTCGTGTGATACTGCCATGCTGAAAGCCTTTTCCAGCGTAAGGTCCTTTTCAGATAAAAGCCGTTTCTGGGTTCCTTCACTTTGAAGCCCACACACAAACTTGTCCCTTAAGGTATCTGCCAGTCCCGCTCCAAACTGGCAGTGTTTCGATAGCTTACGCAGTTCCGTTAAATACTCAGCATTACTTTCATCTTTATGCTGGTTCCTTTTGTGAAACTTAAATCTTTCTGCTATCAGCAGCGGTGTGAGGTTTAAGTGGTTCTGTAGGGTTGACACTTTGTTTTCAAAATCCTTGTCCACTGGCTTCTCTGGGGTTACTAGGTTTCGCAGTAAGCCATACATTTTTGCACCCATGGAATTCAACAATACCAGCGCTTTCCTCTCATCTGGCACTTCATTCGCCTTGCAGTACACTTCTATGCGTTCGACATATGTCGTCCAATCTTCGACTTCATTGTCGAACGCTGTGATACTGCCACTCTTCGGCATCCCTGGGTGTGGTTAGACTGGCTCAAAATGGCGTTTTGCCGCGCTTCCCTTCTTCTCTGCTGCGGCTCAAAATGGCGTTTTCCCACGCTCTCCCTTCTTCTCCGCTGCGGCTCAAAATGGCGTTGTCCCGCGCTCTCCCTTCTTCTCTGCTGCGGCTCAAAATGGCGTTTCCCGCACTCTCCCTTCTTCTCCGCTGCGGCTGCTCGGCCCTTGAACACCGGCTGCGCTCTGCGCGTTTCCCTTTCTTCCCCGCTGACGCTGCTCATCCCTTGAACACCGGCTGCTCTCTGTGCATTTTCTTTCGCGCCTCTCTCTCTTCTCCCGTCGACGCCGTTCGGTCCTGAACACTGGCTGCACCCTGTGCGCTCTACCCTCTCTCTTCTCCTGTCGACGCCGCTCGGTCCTGAACACCGGCTGCACCCCGTGCGCTCTACCCTCTCTCTTCTCCCGTCGACGCTGCTCGGCCTTTTCTGTGCCGTCAGTCAGCTCTAGCCGCCGCTGTCCGGGAAGGGTCTGCACCGTACCTGTTGCCAGCCTGTTTCGCTGGCCACCATGACTGGAGAACCAAGCCCAGCTCTCAACAGCCTCCCCTGCGATGCTCAATCTCTGCTGGATGACTGGGCGGTTGCTCGTGGTCGACGCCCGTGCTTCTGGCCTCAACTTTCTTCCACTGTTCTCCAGGAGCGAATCCCTGGGAGGTAATGCAGAGTTGCAGGTTGGTTCGAATCTGCCTCGTCGCCACTGTTAGATCCGTGTATTTTTGATGTTGTGTGTCCTTCAATAACTAGACACGAGACTGCAGGAACAATCAACAGGTATTTACTGGATGAGGGTTACTCTAAAACTAAACGTACAGATCCCTACTCAGGGTTTATATACAGGTGTGGTCACTGCCGGTACTACAGTATACAGGAGCTGTAAAAAGTAGTTCTCCCCTTAAAGGTACATGCACTACACCACCCAGCTGGACGACATTGGAGAGGCGTTGGAGAAAGATGGAGTGGTCAACCATGTCAAAGGCTACAGACAAGTCATGAAGGATGAAGAGGGATAGTTTACCTTTGTCACAATCACAAAGGATGTCATTTGTGACTTTGAAAGCTGTTTCAGTACTGTGGCGGGGTAGAAACCTGATTGGAGGGATTCAAACATGGAGTTGTGGGAAAGATGGGCACAGATTTGAGAGGCAACAACACATTCAAGGACTTTGGAGAGGAAAGGGAGGTTGGAGATGGGGCAGTAGTTTGCAAGGATGAAGGGGTCATGGGTTTTTTTTGAGGAGAGGGGTGATGACAGCAGATTCGAGGGAGAGGGGGACAGTACCTGATAAGAGAGAACCGTTAACAATGTCAGCTAACATGGGAGCCAGGAAAGGAAGCTGGGTGGTCAGCACCTTGGTGGAAATAGGGTCAAGGGAACAGGAAGTGGGTCTCATGGACAAGATGAGCATGGAGAGGTCATGAGGGGAGATCGGAGAGAAACTGGAGAAAGATGTGAGTTCAGGGCTAGGGCAGTAACCTCAGAACAACACTCTATTGAGCCACTGTGATATTTTCATTTCCTACCCCAGCCACCCTTCTTCACTCTCTGAATAAAGCTACTAAGTTAGCACCAATTAGTGATGAATTACGGTCACACCCACTTCAATTAGAAACTATGCTGCGATTACTGAAATTAATTTCACTAGGAGATCCAATAGCTGCCAGAGAATATAGACTTTGATCCCATCAACCTCAGCTCAGTGGGTAGCACACTTGCCTGAGTCTGAAGGTCGTGGGTTCAAGCCCCTCTCGAGAGTTGAGGATGTAATTTAGGCTAACACTCCAGTGCGGTACTGAGGGAGCGCTGCAACATCAGAGATGCCAACTTTCAGATAAGACGTTACACCGAGGCCCCGTTACCCTGTCAGGTGGATTTTAAAAATCCCATAGCACTATTTGAAGAGCAGCAGGGAGTTTTCTGTCCTGGCCAATATTTATCCCTCAACCAACAGCTAAAGCTATGCACAAATTGGCTTCCACGATTCCTACATTACAACAGTGACTACACTTTAAAAGTATTTCATTAACTATAAAGCTTTGTGGGATATGCTGAGGTTGTAAAATGCGCTATATAAATACAGTTCTTCCTTTGTTTCCTTTATCAGCTTAGGCTGGATACAAAACCAGATACTGTGAGTGAAGGGATTGCGCTTACATCTACTAGATCAGTAGCCCCAGTAGATTGCATCTTGGAAGCCATTCAAAAACATTGTTAACATCAAAATTGTGACACTTCCAGCCTGCTACCCAATTTGATAGTCCTGAAGTTCCTTAAATTTACAGTTGTCAGTTTTTATGATGAAAGATTATTTGGCCAGGCTGCATAGTCCTATAAATTTACAGAATTAAATGATGAATTATTTTCTTTATCTGCAGAAACCCTGACTCCTACCCCACACTATTCCTACAAATAGTCCCAAAAAATCTTCACATCATTTAACCATTTTACTAATACAGAAACATCAGGGCAGATTTTCCTCAGATTTATCTTGGATGTTAAGAATGGCCTGGGCTCAACACATCGAGAAAATTCGAGTCGGGCAGACTGCAGGTGTGGGATGGACCCAACCCGATTTTCTATCTGTCCGTTGGCAGAAAATCAGGCAAGCCCCGTTGTAGGCATATGATCTTTCTCACCCACATTTCCTTGGTGTCCTGGCCCCAAGCGATCCTTTACACACAAACGCAATAAGAGGAAGATCTGTTCCAGTTTCTCCAGGGAAGGCTAGCCTGAACTTCTATTGGGAGAAGGGATTTCCAGAGCGCAGAGCTGCGATAGCAGAGTGCCCTGCCATTGGCGGTGAACCAGAGGGAGAGAGCACGCCCTCAGGCCAGCACTGGAGGAGTGGCGAGAAGTGTAAACTGAGATGTAGGGCTGGAGGAGTTTGCAGAGGTAGTGTGGGGAGAGGCCATTGAAGGAATTGTAAATTAGGTCAAAAATTTTGATGGCAATGGCCTGGGAAATGGATAACCTGTGGAGGTCGGTGAGGACAGGGGTGATAAGTGAGGGGGACCTAGCACAGGATAAGATTGAGATGGTCGAGTTTTGGAACAGATGGGGTTTGTGTAAGGTGGATTTCGAGAGGCAGCTGGGGCAAGCATTGGTGGAAGTTGAATGTGGGAGTGACAAAGGAGTGAATGAGAATTTTAGCAGCAGTATGGTGAGGTAGAGACAGAGCCAGGCAGGCAAGATTACACAGGTGGTGATGGATAGGATATCAGGTTTGAAGCTCAGCTCAAGGTCAAATAGAACACCAAGGTTGCGCACTATAGGGGATCAGCCTGAGCCAGCAGCTGAGGAAGAGGATGGCATCAGGGTGAGGGTGTGGCGTTCCTGGCAGGAGCAGAACAGGATGGCTTCAGCGTTTCCACAGTTAAGTTGAAGAAAGCTTTGGCTCATCCATGACTTGATGTTGGACAAGCAGTTGGGCAGCATGTTAACAGCCAAGGAGCTGAGGAATGGTGGTGGAGATAAAACTGGGCATCATCATATATATGGAGGTAGACCCATGCTTATGAATAAATGTTTCTAATGGATAGCATGTAGACAAAGAATAGGAGGGTCATGATTGCAACCATTAAACCAAAGGCGCACTCCTAGCATTAACCATGATTCAGACTTATTGGCTGCGATTCAATACCAGGCTATCTCATTAGATAGTAACATTCTTAAACAGTCAGAACCTCATCAATTTAACAAGAGCTTTGCAGTAAGTGTAGTGAGCCAAAATAAGTAATTAATGTCAGAAGGGAGCATTAAGTTGCCAATCGGAGGTAGGTTTCCATGAGCTGGAATAGATGCGGGTCACAAACCTCCCCCAAACCAATTAGTAGTCCAGCCAGAAACGAGCAGAAATCATCACAAATATAATACCAAAGCAAAGAGGCAATTTTAAACTTGTACAAGACCTTAGTTAGACTGCAGTTGGAATGTTGTGAATAATTTTGAGGACAGCGTTGCAAGAAGGCTACAGTAGGAATGGAAAAGGTGCAACAAGTATGGGCGGTTTTCGCTGGAACGCAGAAGGGTGAGCTGGTTTTCAAGATTATGAGAAGGAGAATAGTGATAGATTGTTTCCACTAGTTGGTGAGATGATAATAAAGGGACACAAATTAAAAACAATCATAAAAATAAATTTAACAGCGGAGGGTAGTGGAAATGTCTTGACACAGAAGATGCTTGAAATATGGAACTTCCTCCCACAAATTATTGTTGCAGCAGGCTCTCGAGTTTATCTCCTCCTCCCCCCACCAACCCCCACCCCCCCCACCCCAATGGGCGTGGGGGGGTTGAGGGGTGATAAATTAGTGGGCTTGAGCGGCAGTAACACGGGGGGAGCACCGCACTGTCTGCTACCCAGCGACAGTAACACATGGGGAGTCCCACACTGTCTGTTACCCAGCGACAGTAACATGGAGAGTCCTGTGCTATCTGTTACCCAGCAACAGTAACACACGGGCAGTCCCGCACTGCTTGTTACCCAGCGACAGTAACATGAGGAGTCACGCAATGTCTGTTACCTAGTGACAGTAACACAGGGGGAGTCCCGCACTGTCTGTTACCCAGCGACAGTAACACAGCGGGAGTCCCGCATTGTCTGTTACCCAGTGACAGTAACACAGGGGGAGTCCCGCACTGTCTGTTACCCAGCGACAGTAACATGAGGAGTCCCGCACTGTCTGTTACCCAGTGACAGTAACACAGTAACACAGGGGGAGTCCCGCACTGTCTTACCCAGCGACAGTAACACAGTAGCACAGGGGGAATCCCGCACTGTCTGTTACCCAGTGACAGTAGCACAGGGGGAGTCCCGCACTGTCTGTTACCCAGCGACAGTAACACAGGGGGAGTCCCGCACTGTCTGTTACCCAGTGACAGTTGTATTGATTTCTTTGTGGGTTCAATGATGAGACATTTATGAAAGAGAATGACTTTTTATCTAAAGTATGTTCAACTCAGTTAACAGCATTTACAGGAGACATCATGTTAGAAATCCATGTAGAATGAAACTGAAACTAAACCAAATTGCTTGTCTCTGTCACATGACCTCTGCTGGTCAGGCATAAGTAATCAATCAGGCAACTATGCTGGTAAGACATGATAATCAAACAGGCAAATAACATCACTATTTGCTGATATCATTACATCTCCTTTTCTTAAAACAAAAGTATTTTACTTTTAACTAACAACATGTTTTCTTTGTATTAATCTGCATTTTAACTGTAACACTTAATGAACTTACATTATCATTATCATGATCAAGGTTTTTTAACCTTGCTTTGTGTGTTCACATGAAATATGTAAATACACTAGAACTTGAAGAAAGAATAAGATAACATTACTTCCTTCTATAACAATAGTCCTTAAATTTGCTCAATGAGTCTCTCAGGAGGCTTCACGTGCCTTGAGGATTTTCTGATTGATTGTCCTTGAATCTGAGTTGTTGCCTCAGATGATGTGTTCTCAGCTGTGTGATCAGGTTGTTCAACAGTATCAGTCTCTTGACCTGCTGTGGCTGGTCCCATGAGAAGATCTCGACGATTTCTTCTCAGAACACCACCCTCATCTGTCTGAATGGTGTATGATCTTGGTTGAACTTCACTCAGGACAGTTCCCTTCTGAGTCCATGTGTTTGTTTTGTCTTTGAACCTTACTTGGTCACCAGTGTGGAGTTCAGGTAGGTTTTGTGTTCCTCTGTCATAGTAGTACTTTTGCTTTTCTTTCTGTTGTTCTTTGAACTTCCTCACTTTCTCCCCCTCTTTTGTTTTCAGGAGGTTCTCTGGGATGGGTAGGTTTGACCTTAGCCGACGTCCCATCAGGAGTTGGGCTGGTGACTTACCACACTCGAGCGGCGTTGTGCGGTATACAAGCATGCTTTGGTAGAAGTCAGTTCCACTGTCTTTTGCCTTGTACATCAGTCTTTTCAGTGTCTGGACCGATTTTTCCACTAGACCATTGGACTGTGGAAAGTGAGGACTTGACGTTGTGTGGACAAAGTCCCACTCTTTGGCAAAGTGTCGGAAACTTGCATTGTAAAACTGGGGTCCGTTGTCTGTGAAGACCTCGCTTGCCATGCCATGTCTGGAGAATATGGCTTTCATACATGTTATCACAGCATCTGCAGTGGTGGTGTACAGTCTACAAACCTCTGGATACAGGGAGTAATAGTCTGTGACTACAAGATAGTCCTTCCCTTGACATACGAATAGGTCAGCGCCTACCTTCTGGTAAGGTCTGTCTGGCGCTGGGTGTGGCTTTAGTGGTTCTACCGGATTGCTTGCTCGATATTTCAGGCATATTGTGCAGTTTGACACCTCATTTGTCACATCTTGGTTGATTTGTGGCCAGTACATCACCTCTCGTGCTCTTTTCTTACACTTTTCGATTCCCAGATGTCCTCCATGGATCTTTTTTAACATCTCTTTTCTCAGACTCTTTGGGATAACTATTTTACTTCCTTTGTAGATGATGTCTTCGACCACTGATAGTTCCGCCCTGCAGTTCCAGTACTCTGCCATGTCAGGTGAGCAGTCTTGCTTCATGTTGGGCCATCCATCCAAGATGCTTTTTCTCAGTCATCTCATTGTTTCATCTTTGTTTGTCTCAGTCTTTATGAGCTCCATTTTTGCATCTGCTATGGGCAGTGCACTTGTGATCATGTCCACGTAGGCGTTCATTTTTTCATCCATTGTGGTGTTTGCGGGCTCACTTGGGTCAACAGCTCTGGACAACGTGTCTGCTGTATACATCAGTTGACCCAGTGTGTACGCAACATTCAGTGTATAGCGTTGCAGCCTGATCATCATTCTTTGTATTCTAAGCGGACAGCTATTTAGTGGCTTTTGGAACAATGCAATCAAGGGCTTATGGTCAGTCTCTACACTGATTGCTTGTCCTGCCACAAACTGGTGAAATCTTTCACAGGCGTATGTGATGCTGAGCAGCTCCTTTTCTATTTGAGCATATCGCGTCTCCGCGTCTGTCATTGAGCGCGATGCATATGCAATAGGTTGCCAGTAGTCATATTGTTGCAGAAGAACGGCACCGAGCCCACTCTGTGATGCATCTGATGATATCTTGATGGGTCTCGCTGGGTCATAAAACCTCAGAACTGGTTCCTGTGTGAGCAGCTTCTTTAGATCGCTCCATGACTTCTCATGCTCATGATTCCATTCCCATTCTATGTTCTTTTCAGTTAGTCTTCTCAGTGGCGCCATCTTTTCTGAGAGGTTGGATATGAATTTCCCCATGTAGTTGATCATTCCATTAAACCTCTGCACGTCCTTTTCGCATTGTGGCTTTGGCATATTCTCAATGGCGGACACCTTTCTGGGATCTGGTCTGATGCCCTCACTGCTAAGGATATCTCCCACGAATGTCAGTTCTGTCACCCCGAGCTGGCATTTCTCTCTATTCAGCTTCAGGTTTGTTTTTCTTGTTGCTTCCAGCATTTTTTTCAGTCTCTCGTCATGCTCAGTTCTCGTGGTTCCCCATATTATGATGTCATCCATTGATGTATCAACTCCCTCCAGGTGCTCATAGATCATATGGATAGTTTTGTGATACACTTCAGGAGCTGAGGCAATGCCAAATGGTAACCTTAGGAATCTGTATCTGCCAAATGGACTGCTGAACGTGCACAGTCTTGAACTTGCTTCATCCAATTTCATCTGCCAAAATCCTGATGATGCATCTAACTTGCTGAAATACTTTGCATTTGCAAACTGTGCCATGATTTCCTCACGTGTAGGAAGCTTGAAGTGCTCTCTCTTTATTGCTCTGTTTAGATCTCTTGGATCCAGGCAAATTCTGAGCTTTGCATTCTTTTTGTCCACTACGATGAGGGAACTCACCCACTCAGTTGGCTCATCTATCTTCCGAATCACGTTCAGGCTTTCCATCCTGTCCAACTCTGCCTTCAGTTGCTTTTGAAGAGCAAACGGGACTTTTCTGCATGGATGTATGACCGGTGTCATACTTTTATCTACTCTGATCGTGTGTTCTCCTGGAATGCAGCCTAGACCCTTAAATAGGTCATTGTACTCTTTCATGAGTTCATCATAGACTGTCTCTCCTTCGCTTTCCACAACGAGGACTCTCTTTACCAGGTTCAGTCTCTCACAGGCTTTTAAACCTAGTATGGCTTGCACATCCTTTGGCACCACGATTAATGCTAGCGTGTGCTCTCTGTCCTTGTGTGTTACTTTGACAATGCATCTGCCTTTCACTGGTATATCAGTACCTGAGTATCCTGTCACTTTCACTTTTATTCCATGTATCTTTGGTTTGGGTCTAATTTTCTTAAAATCAGTCTCTGATTTCACATTAACTTGTGCTCCAGTATCCAATTTAAATGGAATGTGTATGTCATTCACTTTTAGTGTCAACATCCAGTCTCTTTCTTCTTTTCTGTTTTCAGGCACAACATCTACATAGAACTCCTCTATCTCGCTTTCATCTACTGTATGGACCTTGCTTTGTTGCGCTTGGTTCTTACAGCAATGGGCATAATGGTTGTTCTTGTTGCAACTATTGCATGTTTTACCATATGCTGGACACTTTCTTGGTGGATGCTGTGTACCGCATCGACTACATGACTTTCGATTGTCCCTTTCATTTTCGTTCGCTGGCCACGCCTCTTTTTTCACATTGGCGCTCGTTTTGTTAAACGGTTTGTATCCGTTCATTCTCACTGCATCCACGTTGCAGCTATTGTCACTGAACAGCTCCTTTGCCTGCAACTTCACAGTCTCTGTAGCCCTACACAGTGCTATGGCTTTTCCCAGGTCTAGATCTTGCTCTCTTAGCAGTCTTTCCCTTAGACCATTATTCGGAATACCACACACCAGTCTGTCTTTTATCAGCGAGTCTGTCAGTCCCCCAAATTCTCTTGTTTTGCTTTGGTTTCTCAGTTCAGTCACATACTGATCAATAGTCTCTCCCGTTTTCTGTACACATGTGAATAATCTGTGCCTCTCAAACGTCACGTTACGTTTAGGTATGCAGTAGGCCTCAAACTGTTCCATTATTTTATCTAGCTTCATTTTGTCTCCATCAACAGCGAATGTGAAGTTATTATACACCTCCAGCGCTTCATCACCCACGACATGTAAGAACAGTGACGATTTCTTTTTGTTACTTTTCTCGTCAGCTCCGATTGCCGCTAAATACAACTCTAAACGTTGTTTGAATCTCCTCCAATTTTCAGCCACATTACCTGTCAACTGAAGCGTCGCCGGTGGGTGTAAACCTTCCATTTTTCACTTCGTTAGCTATTCTCCAATGGTAAGCAACGATGTTCTCTTTTGGCTTGCTAATTTGTGGAGAGCTGATTTAACTTCAGATTTTTTCTCTTCATCTCTTTCAATCACTTCTGACACCATGTATTGATTTCTTTGTGGGTTCAATGACGAGACATTTATGAAAGAGAATGACTTTTTATCTAAAGTATGTTCAACTCAGTTAACAGCATTTACAGGAGACATCATGTTAGAAATCCATGTAGAACGAAACTGAAACTAAACCAAACTGCTTGTCTCTGTCACATGACCTCTGCTGGTCAGGCATAAGTAATCAATCAGGCAACTATGCTGGTAAGACATGATAATCAAACAGGCAAACAACATCACTATTTGCTGATATCATTACAATAGTAACACAGGGGAGTCCCGCACTGTCTGTTACCCAGCAACAGTAACACAGTAACACAGGGGGAGTCCCGCACAGTCTGTTACCCAGTGACAGTAACACAGGGGGAGTCCCGTACTGTCTGTTACCCAGCGACAATAACACAGGGGGTGTCTCGCACTGTCTGGTACCCAGCGCCAGTAACACAGGGGGAGTCCCGCATTGTCTGTTACCCAGCGACAGTAACACAGGGGGAGTCCCGCACTGTCTGTTACCCAGCGACAGTAACACAGGGGGAGACCCACACTGTCTGTTACCCAGCAACAGTAACACAGTAACACAGGGGGAGTCCCGCACTGTCTGTTACCCAGCGACAGTAACACAGGGGAAGTCCCGCACTGTCTATTACCCAGTGACAGTAACACAGGGGGAGTCCCGCACTGTCTGTTACCCAGCGACAGTAACACAGGGGGAGTCCCGCATTGTCTGTTACCCAGCGACAGTAACACAGGGGGAGTCCCGCATTGTCTGTTACCCAGCGACAGTAACACAGGGGGAGTCCCGCACTGTCTGTTACCCAGCGACAGTAACACAGGGGGAGTCCCGCATTGTCTGTTACCCAGCGACAGTAACACAGGGGGAGTCCCGCATTGTCTGTTACCCAGCGACAGTAACACAGGGGGAGTCCCGCACTGTCTGTTACCCAGCGACAGTAACACAGGGGGAGTCCCGCACTGTCTGTTACCCAGCGACAGTAACACAGGGGGAGTCCCACATTGTCTGTTACCCAGCGGCAGTAACACAGGGGGTGTCCCGCACTGTCTGTTACCCAGTGACAGTAACACAGGGGGAGTCCCGCACTGCCTGTTACCCAGTGACGGTAACACAGGGGGAGTCCCGCACTGTCTGTTACCCAGTGACAGTAGCACAGGGGGAGTCCCGCACTGTCTGTTACCCAGCGGCAGTAACACAGGGGGAGTCCCGCATTGTCTGTTACCCAGCGAAATTAACATGAGGAGTCACGCATTGTCTGTTACCCAGCGGCAGTAACACAGGGGGTGTCCTGCACTGTCTGTTACCCAGTGACAGTAACACAGGGGGAGTCCCGCACTGTCTGTTACCCAGTGACAGTAGCACAGGGGGAGTCCCGCACTGTCTGTTACCCAGTGACAGTAACGCAGTAACACAGGGGAGGTCCGCACTGTTTGTTACCCAGTGACAGTAACACAGTAACACAGGGGGAGTCCCACACTGTCTGTTACCCAGTGACAGTAACACAGTAACACAGGGGGAGTCCCGCACTGTCTGTTACCCAGCGACAGTAACACAGGGGGAGTCCCGCACTGTCTGTTACCCAGTGACAGTAACACAGGGGGAGTCCCGCATTGTCTGTTACCCAGTGACAGTAACACAGGGGGAATCCCGCACTGTCTGTTACCCAGTGACAGTAACACAGGGGGAGTCCCGCACTGTCTGTTACCCAGCGACAGTAACACAGGGGGAGTCCTGCACTGTCTGTTACCCAGCGACAGTAACACAGGGGGAGTCCCGCACTGTCTGTTACCCAGTGACAGTAACACAGGGGAATCCCACACTGTCTGTTACCCAGTGACAGTAACACAGGGGGAGTCCCGCACTGTCTGTTACCCAGCGACAGTAACACAGGTGGAGTCCCGCACTGTCTGTTACCCAGTGACAGTAACACAGGGGGAGTCCCGCACTGTCTGTTACCCAGTGACAGTAACACAGGGGGAGTCCCGCACTGTCTGTTACCCAGTGACAGTAACACAGGGGGAGTCCCACATTGTCTGTTACCCAGCAACAGTAACACAGGGGGAGTCCCGCACTGTCTGTTACCCAGTGACAGTAACACAGGGGGAGTCCCGCACTGTCTGTTACCCAGTGACAGTAACACAGGGGCAGTCCCACATTGTCTGTTACCCAGCGACAGTAACACAGGGGGAGTCCCGCACTGTCTGTTACCCAGCGACAGTAACACAGGGGGAGTCCCGCACTGTCTGTTACCCAGTGACAGTAACACAGGGGGAGTCCCGCATTGTCTGTTACCCAGCGACAGTAGCACATGGGGAGTCCCGCACTGTCTGTTACCCAGTGACAGTAACACAGTAACACAGGGGGAGTCCCGCACTGTCTGTTACCCAGTGACAGTAACACAGGGGGAGTCCCGCACTGTCTGTTACCCAGTGACAGTAACACAGGGGGAGTCCCGCACTGTCTGTTACCCAGTGACAGTAACACAGGGGGAGTCCCGCACTGTCTGTTACCCAGTGACAGTAACACAGGGGGAGTCCCGCACTGTCTGTTACCCAGTGACAGTAACACAGGGGGAGTCCCGCACTGTCTGTTACCCAGTGACAGTAACACAGGGGGAGTCCCGCACTGTCTGTTACCCAGTGACAGTAACACAGGGGAATCCCGCACTGTCTGTTACCCAGTGACAGTAGCACAGGGGGAGTCCCGCACTGTCTGTTACCCAGTGACAGTAACACAGGGGGAGTCCCGCATTGTCTGTTACCCAGTGACAGTAACACAGGGGGAGTCCCGCATTGTCTGTTACCCAGTGACAGTAACACAGGGGAATCCCGCACTGTCTGTTACCCAGTGACAGTAACACAGTAACACAGGGGGAGTCCCGCACTGTCTGTTACCCAGTGACAGTAACACAGTAACACAGGGGGAGTCCCGCACTGTCTGTTACCCAGTGACAGTAACACAGGGGGAGTCCCGCACTGTCTGTTACCCAGTGACAGTAATGCAGGGGGAGTCCCGCACTGTCTGTTACCCAGTGACAGTAACACAGGGGGAGTCCCGCACTGTCTGTTACCCAGTGACAGTAACACAGGGGGAGTCCCGCATTGTCTGTTACCCAGTGACAGTAACACAGGGGGAGTCCCGCACTGTCTGTTACCCAGTGACAGTAACACAGGGGGAGTCCCGCACTGCCTGTTACCCAGTGACAGTAACACAGGGGGAGTCCCGCACTGTCTGTTACCCAGTGACAGTAACACAGGGGGAGTCCCGCACTGTCTGTTACCCAGTGACATTAACACAGGGGGAGTCCCGCATTGTCTGTTACCCAGTGACAGTAACACAGGGGGAGTCCCGCACTGTCTGTTACCCAGTGACAGTAACACAGGGGGAGTCCCGCACTGTCTGTTACCCAGTGACAGTAACACAGGGGGAGTCCCGCACTGTCTGTTACCCAGTGACAGTAACACAGGGGGAGTCCCGCACTGTCTGTTACCCAGTGACAGTAACACAGGGGGAGTCCCGCATTGTCTGTTACCCAGTGACAGTAACACAGGGGGAGTCCCGCACTGTCTGTTACCCAGTGACAGTAACACAGGGGGAGTCCCGCACTGTCTGTTACCCAGTGACAGTAACACAGGGGAATCCCGCACTGTCTGTTACCCAGTGACAGTAACACAGGGGGTGCCCCGCACTGTCTGTTACCCAGCGACAGTAGCACATGGGGAGTCCCGCATTGTCTGTTACCCAGTGACAGTAACACAGGGGGTGCCCCGCACTGTCTGTTACCCAGTGACAGTAACACAGGGGGTGCCCCGCACTGTCTGTTACCCAGTGACAGTAACACAGGGGGAGTCCCGCACTGTCTGTTACCCAGTGACAGTAACACAGGGGGAGTCCCGCACTGTCTGTTACCCAGTGACAGTAACACAGGGGGAGTCCCACACTGTCTGTTAACCAGTGACAGTAATACAGGGGGAGTCCCGCATTGTCTGTTACCCAGCGACAGTAACACAGGGGGAGTCCCGCATTGTCTGTTACCCAGCGACAGTAACACAGGGGGAGTCCCGCATTGTCTGTTACCCAGCGACAGTAACACAGGGGGAGTCCCGCATTGTCTGTTACCCAGCGACAGTAACACAGGGGGAGTCCCGCACTGTCTGTTACCCAGTGACAGTAACACAGGGGGAGTCCCGCACTGTTTGTTACCCAGTGACAGTAACACAGGGGGAGTCCCGCATTGTCTGTTACCCAGCGACAGTAATGCAGGGGGAGTCCCGCACTGTCTGTTACCCAGTGACAGTAACACAGGGGGAGTCCCGCACTGTCTGTTACCCAGCGACAGTAACACAGGGGGAGTCCCGCACTGTCTGTTACCCAGTGACAGTAACACAGGGGGAGTCCCGCACTGTCTGTTACCCAGCGACAGTAACACAGTAACACAGGGGGAGTCCCGCACTGTCTGTTACCCAGTGACAGTAACACAGGGGGAGTCCCGCACTGTCTGTTACCCAGTGACAGTAACACAGGGGGAGTCCCGCACTGTCTGTTACCCAGTGACAGTAACACAGGGGGAGTCCCGCACTGTCTGTTACCCAGTGACAGTAACACAGGGGGAGTCCCGCATTGTCTGTTACCCAGCGACAGTAATGCAGGGGGAGTCCCGCACTGTCTGTTACCCAGTGACAGTAACACAGGGGGAGTCCCACATTGTCTGTTACCCAGTGACAGTAACACAGGGGGAGTCCCGCACTGTCTGTTACCCAGTGACAGTAACACAGGGGGAGTCCCGCACTGTCTGTTAACCAGTGACAGTAATACAGGGGGAGTCCCGCACTGTCTGTTACCCAGCGACAGTAATGCAGGGGGAGTCCCGCACTGTCTGTCACCGAGCGACAGTAACACATGGGGAGTCCTGCACTGTCTGTTACCCAGCGACAGTAATGCAGGGGGAGTCCCGCACTGTCTGTCACCGAGCGACAGTAACACATGGGGAGTCCTGCACTGTCTGTTACCCAGTGACAGTAACATAGTGGGAGTCCCGCATTGTCTGTCACCGAGCGACAGTAACACATGGGGAGTCCTGCACTGTCTGTTACCCAGTGACAGTAACACAGTAACACAGGGGGAGTCCCGCACTGTCTGTTACCCAGCGACAGTAACACAGGGGGAGTCCCGCATTGTCTGTTACCCAGCGACAGTAACACAGTAACACAGGGGGAGTCCCGCACTGTCTGTTACCCAGTGACAGTAACACAGGGGGAGTCCCGCACTGTCTGTTACCCAGCGACAGTAACACAGGGGGAGTCCCGCACTGTCTGTTACCCAGCGACAGTAACACAGTAACACAGGGGGAGTCCCGCACTGTCTGTTACCCAGTGACAGTAACACAGGGGGAGTCCCGCATTGTCTGTTACCCAGCGACAGTAACACAGGGGGAGTCCCACACTGTCTGTTACCCAGCGACAGTAACACAGGGGGAGTCCCGCACTGTCTGTTACCCAGCGACAGTAACACAGGGGGAGTCCCACACTGTCTGTTACCCAGTGACAGTAACACAGGGGAATCCCGCACTGTCTGTTACCCAGCGACAGTAACGCAGGGGGAGTCCCACACTGTCTGTTACCCAGTGACAGTAACACAGGGGGAGTCCCGCACTGTCTGTTACCCAGCGACAGTAACACAGGGGGAGTCCCGCACTGTCTGTTACCCAGCGACAGTAACGCAGTAACACAGGGGAGGTCCGCACTGTTTGTTACCCAGCGACAGTAACACAGTAACACAGGGGGATTCCCGCACTGTCTGTTGCCCAGCGACAGTAACACAGTAACACAGGGATTCCCGCACTGTCTGTTACCCAGTGACAGTAACACAGGGGGAATCCCGCACTGTCTGTTACCCAGCGACAGTAACACAGTAACACAGGGGGATTCCCGCACTGTCTGTTACCCAGTGACAGTAACACAGGGGGAGTCCCGCATTGTCTGTTACCCAGCGACAGTAACACAGGGGGAGTCCCACACTGTCTGTTACCCAGTGACAGTAACACAGGGGGAGTCCCGCATTGTCTGTTACCCAGCGACAGTAACACAGGGGGAGTCCCGCACTGTCTGTTGCCCAGCGACAATAACGCATGGGGAGTCCCGCACTGTCTGTTACCCAGTGACGGTAACACAATAACACAGGGGGAGTCCCACACTCTCTGTTACCCAGTGACAGTAACACAGGGGGAGTCCCGCATTGTCTGTTACCCAGCGACAGTAACACAGGGGGAGTCCCGCACTGTCTGTTGCCCAGCGACAATAACGCATGGGGAGTCCCGCACTGTCTGTTACCCAGTGACGGTAACACAGTAACACAGGGGGAGTCCCACACTCTCTGTTACCCAGTGACAGTAACACAGGGGGAGTCCCGCACTGTCTGTTACCCAGTGACGGTAACACAGGGGGAGTCCCACACTCTCTGTTACCCAGTGACAGTAACACAGCGGGAGTCCCGCACTGTCTGTTACCCAGTGACGGTAACACAGTAACAAAGGGGGAGTCCCACACTCTCTGTTACCCAGTGACAGTAACACAGGGGGAGTCCCGCACTCTCTGTTACCCAGTGACAGTAACACAGCGGGAGTCCCACACTCTCTGTTACCCAGTGACAGTAACACAGGGGGAGTCCCGCACTGTCTGTTACCCAGTGACAGTAACACAGGGGGAGTCCCGCACTGCCTGTTACCCAGTGACAGTAACACAGGGGGAGTCCCGCACTGTCTGTTACCCAGTGACAGTAACACAGGGGGAGTCCCGCACTGTCTGTTACCCAGTGACATTAACACAGGGGGAGTCCCGCATTGTCTGTTACCCAGTGACAGTAACACAGGGGGAGTCCCGCACTGTCTGTTACCCAGTGACAGTAACACAGGGGGAGTCCCGCACTGTCTGTTACCCAGTGACAGTAACACAGGGGGAGTCCCGCACTGTCTGTTACCCAGTGACAGTAACACAGGGGGAGTCCCGCACTGTCTGTTACCCAGTGACAGTAACACAGGGGGAGTCCCGCACTGTCTGTTACCCAGTGACAGTAACACAGGGGGAGTCCCGCACTGTCTGTTACCCAGTGACAGTAACACAGGGGAATCCCGCACTGTCTGTTACCCAGTGACAGTAACACAGGGGGTGCCCCGCACTGTCTGTTACCCAGCGACAGTAGCACATGGGGAGTCCCGCATTGTCTGTTACCCAGTGACAGTAACACAGGGGGTGCCCCGCACTGTCTGTTACCCAGTGACAGTAACACAGGGGGTGCCCCGCACTGTCTGTTACCCAGTGACAGTAACACAGGGGGAGTCCCGCACTGTCTGTTACCCAGTGACAGTAACACAGGGGGAGTCCCGCACTGTCTGTTACCCAGTGACAGTAACACAGGGGGAGTCCCACACTGTCTGTTAACCAGTGACAGTAATACAGGGGGAGTCCCGCATTGTCTGTTACCCAGCGACAGTAACACAGGGGGAGTCCCGCATTGTCTGTTACCCAGCGACAGTAACACAGGGGGAGTCCCGCATTGTCTGTTACCCAGCGACAGTAACACAGGGGGAGTCCCGCATTGTCTGTTACCCAGCGACAGTAACACAGGGGGAGTCCCGCACTGTCTGTTACCCAGTGACAGTAACACAGGGGGAGTCCCGCACTGTTTGTTACCCAGTGACAGTAACACAGGGGGAGTCCCGCATTGTCTGTTACCCAGCGACAGTAATGCAGGGGGAGTCCCGCACTGTCTGTTACCCAGTGACAGTAACACAGGGGGAGTCCCGCACTGTCTGTTACCCAGCGACAGTAACACAGGGGGAGTCCCGCACTGTCTGTTACCCAGTGACAGTAACACAGGGGGAGTCCCGCACTGTCTGTTACCCAGCGACAGTAACACAGTAACACAGGGGGAGTCCCGCACTGTCTGTTACCCAGTGACAGTAACACAGGGGGAGTCCCGCACTGTCTGTTACCCAGTGACAGTAACACAGGGGGAGTCCCGCACTGTCTGTTACCCAGTGACAGTAACACAGGGGGAGTCCCGCACTGTCTGTTACCCAGTGACAGTAACACAGGGGGAGTCCCGCATTGTCTGTTACCCAGCGACAGTAATGCAGGGGGAGTCCCGCACTGTCTGTTACCCAGTGACAGTAACACAGGGGGAGTCCCACATTGTCTGTTACCCAGTGACAGTAACACAGGGGGAGTCCCGCACTGTCTGTTACCCAGTGACAGTAACACAGGGGGAGTCCCGCACTGTCTGTTAACCAGTGACAGTAATACAGGGGGAGTCCCGCACTGTCTGTTACCCAGCGACAGTAATGCAGGGGGAGTCCCGCACTGTCTGTCACCGAGCGACAGTAACACATGGGGAGTCCTGCACTGTCTGTTACCCAGTGACAGTAACATAGTGGGAGTCCCGCATTGTCTGTCACCGAGCGACAGTAACACATGGGGAGTCCTGCACTGTCTGTTACCCAGTGACAGTAACACAGTAACACAGGGGGAGTCCCGCACTGTCTGTTACCCAGCGACAGTAACACAGGGGGAGTCCCGCATTGTCTGTTACCCAGCGACAGTAACACAGTAACACAGGGGGAGTCCCGCACTGTCTGTTACCCAGTGACAGTAACACAGGGGGAGTCCCGCACTGTCTGTTACCCAGCGACAGTAACACAGGGGGAGTCCCGCACTGTCTGTTACCCAGCGACAGTAACACAGTAACACAGGGGGAGTCCCGCACTGTCTGTTACCCAGTGACAGTAACACAGGGGGAGTCCCGCATTGTCTGTTACCCAGCGACAGTAACACAGGGGGAGTCCCACACTGTCTGTTACCCAGCGACAGTAACACAGGGGGAGTCCCGCACTGTCTGTTACCCAGCGACAGTAACACAGGGGGAGTCCCACACTGTCTGTTACCCAGTGACAGTAACACAGGGGAATCCCGCACTGTCTGTTACCCAGCGACAGTAACGCAGGGGGAGTCCCACACTGTCTGTTACCCAGTGACAGTAACACAGGGGGAGTCCCGCACTGTCTGTTACCCAGCGACAGTAACACAGGGGGAGTCCCGCACTGTCTGTTACCCAGCGACAGTAACGCAGTAACACAGGGGAGGTCCGCACTGTTTGTTACCCAGCGACAGTAACACAGTAACACAGGGGGATTCCCGCACTGTCTGTTGCCCAGCGACAGTAACACAGTAACACAGGGATTCCCGCACTGTCTGTTACCCAGTGACAGTAACACAGGGGGAATCCCGCACTGTCTGTTACCCAGCGACAGTAACACAGTAACACAGGGGGATTCCCGCACTGTCTGTTACCCAGTGACAGTAACACAGGGGGAGTCCCGCATTGTCTGTTACCCAGCGACAGTAACACAGGGGGAGTCCCACACTGTCTGTTACCCAGTGACAGTAACACAGGGGGAGTCCCGCATTGTCTGTTACCCAGCGACAGTAACACAGGGGGAGTCCCGCACTGTCTGTTGCCCAGCGACAATAACGCATGGGGAGTCCCGCACTGTCTGTTACCCAGTGACGGTAACACAGTAACACAGGGGGAGTCCCACACTCTCTGTTACCCAGTGACAGTAACACAGGGGGAGTCCCGCATTGTCTGTTACCCAGCGACAGTAACACAGGGGGAGTCCCGCACTGTCTGTTGCCCAGCGACAATAACGCATGGGGAGTCCCGCACTGTCTGTTACCCAGTGACGGTAACACAGTAACACAGGGGGAGTCCCACACTCTCTGTTACCCAGTGACAGTAACACAGGGGGAGTCCCGCACTGTCTGTTACCCAGTGACAGTAACACAGGGGGAGTCCCACATTGTCTGTTACCCAGCGACAGTAACACAGGGGGAGTCCCGCACTGTCTGTTACCCAGCGACAGTAACACAGGGGGAGTCCCGCACTGTCTGTTACCCAGTGACAGTAACACAGGGGGAGTCCCGCATTGTCTGTTACCCAGCGACAGTAGCACATGGGGAGTCCCGCACTGTCTGTTACCCAGTGACAGTAACACAGTAACACAGGGGGAGTCCCGCACTGTCTGTTACCCAGTGACAGTAACACAGGGGGAGTCCCGCACTGTCTGTTACCCAGTGACAGTAACACAGGGGGAGTCCCGCACTGTCTGTTACCCAGTGACAGTAACACAGGGGGAGTCCCGCACTGTCTGTTACCCAGTGACAGTAACACAGGGGGAGTCCCGCACTGTCTGTTACCCAGTGACAGTAACACAGGGGGAGTCCCGCACTGTCTGTTACCCAGTGACAGTAACACAGGGGGAGTCCCGCACTGTCTGTTACCCAGTGACAGTAACACAGGGGAATCCCGCACTGTCTGTTACCCAGTGACAGTAGCACAGGGGGAGTCCCGCACTGTCTGTTACCCAGTGACAGTAACACAGGGGGAGTCCCGCATTGTCTGTTACCCAGTGACAGTAACACAGGGGGAGTCCCGCATTGTCTGTTACCCAGTGACAGTAACACAGGGGAATCCCGCACTGTCTGTTACCCAGTGACAGTAACACAGTAACACAGGGGGAGTCCCGCACTGTCTGTTACCCAGTGACAGTAACACAGTAACACAGGGGGAGTCCCGCACTGTCTGTTACCCAGTGACAGTAACACAGGGGGAGTCCCGCACTGTCTGTTACCCAGTGACAGTAATGCAGGGGGAGTCCCGCACTGTCTGTTACCCAGTGACAGTAACACAGGGGGAGTCCCGCACTGTCTGTTACCCAGTGACAGTAACACAGGGGGAGTCCCGCATTGTCTGTTACCCAGTGACAGTAACACAGGGGGAGTCCCGCACTGTCTGTTACCCAGTGACAGTAACACAGGGGGAGTCCCGCACTGCCTGTTACCCAGTGACAGTAACACAGGGGGAGTCCCGCACTGTCTGTTACCCAGTGACAGTAACACAGGGGGAGTCCCGCACTGTCTGTTACCCAGTGACATTAACACAGGGGGAGTCCCGCATTGTCTGTTACCCAGTGACAGTAACACAGGGGGAGTCCCGCACTGTCTGTTACCCAGTGACAGTAACACAGGGGGAGTCCCGCACTGTCTGTTACCCAGTGACAGTAACACAGGGGGAGTCCCGCACTGTCTGTTACCCAGTGACAGTAACACAGGGGGAGTCCCGCACTGTCTGTTACCCAGTGACAGTAACACAGGGGGAGTCCCGCATTGTCTGTTACCCAGTGACAGTAACACAGGGGGAGTCCCGCACTGTCTGTTACCCAGTGACAGTAACACAGGGGGAGTCCCGCACTGTCTGTTACCCAGTGACAGTAACACAGGGGAATCCCGCACTGTCTGTTACCCAGTGACAGTAACACAGGGGGTGCCCCGCACTGTCTGTTACCCAGCGACAGTAGCACATGGGGAGTCCCGCATTGTCTGTTACCCAGTGACAGTAACACAGGGGGTGCCCCGCACTGTCTGTTACCCAGTGACAGTAACACAGGGGGTGCCCCGCACTGTCTGTTACCCAGTGACAGTAACACAGGGGGAGTCCCGCACTGTCTGTTACCCAGTGACAGTAACACAGGGGGAGTCCCGCACTGTCTGTTACCCAGTGACAGTAACACAGGGGGAGTCCCACACTGTCTGTTAACCAGTGACAGTAATACAGGGGGAGTCCCGCATTGTCTGTTACCCAGCGACAGTAACACAGGGGGAGTCCCGCATTGTCTGTTACCCAGCGACAGTAACACAGGGGGAGTCCCGCATTGTCTGTTACCCAGCGACAGTAACACAGGGGGAGTCCCGCATTGTCTGTTACCCAGCGACAGTAACACAGGGGGAGTCCCGCACTGTCTGTTACCCAGTGACAGTAACACAGGGGGAGTCCCGCACTGTTTGTTACCCAGTGACAGTAACACAGGGGGAGTCCCGCATTGTCTGTTACCCAGCGACAGTAATGCAGGGGGAGTCCCGCACTGTCTGTTACCCAGTGACAGTAACACAGGGGGAGTCCCGCACTGTCTGTTACCCAGCGACAGTAACACAGGGGGAGTCCCGCACTGTCTGTTACCCAGTGACAGTAACACAGGGGGAGTCCCGCACTGTCTGTTACCCAGCGACAGTAACACAGTAACACAGGGGGAGTCCCGCACTGTCTGTTACCCAGTGACAGTAACACAGGGGGAGTCCCGCACTGTCTGTTACCCAGTGACAGTAACACAGGGGGAGTCCCGCACTGTCTGTTACCCAGTGACAGTAACACAGGGGGAGTCCCGCACTGTCTGTTACCCAGTGACAGTAACACAGGGGGAGTCCCGCATTGTCTGTTACCCAGCGACAGTAATGCAGGGGGAGTCCCGCACTGTCTGTTACCCAGTGACAGTAACACAGGGGGAGTCCCACATTGTCTGTTACCCAGTGACAGTAACACAGGGGGAGTCCCGCACTGTCTGTTACCCAGTGACAGTAACACAGGGGGAGTCCCGCACTGTCTGTTAACCAGTGACAGTAATACAGGGGGAGTCCCGCACTGTCTGTTACCCAGCGACAGTAATGCAGGGGGAGTCCCGCACTGTCTGTCACCGAGCGACAGTAACACATGGGGAGTCCTGCACTGTCTGTTACCCAGCGACAGTAATGCAGGGGGAGTCCCGCACTGTCTGTCACCGAGCGACAGTAACACATGGGGAGTCCTGCACTGTCTGTTACCCAGTGACAGTAACATAGTGGGAGTCCCGCATTGTCTGTCACCGAGCGACAGTAACACATGGGGAGTCCTGCACTGTCTGTTACCCAGTGACAGTAACACAGTAACACAGGGGGAGTCCCGCACTGTCTGTTACCCAGCGACAGTAACACAGGGGGAGTCCCGCATTGTCTGTTACCCAGCGACAGTAACACAGTAACACAGGGGGAGTCCCGCACTGTCTGTTACCCAGTGACAGTAACACAGGGGGAGTCCCGCACTGTCTGTTACCCAGCGACAGTAACACAGGGGGAGTCCCGCACTGTCTGTTACCCAGCGACAGTAACACAGTAACACAGGGGGAGTCCCGCACTGTCTGTTACCCAGTGACAGTAACACAGGGGGAGTCCCGCATTGTCTGTTACCCAGCGACAGTAACACAGGGGGAGTCCCACACTGTCTGTTACCCAGCGACAGTAACACAGGGGGAGTCCCGCACTGTCTGTTACCCAGCGACAGTAACACAGGGGGAGTCCCACACTGTCTGTTACCCAGTGACAGTAACACAGGGGAATCCCGCACTGTCTGTTACCCAGCGACAGTAACGCAGGGGGAGTCCCACACTGTCTGTTACCCAGTGACAGTAACACAGGGGGAGTCCCGCACTGTCTGTTACCCAGCGACAGTAACACAGGGGGAGTCCCGCACTGTCTGTTACCCAGCGACAGTAACGCAGTAACACAGGGGAGGTCCGCACTGTTTGTTACCCAGCGACAGTAACACAGTAACACAGGGGGATTCCCGCACTGTCTGTTACTGTCGCTGGGTAACAGACAGTGCAGACAGGGATCCCCTGCACTGTCTGTCAGTGACAGTAACACAGGGGGAATCCCGCACTGTCTGTTACCCAGCGACAGTAACACAGTAACACAGGGGGATTCCCGCACTGTCTGTTACCCAGTGACAGTAACACAGGGGGAGTCCCGCATTGTCTGTTACCCAGCGACAGTAACACAGGGGGAGTCCCACACTGTCTGTTACCCAGTGACAGTAACACAGGGGGAGTCCCGCATTGTCTGTTACCCAGCGACAGTAACACAGGGGGAGTCCCGCACTGTCTGTTGCCCAGCGACAATAACGCATGGGGAGTCCCGCACTGTCTGTTACCCAGTGACGGTAACACAATAACACAGGGGGAGTCCCACACTCTCTGTTACCCAGTGACAGTAACACAGGGGGAGTCCCGCATTGTCTGTTACCCAGCGACAGTAACACAGGGGGAGTCCCGCACTGTCTGTTGCCCAGCGACAATAACGCATGGGGAGTCCCGCACTGTCTGTTACCCAGTGACGGTAACACAGTAACACAGGGGGAGTCCCACACTCTCTGTTACCCAGTGACAGTAACACAGGGGGAGTCCCGCACTGTCTGTTACCCAGTGACGGTAACACAGGGGAGTCCCACACTCTCTGTTACCCAGTGACAGTAACACAGCGGGAGTCCCGCACTGTCTGTTACCCAGTGACGGTAACACAGTAACAAAGGGGGAGTCCCACACTCTCTGTTACCAGTGACAGTAACACAGGGGGAGTCCCGCACTCTCTGTTACCCAGTGACAGTAACACAGCGGGAGTCCCACACTCTCTGTTACCCAGTGACAGTAACACAGGGGGAGTCCCGCACTGTCTGTTACCCAGTGACAGTAACACAGGGGGAGTCCCGCACTGCCTGTTACCCAGTGACAGTAACACAGGGGGAGTCCCGCACTGTCTGTTACCCAGTGACAGTAACACAGGGGGAGTCCCGCACTGTCTGTTACCCAGTGACATTAACACAGGGGGAGTCCCGCATTGTCTGTTACCCAGTGACAGTAACACAGGGGGAGTCCCGCACTGTCTGTTACCCAGTGACAGTAACACAGGGGGAGTCCCGCACTGTCTGTTACCCAGTGACAGTAACACAGGGGGAGTCCCGCACTGTCTGTTACCCAGTGACAGTAACACAGGGGGAGTCCCGCACTGTCTGTTACCCAGTGACAGTAACACAGGGGGAGTCCCGCACTGTCTGTTACCCAGTGACAGTAACACAGGGGGAGTCCCGCACTGTCTGTTACCCAGTGACAGTAACACAGGGGAATCCCGCACTGTCTGTTACCCAGTGACAGTAGCACAGGGGGAGTCCCGCACTGTCTGTTACCCAGTGACAGTAACACAGGGGGAGTCCCGCATTGTCTGTTACCCAGTGACAGTAACACAGGGGGAGTCCCGCATTGTCTGTTACCCAGTGACAGTAACACAGGGGAATCCCGCACTGTCTGTTACCCAGTGACAGTAACACAGTAACACAGGGGGAGTCCCGCACTGTCTGTTACCCAGTGACAGTAACACAGTAACACAGGGGGAGTCCCGCACTGTCTGTTACCCAGTGACAGTAACACAGGGGGAGTCCCGCACTGTCTGTTACCCAGTGACAGTAATGCAGGGGGAGTCCCGCACTGTCTGTTACCCAGTGACAGTAACACAGGGGGAGTCCCGCACTGTCTGTTACCCAGTGACAGTAACACAGGGGGAGTCCGCATTGTCTGTTACCCAGTGACAGTAACACAGGGGGAGTCCCGCACTGTCTGTTACCCAGTGACAGTAACACAGGGGGAGTCCCGCACTGCCTGTTACCCAGTGACAGTAACACAGGGGGAGTCCCGCACTGTCTGTTACCCAGTGACAGTAACACAGGGGGAGTCCCGCACTGTCTGTTACCCAGTGACATTAACACAGGGGAGTCCCGCATTGTCTGTTACCCAGTGACAGTAACACAGGGGGAGTCCGCACTGTCTGTTACCCAGTGACAGTAACACAGGGGGAGTCCCGCACTGTCTGTTACCCAGTGACAGTAACACAGGGGGAGTCCCGCACTGTCTGTTACCCAGTGACAGTAACACAGGGGGAGTCCCGCACTGTCTGTTACCCAGTGACAGTAACACAGGGGGAGTCCCGCATTGTCTGTTACCCAGTGACAGTAACACAGGGGAGTCCCGCACTGTCTGTTACCCAGTGACAGTAACACAGGGGGAGTCCCGCACTGTCTGTTACCCAGTGACAGTAACACAGGGGAATCCCGCACTGTCTGTTACCCAGTGACAGTAACACAGGGGGTGCCCCGCACTGTCTGTTACCCAGCGACAGTAGCACATGGGGAGTCCCGCATTGATCTGTTACCCAGTGACAGTACACAGGGGTGCCCCGCACTGTCTGTTACCCAGTGACAGTAACACAGGGGGGTGCCCCGCACTGTCTGTTACCCAGTGACAGTAACACAGGGGGAGTCCCGCACTGTCTGTTACCCAGTGACAGTAACACAGGGGGAGTCCCGCACTGTCTGTTACCCAGTGACAGTAACACAGGGGAGTCCACACTGTCTGTTAACCAGTGACAGTAATACAGGGGGAGTCCCGCATTGTCTGTTACCCAGCGACAGTAACACAGGGGGAGTCCCGCATTGTCTGTTACCCAGCGACAGTAACACAGGGGGAGTCCCGCATTGTCTGTTACCCAGCGACAGTAACACAGGGGGAGTCCCGCATTGTCTGTTACCCAGCGACAGTAACACAGGGGGAGTCCCGCACTGTCTGTTACCCAGTGACAGTAACACAGGGGGAGTCCCGCACTGTTTGTTACCCAGTGACAGTAACACAGGGGGAGTCCCGCATTGTCTGTTACCCAGCGACAGTAATGCAGGGGAGTCCCGCACTGTCTGTTACCCAGTGACAGTAACACAGGGGGAGTCCCGCACTGTCTGTTACCCAGCGACAGTAACACAGGGGGAGTCCCGCACTGTCTGTTACCCAGTGACAGTAACACAGGGGGAGTCCCGCACTGTCTGTTACCCAGCGACAGTAACACAGTAACACAGGGGGAGTCCCGCACTGTCTGTTACCCAGTGACAGTAACACAGGGGGAGTCCCGCACTGTCTGTTACCCAGTGACAGTAACAACAGGGGGAGTCCCGCACTGTCTGTTACCCAGTGACAGTAACACAGGGGGAGTCCCGCACTGTCTGTTACCCAGTGACAGTAACACAGGGGGAGTCCCGCATTGTCTGTTACCCAGCGACAGTAATGCAGGGGGAGTCCCGCACTGTCTGTTACCCAGTGACAGTAACACAGGGGGAGTCCCACATTGTCTGTTACCCAGTGACAGTAACACAGGGGGAGTCCCGCACTGTCTGTTACCCAGTGACAGTAACACAGGGGGAGTCCCGCACTGTCTGTTAACCAGTGACAGTAATACAGGGGGAGTCCCGCACTGTCTGTTACCCAGCGACAGTAATGCAGGGGGAGTCCCGCACTGTCTGTCACCGAGCGACAGTAACACATGGGGAGTCCTGCACTGTCTGTTACCCAGCGACAGTAATGCAGGGGGAGTCCCGCACTGTCTGTCACCGAGCGACAGTAACACATGGGGAGTCCTGCACTGTCTGTTACCCAGTGACAGTAACATAGTGGGAGTCCCGCATTGTCTGTCACCGAGCGACAGTAACACATGGGGAGTCCTGCACTGTCTGTTACCCAGTGACAGTAACACAGTAACACAGGGGGAGTCCCGCACTGTCTGTTACCCAGCGACAGTAACACAGGGGGAGTCCCGCATTGTCTGTTACCCAGCGACAGTAACACAGTAACACAGGGGGAGTCCCGCACTGTCTGTTACCCAGTGACAGTAACACAGGGGGAGTCCCGCACTGTCTGTTACCCAGCGACAGTAACACAGGGGGAGTCCCGCACTGTCTGTTACCCCAGCGACAGTAACACAGTAACACAGGGGGAGTCCCGCACTGTCTGTTACCCAGTGACAGTAACACAGGGGGAGTCCCGCATTGTCTGTTACCCAGCGACAGTAACACAGGGGGAGTCCCACACTGTCTGTTACCCAGCGACAGTAACACAGGGGGAGTCCCGCACTGTCTGTTACCCAGCGACAGTAACACAGGGGGAGTCCCACACTGTCTGTTACCCAGTGACAGTAACACAGGGGAATCCCGCACTGTCTGTTACCCAGCGACAGTAACGCAGGGGGAGTCCCACACTGTCTGTTACCCAGTGACAGTAACACAGGGGGAGTCCCGCACTGTCTGTTACCCAGCGACAGTAACACAGGGGGAGTCCCGCACTGTCTGTTACCCAGCGACAGTAACGCAGTAACACAGGGGAGGTCCGCACTGTTTGTTACCCAGCGACAGTAACACAGTAACACAGGGGGATTCCCGCACTGTCTGTTGCCCAGCGACAGTAACACAGTAACACAGGGATTCCCGCACTGTCTGTTACCCAGTGACAGTAACACAGGGGAATCCCGCACTGTCTGTTACCCAGCGACAGTAACACAGTAACACAGGGGGATTCCCGCACTGTCTGTTACCCAGTGACAGTAACACAGGGGGAGTCCCGCATTGTCTGTTACCCAGCGACAGTAACACAGGGGGAGTCCCACACTGTCTGTTACCCAGTGACAGTAACACAGGGGGAGTCCCGCATTGTCTGTTACCCAGCGACAGTAACACAGGGGGAGTCCCGCACTGTCTGTTGCCCAGCGACAATAACGCATGGGGAGTCCCGCACTGTCTGTTACCCAGTGACGGTAACACAATAACACAGGGGGAGTCCCACACTCTCTGTTACCCAGTGACAGTAACACAGGGGGAGTCCCGCATTGTCTGTTACCCAGCGACAGTAACACAGGGGGAGTCCCGCACTGTCTGTTGCCCAGCGACAATAACGCATGGGGAGTCCCGCACTGTCTGTTACCCAGTGACGGTAACACAGTAACACAGGGGGAGTCCCACACTCTCTGTTACCCAGTGACAGTAACACAGGGGGAGTCCCGCACTGTCTGTTACCCAGTGACGGTAACACAGGGGGAGTCCCACACTCTCTGTTACCCAGTGACAGTAACACAGCGGGAGTCCCGCACTGTCTGTTACCCAGTGACGGTAACACAGTAACAAAGGGGGAGTCCCACACTCTCTGTTACCCAGTGACAGTAACACAGGGGGAGTCCCGCACTCTCTGTTACCCAGTGACAGTAACACAGCGGGAGTCCCACACTCTCTGTTACCCAGTGACAGTAACACAGGGGGAGTCCCGCACTGTCTGTTACCCAGTGACAGTAACACAGGGGGAGTCCCGCACTGCCTGTTACCCAGTGACAGTAACACAGGGGGAGTCCCGCACTGTCTGTTACCCAGTGACAGTAACACAGGGGGAGTCCCGCACTGTCTGTTACCCAGTGACATTAACACAGGGGGAGTCCCGCATTGTCTGTTACCCAGTGACAGTAACACAGGGGGAGTCCCCTCTCGTCTGTTACCCAGTGACAGTAACACAGGGGGAGTCCCGCACTGTCTGTTACCCAGTGACAGTAACACAGGGGGAGTCCCGCACTGTCTGTTACCCAGTGACAGTAACACAGGGGGAGTCCCGCACTGTCTGTTACCCAGTGACAGTAACACAGGGGGAGTCCCGCACTGTCTGTTACCCAGTGACAGTAACACAGGGGGAGTCCCGCACTGTCTGTTACCCAGTGACAGTAACACAGGGGAATCCCGCACTGTCTGTTACCCAGTGACAGTAACACAGGGGGTGCCCCGCACTGTCTGTTACCCAGCGACAGTAGCACATGGGGAGTCCCGCATTGTCTGTTACCCAGTGACAGTAACACAGGGGGTGCCCCGCACTGTCTGTTACCCAGTGACAGTAACACAGGGGGTGCCCCGCACTGTCTGTTACCCAGTGACAGTAACACAGGGGGAGTCCCGCACTGTCTGTTACCCAGTGACAGTAACACAGGGGGAGTCCCGCACTGTCTGTTACCCAGTGACAGTAACACAGGGGGAGTCCCACACTGTCTGTTAACCAGTGACAGTAATACAGGGGGAGTCCCGCATTGTCTGTTACCCAGCGACAGTAACACAGGGGGAGTCCCGCATTGTCTGTTACCCAGCGACAGTAACACAGGGGGAGTCCCGCATTGTCTGTTACCCAGCGACAGTAACACAGGGGGAGTCCCGCATTGTCTGTTACCCAGCGACAGTAACACAGGGGGAGTCCCGCACTGTCTGTTACCCAGTGACAGTAACACAGGGGGAGTCCCGCACTGTTTGTTACCCAGTGACAGTAACACAGGGGGAGTCCCGCATTGTCTGTTACCCAGCGACAGTAATGCAGGGGGAGTCCCGCACTGTCTGTTACCCAGTGACAGTAACACAGGGGGAGTCCCGCACTGTCTGTTACCCAGCGACAGTAACACAGGGGGAGTCCCGCACTGTCTGTTACCCAGTGACAGTAACACAGGGGGAGTCCCGCACTGTCTGTTACCCAGCGACAGTAACACAGTAACACAGGGGGAGTCCCGCACTGTCTGTTACCCAGTGACAGTAACACAGGGGGAGTCCCGCACTGTCTGTTACCCAGTGACAGTAACACAGGGGGAGTCCCGCACTGTCTGTTACCCAGTGACAGTAACACAGGGGGAGTCCCGCACTGTCTGTTACCCAGTGACAGTAACACAGGGGGAGTCCCGCATTGTCTGTTACCCAGCGACAGTAATGCAGGGGGAGTCCCGCACTGTCTGTTACCCAGTGACAGTAACACAGGGGGAGTCCCACATTGTCTGTTACCCAGTGACAGTAACACAGGGGGAGTCCCGCACTGTCTGTTACCCAGTGACAGTAACACAGGGGGAGTCCCGCACTGTCTGTTAACCAGTGACAGTAATACAGGGGGAGTCCCGCACTGTCTGTTACCCAGCGACAGTAATGCAGGGGGAGTCCCGCACTGTCTGTCACCGAGCGACAGTAACACATGGGGAGTCCTGCACTGTCTGTTACCCAGTGACAGTAACATAGTGGGAGTCCCGCATTGTCTGTCACCGAGCGACAGTAACACATGGGGAGTCCTGCACTGTCTGTTACCCAGTGACAGTAACACAGTAACACAGGGGGAGTCCCGCACTGTCTGTTACCCAGCGACAGTAACACAGGGGGAGTCCCGCATTGTCTGTTACCCAGCGACAGTAACACAGTAACACAGGGGGAGTCCCGCACTGTCTGTTACCCAGTGACAGTAACACAGGGGGAGTCCCGCACTGTCTGTTACCCAGCGACAGTAACACAGGGGGAGTCCCGCACTGTCTGTTACCCAGCGACAGTAACACAGTAACACAGGGGGAGTCCCGCACTGTCTGTTACCCAGTGACAGTAACACAGGGGGAGTCCCGCATTGTCTGTTACCCAGCGACAGTAACACAGGGGGAGTCCCACACTGTCTGTTACCCAGCGACAGTAACACAGGGGGAGTCCCGCACTGTCTGTTACCCAGCGACAGTAACACAGGGGGAGTCCCACACTGTCTGTTACCCAGTGACAGTAACACAGGGGAATCCCGCACTGTCTGTTACCCAGCGACAGTAACGCAGGGGGAGTCCCACACTGTCTGTTACCCAGTGACAGTAACACAGGGGGAGTCCCGCACTGTCTGTTACCCAGCGACAGTAACACAGGGGGAGTCCCGCACTGTCTGTTACCCAGCGACAGTAACGCAGTAACACAGGGGAGGTCCGCACTGTTTGTTACCCAGCGACAGTAACACAGTAACACAGGGGGATTCCCGCACTGTCTGTTGCCCAGCGACAGTAACACAGTAACACAGGGATTCCCGCACTGTCTGTTACCCAGTGACAGTAACACAGGGGGAATCCCGCACTGTCTGTTACCCAGCGACAGTAACACAGTAACACAGGGGGATTCCCGCACTGTCTGTTACCCAGTGACAGTAACACAGGGGGAGTCCCGCATTGTCTGTTACCCAGCGACAGTAACACAGGGGGAGTCCCACACTGTCTGTTACCCAGTGACAGTAACACAGGGGGAGTCCCGCATTGTCTGTTACCCAGCGACAGTAACACAGGGGGAGTCCCGCACTGTCTGTTGCCCAGCGACAATAACGCATGGGGAGTCCCGCACTGTCTGTTACCCAGTGACGGTAACACAGTAACACAGGGGGAGTCCCACACTCTCTGTTACCCAGTGACAGTAACACAGGGGGAGTCCCGCATTGTCTGTTACCCAGCGACAGTAACACAGGGGGAGTCCCGCACTGTCTGTTGCCCAGCGACAATAACGCATGGGGAGTCCCGCACTGTCTGTTACCCAGTGACGGTAACACAGTAACACAGGGGGAGTCCCACACTCTCTGTTACCCAGTGACAGTAACACAGGGGGAGTCCCGCACTGTCTGTTACCCAGTGACGGTAACACAGGGGGAGTCCCACACTCTCTGTTACCCAGTGACAGTAACACAGCGGGAGTCCCGCACTGTCTGTTACCCAGTGACGGTAACACAGTAACAAAGGGGGAGTCCCACACTCTCTGTTACCCAGTGACAGTAACACAGGGGGAGTCCCGCACTCTCTGTTACCCAGTGACAGTAACACAGCGGGAGTCCCACACTCTCTGTTACCCAGTGACAGTAACACAGGGGGAGTCCCGCACTGTCTGTTACCCAGCGACAGTAACATGGAGACAGTCCTGTCCTGACCCCAACTGTGGCCTCCTGCCACTAATTTCTGCTCCTGCCCACCAGCCAGGCAGTCAAGCTGTCGGGCAGGAGTCTGCCGTGATTTATTTAAAAGAGACATTGTCGTTAAGATCTGCAGGGATGCCACTTGCCAAGTTCTTCACCCGCTATCACACTCCCCCGCACACTCCCCCGCACACTCCCCGGCTCCCCGTTAATTTCGGGGCCAATCATTTCTTTTAAAAGGAAATTTTAGATATTTGCATAAAAAAAGGGACTATGAAAGGTTATGGGGAGCAGGCAGGACAGTGGGATTAGACGAGATGGCTCATGTGGAGAAGGACACCAGCGAAGACTTGATGGGCACAATGTTCGAAGAACATAAGAACATAAGAAATAGGTGCAGGAGTAGGCCATTCGGCCCTTTGAGCCTGCTCCGTCATTCAACAAGATCATGGCTGATCTTCTGCCTCAGCTCCATTCACCGGCCCTATCGCCATATCCCTTGATGCCCCTACTAGTCAGAAATCTATCGACTTTTGTTTTGAATATACCCAATGACTGAACCTCCACAGCCCTCTGGGGTAGAGAATTCCAAAGATTCACCACCCTCTGTGTGAAGAAATTTCTTCTCATCTCAATCCTGAATGGCCTACCCTTTATCTTGAGGATGTGACCCCTGGTTCTAGACTTCCTAGCCATGGGAAACATTCTCCCAGCATCTATCCTATCAAGCCCTGTAATAATTTTGTATGCTTCAATGAGATCCCCTCTCATTCTTCTGAATTCAAGAGAATGCAGGCCTAGTTTACTCAATCTCATCTCATACGGCAGTCCCGCCATCCCAGGAATCAATCTGGTGAACCTTCGTTGCACTCCCTCTATGGCAAGTATATCCTTCCTTAGGTAAGGAGACCAAAATTGTACACAGTACTCCAGGTGTGGCCTCACCAAGGCCCTATATAATTGGAGTAAGACGTCTTTACTCCTGTACTCAAATCCTCTTGTAATGAAGGCCAGCATACCATTTGCCTTCCTAATGGCTTGCTGCACCTGAACATTCACTTTCAGTGACTCATGTACAAGGACATCCAGGTTCCTTTGAGCATCTGCATTCCCCAATCTTTCACCATTTAGGAAATACTCTGCCTTTCTGTTTTTTCTACCAAAGTGGATAACTTCACATTTATCCACGTTATATTCCATCTGCCATGTTCTCGCCCACTCACTGAGCCTGTCGAGATCCCCTTGAAGCCTCTTCAAATCCTCTTCACAACTGACACTGCCACCTAGCTTTGTATCATCAGCAAATTTGGAAATGTTACATTTAGTCCCCTCATCCAAATCATTGATATCGATTGTGAATAGCAGGGGCCCAAGCATCGATCTTTGCGGTACCCCACTAGGCATAGCCTGCCATCCTGAAAAAGACACGTTTATCCCTACTCTTTGTTTTCTGTCTGTTAACCAATTCTCAATCCATGCTAGTATATTATCCCCAATTCCATGTGCCCTAATTTTGTTCACCAACCTCTTGTGTGGGACCTTATCGAAGGTCTTCTGAAAATCCAGACACACCACATCTACTGGTTCCCCTTTGTCTACTCCACTAGTTACATAGAAACATAGAAGATAGGAGCAGGAGTAGGCCATTTGGCCCCTCGAGCCTGCTCTGCCATTCAATGTGATCATGGCTGATCATCCAAATTCAGTACCCGGTCCCTGCTTTCTCCACATACCCCTTGATCCCTTTAGCCTTAAGAAATATATCCAACTCTTTCTTGAATATATTTAATGAATTGGCCACTACTGCCTTCTGTGGTAGAGAATTCCACAGGTTCACCATTCTCTGGGTGAAGAAATTCCTCCTCATTTCTGTCCTAAATGGCGTACCCCTTATCCTTAGACTGTGACCCCTGGTTCTGGACTCCCCGACCATCGGGAACATCCTTCCTGCATCTAGTCTGTCCAGTCCTGTCAGAATTTTATAAGTTTCAATGAGATCCCCTCTCATTCTTCTAAACTCCAGCGAGTAAAAGCCCAATCGACCCAATCTCTCCTCATACATCATTCCTGCCATCCCAGGTATCAGCCTGGTGAATCTTCGCTGAACTCCTTCCATGGCAAGAACATCCTTCCTCAGATAAGGCGACCAAAACTGCACACAATACTCAAGATGTGGTCTCACCAAGCCCCTGTACAACTGCAGCAAGACATCCTTGTTCCTATACTCAAACCCTCTCGCTATGAGGGCCAACATACCATTTGCCTTCTTAACCGCCTGCTGCACCTGCATGCTTACCTTCAGCAACTGGTGCACAAGGACACCCAGGTCTCGTTGCACTTCCCCTTCTCCCAATCTATTGCCATTCAGATAATAATCTGCCTTCCTGTTTTTGCCACCAAAGTGGATAACCTCACATTTATCCATGTTATATTGCATCTGCCATGCTTTTGCCCAATCACCCAACCTGTCCAAATCATCCTGGAGTTTCTCGGCAGCCTCCTCACAGCACACATGCCCACCCAGCTTTGTGTCATCTGCAAATTTGGAGATATTACATCTAGTTCCCTTGTCTAGATCATTAATATATATTGTGAATAGCTGGGGTCCAAGGACTGATCCCTGCGGTACCCCACTAGTCACTGCCTGCCACTCGGAAAAAGATCCATTTATTCCAACTCTTCTTTCTGTCTGCCAACCAGTTTTCTATCCAAGTCAATACCTTGCCCCCAATCCCATGTGCCTTAAATTTACGCGCTAATCTCTTATGAGGGACCTTATCAAAAGCCTTCTGAAAGTCCAAATATACCACATCCACTGGTTCTCCCATATCTATTTTACCAGTTACATCCTCAAAAAATTCCAGTAGATTAGTCAAGCACGATTTAACTTTTGTAAATCCATGTTGACTTTGTCCAATCCTGTCACTGTTTTCCAAGTGCTCTGCTATTACATCTTTTATAATGGACTCTAGCATTTTCCCCACTACCGATGTCAGGCTTACCGGTCTGTAATTCCCTGTTTTCTCCCTACCACCTTTTTTGAATAGTGGTGTAACATTAGCTACCCTCCAATCCATGGGTACTGTTCCAGATTCCATCAAATGTTGGAAGATGATCAGCAATGCATCTGCTATTTCTAGGGCCACTTCCTTAAGTACCCTAGGATGTAGATTATCAGGCCCTGGGGATTTATCGGCCTTCAGTCCCATCAATTTCCTTAACACCATTTCCTTACAAATACTGATTTCTTTCAGTTCCTCCCCTTCATCAGACCCTATGTTCCCCGACATCTCTGGGAGGTTATTTGTGTCCTCCTTTGTGAAGACAGAACCAAAATATGTATTTAATTGGCCAGCCATTTCTTTGTTCCCCATTATAAATTCCCCTGATTCTGACTGCAAGGGACCTACGCTTGACTTCACCAATCTTTTTCTCTTCACATATCTATAAAAGCTTTTACAGTCAGTTTTTATGTTCCTGCAAGCTTACTCTCATATTCTATTTTCCCTTTCTTAATTAATCCCTTTGTCCTCCTTTGTTGAATCCTAAACTGCTCCCAATCCTCACGTTTACTGCTTTTTCTGGCCAATTTATATGTCCTCTCCTTGGATCTTATGCTATCCCTAATTTCCCTTGTTAGCCACGGTTGAGTCACCTTTTTTTTTTTTTGCCAAACTGGGATGAACAAATTATGTAGTTCATCCATGCGGTCTTTGAATGCTTGCCATTGCCTATCCACCGTCAACCCTTTGAGTGTCATTCCCCAATCAATCCTACCCAACTCATGCCTCAGACCATCATAGTTTCCTTTATTTAAATTCAGGACCCTAGTCTCTGAGTCAACTACTTCATTCTCCATCATAATGAAGAATTCAATCATATTATGATCGCTCCGACCCAAGGGGCCTCGTACAACAAGATTGCTAATTAATCTTTTCCCATTTCATAATACCCAGTCTAAGATGGCCTGATCTCTGGTTGGTTCATCGACATATTGGTCCAGGAAACCATCATGTAAACACTGAAGGAATTCCTCCTCCACAGTATCGTTACTAATTTGGTTAGCCCAATCTATATGTAGATTAAAGTCACCCATGATGACTGCTGTGCCCTTATTGCACGCTTCTCTAATTTCCCTTTTAATGCCATCCCCAACCTCCGCATTACTGTTTGGAGGTCTATATCCCACTCCCACTAACGTTTTCTGCCCCTTGGTATTTCTCAGTTCTACCCATACAAATTCCACATCATCAGAGCTAATATCCTTCCTTACAATTGTGTTAATCCCTTCTTTAACCAGCAATGCTACCCCACCTCCCTTTCCTTTTTGTCTATCTTTCCTGAATATTGAATACCCCTGGATGTTGAGTTCCCAGCCTTGGCCACCCTGGAGCCATGTTTCCGTAATCCCAATCAAATCATATTTGTTTACCTCTATTTGCGCAGCTAATTCATTCACCTTATTCCGAATGCTCCTCGCATTAAGACACAAAGGCCTAGAAATTCGGTATGGCCCCGCCAGGTCTTTTGCGTCCGAAATTTTGCGCTCGCCAGGATTCCCGTAGCGCCCGCCTAAAATTCAGTTGCGACGGGCCAAGACGGTGGCGGGCGCTATTGCAGGGTTTGGTCGCCTCGCTAGGGGCGATGAATGTCATTTTCAGGCGTCCAGCTGCCGCTGCGGCACCCGATGCGGTGCGGCAGGCTGGGGTACTGCAGGCCTCCTCCTTCTCTTAAGGAGGAGCTGCCTGCAGCCGTCAGATCGCCGGTGGATTCCCCCGGCAAATGAGCCCGGCACCACGGAGAAGTGCCGGGCTCGCGGGACTCAGACATCAATGCCGCGGGGGGGTGGTGCAGGAGTCCGGGGAGGGAGGTGCGGGCAGGCGGCCGCCGGGAAAGCGGCCGGCCGCCGCTCCACCTTTATGCGCCGGCCTTTCGGAGCTGCAAGACCCTGTTTCACAAACGCTGTTTGCGGCTGCCACGCGCGAGGCAGCCGCAACTGAATTTGGCCATCGGGCCGGAATAGCATTGCAACCGGGGCGCTGCGCACACTGATGGCGTCATCGGTGCCGGCGCGGCGCTACCGGCTAACGCCGATGTTAGGGTCCATCTGAATTTCGGGCGATAAAAAACGTCAGGCGCAAACCACTTTATAGCCAATAAGTGGGCGCAAACGCAACTGAATTTCTAGGCCAAAGTCTTCAGGCTTGTTTTTTTAATGCTCTTAGACCTATTAGAATTATTATTTACTGTGGCCATGTTTGATTTAAACCGTTGATTTCTCTGACTGCCACTTTTGTTTTTCTCCTTCCTATCTTTTGCTTTTATCCTTGTTTCCCTCAAAGAACTCCAATACATTTGTCAAACAGGAGTTCCCTTTCATAAATCCATGTTGACTCTGCCCAATCTTACTATTAGTTTCTAAGTGCCCAGTTATTGCATCCTTTATAATAGATTCCAACATTTTCCCAACTACTGATGTGAGGCTAACAGGTCTGTAGTTCCCCGTTTTCTCTCTCCCTCCTTTCTTAAATAGCGGCATTACATTTGCTATCCTCCAATCTGCAGGAACTGTTCTAGAATCTATAGAATTTTGGAAGATGACAATATTCCAATGGCCACCTCTTTCAAAACCCTAGGATGTAGGTCATCCAGCTCTTGGGATTTATCTGCGCTGTAATGTTCTATGAATCTGTCTGTTTGAGTGTCAGCTTCAGGCTCCAATGATTGTTGCAGTGTGAGGTGTGCAGGTCAAAGTCTTCCAGCAGCAGACTTGCATCATGATTTTTAAAGTGAAGCCTGTGAATTATTTTCACTTTATGGCTTTTACTATGGACTGTTGAAAAAGGATTTTTTGATGTTAAACCAGTCAACTATATCAAGCCTAGGACTAAATTATACTTTAATTCGAGATTCTATTTCGCATTTCCCTATCAAAACTTCATACAGAACAACCAATACAACATTAAATATAAATCTCACCAGAGCAAAACCTACACTGGACCTTTATGGTGGATCTATCTAAGAGGACACTAACAGCAGGGAGCCTCCGCTGTGCTTATGATTTCCCAATATACGCTCCCAGTGGGGAATGCTCCACACCAGGAGTGTGCAATCAGAAAATGAACATTTATACATCAAGTTCCGCACACACAGGTTTAATCCCATGTCTGAGTTGAGTGAGGGGATCTTAGCCAACCTGTTATATGGAGGGCAAAGGTCAGCCAGGGTTCCTGGTCCTTATTGCTATCCAAAGAGCCTTGCTGGAAAGTGTACATTTGCACTCAGGACAAGAACAGAATCAGGCTCAGCCCCAACCCCCCTGTCAGATCAGCCATTGGCACTCACACACAGAGAACGGCCACGCTGTTGAGGAACTGGAGGGTGACAGTTGCCCATGAAACTGTCCCCCCAACAGGAGTCAGCGCCTTCAAGAGAGATGGGGAGAAAACTGAAAGCAGAAAAAGACAGTCAGCACTCATACTATAAATATTTATACTTGTGAGAGCATCCAGAGACTCAAATATAAATTCTGTTTAAGGATAAGTTATGAATGCATGGCTTTATATTTTTACCTATTATTTCTGCAAAATGACACGACCAATGTCAAAAGTTGAAGCACTAGGTGCTATCTTTAGTCCTTGCCAAGTGTCTCCAGCATTTTCTGTTTTTAGTTCAGATTTCCAGCATCCGCAGTATTTTGCTTTTGCTATCTTTAGTACGTTGACTTTTACCTTTTTAATTTGTTTTGAACCACTAGTTTATATTAAGTTCAACCCAAGGGTCTTGTGGGATATTGTCTTTGGACAAACAAGCCAATGCTGAGACACAGCTCAGCAGCTACAAGCACTTAGGTTGGCCGAATATTAAATTCTTTTTCCTCCACACGCCAGGAGGTTGCTAATATTGAGCTTGGCCACCTTCCCGTTTCCATTCATCAGCTACCCCTGAAGCTGCCGCAGAGTAACTTAACTCGTCGGCTAAAGTGAACTAGGCAGATTTATTGGTGGAACCACAATGGATGGTTTACATTGACTGGAGGCCTGTGCACATTTTCACTGGAATACCTCAGTGGGAGCCATGTCTCGAGACAGCAACAGCTGCAGGGAGCATCAAGCCTGACCTTTGAACTACTGAATCTTCCCATAACCACTGGTAGCAAAATACAGCTGGAATCCCCCAAAACAGGAAACAAAAACAGGGGGGAAAATGTGAGGGAAGGAAATTTGTGCAAATATGTTGTTTAAAAGAGGAAGAGATGAAGTACAAAAATAGAGTGCATTATAAAATACTTTTACCACTAGAGACGGTTTTAAGGCATATCCGGCATGAGCTGACTTTAAGCTGCTTTGAGGTTGAAATTTCCTCTCTCTGTTGTTTTCCATCGAGCAAAGAAACATTACAGAAGGACATTGCTATGAGGCACAGTTTTCCTATAAACAAGTGTGTGAGTTTTACTCGGACGCCAGTGGATTTTATTTTGCCTTTCAAAGGTTTAACACACTGCCTGCAAGTCCAGCAACTATGATCAGTCAAATTTATCAGCAAGTGCACACCTCAGAAAAACCTTGTGTGAATCTTCTTCTTATCGTGTCCATGGACAGTCTATACATAGCTCAGCCAGAACTGGACACATTTTTGCGCCTTGTTGTTGAATTCGGCAAGATCTGCAACAGTGCAGGGTTCCTCTAACGATGGACATTGCAGGAGATGTTGCATAGTCTGTGCCTCAGTTCCACATTCACAAGTTGTCGGGCTGGTTGAATATCCCCATTTGCTTAGTGACACCTTTGAGCAACCTACACCGGTCCTAAGTCTGTTAAGGCACTTCCAGGTTGCCCAGTTGCAATTAGCTCCTGGGGGAAGGCTTTCATCAAGTAAAGTTTCCATCGCTGGGGGTTGTTCAAGACTGGCGAGCCGGTCTTTCCACAAGGTGATGCGGGCTTCAGATGAGGTTGATTGTAATGGAACAACACTGTTCATGAAGCTCTTTCTTGACTTTAGGCGGCTGGGTGTAGGTGTATGACAATGCAGAGGGTGTCTCTCATCTGATGTTTGACGGAGTCGTTCTTTCTTGCTGGCTACCGTTCTTCTTATATCAGGGGGAGCGATACCCGCCAGGATATATAGGCTGTTGGTGTTTGTTGGTTTTAAGCAACCTGTGATAAATTGGCAGCTTGCATTCAGAACGGCATCCATCTTCTTGGCATGAGTAGACCTTTCCCATGCAGGGCAGGCGTATTCGGCAGTGGAATAGCAAAGAGCAAGTGCACTGGTTCACAATGTTTTCGGGCTTGTTCCCCATCTTGTGTTAGTGAGCTTATTCAGGATGTTGTTTCGTACGCTCACTTTTGCCTTTGTCTTCTCGATGTGGTTCTTGAAGGTGAGGCATCGATCAAGGGTGACTCCTAAGTAGATAGGGTGCTCGCAATGCGTCAGTGTTGCTCCACACCAGGTTACTTTCAGCTGGTGTTTGGCTTCACGGTTTCTGAGGTGGAATGCACAAACTTGCGTCTTTGATGGGTTTGCGCGAAGGTGGTTTTCTTCATAGTAGGATTTTAGTCCCTCCAAGGCCTCAGAAAGCGTTTTCTCCATGGTGTTAAAATCAGTGCTTTGGGCAGTGACACATAAGTCATCAGCATATATAAAACGGCGTGTAACACCGTCTATAGGTTGGTCATTCGTGTAGATGTTGTACAGCAGCGGTGCAAGCACGTTTCCCTGAGGAAGACCATTCTTCTGAATACGCCACCTGCTGCGCTTCCCACCTAGTTCAACATAGAACCGGCGATTCTGAAGCATGCTTTCTAACAGCTCTGTTAAGTGAATGTCTTTTGTCATCTCTAGAATCTTGCAGAGGAGACGTCTATGGTTCACTGTATCGTATGCTGCTGACAGGTCTACAAAAACAGCACCTGTTACCATCCCTTGCTCAAAACCATCTTCGATGTGTTGTGTGAGGTTGAGCAGTTGGCTTGTTGTTGATTTGCCGGGGCGGAAACCTGCTTGCTCTGGAATGATCTTCTCATCTACAGTTGGTGCTATCCTATTGAGTATCAGGCGTTCAAACAGCTTATAGGTGTGGCAAAGCAGTGAAATTGGCCGAAAACTCTTAGGATCTGAGGGATCTTTTCCAGGCTTTAATAGTGCTATTACATGTGCCTTCTGCCAGATATTAGGTAGCTTGTGTGTTGCCAGACAGTGGTTGAACAATTGTAGGAGCCATTTCTTTGCTTTCTGTCCAAAATGCTTTATCTGCTCCGTTGCTATGTTGTCAAGACCAATTGCTTTCCCGTGTTTTAGACTAGATATACCAGTTTCCAGCTCTTCCATGGTGAATGGTCTAGTGAAGCCAGGATCATTGCTGTACTTCTTCCTATCTAGTTGTGCTCTTGGTTGTTTCTTGTTGATTTTTCCATTTAGGAGCAACTGGTGTGCAACTTGAATTATTAGTAGTAAATGCAGTTGATATCTGAACTATATATATAATATATAATAATACGTTCAGTCCTAGTTAGTTCTTGCCTTGTGAGCAAATTGTAGGAAGTGGTACACAAACTGTATCCCTGAAATAATGAATGACAGGAATGGCCCACCTTATAAAACATGTACAAATCTGCGATGGGAAGCACGTATTGCGAACTCAGATGAAAGGTCAGTGCACCTGATTCACAGCCCTCATGGTTTTCTCTCCATTAATTTTATTGCAAATCAGTCTTACTTACCCCCAGTCTCAGCTCACTATACAAGTTCCTGTTATGAAAGTTTTTGAATTCTGGGCACAAACTTGCTTAGGTATTTTTTTTATAAAACAGTGCCTTACTTTAACACATCGCAGGGTAGAAATTGGTACGCCTTGTGCCTGTTTTTCAGTTGTAAAACAGGCATAAAGCATACCAATGTAGCAGTGGGATGTCCTGCACCCGATCTGCGCAGGTGTTGGTCCCGCTGCTAAATTTGTGGGTCCCCTTTCTTGGCGTCACAGGTGGATGCCAAAAAGAAGTGTTACATATGTAAATTAGGGGCTTACCGCCTGTCAAAGGTTCCCTTTTCAAAATGCGGCCATGATGGATTCTTCGACGGCTCCTGCGGTGGCCAACAAAAATTATTTTAAATAAATCCTTCCTGTGGAGCCATTAGCAGCAGGAGTGCTCTTCCAACTCCACAGGAGTCGCGATTGGTTCCCCCCCGTAGCCATCTCCAGGACTTACCTGACCTTGATATCTTCCCTCAGGCCGCCTGCCTGTGGACGTGTGGCCAGCGCCGGCAGCTCGCACCAAGTATTTCGATGAGGCCTGAGGAAGAATTTCCATCGATCCTCAGCCCTTTCAGTTCAGGCATGCGCTGGTCACGCAGCGTCGGGTCTGGGCCTGAATGTGGGTCCAGACTAATTTCTAGGCCCCATTAACTTTCTGTTGTTCAATTGTTTCAGAGGTGAATTAATTGCCTTTTCCTTTTTATTTTGAGTTACTCCATGAAGCAGCAAACTTGACAATGGAGAAATTTTATGATTACGTGCTGTATTGTACTTAATAATGGAATGACTTTAAATAGAAGCAAGGCACTTATTATAAAACAGAGACCGTTGTGAAGATGGAAGCAACAAAACCAGGCTTTGTTAATTAGCACTGTTCTGTTCCCAGAGATATAATAATGTATTCCAAACATTTCCCTTTGTTGATTTATAGTGTATTGCTGATGTTTTTGAAGAGCTTGGTTTAGTCTCATTAAATATCTTGGACTTTATAGTTGTATTTTCTTTCTTTTCTGCAGCTCCTCTTGTGATGTGATTTGGTTTGATGCTGTCCATTTCTGTCTAATGATGACTTCCTTTCACCCTCATGATTGCTGCCTTCAGCCTAGAGCTCAGATTCAGCTTGAAATATTCTGGCTGCCCCACCATTGCAGCCTAATGATTGAAAATATAGGACTTCAGTCTCAACTGTTCTCATGACCCAACAATTTGAATTGCCTCTGTACTTCTTAAAGATCAAGCCGGCATTATGTTCACAACTAGCTATCTCCTACTCATGTGTTTCTTTTTCTCCACATGGCCAGTACAATGGGTTGACACAGATTAATTTAATCTATTGGACCTGGGCTCAGCCCACACTAATGGTAAGACAGTCTTTTCTGGCTCTCAGATCTAAGGGTCATACATGATGTGACTTGCCTCAATACATTTCCAGTAAGCGTAGGCCCACAGACAAAAAATGCCAACAAATACAATGTCAGCCGTGGATCAGTGGGTAGCACTCTCGCCTTCTGAGTCAGAAGGTTGTGGGCTCCACTCCCACTCCAGGGACTTGAGCACAAAAATCTAGGCTGACACTCCAGTGCAGTACTGAGGGAGTACTGCACTGTTGGAGGTGCCGTCTTTCGGATGAGACGTTAAACCGAGGATTCATCTGCCCTCTCAGGTGGACATAAAAGATCCCATGGCATTATTTCGAAGAAGAGCAGGGGAGTTATCCCCGGTGTCCTGGCCAATATTTATCCCTCAATCAACATAACAAAAACAGATTCTTCTTCTTAGGCGGAACCAAGAAGGACTTGCTTCCACATTAAAAATTAGTTCTCAGGTGACTGATGAGCCCAATGCGGGACCTACAGTCTCTATCACAGGTGGGGCAGACGGCGGTTGAAGGGGCGGGTGGGTGGGGTGCTTGGGTTGACGTGCGCTCCTTGCGCTGGGCTTCCGCTTGCTCCCGGCAAAGAGACTCCAGGTGTTCGATACCTTCCCGGATGTTTCTCCTCCACTTTGTGCGGTCTTGGGCCAGGGATTCCCAGGTGGCGGTGAGGATGATGCACTTTTTCAAGGAGGCTTTGAGGGTGTCCTTGAAGCGTTTCAAACACTCTTTTCCTCAGGCGACCGAAGGCTGTACTGGCACACTGAAGGCAGTGTTGGACTTCATCATCGATGTCTGCCCTTGTTGACAGTAGGCTCCCGAGGTATGGAAAGTGGTCCACGTTATCCAAGGCCTTGTCATGGATTTTGATAAGCGGGGCGTCAGTACTGTGTGGCGAGGGCAAGTTGGTAGAGGACCTTTGTCTAATGGATGTTTAGTGTAAGGCCCATGCTCTTGTATGCTTCGATGAAGGTGTTAACGATGGTTTGGAGTTCGACCTCCGAGTGAGCGCAGACGCAAGCGTCATCTGCCTATTGTAATTCGACGACAGAGGATAGGACGACCTTGGATCTGGACTGGAGGTGACGGAGGTTGAACAGTTTCCCGTTTGTTCTGTAAATTAGCTCCACTCCAGCGGGGAGCTTACTGAGGGTGAGATGGAGCAATGCAGCAAGGAAGATCGAGAAGAGCATTGGTGCGATGACACAGCCTTGTTTGACCCCAGTCTGTACCTGAATTGGGTCTGTGATGGGACCGTTGGTCAGGATCTTGGCTTGCATGTCGTCGTGAAGCAGGCGGAGGATGGTGACAATCTTTTGAGGGCAGTGGAATTTGAGGAGGGCACTCCATAATCCCTCATGGTTGACAGTGTCGAAGGCCTTTGTGAGATCAAAGAAGGCCATGTACAGCGGTTGGTGCTGTTCCCTGCATTTCTCTTGTAATTGACGTGCGGTGAAGATCATGTCCATTGTGCCCCTTAGTGGGCAGAATCCGCATTGCGACTCTGGGAGGAGCTCTTCTGCCACTGGGAGAAGGCGATTGAGGAGGATTGTTGCAATGACTATCCCTGTGGGAAATCGGACTTGTCACCTTTCTTGAAGATGGTCACAATTACGGCATCTCTGAGTTCCCCAGGCATGCTCTCCTCCTTCCAGATAAGAGAAATTAGTTCATGAATTCACGCCAGTAGTACTTCTCCACCATGCTTTAGTGCCTCGGCGGGGATTCCATCTGCTCCTGAGGCCTTGTTGTTTTTCAGTTGTCGGATGGCCTTTTTAACCTCATGCCGGACTGGGGTTGTGCTGAGGTAGTGGCGGGTAGCATGCTGCGGGATGGAGTTGAGGACACTCGCGTCGAAGACAGAGTCTCGATTAAGGAGATTATTTGGTCCTTATCATATTGCTGCTTGTTGTGCGCAAATTGGCTGCCGCGTTTCCCGCATTACAACAGTGACTACACTTCAAAAGTACTTCATTGGCTGCAAAGCGCTTTGAGACCTCTGGTGGTCGTGAAAGGCGCTATATAAATGCAAGTCTTTCTTTTTATTACAATTTCAATCTGAGAACATAGGAAAAGATGGACAGATTCATACTGGCGCAATGAAAGCAATGCACAGTGCCTCATCAGAGCCTTTCAAAGCACTTCATATGCAATGAATCACTCTTGAAAAGCAGGGTTTCTGCTTAGATAAATGGGGCAGACAGCAAAATCCAACAAACAGCAATGAGATATAAGGACGAGTGAATCTTTTCTTTTGGTGACAGGAACATTGGCCAGAAGACCTAGAGAACTTCCTACTGCTCTTCAAATATTGATACGGGATCTTTAAACACCCAACTAATTCACTGGAACATGCAGACAGGGTCTCAGTTTCAAATCTCATCTGAAGGACAACGTGAAGTGTCACTGAAGCTACACTGAAGTGTCTGCCTAAATTAAGTGTTCACATCTTGGAGTGAGGCTTGAATCCTTAACTTTTCAATGCAGAGACAAAATGATTGACAACTGAGCCAATCAGACACTGTTAATCCACATTATAGGAGAAGAGGAAAGGGAACACCGGGTAAAATTGTTCTATTCCTCAGCTCAGACACCATCACCATTACACTGTTCAATTTATATTATTCAGAAACATAATGCTTCACTAACAGTTCTCTGTGTTGGTTTATCCTTAGCCAGTAGAGATAATCAGTTACGTAAATTTAGACTTGCGGTTTGGTTTTAGATTTCAAGCATCCAAAATTCCTATCACTTCAATCAAATTCTAAGGCTGCGATACACCAGGTAAAATGTAACTAGCCCTTAATCATGCTATTTGTGATCTTCAAACCCAAACTGCTTCACCGAAGGAGCTGCCAACGAAAGTGCAGGTATTGATTGTACCTGGCAACGGGGGAGACTTTAGGGTTGGGCACCCGTTGCGTCAGGCAGGAGGCCCGGAATCGCCTTCAGGCGCGGCCCTTGTTAACATTGTTACTACAGCTTGCCAGTCCGGTGAGGGGGGATATCTCAGCCACTCAGCCAGGTAAGGCCTGTTGGTGGTGGGGAGAGTGGATGCCAGGGCAGCAGGTGAGAATGGGTCGGCAGTGGGCTGGATGATTTTTGTGGAGCCCAGAGGAGCACTTCTACTCATCCTGGTCCCACAAATGTCTTAATAAAAAAACCTTTAAAAAATGTACCTTTTGGGAGAGGCCTCAAGAGGTCCCTTTAAGGATCATCAGTTAGGTCTCTCAGCCTTTGAGGAATGTGGGACTGGTATTGGACCACACATGCTATACCCATTTCTCCTTAAAAGTTGCAATCTTCACTGGCTGGAGTCATACTGAGCCTAAAGGAAGATGGTTGTGGTTGTTGGAGGCCAATCATCTCAGCCCCAGAACATCACTGCAGGACTTCCTCAGGGCAGTGACCTAGGCCCAACCATCTTCAGCCACTTCATCAATGACCTTCCCTCCATCATAGGATCAGAAGTGGGGATGTTCGCTGATGATTGCACAGTATTCAGTTCCATTCACAATTCCTGAGATAATGAAGCAGCCCATACCCGCATGCAGCAAGACCTGGACAACATCCAGGCTTGGGCTGATAAGTGGCAAGCAACATTTGCACCACACAAGTACCAGGCAATGACTATCTCCAACAAGAGAGATTCTAACCACCTCATCTTGACATTCAATGGCATTACCATCATTGAATCCCCCACCATCAACTTTCTGGGGGGGTAACCATTGACCAGAAACCTGGACCAGTCACATAAATACTGTGGCTACAAGAGCAGGTCAGAGACTGGGTATTCTGCAGTGAGTGACTCACCACCTGACTCTCCATATCCTTTCCACCACCAACAAGGCACAAGTAAGTCAGGAGTGTGATGGAATGCTCTCCACTTGCCTGGATGAGTGTAACTCCAACAACACTCAAGAAGCTTGACACCATCCAGGACAAAGCAGCTGGCTTGATTAGCACCCCATCCACCACCTTAAACATTCACTCCCTCCACCACAGGTGCAACCTGGCTGCAGTATGTACCATCTACAAGATGCCCTGCAGCAACTCACCAAGGCTTCTTCGGCAGCACCTCCCAAACCCGCGACCTCTTCCACCTAGAAGGACAAGGGCAGCAGGCACATGGGGGCATGACCACCTCCAAGTTCCCCTCCAAGTCACACACCATCCTGACTTGGAAGTATATCGCCGATCCTTCATCGTCGCTGGGTCAAGATCCTGGAACTCCCTTCCTAACAGCACTGTGGGAGTAACCTCATCACACGGACTGCAGCAGTTCAAGAAGGCTGCTCACCACCACCTTCTCAAGGGCAATTAGGGATGGGCAATAAATGCTGGCCTTGCCAGCGACGCCCACATCCCGTGAATGAAAAAAAAAGTCGGGGTCCTACAACATGTGCTGAAACCTGATTTGCATATCTAAACAGCTTCCCACTTGTTTTGGGAGGGCCTGCTTGAAAGTTGCTTCAGGTGGGAAAATGGGTGCACAAGGTCAATTTTCCATGCCCAATATTCTATTTTCCTTTTTACAAAGCTCCAGTTAGAAAGACAATTAGAAGTTTCTCTTATCAATGCTGTATTCAGAACTATTGATCCCATACCACATGGCTATAGATATGATCTTAGTGGAACAGATCACCCTCTGTATGTTTGTATCAGATTTGGAGGCAGGTAAAAGATTGACAGAAAAATAGTCTTCTCTTTAGCCTCTACATTGTCCCTTCTCCTTTCTTCCAGCAGCAGTATTCCTTTTTCTCTGGCATTTGACCAGGAGCTTGCTGCCCACAGATCAAACTGCCTGTAATTATTGCTGTTGATGAGCCTTTCCCACCCACCCACTGTATTTTCCAAGACAAAATAAACACCCATCTCCAACAAGTTTTTAAAACTGGCTGCATAAAGTGACACTACTATTCCTGGCCAGAATGAAGATGATTGGGTAATCCACTCGTCAATCATGCCTGGAGACCGCACTGTGTAAGTGACTGGGCCATAATTTGTCTGTTACTATCCTCCACTCACTACATTGTGCTAAAGAAATCACTGTGCTTTTATCGGGTGAGGTTTCTGAGTTCTGTTTGCTGCTGCGGTTCGTGAAGATTCTTTTTAATTTTTCCAGCATTTTCTGTTGTTATTTCGGATTTCCAGCATCTGCAGTATTTTGCTATTGTATATTTAAACTTTGTTTGCTGTAAAGTAGACGTCTTGCTGTCAGTCCTGTCATAAATCCTACCCTGCCACCAGCTCATTGGCTGGCACGGTGATGTCAATAGACACTCCATTTAAAAGTGGCCAGCCCATTGTCTGATAATAGGAGGAGATTGTGCAAAACCTGGAGTCAATCCTTTTACTTCACCAAATTCTAAAATAGGATCAACACTCGTTTCAAAGGATCACATTGCATAGTCCCTGAGGTAGAATTGAATTTGGCTCACTGGGTAGCACTCTCATCTCTAGAGCCAGTAAAGCAGCAGGTTCAAATCCCATTCCAGGACTTCAGCACAATAATCTAAAGTGGCCCTGTAGTGCAATACTGTCAGAAATACTGCCCCTCAGATGACATGTTAGACCAAGGCCCAGTGGCATGTTAGACCAAGGCACTGTTTGGCTGTTGCTGTGGTTCAGGTGGCTGTAATGATCAGTAACATGTCATTCTAGAATGGTACACTAGGTGGAGCTGTATGTTTAGTAGTGGGCTACCCATAAGGCAGTAGTCAAGATGGATGCCTGTACACTAGTCCACATGGCTGAATAAATGACTAGCACAAGCTAGCTGTTCATAATGAAAACGTCTATTTATTTATGAACATAACATGGTACCAGGATTGGTAATATCTGCTGAATATTGTGAAACGCGACATGGAGAATTTGAAGCCACCAGAGGGTTTGAAACTCACGGGGAATGTTGACTGCAATTGGCGGACTTTCAAACAACAATTCGAACTCTACATTGCTGCCATCGGGTTCGGTACGATGCCAGACGCAAGGAAAATAGCGTTACTGCTCACGGTTGCAGGCCCGCAGGCAATAGAGGTATTTAATATGTTTGTATTTGATCAAGAGGAGGACAGAGAAAAAATGGACAATGTGCTAAAGAAGTTTGATACACATTGTTCTCCCAAAAAGAACGAGACCTATGAGAAGTACGTGTTCCGTTCACGGACACAGCAGCAAAATGAGACTTTTGATAGCTTTGTGACCGATCTGAAACTGAAAGCACAGACATTTAATTTCTCTGAACTGAAATCATCCATGATTCGTGTCCAGATTGTGTTTGGTGTTCACGATAAAAAAGTCAGGGAACGTTTGTTGAGAGAAACCGAACTAACATTGGAGGATGCTGTGAAAATATGCCATGCCAGTGAGCTAGCTCAACAGCACGCAAAGACTTTCAGTGAAATTAATAATAATGCGACTGTAGTGAATGACTGTGCTGCTGTCGGTGTTGTGTCCTACAAGGGGAAGAAACGTGGGCAGAACAGAAATGCAAAGCAATCGGAGGATGGAACTTTTAATTGTAAACGCTGTGGTTACCAGCACCAGTCAAGACAATGCCCTGCGTTTGGGAAAATGTGCACAAAATGTAATGGAAAGAATCACTTTGCCAAACAATGCTTTTCAAAAGTAAAAACAAAGAAAGGGCAACAAGTCAATGTGATTGAGGACACTGATTTAAGTGAGACATTTTTTTGTAGGAATGGTGTCATGTGACAATATAGAAAAGGATACAGAAAATGTGCAGCCCTCAGGAATGGACAATGCTGAACATAAAGTTAATGCAGTAAAAGGGGACAAATGGATGATGCCACTGTAGGTAAATGGAGCATTAGTTACATTGAAACTAGACACTGGGGCAAAAGCAAACTTAATCAGTATGAGTGACATTAAAAATATGAAAGAAAAGCCCAAAATACAGAAAAAGTCAGTACTACTGAAGAACTATAATGGACAGAAAATAGATAGCTTAGGTGTATGCAGACTTAAAGTGACAGTCAAAGACAAAGTGCATCATCTCATGTTTTCTGTTGTGGCTGAAGGACTTGATTCACTACTAGGTGACAAAGCTTGTGAGGACTTAGAACTGGTCAAGAGAGTCTACCGTATAAACTGTGCCATAAGCAGACCAGATGACTCAGTGGATTCTGTAGTGAGTAATTTCCAGGATGCGTTCAAAGGATTTGGAGTTCTACCATTCACTTACAAGATCCAGTTAAAGGAGGATGCTCAGCCAGTGGTACATGCTCCATGGAGAGTTCCAGCACCCCTGCATGACCGGCTCAAGAAAGAACTGGACAGAATGACCACACTAGGAGTCATCAGGAAAGTCGAAGAGCCAACAGACTGGGTTAACTCCATGGTATGTGTAAAGAAAAAGAACAATGATCTAAGAGTATGCATGGATCCAAAGGACTTAAATGCAAACATAAAACGTGAACACTACCAGATTCCCAAGCGAGAAGAAATCACCAGTGAAATGTCAGGTGCCAGACGGCAGCACGGTGGCATAGTGGTTAGCACTGTTGCCTCACAGCGCCAGAGACCCGGGTTCAAATCCGGCCTCGGGCGACTGTCTGTGTGGAGTTTGCACATTCTCCCCGTGTTTGCGTGGGTTTTCTCCGGGTGCTCCGGTTTCCTCCCACAGTCCAAAGATGTGCGGGTTAGGTTGATTGGCTATGATAAATTGACCCTTAGTGTTAGGGGGATTAAATAGGTGGGGTTACAGGGATAGGGTGGGATATGTGTTGGGGTTACGGGGATCGGGTGGGATATGTGTCAGTGCAGGCTCGATGGGCCGAAATGGCCTCTATCTGCACTGTGGGGTTTCTGTGATTCTGTGATTCTGTGATACTTCACAAAGCTCGATGCCTCACAAGGATTTTGGCAACTAAAACTGGATGTAGAGAGCACCAAATACTGTACCTTCAACACACCATTTGGCAGGTATTGTTTCCTCAGAATGTCTTTCGGGATAATATCTGCATCTGAAATCTTTCATAGAGTGATGGAACACATAATTGAAGGTCTGGAAGGAGTTCGGGTCTATGTTGATGACATCATCATCTGGGGCTACACACTGAAAGAACACAATGAGAGACTGACTAAAGTGCTACAGAGCATACGCCGGAATGGATTGAAGCTCAACAAAGCCAAGTGTCAGTTTGGCATCCAGGAAGTCACTTTCCTAGGAGATAATCTATCTGGTAAAGGAATAGAGCCAGATATGGAAAAAGTAAACGCCATACTCAACATGCCCCGACCCACTGACAAAAAAGGAGTGCTATGCATCATGGGGATGATAAACTTCATTGGAAAGTTCATTCCTAACTTGTCAGCCAAGATAGCCTGTCTGTGAGACCTGCTACATAAAACAAATGAGTTCGCATGGACAGAAAGACATGAACAAGAGTGGATGAACCTCAAAACAGTGCTGACAACCACACCTGTACTCACCTTCTTTGGCCCAACAAAGAGAATCAAAGTGTCAACGGATGCATCAAAAGATGGCCTAGGTGCGGTCTTGCTACAAGCAGAGGGTGAAGATTGGAAGCCTGTTGCCTATGCCTCCAGGTCTATGACTGATTCTGAGTGTCGATACGCCCAGATTGAAAAGGAATGTCTAGGCTTGGTAGTTGGACTAGAAAAGTTCCATGGCTACATATATGGACTTCCCACCTTCACAGTTGAGACAGACCACTGCCCACTGGTTGCCATCATAAAAAAAAATCTGAATGAGATGTCTCCAAGGATTCAACGACTCATGATGAAGCTGCAAAGATATGACTTTGAACTGATCTACACACCAGGCAAACACATAGTGTTAGCAGATGCACTATCCCGAGCACCCACAATGAGTCATGTGAGCTCTACTGAGGAAGACGTGGATGTTCATGTGAGTATGGTCACTGCTGCACTGCCCGTGTCAGACACAAAATCAAAGCAAATAGCAGAAGATACAGTAAAAGATACAGTGTTACAAACAGTAATAGAGAACATTCATCATGGTTGGCCAAAAGGTTCCTGTCCAAAGTACTATCACATAAGGTCAGAGTTGAGTGTCGCAAGTGGACTATTACTAAAACAGAACAGAATAGTCATTCCACAGGCTCTACGTCGAGACATGCTCAAAAGGATTCATGAAGGACACCTTGGAATTGAAAAATGCAAAAGGAGAGCAAGAGACACTGTTTATTGGCCTGGCATAAATAAGGACATTGAGAACATGATAGGCGAATGTGAGACATGTCAGAAACACCAAAACAAACAAGCAAAGGAACCAATGATAGTAGCTGACTTACCAACAGCACCATGGCAAAAGGTTGGTATGGACCTCTTTCATTTGAATGGTAAAGACTATCTAATAGTGATTGACTACTATTCTAACTATCCTGAGATGGCACTGCTCTCAAGCACATCAGCAAGCAGTGTCATAATGCATGTTAAATCCATCTTCGCCAGACATGGAATTCCAAGGATTGCCGTTAGCAACAATGGTCCGTGCTTCAACTGTAAGGAGTGGCAACAGTTTGCAGCACATTATGACTTTCAACACATCACATCCAGTCCTCTGTATGCTCAGTCGAATGGTAAGGCAGAGAAAGGTGTTCAAGTTCTCAAACAGCTACTGAAGAAGGCAACAAAAAGCAAGTCTGATCCTTATCTCGCCCTGCTGATCTACCAAGCCTCCCCTTTAGACTGTGGTTCTTCACCTGCTGAACCCCTAATGGGTCACAAGTTGCGCACCACGCTACCCTGCTGTGCAAAAGAAAAGCAGAGTAAGGAACTGAGACAGCGACTTCAACTGTTAAAGCTGAAACAGAAATCACACTATGACAAGTCATCCAAAACTCTGAAACCATTAACAAGGGATGATGTTGTCAGGATTGAAGATCCAGATGCATGGAACAGGAAAGCTACAGTTCTTGAGGAAGTAGGACCAAGGTCATACACTGTTAGAACTGAGGAAGGACAGATTCTCAGGAGGGACCGCCGTTCCCTCCTGAAAACACAAGAAACTATCCAAGAGCAAATCGATGACAATGCCGCAACTGAATCTTGTCGCTCACCACCAGAACAATCTAACACAAACACACATACAGGCTCTCATGAAAACACATCAGACTTACCTGTGCTGAGAAGATCCACACGTGAAGTAAAAAAGCCTGATAGACTTAATCTTTGAGCACAAAGAAAACTATAATAAAAGAATGAAAAGCTTAGAGTTCATAAAGTAAAGCTTTGAAAATGTGTTGACTGTTGTGAAGATGTTTATGTCGTTATGATTGATTGATATTGATTTTGTTTAACCTCTAAGGAAGGGGGATGTAATGATCAGTAACATGTCATTCTAGAATGGTACACTAGGTGAAGCTATATGTTTAGTAGTGGGCTACCCACAAGGCAGTAGTCAAGATGGATGCCTGTACACTAGTCCACATGGCTGAATAAATGACTAGCACAAGCTAGCTGTTCATAATGAAAACATCTATTTATTTATGAACATAATAGTGGCCAATAATAATTGCCACTATTCATAGAAAAGTACCATCTTTCTGGTGTCCCGGCCAAAATCTATCCCTGAACCAACATCAACAAAACAGATGAACTGGTTATGCCTCTCGGTGTTATTTGTGAGATCTTGTTTACAAATGGGATGTTTGTCTACAGAACAGTGCCTGCACTTCAACAGTAATTTGTGTGAAATACTTTGAGATGTTTCTCACAGACATGATACGCTATATAAATGTATGTCTTTCTAGAGATTAATTTTAAGCTAATAGGGGGCGAAATTGGGTGTCTTTGTGCCTCCCATTAGCTCCCCCGGGGGCACTAACGGGGTGCTATCAGGCTTTGCAACCGGCCGTGGCGCTGACATCGACTCCCGCCATATTCGGTGGGAGTTTTGCGGCGGTGCTATGGCATTGCGCCCCGATCTCCTTCGCCCGGAGATCATGACGTCATCGTCGTGTGCATTGCTGCAGCAGCGCCCCGGACCCGAAATTGACTTCTGCCCCCTGCAGCAGCACCGGGCGGAAACACCGACAGCTGCAGGAGGCGTGCATCAGGCGGCCGGCCGCTTCAGGGGTGACGATTGAAGGCGTGGTGGCCGAGGTAAGTAAAACCAACTTACCTTTCTTGTTCTGCTTTTTTTCCACTGGTTCCTGCCCGCGATCGATCAGCCCGGCACTCTGCTTGAATACCGGGCTGATTGCACTGGATCGCGGCTGCCTTGGTGGTCCAGGTAGGTATTTTTTATATTGCAGAGCCTGCAGCCTTTAAGGGAGGGAAGGAGCCTTTGAACGTGGCAGCGCTGCACGGCCCAGTGTGCAGTGCTGCTGAAGACTCCATCCCGCCTTCCTGGAGCGCAAAACTGAATTTTTTTAAAGTTTAGAAACACTAATTTTTCAAACTTTTAAAAGTTAGCACCCCAAACGGGGCTATAACGAATTTCGCCCCCTTAGTATCTGTTGGTCCAAGCTCCAGGACAGGCGAAGGGTTATATCTGTAGGCACCACAATCAAATCCGAGCGAGGAGGGAGCTGTCTTTTCCCCCCTTAGTAAAGCAGTTTCTTATACCAGCTAATTCAGTTATGTTCCTTTAACATGAATAACAAGGTCTATATTGACTGGCTGGTGTGTATCACAGTGCAACAGTAAAGGTGTAGGTCAGTCATGGGATCCTCTATGGAATTAAGGCTGCCATGTTATCTATAAACAGAATCTTGATTCTGATGTTTTGCTTCAAGACATCTGTTAAAGTCCCTTGCATTACCTTCAATGGGAAGAATCATTTTTATATACTTCTTGGGCAGTTTACTTGAACTGCTTCACTTGTACTGGAGATTTCCTTTCTTTGGATTACTTTCAAATTCCATCTTCCAAATGAAATGATACCAGGAGTCAGTCAACTGTATTTTCACTTTACTGATTCAGTTAAAGAATGAGCCTCTTGAGAAAGAGCTAGTTCTAAGTGTCCCTCCCGAGCTGTGAGCGATGCCAAAAAATAACATCTTCCAAAAGCCAACTACTCTGAAGGAATTCAAAACTGGTGGATCAATTATAACAATATGACAAAAAGAAAGAACATTGCTTTGAAACATAGAAACATAGAAAAATAGGGGCAGGAGTAGGCCATTCGGCCCTTCGAGTCTGCTTCACCATTCAATATGATCATGGCTGATCCTCTATCTCAATACCATATTCCTGCTCCCTCCCCATACCCCTTGATGCCTTTTGTATCTAGAAATCTATCTATCTCCTTCTTAAATACATTCAGTGACTTGGCCTCTACAGAGAATTCCATAGGTTCACCACCCTCTGAGTGAAGAAATTTCTCATCATCTCAGTCCTAAATGTCCTACCCCATATCCTGAGACTGTGACCCCTTTTTCTAGACCACTCCCGCAGCCAGGGGAAACATCCTCCCTGCATCCAGTCTGTCTAGCCCTGTCAGAATTTTATACGTTTCAATGAGATCCCCTCTCATTCTTCTAAACTCCAGTGAATACAGGCCTAGTCGACCCAATCTCTCCTCATACGACAGTCCTGCCATCCCAGGAATCAGTCTGGTGAACCTTTGCTGCACTTCCTCTATGGCAAGTACATCCTTTCTTAGGTAAGGAGACCAAAACTGCACACAGTACTCCAGGTGTGGTCTCACCAAGGCCCTGTATAACTGTAGTAAGACATCCTTGCTCCTGTACTCAAATCCTCTTGCAATGAAGGTCAACATACCATTTGCCTTCCTAACTGCTTGCTGCACCTGCATGTTTGCTTTCAGTGACTGGTGTACAAGGACACCCAGTGCCCTTTGTACATCAACATTTCCCAATCTATCAATTAAGCACCAATTAGTAGCATATAGGACCAAAGTGAAGAACAAAGGGAAACATTTTGCCCGTGAGCTGTAGCTCCTTCTACTTACACGCACAACCTGAAAAACCCACTGCTAAAACAAAGCTCTTCATTTTATTTTAAATTTGGAGTAGCTCGGACAAACACAGTCAAATCCAATCCAGGAAGGAGCTGCTGTTTTTTTTATATTAAAACTAATTCTGATCCCAGTATGCAATTTATAGCTCAAGTGTTCTGCCAATAAATGAGTACAAATTAAGTAGGTTACAGAGCACTGATAAGCAGGGTACTACTGAGCTGTCAAAGTAGTTCTTGAATTAAAAAATAAAAGATATATAGATGTCAACGGTCAGCCTTGCACAATAAAATTAACATTGCGGCTCCAGCGTTCTGTTCCATAAATGAACTACAGGATAACATCCTGAGCGTGACATTTGTCAAATAGTGGCAATCTATTGCATAATACACAAGCAACTAAATAATAGGGTCTTTTGCAACCCCAATTCTACTGTTTTGAACATGTCACGGCCTCTCAAACACATCACTAGATTAACCAATCATTCGCAGTCAATAGTTGAAAAATCTAGTCCTTAAAAGTCTATTCAATAGTTTTGTTTCTTTTTAGCTGAAGCATCTGGCAATTAGCACCTTCTTTAAGAAGCAGCTGGATAAATATCCAGTTGGGATGGAACCAGTGATTACAGGGATAGGTGCTGATTGAAGGTGTGCAGCGCTCCCTCCGCATAATTGGAAATGGAAATGTTCTGGGAGTGGAGAGGGGGTCTTTCTGCTCTCTAAACAATTAAAGTGAGCTCAGATAAGTTTATAAAGTGCTCAGAAGCTCCAACAGACCCCTCCCCCGTTCCTCAACCTAAGTACTTTTCTAAACCAGATTTAACACCACACTGGATTTATCTTTCTTGCGATGCGAGACTCTGTCTACAGATTTACAACTCAGGTTTAACCTCAGTGAGAAACATAATTTATTTTGCACTGACACTGAACCTGCACTCTGAGATGATCCAATATCCCATGGGGCACAATGGTCATAAAGGTCCTGTAGAATGGGGGGGAGGGGGGAGGGAGGGAGGCATATTCTGGAGACTTTCTTGTTTAGGATTAGGAGATGTTTATGCGGAACTTTTAGGCAGAAGAATATATGGGTGGAGTTCAGCTCGTGACAGGATAGATCTGTGAAAGAACTGGACTTGATAGGCCAAATGACCTTTTCTTATTCTTTTCTTAACAAATAAGTTGGAACAATTTTTAATTATATTTTATCAAGGGGCAAACTATATGCATTGCTTGCAGTAAAGAACTCCGGTGCCAGCATGCACTGTCACTAGCACAAAGCTAACTTGTTAACGTAGCAGAGGAGGCCATGTTCTGGAGATATGTGGGATTCAGGAATGAAGCCTGCATGTCCGTTTAGTCAGTGAGCTCCCTACTCCAAGTTACTTCAGGAAGGGTGATTGATGATTGAGGCAAATCTTAGCCAACTCAGAAAGAGTCCAAACATACTGGCTGAGCCTCGGTCATTTCAGTACACCCAAAGGACTTCAGATTCAATGAATTACCAAGAAAGTCCAGCATCCTTCTGGAATACTAAATGACGCATGAATGTAATTTCTTTGGAGTTATTAAATTGATGGAAAAATCTGAAAAATCACAGAAATACTTTTTTAATGTACTTGTTAGAAGCAAACACAGGCACCGTGAAGAGCAAGATGTACTTTTGTAGCTTTCAGAATGAAGAGGTTGTTGTAATCAGATCAGCCAAGTGCTCCGTTAATTAACCTGACTGAACTAGTTCTACAATCACAGTATTTTAGGCTGTGTGCTTTGTGAAATTTTATTCAGAAATAAGGAGACTCCAAGCAGTAAATGATCTATTGGCTGTGAGTCAGAGATACCACTATAATTTCTGTGTTCTTTTATTTTCTCCCCATGCTATCTGCCAGTGTAGAAAATAAATTACAGCCATGGAAAGGATACAGTGAATATGCACACGACAGATATCACGAATGAAAGGCTACAGTTATGGAACAGGCAAGTTTAAGTGGGATTTAATAGGAGGCTTTAAAAATTATGAAAGGTTTTCAAAAGGGTGAACAGTGAAAGATTGTGACCACTGGTTGGCAAACCGGTACCAAAAGGACATAAACTGAGGATTATCACAAGAACAAAGGATAACCGATCATTTTTTTTCCAGAGGGTTATTAGAATATGGAGCACTTTACCACAAGTTACTGTTGAGACAGAGACTAGCAGGTAAATAATTCACTGGAGGTGCAGTTTGTTTCTGAATGGTTGAAAGCAAATGTTCAACTCAGAAAAGGGGAAGAAAAATCCTTACAGCTTCAGGAAAGACTCAAAAAACATTTCAATCCATTGGCAGCCTTTTTGAATGCAGAAAGGGAGAGAGGCCAAAGAGGCAAGAGCCAAAAACAAAGGGAAAAGAAACCTAATGTTCAGTTACAAGTCTGCAGGCAAATGCCAGAATAGCTGCTTAGTGGCTGGTGTGAGCAGGCGGGACACTCCTGCTCTTCCACGGCTCCCCATTCAGGTAAGTATGGGGGCTTTCTTGCCAGTTAGCGCCACATTGTGCTGTGCAGGTTCAGCACGTGGCGAGTGATGTGCTGGGACTTTCAGAAGTGGGTCCTGCGAGACCCACAGGACCCTAATTTCAATAAATTATACTGAAGCGGGAATGCTCCCGACATGCGTTCCTGCAATGAGCACATTTACTTTTTCCAATATGGTGGGCAGCTCATTTATGACCGGAAATGCATGTGCGCTTCCTGCATGCCATATTAGAGGTAAAGGAGGGCCTTTTAGCGCCCGAAAAACAGTGGTGGCGTGGCTGAATTTCTAGGCCTACATATTTTAAACATCTATTTGACACTCAGACAGACAAAGTTCATACAATTGAGGCAACTAGCTTAGTGGCAGGCAGTGCTGGGACCTGAATTGCCTCAGCATTAAATACTCAACAGTCTAACAAACCAGATTATCTCAATATTTTCTTTTCTTTCTCTTTTTGGGGGTTTAACGCTGTACCTCACAGTTTAATTTTTAATTGTATTTGCCCGTTAGTTCGACAGGAGTAAGACAGTGGTTTGATTAAGGGTTAGCTTTTCCAAGATCTTGCAAGCAGTGAGGTTCCTCGCACTTCACTGTGATGGACAATGGGCCCGCGACTTTCAAAGGCAAGCTTGTGGCATGCGAGGACTCCGAATATCCAGCCTTAGATTACACTGTTGATGAAATGGGTTCCACCAAAGTTGATGCTTCTCCTCAAATCTAAACATTAGTTACCTCGCCCATGCCCATATATTGAAAATGCACGTTTTCACAGGAAGTTTCAGTTCACAGTAAGCATTTTCCCCTCCCCATTTTTAATTCAGTTGATTTAGCCCCCCATCTCTTTTAGGGTCTTTTTGGGTCAATACAGCCAGTCCTTACCCTTCCTGTAGTGTCCGCGTATCAATAATACACGGACTGCAGGAGAACAATAATAACAGGTATTTACTGAACAGAGGGTAAGCTTAAACTGAAAGTACAGAAGCCTGCTATGGCTTTATATACAGGTGTGGTCACTGCCAGTACTACAGTACAAAGTCAGTTCTCTCTTAAAGGTACATACACAACAATTCCTCCCCTTTTAGATAAAAAGTACATAACATTCATTTAACAATTAAATAATAACTAATTACAATTACAATTTTCTCTGTACTATATACATCAACTGAAATAATCATTTATAAGTTCAGTCTTTGAGGAGGCTTCCTGATCCTGACTGGATAGCGCCTTTCTCGAGTATCCTGTTCTTGCGGCGGAGTCGATTCTGACTCATTGTCATTGGTTGGTTCGTCAGCTTCCAATACCACTGATTCTGAGGTAGACGCAATCTGTACTTCGGGTTCATTACCAGGTGCACATGCTCGTGGTATGGGTTTGGCTTGTTCCTGTGACTCTAGAATCTGGTCATCATGGCGTCTCACAATGCTCTCTCCAACGTCCACTGTGTACATTAGTGGTCCCTGCTGTGTGCATATCGTTCCTGGCTGCCATTTTTCTGTTCGGTAGTCGCGGGCCAAGACTGGTTGCCCTACCTTGAAGCTCCTGGTTGGCTTCTCATTGATGTGCTGGAATTGCTTATCCTCAACATCTCGTCTTATGTTTGGTTTGAGCAAATCCAGGCGACATCTTAGCCTTCGGTTGAAGAACATTATGGCTGGAGCTTGGTTGGTGACTGCATGTGTCGCATTCCGGTAAGCAAACAAGAAATTATCCACCTTGTGTTGTAGTGGCGTATCATCGTTATACATCGCCTTTATTGCCTTTTTAAAGGTCTGAACAAACCTCTCAGCCAATCCATTTGTGGCTGGATGCTATGGGGCAGATGTGTAATGTTTCACCCCATTATTCCTCAGAAACCTCCGGAAATCCTCGGACACAAACTGTGGCCCATTGTCGGAGCAAATCTGTTCGGGCAAGCCATTCCTGGCGAAGATGGTCTGTAGGACTGCAATAGTTTTCTCCGTGGTCATAGAGTCATAGAGTCATAGAGTTTTACAGCACAGAAAGAGGCCCTTCGGCCCATCGTGTCTGCGCCGCCCATCCATCCCTGTCCAGTCTAATCCCATTTTCCAGCATTTGGTCCATAGCCTTGTATGCAATGGCATTTCAAGTGCTCATCCAAATGCTTCTTGAATGTTGTGAGGGTTCCTGCCTCCACCACCCTTTCAGGCATTGAGTTCCACATTCCAACCACCCTCTGGGTGAAAAAGTTCCTCCTCAAATCCCCTCTAAATCTCCTGCCCCTTACCCTGAATCTATGCCCCCTTGTTATTGACCCCCCCACTAAGGGGAAAAGTTCCTCTTTATCTACTCTATCTATGCCCCTCATTATTTTGTACATTTTGATGACCTCTGGCCATTTCGAATGGGCATCCACGGCGATTAGAAACATTGAGTCCATAAATGGACCAGCAAAATCAATGCGTACCCGTTGCCATGGAGATGAGGGCCACTCCCATGGGTGTAGCGGGGCCTGTGGTGGAGCGTTTTGGACCTTCTGGCATCCTGTGCATCTCTTGGTCATATCCTCGATTTCTTTATCGATTCCCGGCCACCACACAAATGCCCTGGCTAGGCTCTTCATTTTTACCCCTCCCAGATGACCCTCATGAAGCTCATTGAGCACTCTATCTCTCAACTTGGGTGGAATTACCACTCGGGATCCACACATCAAGGTCCCCCGGCACACTAACAGCTGTTCTCTCCTTGGCGAGAATGCTGGCAACAGTGAGTCGCCATGTGCTGGCCATCCCTTCACCGTCAAATCATAGACCCGAGAGAGTGTCGGGTCATTTCGGGTTTCCTTCTCTATACTTGAGTTTGTAACAGGTAGACATTCGACTATGGTCGAATGGAATACCTCAACAGGGTCCACTGCAGGTGCTTCCTCCACCGTAGGCAACGGTAGGCGCAACAGCCCATCAGCGTTTCCATGCTGTTTCGTACCCTTGTACTCTATGTCGTACTGATGTGCCCCTAGAAAAAGTGACCATCTTTGCAGCTGTTGCGCCGTCATCACCGGAACGCCCTTCTTTGGGTTAAAAATGGAGACCAGAGGCAGATGATCAGTCAGTAGGGTGAATTTCTGCCCGTGCAGTTAGTGATTGAACTTCTTCACCCCCCACACCAGGCTGAGGGCCTCCCTGTCAATCTGAGCATAATTACGCTCGGCTGAGGTTAACGAGTGCGACGCAAAGGCTATTGGCCTCTCTGAACCGTCAAGGAATTTGTGTGACAGCACTGCTCCAATGCCGTAGGGAGACGCATCACATGCCAACCGAGTCGGTAGTGTTGGATTGTAGTGGGCCAATACCTCTTTTGAAGTGATTAGGCATTTACATTTCTGAAAGGCACGCTTACACTCATCACTCCATTTCCATGTTACTCCAGTTTGCAGCAGGGCATTCAGTGGGTGCAGAATTGTAGATAAATTCGGCAAGAACTTATGGTAGTAGTTCACCAACCCGAGGAACGACCTCAGTTGCGACACATTTTCCGGTGCTGGAGCCTTGACTACTGCCTCAATGTAACCCTTCCTCATCAATCATGTGGCCACAATACGAGATTTGTCTCCTGAAGAACTCGCATTTGGGGCGGTTGGCTCGTAGCCCATATTCTTGTAATCTAGTGAGCACCCGCTCCAGGTTGGCAAGGTGTTCACTGTCATTTTCGCCCGTAACCAGGATGTCGTCCAAATAACACTGGGTCCCCGGGATCCCTTGCAGGACTTGTTCCATCGCCCTCTGCCAAATAGCCGGGGCTGATGCTACCCCGAATACCAGTCGGTTGTACTGGTAAAGACCTTTGTGAGTGTTTATCGTGAGGTATTTCCTAGATGCTTCTTCTACCTCCATTTGTAGATACGCTTGGGCCAGATCAATCTTCGTAAAGCATTTCCCTCCAGATAGTGAGGCGAATAATATCTTCTATCTGTGGAAGTGGATATTGTACTGTGTGTAGGACTGGGTTCATAGTTACCTTGAAGTCCCCACTAATGCGAAACTTCTTCGGCTCCCCAGGCGTGCTGCTCAATGATTTCTTCATTACAGGAACGATGGGTGTGGCCCACTCACTCCAGTCCACCTTGGACAGCACACCCGAATGCTCCAGACTCTCCAGCTCTGCTTCAACGGCCGGGCGGATTGCCTATGGTACCGGTCTGGCCTTAAAAATTTTTGGCTTTGCGTTATCTTCGATTTTTATCGTTGCCGTTACTCCTTTTAGAGTCCCAAGTCCTTGTTGGAACACCTCTTTCGTGTCAGTTAGAATTTTTGACAGGCGTCCAGGTGTGACGTCATCATCCTTTTTGTCAGTCACAGTTAGCGCCTGAATGGAATGCCAATCCAGTTGTATTTTTCGGATCCATTCACGTCCCAATAATGGTGGCCCTCCATCTTGTAGTATATATAGATACAGTTTCTGTGTTTCCTTGCCGTTGTATTTAACTGGCACCCTTATTTTTCCTCTGGGGTAGACTTTTTGCCCTGTGTATGTCTTCAATACAATGGACATGTCCTTCAAGGGTATGTGTGAGACTAGCCGCTCATAGTCTCGTCAATTCATGACAGTTAGGGCTGATCCTGTGTCCAATTCCATCTTTACTTGGGACCCTGCTATCATGAGGGTGCCCCAAATGCTTCAGTGATCCTCCTTTGCGATCACATTGTGTAACTTTAGACAACTTAGTCTCCTGCTCCCGGAGTCCTTATCACTCTCCTGACCTTCTGAACTACTGTCTGTCATTTTTTTTACTTTCTTGTACTTTTCCTTAGTAGTTCTTTTAGTGTTGGTTTTCTATCCCGACCTGCAGACTCTTGCTATGTGTCCCATTTTCCCACATTGCCTGCATACTTTGTCCTTAAACCAGCAGTCCTTCTGATCATGGGTTGTTCTGCCGCAGCAATAGCACTTTTCTGCTCCATACGCCATTTCATTAGCGCTGTATTCTTGTGGTTTCTGTTGTATTTCCGCAGCTCCCCGTGCTGCTGCTTCGTAGGATACTGCCACGCTGAAAGCCTGTTCTAGTGTCAGGTCCTTTTCCGAAAGTAGTCGTTTCTGGGTTCTTTCACTCTGGAGCCCGCAGACAAACTTATCCCTTAAGGTGTCTGCCAGTCCTGCTCCGAACTGGCAGTGCTTCGATAACTTGCGTAGTTCTGTAAGATAGTCAGCATTTCTCTCATCTTTGTGCTGGTTTCTTTTATGGAACTTGAATCTTTCTGCTATCAGCAGCGGTGTAGGGTTTAGGTGTTCCTGTAAGATATTAACAATCTCTTCAAAACTTTTCTCCATTGGTTCAGCTGGGGTAATTAAATTCCGCAATAGGCCGTACGTTCTCGCGCCCATCAAATTTAATAATACCGACACCTTCTTTCCATCGGCCACCTCATTTGCCTTGCAGTACACTTCAATTCTTTCCACATACGTGGTCCAGTCTTTTACCTCGTTGTCGAAAGCAGTGATACTGCCACTCTTCGGCATCTTGAGTGATTCAAAATGGCGCCTTCCGCGCTTTTTCTTCTTCCCCAATGGAATAAAATGGCGCCTCCCGCGCTTTCCCTTCTTCCCCAATGGAATAAAATGGCGCCTCCCGCGCTTTTCCTTCTTCCCTTTGCTGCCACGCTGCTCCTAGCGTTCTATAGGGTAATGGCGGCGACCCGCGGCTTCGGCGCGTCTCACTTTTCCTTCCCCTCGTTCTATCCTCTCCACGCTGCCCGGTTCTTGAGCACCGACCGCGCCCTGTGCGCTCCACCCTCTCTCACTCTCTTGTCCTCCCGACGACGCTGCACGGCCCCTTTGCAGAGCCGCTCAATCGAGCTCGAGCCCGCCGCAGTCCGGAAGGGTCAGCGCACTACCTGCTACCAGCACGATTTGCTGGAACACCTTGACTGGGGAGCCAAGCCCAGCTCTCCACAGCCTCCCCTGCAATTCTCCGAACTCCGATGGATCCCTGTGCGGTTGCCTGCGGTCGACGCCCGTTGCTCTGACTTCGACCTCCAAGAAGCTTCTTTTCAGCGAAAGATCCCCGTGAGGTGATGCAGTACTGCAGGTGAGTTCGAACCTGCTCGTCGCCAGTTTAGTGTCCGCGTATCAATAATACACGGACTGCAGGAGAACAATAATAACAGGTATTTACCTAAGCTTAAACTGAAAGTACAGAAGCCTGCTATGGCTTTATATACAGGTGTGGTCACTGCCGGTACTACAGTATAAAGTCAGTTCTCTCTTAAAGGTACATACACAACACCTCCAACTAACAGAAAGGGCAGGTAGCTATCTCCCACGCCTCAGCCAATGCTGCTATTGAGCTCCTTCTTCTTCTTAGGCAGTCCCTCGGAACCGAGGATGACTTGCTTCCACATTAAAAATGAGTTCTCAGGTGACTGATGAGTCCAATGCGGGCCCTACAGTCTCTGTCACAGGTAGGGCAGACGGTGGTTGAAAGGGTGGGTGGGTGGGGTGCTTGGGTTGACGAGCGCTCCTTGCGCTGCCTGCGCTTAGCTTCCGCTTGCTCCCGGCGAAGAGACTCGAGGTGTTCGGTGCCTTCCCGGATGCTTCTCCTCCACTTTGTGTGGTCTTGGGCCAGGGATTCCCATGTGTCGGTGGGGATGTTACACTTTTTCAAGGAGGGTTTGAGGGTGTCCTTGAAGCCTTTCCTCTACCCACCTGGGGCTCTCTTGCCGTGCCGGAGCTCCGAGTAGAGCGCTAGTTTTGGGAGTCTCGTATCGGGCATGCGGACAATGTGACCCGTCCATTGGAGTGGAGCTAATTTACAGAACAAATGGGAAACTGTTCAACCTCTGTCGCCTCCAGTCCAGATCCAAGGTCATCCCATCCTCTGTCGTCAAATTACAGTATGCAGACAACGCTTGCGTCTGCGCTCACTCGGATATCGAACTCCAAACCATCGTCAACACCTTCACCGAAGCGTACGAGAGCATGGGCCTTACAGTAAACATCTGTAAGACAAAGGTCCTCTACCAACCTGCCCCCGCCACACAGTACTGTCCCCCAATTATCAAAATCCATGACAAGGCCTTGGACAACGTGGGCCACTTTCCATACCTCGGGAGCCTACTGTCAACAAGGGCAGACGTCGACGATGATGTCCAACACCGCCTTCAGTGTGCCAGTGCAGCCTTCGGTCGCCTGAGGAAGAGAGTGTTTGAAGACCATGATCTCAAACCCGGCACTAAGCTCATGGTCTACACAGCAGCAGTGATACCCGCCCTGCTGTATGCCTCAGAGACATGGACCATGTACAGCAGGCACCTCAAAGTACTGGAAAGGTACCACCATTGTTGCCTCCGCAAGATCCTGCAAATCCATTGGCAGGATAGGCGCACCAACGTCAGTGTTCTTGCTCAGGCCAACATCCCCAGCATCAAAGCTTTGACCATGCTCGATCAGCTATTGAGCTAGTCACTAGGAGTCACACAACAGGAGTCATGGAGCCCAGCCTCGGATTATCCTTGCCTCCTGTAGGGAAGTACTTGGCCTCTACTCAGGGGGCGCTACAGCTCACCAAGCAGAGGGTGGCAAATTGCTGTGTGGGAATTGCAACAGTGAATCCATGCCCTATCGTTCCATGCTACTCCGCATTGCAGCTCATTGGACCCGCCACGTACAGCTCCAGTGGTAGTTTCTGCAGGCTCTTCTAAAGCAGTATCCATTCAACTTTAATCTTCCCTGCATTGTCAATGAGAAAATCTATTTCCGTAGAGCCCAGTTTCTAGGGAAGCTGCCAGGTTAAGGTCACAGGGCCCGATGATGGCCAAGAGAAATCTCTGAAGGTTGGATGTGGCAACTCCAAGAGCACAAACAGTTCAAACTGCAATGTTCTGGCACTTGACGGGCTGAGAAATTGCCTGTTAAAATCTGTTCTCAGCCAGTGAGTATTTTTAAGAGAACACGGTTCCCAGATTAGACAAAGGGAGGCTGTAGACACAGGGGAAAAACAAGAGAATGTTTAGTACTTAAACATAAAAATGGTATCCTCAGTGGCTCAGTGAATAAATACACTGCACGGCGTGTTACTGAGGTGTACAGGTAGGGAAGGTTCCAGATTCAATCCCTTGTCTGTGTTGAGTCACCTGATCTCTGTCATGATAGCAGTGAAGTATGACAGTTAGCCTCAGGAGACAGGATTTTATTCTTGATCAGTGGCTCATGCTGAAAAGTGCATATGTGGAGATCAGGTATGGTCTGAATCAGACTTGGTTGCGATGCCCTATATAGTTGAATAGCTTGGTGATTCTCACAAAAGGCTAGTTTCTAATACTTTTGTATTAGTCCCATGATGAGTGTCTTTTATATTAATTTGTTCTAGTGATCTAGGTGATGCTGGTAACACTGTATTTACTGTGGTGGTGGGTTTTCTCCTAGAACCACTCCCAGTGCTTAGGTCAGAAACTATTTGCGCATTCAGTCGTGAATGGTGGTGGACAATTAAACAACTAACAGGAGGAGGAGGCTCCATGAACATTCCCATTCTCAATGATGGCAGAGCCCAGCACGTGAGTGCAAAAGACAAGGCTGAAGCATTTGCAACCATCTTCAGCCAGCAGTGCCGAGTGTATAATCCATCCCGGCCTCGTTCTGAGGGCCCCACCATCACAGAAGCCAGTCTTCAGCCAAATCGATTCACTCCACATGATATCAAGAAACGGCTGAGCGCACTGGATACAGCCATATGGGCCCTGACAACATCCTGGCTATCGTGCTGAAGACTTGTGCTCCAGAACTAGCTGCGCCTCTAGCCAAGCTGTTCCAGTACAGCTACAACACTGGCATCTACCAGACAAAGTGAAAAATTGCCCAGATATGTCCAGTCCACAAAAAGCAGGACAAATCCAAACTGGCCAATTACTGCCCATCAGCCTACTCTCAATCATCAGCAAAGTGAGGGAAGGTGTCATGACAGTGCTATCAAGTGGCACCTACTCACCAATAATCTGCTCAGCTTAGGTTCCGCCAGGAACACTCGGCTCCAGACCTCATTACAGCCTTGGTCCAAACATGGACAAAAGAGCTGAATTCCAGAGGTGAGGGGTGAATGACTGCCCTTAACATCAAGGCAGCATTTGACAGAGTGTGGCATCAAGGAGCCCTAGTAAAATTGAAGTTAATGGGAATCAGGGGGAAAGTTCTCCACTGGCTGGAGTCATACCTAGCACAAAGTAAGATGGTTGCGGTTGTTGGAGCCCAATCATCTCAGCCCCAGGACATCGCTGCAGGAGTTCCTCAGGGCAGTGTCCTAGGCCCAACCATCTTCAGTTGCTTCATCAATGACCTTTCCTCCATCATAAGGTCAAAAGTGGAGATGTTCGCTGATGATTGCATAGTGTTCAGTACCATTCGCAACTCCTCAGAAAATGAAGCAGTCCATGCCTGCATGCAGCAAGACCTGGACAACATTCAGGCTTAGCCTGAAAAGTAGCAAGTAGCATTCGCGCCACACGAGTTCCAGGCAATGACGATCTCCAACAAGAGCAAGTCTAACCTTGACATTCAATGGCATCCTTGGGGTTACCAATGACCAGTAATGTAACTGGACTCACCGGCAGCGAGAGCAGCCCTGAGTGGAGACTGAGCGCAGAGATCGAGGATTTAAAGAGGCGGGGAGAGAGAGAGAGCAGCCCAGAATCACCAGCGGCAGCATCGAGAGCGGCCCTGGGTGCAGACTGAGTGCAGAGACTAAGTGCAGTTTAAACAGAGTGCTGCGAGTTGGGTGAGTCAGGGAGTTAGGTGAGGAGTGGAAGGAGGAGCTCCCTTGCTTCGCTTTTGTTTTTCCTAACTTTTCACCCTGTAGGAATTGTCTCTTACTGTTCACCAAGGAAAGAGTCCAAGAGTGGGAGCAGTCAAACAACAACAACTGCGAAACCGCTAAAGTGACGTCACAACCAGGGAAGGAGCTGATTGGTAAGTAGGACCTGGTAAGCATTTCTACAGTCCAGTCATTAAAGTAAAAGTAAGGTCTCTAGTTTAGAGTAAGTAGCGTTTAAAGGGAAGTAAGGTCCCTAGTGTATTTAATATTCTTTAATTTAAAGGAAGTAAAGGGAGTAAATTAAGGGTAGGACATGGCAGGGCAGTTTGGCTGCATGGAGTGCTCCTCCTGTGCTATGTGGGAAGTCAGGGACACTTTAGGTGTCCAGGGCAAACACATGTGCAGGAAGTGTCTCCAGCTGCAGCTACTCAAAATCCGCGTTTCGGAGCTGGAGCTGCGGCTGGAGTCACTGTGGCGCATCCGTGAAGCTGAGATCTTCGTGGATAGCACGTTTAACGAGGTGGTCACACCGCAGGTAAAGAGTGCACAGGCAGACAGGAAATGGGTGACCGCCAGACAGAGTAAAAGAACTAGGAAGGTAGTGCAGGAGTCCCCTGGGTCCATCTCCCTCTCCAACCGATTTTCCATTTTGGATACTGCTGGGGGAGATGGTTTCTCAGGGGAATGCAGCAAGAGCCAAGTCCGTGGTACTACGAGTGGCTCAGCTGCACAGGAGGGGAGGAAATAGAGGGGGAGAGCAATAGTGATAGGGGATTCTATCGTAAGGGGAACAGATAAACGTTTCTGTGCCCACAGACGTGACTCCAGGATGGTATGTTGCCTCCCTGGTGCCAGGGTCAAGGATGTCACTGAACGGCTGCAGGGCATTCTGAAGGGGGAGGGCGAATAGTCAGAGGTCGTGGTCCACATTGGTACCAACGACATGGGTAGAAAGAGGGATGAGGTCCTGCAACAAGAATTTAGGGAGCTAGGTAGCAGATTAAAAAGCAGGATCTCAAAGGTTGTAATCTCTGGATTACTCCCGGTGCCGCGTGCTAGTTAGTATAGGAATAGGAGGATAGAGCAGATGAATGTGTGGCTAAAGAGTTGGTGCAGGAGGGAGGGCTTTAGTTTCCTGGATCACTGGGTCTGCTTCTGGGGAAGGTGGGACCTGTACAAGTCAGACTGGTTGCACCTGAACCGGAACGGGACGAACACCCTTGCGGGGAGGTTTGCTAGTACTGTTGGGGGGTGGGGGGTTAAACTAACTTGGCAGGGGGATGGGATATGGAGTGGAGCTATAGTAGGGGGTGATGCATAGCCAAATATAGAGGAAAAAACAAGTCAGCCTGGAAGGCAGAGCAAATATGTAACGGTACAAGGGAGTATGGCAAGGCTGGATGGCATTTATTTTAATGCAAGGAGTCTTGCGAGTAAGGCAAATGAATTGAAGGTGTTGATGAACACATGGGAGTATGATATTGTTGCTATCACAAAGACATGGTTGAGGGAGGAGCAGGACTGGCAGCTCAATATTCCAGGGTATAGAATCTTCAGGCGAGACAGAGGGGGGTGTAAAAGAGGAGGGGGTGTTGCAATATTAATCAAGGAGTCAATTACTGCAGTAAGGAGGGATAATATCTTAGCAGGTTCCTCTATTGAGGCCATATGGGTAGAACCTAAAAACAAAAAGGGGGCAAGCACTTTGCTGGGAGTGTACTATAGGCCCCCAAACAGTCAGGGGGAGATAGAGGAACAGATATGTAGGCAAATCTCAGAGAAGTGTAGAAATAATAGGGTAATAATAGTAGGGGATTTCAACTTCCCCAATATTAACTGGGATAGTCAGAGTATGAAAGGCTTTGAGGGTGTGGAATTCTTAAAGTGCAGGAGAGCGTTTTGAGCCAGCATGTAGAAAGTCCTACAAGAGAGGAGGCAGTACTGGACCTAATTCTAGGGAATGTAGCCAGGCAAGTGGTAGAAGTGTCAGTAGGAGAGCATTTTGGTGACAGTGGCCATAATTCGGTGAGATTTAAGGTAGTCATGGAAAAGGACAAAGATGGACCGGAAATAAAGGTTCTAAATTGAGGGAAGGCCGATTTAAAAACGATAAGGCAGGATCTGGCCAAAATGGACTGGGATCAGCTACTTGTAGGAAAATCCACATCAGAGCAATGGGAGTCTTTCAGAAAGGAAATAGAGAGAGTACAATGGCAACATGTTCCTGTAAAGGTCAAGGGTTGGACCAACAAGCCCAGGGAACCCTGGATGTTAAGGGATATACAAGAATGGATTAGGAAGAAAGGGAGGCTTTTGGCAGATACAAAGGACTAAAAACATAGAAGCCCTAGAGGATTATAGAAAGTGCAGGGGGGTACTTAAAAAAGAAATTAGGAGAGCGAAGAGGGGGCATGAAGAAACACTGGCGGGCAAAATAAAGGAAAATCCCAAGGTGTTTTATAAGTATATTAAGGGCAAGAGGATAACCAGGGAAAGAGTAGGGCTACATTAGGGACCAAAGTGGCAATCTGTGTGTAGAGCCGGAAGATGTAGGTGAAGTTTTAAATGAATATTTTGCATCTGTGTTCACTATTGAGAAGGGTGATGTAGGCATAGAAATCAGGAAGGGGGATTGTGATATACTTGAACAAATTAGTATTGAGAGGGAGGAGGTACTAGCGGTTTTAGTGGGCTTAAAAGTGGATAAATCCTCAGGCCCTGACGGGATGTATCCCAGGCTGCTGTGTGAGGCAAGGGAGGAGATTGCTCTGACACAGATTTTCAGATCCTCTCTGGTCACAGGGGAGGTGCCAGAGGACTGGAGAACAGCTGACGTAGTACCATTGTTCAAGAAGGGTAGTAGGGATAAACCAGGGAATTACTGGCCAGTGAGCCTAACATCAGTAGTAGGGAAATTATTGGAAAAAATTCTGAAGGACAGAATTAGTCTCCACTTGGAGAGGCAGGGATTAATCAGGAATAGTCAGCATGGCTTTGCCAGGGGGAGATCATGTCTGACCAATTTGATTGAATTTTTTGAGGGGTTAACTAGGTGTGTGGATGAGGGTAGTGCAGTTGATGTAGTCTACATGGACTTCAGTAAGGCTTTTGACAAAGTCCCACATGAGAGACTGGTCAAGAAGGTAAGAGCCCATGGGATCCAGGGCAATTTGGCACATTGGATCCAAAATTGGCTTAGTGGCAGGAGGCAGAAGGTGATGGTCAAAGGTTGTTTTTGTGACTGGAAGCCTGTGTCCAGTGGTGTACCATAGGGATTGGTGCTGGGTAGAATATGAATGTAGGAGGTATGATCATTAAGTTCGCAGATGACACAAAAATTGTTGGAGTGGTAAATAGCGAGGAGGGAAGCCTCAGGCTACAGGACGATATAGACGGGATGGTTAGATGGGCAGAACAGTGGCAAATGGAATTTAACCCTGAAAAGTGTGAGGTGATACATTTTGGGAGGACAAACAAGGCAAGGGAATACACAATGAATGGTAGGACCCTAGGAAGGACAGAGGATCAGAGGGACCTTGGTGTGCATGTACATAGATCCCTGAAGGCAGCAGGACAGGTAGATAAGGTGGTTAAAAAGGTATATGGGATACTTGCCTTCATTAGCCGAGGCATAGAATATAAGAGCAGGGAGGTTATGATGGAGCTGTACAAAACGCTAGTTAGACCACAGCTGGAATACTGTGTGACGTAAGAAAACCATTAGGCACTTGTCTAAGCGTTAAACAAAGCTTTAATCAACTGTTTTACAACATGGAGGTCTAGTTGTGTCCTTCACTAGTTCCTGTTAGGAATGTCCTGCGCAAGCTGGGCCCGTGCCCGAGTATTTATACTCTCCCTGAACAGCGCCACCCGTAGGCTGCTCAGTATTATTTCATAAGTCTTTCTTTCATGAATGACTGATTCATGTCACTGCATGCAGTTCTGGTCGCCACACTATAGGAAGGATGTGATTGCATTTGAGAGGGTACAGAGGAGATTCACCAGGATGTTACCTGGGCTGGAGCGCTTCAGCTATGAAGAGAGACTGGACAGGCTGGGGTTATTTTCCTTGGAGCAGAGAAGGCTGAGGGGGGACCTGATTGAGGTGTACAAAATTATGAGGGGCATAGATAGGGGAGATAGAAAGGAACTTTTTCCCTTAGTAGAGGGGTCAATAACCAGGGGGCATAGTTTCAAGGTAAGGGGCAGGAGGTTTAGAGGGGATTTGAGGAAAAACCTTTTCACCCAGAGGATGGTTGGAACCTGGAACTCACTGCCTGAAAGTGTGGTAGAGGCAGGAACCCTCACAACATTCAAGAAGCATTTAGATGAGCACTTGAAACGCCATAGCATATAAGGCTACGGACCAAGTGCTGGGAAATGGGATTAGAATAGACAGGGCTTGATGGCAGGCGCGGACGCGATGGGCCGAAGGGCCTCTTTCTGTGTTGTATAACTCTATGACTCTATGGGGGAAAAATTCAGTATCGCCCCGTTTGGGGCAGCATTATCGGCCGTGCGCAAAGTTTAGCGCCTGGCGCTAATTATCGCCTCCGACTGCAAACTTGGCTTTTATCGCCCTTGGAGGTGGTTAGAGCGCTAAATCAGGCGCTTCACACCTGTCTTAAGGCGCAAAGGCCGAGGAGCGAGGCGCTACCTCAGAGCGCTGGCGAAGCTCATGTGATGTCAGTCAGCAATGGAACACAGACACACTGGTGCCGGCCAGTTCTTAAAGGGGAGGGTCGATCTTGCTCTCCATCCACACCCTGCTCATTACAGCCTTGAATCTCGGCCTGGAGAGACCTATACATCAAATCTGCTGGAAAGAACAATGGAGAGAACCAGGGAAAGAGCTCAGAGTGCAGCCCCCACAGTCTCTTCTAAATCGATACAAGGAAGAGCAAATCAAAATGAACCTGCAAAGTGCTGCTCAGTACCCAAAACTCCTTCACACAGCGTTGAATCTCTCCAGAAGTCTCTCTCTCTCTCTCTCAGAATGCGTGGTGCAAAAATGTCACCAGCAAAAAAAGGCAGGAAGTGTTCGCCTTTAAATAGCGCTCCCCCAGTCCCTTCCTGACTGCAAAACGCTCCCCTCAATCTGTCGTTGCTAGCGGCAGGCGGTAAGGCAGGGGGCGCCACTCAATATCCGGTCCGGCGGCGCTACCGGGGCTTTGCACACTCAACTGATGTCACGATCTGCCGGCGTAGGAGATTGTGGCGGTAGTGTTTATCGCTGCCTCAAAATGTCTAGTTAATTTCGTAGGCGGTGCAAACATCGCCGCGCACGGGCGCTAGTTGCTTTGCGCCCCATTAGCGCCCTCTTAAGGCGCTAACGGGAGGTGGAAACCAACTGAATTTTTCCCCTTATGACTCTATCTATGGACCAGCCACATAAATACTGTGGCTACAAGAGCAGGTCAGAGGCTGGGTATTCTGTGGCGAGTGACTCACCTTCTGACTCCCTAAAGACTTTCCACCATCTACAAAGCACAATTCAGGAGTGTGATGGATTATTTTCCATTTGCCTGGATGAGTGCAGCTCCAACAACACTCCAGAAGCTCGACATCATCCAGGTCAAAGCAACCCATATGATTGGCACCCCATCCACCATCTTAAACATTCACTCCCTCCACCACCAGTGTACCGTGGCTGCAGTGTGTACCATCTACAAGATGCACTGCAGCAACTCGCCAAGGCTTCTTTGGCAGCACCTCCCAAACCTGCGACCTCTACCACCTAGAAGGACAAGGGCAACCGACGCATGGGAACACCACCACCTCCAAGTTCCCCTCCAAGTCACACACCATCCTGACTTAGAAATATATCGCCATTCCTTCATCATTGCTGAGTCAAAATCCTGGAACTCCCTCCCTAACAGCACTGTGGGAGTACCTTCACCACACTGACTGCAGCGGTTCAAGAAGGCGGCTCACCACCACCTTCTCAAGGGAAATTAGGAATGAGCAATAAATGCTGGCCTTGCCAACGACGCCCACATCCCGTGAATACATTAAAAAAAAAAATTCAACCATCTTTTACCAGGTGCTGACACTTAGTAAGTATGTGAGATAAAGTTTGAGTGTCACCCTGAAGGCAAACACAGCTGTCAGCCTTGGATTAGTAGCAGTTGCTGGTTCAAGCCCCACTCCAGAGACTTGAACACAAAATCTAGGCTGGCACTCCAGTGCAGTTCTGAGTGAGCGCTGCACTGTCGGAGGTGTCGTCTTTCTGATTAGGTGTTAAACTGAGGCCCAGTTTTGCCCTCTCCAGTGGATGTAAAAGATCCCATTACACTATTTTGAACAAGAGTAGGGGAGTTATCCCGGTGTCCTGGCCAATATTCATCCCTCAACCAACAATATTAAAGAAATTATCCGGTCATTATGACATTGTTGTTTGTGGGAGCTTGCTGTGCACAAATTGGCTGCCGTGTTGCTTAACATTACAAAAGCGACTACACTTCAAAAGCACTTCATTGGCTGTAAAGCACTTTGGGATGTTCTGAGGTCGTAAAAATCGCTATATAAATGCAAGTCTTTTTTTCTTTTGAAAGGGAGTCAGAATTTGGATCTGGGTAAGCGAAATGGGATGTGCACGGCTGAATGGCCTAGATTTTCCTCATTACCCACAGCTCCCAGTGCTGTCCCCAGTGATTTTCTAGGATGAGCTGAATTAAATATATTTGGGGACCCCAGGGCTGCACACGTTGATGAGGTGAGTGTGGTGTTCTGTGGATGAGGTGAAGAACAGGGCCCAAAAAAATCTCAAAAACAGCTGGTCACAATATGTGGCAGCAGATAGCGGAGGAACTGGATTTGGGCTACACTCTCCAACTCATGTGGACACAGTGCTGAAGGACGTTCACTGATCTCATCAGAAAGGGAAAGGGAAGGCACTGAATGGCTATGCTTCTCACCAAGGATGTGATTGTTGTGTGCACCTCAATACATTCTACCCCTCACTATCTCTTGCATGTGTCCTGAAAGCCTCCTGTCATCCCTCAGTTTTTCACCTCCACTCATTCTCACAGCAGATGCATGTCCACTGTTGGAAGTTCATGGGGGAGAAATTCGGTATCGCCCCGTTTGGGGCGCAATTATCGGCCGGACGTTAAGTTTAGCGCCTGCCGCTAATTATCGCCCCCTACTGCAAACTTGGCTTCTATCGCCCCTGGAGGTGATTGGAGCGCTAAATCAGGTGCTACACACCTCTCTTAAGGCGCAAACGCCAAAGAGCGTGGCGCTACCTCAGAGCGTTGGTGAAGCTCAGGTGATTTCAGTCAGCAATGGAACACAGACAGACTGGCGCCGGCCAGTTCTTAAAGGGGAGGGTCGATCTTGCTCTCCAGTTAGACCCTGCTCATTGCAGCCTTGAATCTCGGCCTGGACAGACCTCAACTTCAATTCTGCTGGAAAGAACAATGGAGAAGCCCAGGGAACGAGCTCAGCGCTTCAGTGACCGGGCCTTGGTGGCTCTGGTTGGCGCAGTGGAACACCAAAGGTCAGTACTCTACCCACAGAATGGCAGGAGGCCATTGCCACGCGATTATAGAAGGGTGTGGAGGGAGGTGGCTCAGCGCGTCTCCTCCAGGAACATGGTGCCCAGGACCCACACCCAATGTCGGAAGAAGTTCAATGACCTCACTCCGGTGGTCAGGGTGAGTGGCTGCTTTTCAATACTTCAACATTCCTCCATCTCAACCTCACTCTGTGCCCAGAGGGTTTAAAAACCCCAAATGCCCAAAACTGATCAAGACCTATGGCCATCTCATAAAACACACACACACATTCCACACCTTGCATACATTAAGGGCTATTCAACTATGAGAGGTATATCAGACAAGCACATGTCTGCAAACATTAAGGGCTATTCAAATTTGGGAGGCACATCAGGCAAGCACATGGTTGCAGATTCACTCAGACGCCGTCCTTTTTCTTGCAGGCCAAGCTATCTCATAACAGGCTGCAGCAGCAACGGATGGGTGGAGGGTCAGCTGAGCTACAGACCCTCAGCGATTTGGAGGCGCGAGTCCACAGGGTCGTTGAAAGCCAGGTGATAGGTGCCGTGGCTGCTGGAGAGGTCGACCCCCTTCGGGACAGCAATGGTAAGGTCATCAGCTTTCTCTCCTCTCTCAATCCACTTCCCCCTCACAACACCAGCCTTTTACACTTTCAATCCAACTTACTAAATCACTCCAGTCCTTGCTCCCTTACTGCCCCCCTGTCCTGATGCTAAAGCCACTCTTGTACCTCCCTGCTTTCAGATTGTGAACCACCAGCTGAGGAGACAGGCCCTCAACCAACCAGTGGGGGCGACGCCCTAGACGAGGAGGAAGAGGAAGCCGGAGCCTCAGTGCCTGCGTCTCCCGAGGGAGCCCATGCCCACGCTGGGACCACGCCTTCCCTGGAGGGGAGCAGGGGGAAGGGTAGATGAGGACAAAGCTCCAGGACCCAGCGGGCTGCAGCAACGCCATGGGGGTAGGGAAGCTCGGGGGCCATCTCCCCGGAGGGCGAGTAGACAAGCGAGTCCTGCTGCACTGGACGCAGAGGAGGAGCGCGTCATCGCAGAAATGAATAGCCAGACCTTGAGCATGCACACTGAGCTCATGGGTGCAATGGGAAGGGTGCCCGATTGCACTGATGGACTGGCAAGGAGTGTGGAGCAGTCCGCTGCAGCACAGGCCGACGCAACGCAACGGCTTAGTTCTGCAATTCAGTCACTGGCTGCTGCGATCCAATCTCAGACTGCTCTCATGCAGTCTCAGATTGAGGCAACGCAAGCACTGACTGCTGCCATCGTCGCTGGCTCGGCCACATTGCCCCGGGGCTCTCAGCGCCGCAGCAGGCCAGCAATCTGTGCTCGAGCAGATTGCCCCGGATGCTGAGGTACTGCCCCGTGGGAGTGCCAGTGTGTCGGTCTCTCAGGATGATCGCATTCCTGCTCCCACCACTGTCACTTCCCCATTGCACTTGCCACCACCTGCAACACAGCCAGCCCAGACTGCTGCCGCCCATGCAGAGTTAGTGCAGTATGCAGCCGGGGCCTCCAGCCCCAGAGCTGGTCGAGGGCGTCCTTCAAGGCCATCTGTAGTCTCAACATCTGATATTCAGCAGCCTTCCACCAGCCTTGCTGCAGCCACTGGGGCTCCATTACGGAGGAGCAGTAGGGTGGGAAGGGGGGAAGTGCACAAGGGAAGGAAATCACCCTTGAAGGGCAAACAGTAGGAGGTCTAAATAAATGGTGGGAATGTTTGTAGTAAAGGTCGAGGTTTGGCTGATTACATTTGTTTACTGTTTTGGAGTTTTTCTCCAGCTTGTGAGAACCAGTTCTGTTAATTCATGATTTGTTGTGTTTGTTTCTAATTGTTTGTCCTGAATAAATGACACACACAGAGTTTGTTAAATAAAAAAGTTGTTGTATTCTAAATTTACATTTTTGGCCTTTGGAATCAATGCAGCTTTGGCCAGCTATGGGGGGTGCGGGTCGCTTTCCATGATGTTGTTCTCCATGCCAGAAGCCATTTTCTGAGTAGGGGCCTAGAAGCAGCTTGTCATCAGCCGTTCACGGGCGGCCCTTGCAGTGGCAACGTTGTGGGCCCCCCTCGCACCTTGGTGCTGCTGCTGATTCTCCTCCTCTTCCTCCTCCTCCTCTTCCTCCTCCTCCTCCAATGCTGCACCAATCCCCGGTGGCATTGGCTGAGTCCTGAGGATTGCCAGGTTGTGAAGCATGCAGCACACAACTATGAAGAGGGAGACTCGCTCAGGAGAGTACTGCAGGGCTCCTCCTGAGTGGTCCAGACAGCGGAACTGTTGCTTGAGCACCCCGACCGTTTGCTCAATTATGTTCCTGATGGCGATATGGCTCTCATTATACTGCAGCTCGGCAGGGGTGTTGGGGTTATAGAGCGGTGTCATCAGCCAGGTGCAGAGTGGATAACCCTTGTCCCCGAGGAGCCACCCACTTGGGTGATGCGGTGCCTGGAAAAGGTCTGGCACACCAGTCTGGCATAGGATGAAAGCATCGTGGCTGCTGCCAGGATAGTGGGCATTGACGGCGAGCATGAGCTGTCTGTGGTCACAGACCAACTGCACATTAAAGGAGAGGTAGCCCTTGCGGTTTCGGAATACCTCTGTATTTTCATGCAGTGCCCGCAATGCCACATGTGTACAGTCAATGGCGCCCTGCAACATGGGGAAGCCCGCTATCCTAGCAAAGCCACATGCGTGTTCATGCTGTTTGGCCCAGGTCATGTGGAAAGAGATGTACTGGCATCTCCTTTTATACAAGGCATTTGTCACCTCCCGGATACAGCAATGGACAGCGAACTGGGAGATATTGGCGATGTACCCAGTAGATGCTTGAAAGGAGCCGCTGGTATAAAAATTCAGAGACACTGTCACATTCACTGCCACCGACAGAGACGTCCTGGTCCTCAGTTGAGACTGCAGATCTGGTTGCAGCAGGTGGCAGAGCTCAGTGACCACCTCCTTGCTGAAGCGCAGCCTGCGCAAACACTGCTCCTCAGACAAATGAATGTAGAAGAATTGCTCCCGGAATACCCAGGGAGGGTAAGGTCTCCTGTGCAGAGGCCTGTTGACCCTCCTCCCTCCGGCCATGTTTGCCACTCTCTCTCTGCGTCTCTGATGCCTCCGATTATGCAGATGCAGGACGACGCCCCGAATCAGTGCAGCCCCCACAGTCTCTTCTAAATCGATGCAAGGAAGGTCAAATCAAAAAGAACCTGCAAAGTGCTGCTCAGTACCCAAAATTCCTTCATACAGCGTTGAATCTCTCCAGAAGTCTCTCTCTCTGTGAATGCGTGGTGCAAAAATGCCGCCGACAAAAAAAGGCAGGAAGAGGCTGCCTTTAAATAGCACTCCCCCAGCCCCTTCCTGACTGCAAAACATTCCCCTCTACCTGTCATTGCTAGCAGCAGGCGGAAAGGCAGGGGCCGCCACTCAATATCCGGTCTGGGGCGCTACTGGGGCGTTGCACGCTCGATTGACGTCATGATCTGCGGGCGCAGGAGATCGTGGCGGTAGTGTTTAGCGCCGCCGCAAAATGTCTGGTCAATTTCGCGTGCGGCGCAAACATCGCCGCGCCCAGGCACTAGTTGCTTTGCGCCCCGTTAGCACCCTCTTAGGGCGCTAACAGGAGGCACTAATCAACTGAATTTTTCCCCCCATGAGCTTCAATGCCTCCTGAAACATGTTTTCCCTCTTATCAGCTCCCATCCCCTTTCAGACATGGGCTTTGTTCGATGTCCCTTCTCAGTCTGTTATAACCCTCATCCGTGTTTCTTTTCTTACAAGTGAAAGTAGGCCACAGAAGGCAGCACTTGGATACAGTTGATACTGTTGGGGCAGACCTTTCAGTCGCTGCATCCTCATTTGTAAGGTCCATTCTTCATTTTATTTCTCAGATGTTCACCCATTATGTCGAAGCAATGCACTGGAGCAGGAATATCTAGTGAGGGCCAAACCTGGAAGCAGAGGCAGGAATGACCATGTGCAATGTTTCGGGTGGATCCCCCACTGCACACTGCACAACATCCAAAACAGAAGTCTTATGGACTACCCAGTTGTAACCAAGGTCCGCTGCTGACAACAAACTCAATTATTATTCCTGTGGTTGTTGGTCTACATAACAAGATCAACTGAACTTCAAAAGTAATTCATTGGCTGTGAGATGCTTTGTGATGCTCTGAGGCCACGACAGTGTGTTGGATATAAATGCACGCTCTTTCCTTATTATGGACATGGAGAGCCCGGTAACGTTCAGGAGATAATTGCAGTCACCAGGAATCTGTAGCAATGGCAAACCAAATCAGCGCAGCCGAAGTTGTGGATCTGCGAGACTCCACTGGTGTTGGAGCTGATCGCATTTTCCGGCCACTTCTATAGTGAATAATTTTCAATAAACTCCTTAGAAATAGAGCAAGATCACAATTGCTATTGCTTACACCTTCAGCCCCACACTCCCCCGATCTCATTGACGGGTTGTTAAAACAGTACCATGACTTCTCAAAAGCATTCTTTTCTGTTCAACATCAGTTCTACATTAGGCACAAAAATGCAGATGCTTTAAATGTTGGTCCTTCAGCAACCCCACTGTGACCCAGAATGCAGGATTGACTTAGAATGGAAATGAATAAATTTGTGAAGCATTATTCAGCCACGGCAGCCTACGGCTTTGCAATCAATAATAAAACTCTATTGTATTTTGGAGCTTCACCATCTCCAACTGTTTAAAATCTAAATCCCTACTAAGAGGATTTATAGTCTACCGGGCAAGCGCTGCCAAAAATGAAAATGGTTTCACAGGATTATGGGGTTTATCAAAGTGCCTTAAATATTTATGATACTTCCCTCTAAAACTAAAGCATTTTTTTAAAATGTAGAACATTTTTTATTATTTTACGTTATGATAACTCAATTGGTAACTGCAGAATATAGATTTACAGTAATTCTATTTAATGAAGAGGATCTTGTTTATGATTTTTTAAAGTGTTGCGCAGAGCACTGTTTGTATATCAGACCCCTAGAATTCTGTAACTGCGATGGGTGATAGTCTCCTATCTACCAGGCAAAGCAAGAGCCAAAGCAGCATGGATGAAGCTACTTCTCAATTATTTGGTGGTCTAGTGGTGAATCTGATGCCATTGGACCGATGGCAGAGTATTAATCTTCATCGTTTCACCGATTAACCCTCCATGAAAGAATGAAAAGGGCAGACTTGCATTTATATAGCACCTTTCACAACCTCAGGATGTCCCAAAGCACTTTACAGCCAATGAAGTACTTTTGAAGTGTAGCCACTGTTGTAATGTAGGAAATGCAGCAGCCGATTTACACACAGCAAGCTCCCACAAATACCAGATAATTTGTTTATTTTTTTAAATATGATGTTGGTTGAGGGATAGATGTTGGCCTGGACACCAGGGAGAACGCCCCTGCTCTTCTACCATGCTGATTAGTGGTAGGGGTTTCTAAGCCCTGATGGTCCCGTTGCTCCTGTACATCCACGTTCTCTGGCGTGAACGATGAATGGGTCCCAAAAATGATACCAGTTTAGAGGTGAAGGTGGATCCACCTTCCCTAGAGAGGTTGTGGTGGGGAGTGGGGTTACACTGTGCTCCCCAGCGACCTATGGAAGTCTAAACACATGCCAACATGCTCAGCAGTAGCTCTTTGGCACTGGCTTCATAAATTTGAAATGTTTGGAATTCCAAAGCTGCAAAGAAAGAGATCTCATCTCTATTTGTTTAGATCATGGGTGCTGTTTACCCCAAAACAAGCCACACAGTTCCGGTGCTGCAGTGAAAATATTGCTACAGCCGAAAGCTATCTTGTTAGAACGGAATCATAGAATGGTTACAGCACGAAAGAAGGCCATTCAACCCGTCGAGCCCGTGCCGGCTCTCTGCAAGAGCACTTCAGCTAGTCCCACCCCCCCCACCATTTCCCCGTAGCCCTGCATTTTATTGTCCTTCAGGTACTTTTCCAACTCCCTTTTGAAAGCCGTGATTGAGTCTGCCACCAGCACAATTTCAGGTAGATCATTCCAGATCCTAGCCACACGCTGCGTATGTAGTGTATGTACCTTTAAGAGGAACTATGTTTTTTTGAAGCCCCTGTGTACTGTAGTACCGGTAGTGACCACTCGGGTATATAAGCCTGTATAGCGTCTTGTATAGTTTAGTTCACCTCCAGACTTTGTTCAGTAAACACCTGTTAAATCAACTCCTGCATTCTGTGTCTCCATTAACACATGGATACAACAGTGGCGACGAGTTGGAAACGGACTTACCTGCAATTCGGCAGCACCTCAAGGAGATCGATTCCTCAGACGAAGGTCGAAGAAAAAAAAACTGTGGTTTCACCAGCTAAACGGGCTGGTGGCAGGCAGTGCACTGATCCTTCCTGGGCGGCGGGCTGGGGCTCGATCGGGTGGCTCTGCAGCGGGGCCGAGCAGCGAGTCGGAAGGCAGAAGCAAACAGAAACAGAGGGTGGAGCACTCAGGAGACGGCCGGCGCTGCAAAGCAGGTCGGCGTTCAGACCAAGCAGAGGGAGAGGAAAGTCCCAGAGAGTCTGACGGGAACGATTCTCCAAGTGACGGAGAAACTGTTAAAAATATATGTGTAAATAAAAATCGCGGAGAACAGCGTTGGCAGCAGCGGCAGCGGCAGGAAAGCACGGGAGGCGCCATTTTGACTCGGCAGGGAAGAAGGGAAAGCGCGGGAGGTGCCATTTTTGATTTTCAGGATACATAAGACTGGCAATATTACTGCTTTCGATAGTGATATAGAGGATTGGACCACATATGTGGAAAGAGTGGAGGTATATTGCAAGGCGAATGAAGTAGCGGATGATAAAAAGGCATCGGTACTTCTAAATCTGATGGGCGCAAGGACATACGGGCTGTTACGAAACTTAATCACTCCAGCCAAACCGATGGACAAGAATTTTAAGGAGATTGTTGATACCCTACAGGAGCACTTAAACCCAACACCGCTGCTGATAGCGGAACGATTCAAATTCTTCTGGAGGAATCAGCACAAGAATGAAAGTAACGCTGATTACCTCACCGAATTACGAAAGCTGTCAAAGCACTGCCAATTCGGGGCAGGACTGGCAGATTCTCTACGAGACAAATTTGTCTGCGGTCTCCTAAGCGAAGGAACACAGAAAAGGCTACTTTCTGAGAAAGATTTGACACTGGACAAGGCTTTCAGTGTGGCTGTATCATACGAAGCAGCAGCAAGAGGAGCTGCAGAGATACAGCAAAAGCCACAGGACTTCGGCACCCATGAAATGACATGGGGTTTCGAGAGATGCTATCACTGCGGCAGATCCACCCATGACCAGAGGGACTGCTGGTTCAAGGACAAAGCATGCAGGCAATGCGGAAAGATGGGACACATTGCACGTGTATGCCGATCTGGAAAAAAATCCACTGACAGTAAAAAGGTCAATAAGGAAAAGTACAGAAAGGTACAAATGATGACGGACAGTAGCTCTAAAGACCAGAAGAGCGATAGCGACTCCGGAAACAAGAGACTAAGCTGTCTCAAATTACATAATGTAATTGCCAAGGGAGATTACCAGACCATTTGGGTTACTCTCACGATAGCGGGGTCCCCAGTTAAAATGGAGCTAGATACAGGATCAGCTCTGACCGTCATAAGTCGACGAGATTACGAGCAGTTATTTCCGCATATACCTTTGAAAGACACATCCATTATCTTGAAGACATATACGGGGCAGAAAGTATACCCCAGAGGGAAAATAAGGGGGCCTGTTGTATACAACGGCAAGGAAATACAGAAGTTGTATTTATACGTTCTGCAAGATGGTGGTCCACCGTTGTTGGGACGTGAATGGATCAGGAAGATACGTTTAGACTGGCACTCCATTCAGGCACTGACGGTGACCAGTAAGAAAAAAAATGATGCTGACGTCATACCTGGACGATTAAAAGACATCTTGGCTAACGCCAAAGAAGTGTTTCAACAGGAACTAGGAACCCTGAAAGGCGCCACCGCCTCAGTAAAAGGGGAAGATTCGGCAATTACCAAGTTTTTTAAGACAAGACCGGTGCCATACGCAATTCGTCCAACAGTCGAGGCAGAGCTGGAGAATTTGGAAAAGGCAGGCGTGTTATCCAAGGTAGATTGGAGCTACTGGGCAACACCCATCGTCCCGGTCATGAAGAAAACGTTGAATAATGATAAATCTGAAGAACAGAGAAAAATTCGCATCTGTGGGGACTTCAAGGTGACTGTAAACCCGGTCCTTCACACGGTACAGTATCCTCTTCCGAAGATAGAAGATATTTTCGCCTCACTATCCGGAGGGAAACGTTTCACCAAAATTGACTTGGCACAGGCATATCTACAGATGGAGGTTGAGGAGGCCTCTAAAAAGTATCTCACGATAAACACACACAAAGGCCTGTACCAGTACAATCGACTGGTTTTCGGTGTAGCATCAGCTCCAGCTATCTGGCAAAGAGCTATGGAGCAAGTCCTCCAAGGGATTCCGGGGACTCAGTGCTACCTAGACGACATCCTTGTAACAGGAGAAAACGACAACGAGCACCTTGCCAATTTGGAGCAGGTGCTCACGAGGCTGAGAGAACGGGGCCTATGAGCAAATCGCCCCAAGTGCGAATTTTTCCAGAAACAAATATCATATTGTGGCCATTAACGAAGAAGGGTTGCATAAGTCACCTGAAAAAATTGAAGCGGTCGTAAAAGCCCCAGCGCCTGAAAATATCTCACAATTAAGGTCGTTCCTGGGATTGATAAATGACTATCATAAATTTTTACCGAACTTGTCAACGGTTCTGCACCCTCTTAATGCACTGCTACAAACGGGAGTAATTTGGAAATGGAGCGAAGACTGTAAACGTGCCTTCCATAAATGCAAAGGCTTGATCATGTCCAAGGAAGTGTTGGCTCATTACAACCCATCACTGCCAATCAGACTGGCGTGTGAAGCATCCCCTTATGGCGTGGGAGCATAGATTCCCTGATGGCTCGGAGCGGCCGATCGCTTTTGCGTCACGCTCATTGAACTCAGCTGAGCGTAACTATGCCCAGATCGACAGGGAGGCACTCAGCCTGGTGTGGGGAGTGAAGAAATTCAACCATTACCTACACGGACAAAAATTTACCTTGTTGACTGACCATCAACCCCTCGTCTCCATATTCAACCCTGAAAAGGGCGTTCCCATTATGACAGCGCAAAGGCTACAGAGGTGGTCCCTCTTCCTAGGGGCACACCAATATGACATAGAATACAAAGGAACAAAACAGCATGGGAATGCTGACGGTTTATCGCACCTACCGTTGCCAACGGTAGAAGAGGCACCTACAGTGGACCCAGTGGAGATGTTCCACTCGACCATAGTGGAATGTCTACCAGTGACAAATTCTACCATTGAAAAGGAAACGAGAAATAACCCGACTCTTTCATGAGTCTACGATTTAACGGTGAAGGGATGGCCAGCACATGGCGAACCACTGTTGCCAGCATTCTCGCAAAGAAGAGAACAGCTGTCAGTGTGCCGAGAAACCTTGATGTGTGGATCCAGAGTGGTGATTCCACCGAAACTCCAGGATAAAGTGCTAAAGGAGCTTCACGAGGGGCATCTGGGTGGAGTGAAAATGAAGAACTTAGCCAGAGCGTTTGTGTGGTGGCCAGGTATCAATGGAGACATCGAAGAAATGACCAAGAGCTGTCTAGGATGCCAGAAGTTCCAAAACGCCCCACCACAAGCCCCTCTACATCCATGGGAGTGGCCCTCATCTCCATGGCAAAGGGTACATATCGACTTTGCTGGTCCATTTATGGACTCAATGTTATTAATCGCGGTTGATGCACACTCCAAGTGGCCGGAGGTAATAAAAATGTCCTCCACCACCATGGAAAAAACCATCACAGTATTAAGGACCATATTTGCCAGGAATGGGCTGCCTGAACAGATCTGTTCTGATAATGGACCGCAATTTGTATCCGAAGAATTCAGGAAGTTCTTAAAAAACAATGGGGTTAAGCACTACACGTCCGCCCCATACCATCCCACCACCAATAGACCTTCAAGAAGGCCATAAAGGCCATGGGTAATGAAGACATAAATCTACAACATAAGGTAGATAACTTCTTGTTTGCGTACAGGAATGCAACACATGTGGTTACAAACCAAACCCCCGCCATGATGTTTTTCAATAGAAGACTAAGATGCCGGCTGGATTTGATCAAGCCAAACATCAGAAGGGACGTAGAGAACCGGCAATTTCAAGGCATGAATGAAAGGCCAACTAGAACCTTCCAGATAGGTCAACAAGTTTTGGCCCGGGACTACCATACCGAGAAATGGCAGCCTGGAACTATTTGCACATGACTAGGACCGCTGATGTATACCGTGGACATTGAAGAAAGCATAATAAGGCGCCATGCTGACCAGATCATAGAGTCATCCGAAAAGGGACAACCTACACCACAACTCTATACGCCTAATGATGAAGCAGAGATACCCATAGTATCTACCTCCGATCCGGTGATACTGGAACCAGATGAACCCGACACTGGCATTCAAGCCGAATCGACCTTGCCAAAAGAACCTACTACACCACCGAAACCTACTACACCACCGAGGCATTATCCGGACCGAGTCAGGAAGCCTCCAGAGAGACTGAATTTATAATTGATTAACTGCAGCAAATGTGTAGATTATTGTTCTTGTAAAAATGTTAATTAATAATTACTTAAAATGTTATGTACTATTTATCTAAAAGGGGAGGAATTGTAGTGTATGTACCTTTAAGAGGAACTATGTTTTTTTGAAGCCCCTGTGTACTGTAGTACCGGTAGTGACCACTCGGGTATATAAGCCTGTATAGCGTCTTGTATAGTTTAGTTCACCTCCAGACTTTGTTCAGTAAACACCTGTTAAATCAACTCCTGCATTCCGTGTCTCCATTAACACACGGATACAACAGCGTAAAAAACAGTTTTTTCTTCTGCTGCCTTTGGTTCTTTTGCCAATCACCATCTGTGTCCTCTGGTTCTCGACTCTTCTGCCAATGGGAACAGTTTCTCTCTATCTACTCTACCCAGACCTCTTGTGATTTTGAACACCTCTATCAAATCTCCTCTCACTCTCCGCTGCTGTAAGGAGAACAACCCCAGCTTCTCCAGTCTATCAACGTAACTGAAGTCCCTCATCTCTGGAATCATTCTCGTAAATCTTTTCCGCACCCTCTCTAAGGTCTTCACATCCTTCCAAAAGTGCGATGCCCTGAATTGGATTCAATACTCCATAAGAACATATAGAAATAGGAGCAGGAGTTGGCCATTTGGCCCCTCGAGCCTGCTCCGCCATTCAATAAGATCATGGCTTATCTGATCTTGGCCTCAACTCCACTTTCCCGCCCGTTCCCCATAACCCTTGACTCCCCTGAAGCTCAAATATCTGTCTATCTCCGCCTTGAATATATTCACTGACTCCGCCTCCACAGCCCTCGGGTAGAGGATTCCAAAGATTTACGACCCTCTGAGAGATGAAATTCCTCCTCATCTCTGTTTTAAATGGGTGACCCCTTATTCTGAAACTATGCCCCCTAGTTCTAGATTCCCCCACGAGGGAAAACATCCTCCCTGCATCTACCCGGTCAAGCCCCCTCAGAATCTTATATGTTTCAATAAAATCACCTCTCATTCTTCTAAACTCCAATGAGTATAGGCCCAACCTGCTCAACCGTTCTTCATAAGACAACCCCTTCATATCAGGTATCAACCTAGTGAACCTTCTCTGAACTGCTTCCAATGCAAGTATATTACTCCTTAAATAAGGAGAACAAAACTGTACACAGTACTCCAGATGTGGTCTCACCAGTGCCCTGTACAGTTGTAGCAAGACTTCCCTACTTTTATACTCCATCCCCCTTGCAAAAAGGGCCAAAATTCCATTTGCTTTCCTAATTACTTGCTGTACCTGCATGCTAACTTTTTGTGTTTCATGTACGAGGACCCCAGATCCTTCTGTACTGCAGCATTTTGTAGTCTCTCGCCATTTAAATAATAATTTGCTTTCTTATTCTTCCTACCAAAGTGGATAAGCTCACATTTTCCCACGTTATACTCCATCTGCCAAATTTTTGCCTGCTCAGTTAACCTCTCTATATCCCTTTGCAGGCTCTTTGGGCTGGATTTTCATTGAGGAGTCGGGTTGGAGGCGGGACTACAACTTTCGGGGTTGTAGTCCCGACTCCATCGAGCTGCGGCCAATCCACGCGATTTTAACTTGATTGACCTTGTTGAGCCCGCCCAGCTGGCTCAGCAGGCCAATTAAGGGCCACCCGGCAACAGGTGAGGTCACAGACTGAAATTTCATCTGTCAAGAGATTTTGACAGATGAAATATCAGTGTTTCACAGCTGTTTGAAGCTGTCAAACACTGACAGTCTTACTTCTAACCTGAGTCCTTCTCCACAGACTCAGTTAGAAATCTCTCCTGCACAGAAAGCTGCAGGCTGTCACTTTTGACAGTTCGCAGCCATTCTGCTTTCTGTGCCGGTGAGATGACGGACTCCCGGGACCTAAAGGAAGGAAGGCTGAAAAGGTAAGAAAAGGTCATTTACACTTCTTTAATCACTTTAGACACACCAAACACACTTACCTTTGCAATCATGCGCACATCACTCAGCTGAACGCCGACATCTCGACCCCTCCAAGCCCTTCAACCCTACGGCCCGACTCCTCTAACTTGGTGTGGTTTGGAGCCATCGGGAATCCCACACTTCAACCTTCAAAATAGGGATTAGGCTAAAAACTGCCTGTTAACTACCTGTTAACAGGCAGTTAATTGGCACTAATCCCTTCCTGCCTCGGGTAGGCGGGTCCCAGTGCGGGGCGGGTACCCGCCTCCTTTGAAACTGGCCTGGAGGCGGGTTGAGGGTGGGATGGTGTCGGGACCCCCGAGTTCGGGGTTTTAACCCCCCCACATGCCTCCAATCCCGACTCCACGGCACAATGAAAATCCTGCCCTTTGTGTCCTCCTCACAACTTGCTTTCCCACCTATTTTTGTATCATCAGCAAATTTGACTACAGTACACTCAGTCCCTTCATTCAAGTCATTAATATAGATTGTAAATAGTTGAGGCCCCAGACTGATCCCTGTGGCACCCCACTAGTTACAGTTTGCCAACCTGAAAATGAACCATTTATCCCAACTCTCTGTTTTCTGTTAGTTAGCCAATCCTCTATCCATGCTAATATATTACCCCCAACACCGTGAGCTCTTATCTTGTGCAGTAACCTTTTACGTGGCACCTTATCGAATGCCTTCTGGAAATCCAAATACACTACATCTACTGGCTCCCCTTTATCCACCCTGCTCATTACATCCTCAAAGAACTCTAGTAAATTTGTCAAACACAATTTCCCTATCATAATACAATTAAGCAGAGTCAACATAGTTTTATGATTTTCTAAATGTCCTGCTATTATTTCCTTAATAATGGATTCTAGCATTTTCCCAATGACAGGTGGCCATGGGGGCTTGTAATAATCATGGGCGATTTTAATCTTCATATAGATTGGACAAATCAGATTGGCAAAGGTAGCCTTGAGGATGAATTCATAGAGTGTATTCGGGATGGTTTCTTAGAACAAAACGTTGTGGAACCAACCAGGGAACAGGCTATTTTAGATCTGGTAATGTGTAATGAGACAGGATAAATTAATGATCTCATAGTAAAGGATCCTCTAGGCAAGAGTGATCATAGCATGAAAGAATTTCAAATTCAATTTGAGGGTGAGAAATTTGGGTCTGAAACTAATGTCCTAAACTGGTGACTGGTAAAGTCTGGTGGCTGATAAAGTGGAGACGCTGTTGCATGAAATAGGTATGAGGATGTTTACTCTGCCTGGCACTCCAGGGTACCATTTCCAGAGGGCAGAAGTGCACCATGCCCGGCAGGAGGTGGCAGCCAGGGCCAGCGGTGTATACGGCATCCACAGGTGCTGCTGCAGATGCAACAGATGGCAAACCTCAATAAAACTGCAGCAGGTGCAACAGGCGGGTGACCTCAATAAAGCTGTTAAGACTGTCAACAGCATCACATACAGGATAGATGGTCCAAATAACATGCTGCCTGTTAAATTGCTAAAAATTCACTGTTGGCCAATGTCAAGCTCTAAGTCAATCCGACAGCTCTTTCAATCACCCACCATGTGTACTCATATTGCAACAGGACACACATTCAAATTGTGACGTCCAACTGAAACACTGGGCACACTGAAATTTTGGAAGGACTTTAAACAGAAAATTATTCAAACACAACTGATATATATTAATGACCTGGATTTGGGTATACAGGGCATAATGTCAAGTTTGTAGATGATACAAAACTTGGAAATATAGTAAACAATGAGGATAGTAATAGACTTCAGGAGGACATAGGGAGACTGGTGACGGATGAAATTTAACAAAGAGAAGTGTGAAGTGATACATGTTGATTGCAAGAATGAAGTGAGGCAATATGAACTAAATGGTACAATTTTAAATTGATGCAGGAATAGAGACACCTGGGGTGTATATACACAAATCTTTGAAGGTGGCAGAACAAGTTGAGAAGGCTGTTAAAAAAGCATATGCGATCCTTGGCTTTATTAAGAGGAATAGAGTACAAAAGCAAGGAAGTTATGCTAAACCTTTATAAAACACTGGTTAGGCCTCAGCTGGAGTATTGTGTTCAATTCTGAGCATCGCATTTTAGGAAGGATGTCAAGGCCTTGGAGAGGGTGCAGAGAAGATTTACTAGAATGGTAGCAGGGATGAGGGGCTTCAGTTATGTGGAGAGGCTGGAGAAGCTGGGGTTGTTCTCCTTGAAGCAGAGAAGGTTAAGAGGAGATTTGATAGAGGTGTTCAAAATCATGAACAGTTTCAATAGAGTAAATAAGGAGAAACTGTTTCCAGTGGCAGAAGGGTCGGTAACCAGAGGACACAGATTTAAGGTGCGACATGAGGAAATTTTTTTTTTACACTGCGAGTTGTTGTGATCTGGAATGCACTGCCTGAAAGGGCGGTGGAAGCAGATTCAATAATAATATTCAAAAGGGAATTGGATAAATAATTGAAGTGAAAACATTTACAGAGCTATGGCAAAAGAGCAGGGGGACTGGGATTAATTGTATAGCTCTACCAAAGAGCCGGCACAGGCACGATGGGCCGAATGGCTGCCTTCTGTGCTGTATCATTCTATGATTCTAATATTCTATAATCTAACTGCACGCTTCATGGTCAACTACTGATAAACAGGTGGGCTACAAATTGGTCACCTGTCTGCCACTTCAGGAGCTCATTCAATGTACAACATCAAAGGCTACTTCTTTGCTTGTACAAGATAGGGCCCAATCAGAGGAAAGCTCAAAATTTTTTGACTTCCTTAAAAGGACATTCTCATCTACAAGGTCATCCAGGGAGGATAAAAGGAAAGAAAGGAGAAAAGTCGCAACTATCTCTGAATGGAATGTCACTGTCGATTGGCTATTTTACACCTGGAATATATCAGGACTTCGCAAAGCAACAATTAGAATTCTATCCCAAATAACAACAGAATATGCTGGAAATACTCAGCAGGCCAGGCAGCATCCGTGGAGAGAGAAACAGAGTTAACGTTTCATCAGATGAAGGGTCCCAGACCTGAAACGTTAACTCTGTTTCTCTCTCCACGGATGCTGCCTGGCCTGCTGAGTATTTCCAGCATTTTCTGTTGTTATTTCAGATTTCCAGCATCCGCAGTATTTTGCTATTGTATTAGAATTCTATCTCATCTTGTTTGAAATTAGTTGCCGGAACATTAGAACATCTGTGGGTAAATAGCACCAATAGATGGCACCTGGAAGAATATTCATTATGGAGACAGCATTAATTATACTGTTAAATTCATAATCAGGCACACACTTGTGCTCAAAATTCATAAAGTATTCTGATTTAAAAATATATAATTATATTACATCAGAGAAGATTACATCTAAATGGAACAGGGGTAAAATCCTGGAGATTGAATCATCCTATTTAGAATGAAAGCAATTAAAACCCATTTAATAACCATTGACTAAAGATTATGAGCAATTTTAGTTACTAAAAGCAAAGCTTAGTGCAGTAAATACGCGAAGCATTGCTATAATTAGAATGTTATAGAGAAGATTAACATAGGTATTATCTTAGCTGTGAGGTTATAAATAATCAATTCATCAAGAACATGATTTCCAGATAGCAGTAACAGAGAATGATACATCACCATCCACCAAAGGTCATCTAACCTTTTACTTATCAGCATTCTACCCTCATTTGAATGAAATACTCAAATAGAGGGACAAGCAAAGAGAGAGAAATGGTAGACAGAAAGCACAGTAAGGAGAGAAACTCAAGAAGTAGAAAGGTTAACGATCCAGCCCCGTCACAGTGCCAGCTGGAACAGAACGCATTGAACACACAGTACACAAAGCTGAATTCAGGTGATTTTGCAAGTTTAGCTCATTTTAATAATAATCACATGCTCGCTGCACAGAATGACTGATGCTCAGGGTGCAAGCCGTGTGCATGGATACAATATCTGAGACTCAGCAGCTCTTAAAAGGCTGCTGCTCACAGTTAAAACAGAGTTCCACACTGAATACATTTAAAAGCTGGCTGCTACCATACAATCATAGTAGTTTACGACACCAGAAAAAGGCCATTCAGCCTATTGGCCTAGAATTTTCACATGTAAATGGGATTTCGACCACACTTTTGGCAAAGTTACAGTGACTGAGCAGGAGCAGCTCCGAGGAGATTCCTGGCCACTGTGTCTGTACTGGCTCCTTGCTAGAGAAATTAACATTAATCCCTCTGCCCTGTTGACTCCCCATAACATTTTGTGTTTATCTGATTCAAATATTTGTCCACTTTTCCCTTAAAAGGTACAAGGGCCTCTGCCTCAACTATTCACTGCAGCAAATCATTCCATGCTCCAATGACTCTCAGCGTAAAGAAACCTCTCCTGGCCTCTCTCCCCACTCTCTGACTATTTTAAATCGACAACGTCTCATCATTAATTCCCTATTCACATTATAAAAACCCTTTCTAATTTTAAAACCCTCTATTAAATCTCTTCTGGGCATTCTCTGCTTCAGCACTGTTGCTTTTGAGGATTCTCTCTGGAGGTTTTATTCCAGGGGATGCAGCAAAGGAGGATGTCCCCTTTGGAGCTGTGGGGCACTCTCCAATAATAAGTTGCACTGTAAGGAATGCCTGGTGGCGTAAATGCAGTCGCCCATGTCCATAGGTCATGGGAGCAGATGATAAAGTCACTCTCTGGACTCGGAGATTGCAAAAGGCAGGAGGGCTCACACTGTGCCTACTTTTAGTATCTGGTCTTATGATGAAAGCCAACAAGAGTTCACTCTCCATTTTGTACTGCAAAGCACATGGGAAACCTATCAGCTCAGACATTTGCACATGCATACCTGTTTGCTGCATGGCACACTTTACTGCTGGCACAGAAATACACTTTCAATGTCACACCAAAATCTCGCAAGTTAGAACGACCAACACACTGCCAACAGAGACTACTCGCAGGCTGTTTGTGAACAGTACTAACAAGGTTGCATATAGGCTAGGCACTTGGGTGACATGGTCTCTGCTTTTCTAAATTCCAATATATGTCTATTTTGTATCTCCGTACAGGAAAATGTCACGCATCACAAGTGGGGTCCGCCCAACTATTGCCCTTTGACTCAATAAGGGCAGACAACTCTCCAAATCTTAGGGAATAGTGGAGGGAAGACCCAAGGCTCCCCCACACGCTCGGAGTTTGAACTCTCTTTTGCTCATCTCCCCCATTTACTCACTCACTGACACATGGGCATATGCTGCACCACAAAAGTACAATATCTTCCCATGTAATCTCGGTTGTATTTTCAGCATTGTGACACATGTTCTTTTGTTCCTATAGATGCCCATAATATGGTCTTGGCAGAGGGCAAGAGCGACCTTATACCCTGCATCTCACAGCACCTTACATCACTCGCCGCTACAACGGCAAGCACCAGCACAGATACATTCAGTCCGGGTAATTGAGATAGTGACATTCAGGAAGGAGTACTGGGTGAGTTACAGAGTACGATGATTGAGTGAAGGTGGAAAAGGAGGAGCAGAATCATACTGCCTGGACAGCCAGCCCAAGTCTCCCTTCAGTTGCTGAGGCCAGAGATTGGGACTTCACAGAGCCTGCCTACAATCAAAGCTTCATACAAGAGCAGTCATTTTGTGCAGTTATTCAAGTGAGTGCCGAACTCCAGTTTGTGGCAACTACAAAGAAGTCCACTACTCAGATCTGCGCAACGGTCCATGATCACCTAACTGAATGCTTGACCACTCCATCTTCAGCAGAGCTCCCATTGACAGAAATCCTAAGCTTAGTTGCTGTATGGTTAATACATGCTCTAACTAGGCACTTTGGGCTTCAAGGTACTGCAGTCTTTTTGTCTGGTTTCAACATGCTGGGGGATCAGATTGAGTGAGCCAAAACACATTGGGATCAGGTGGGAAAGTAGAGTTGAGGTCGAGGATCAGCCATGATCTTATTGAATGGTGGAGCAGGCTCGAGGGGCCGTATGTCCTACTCCTGCTCCTATTTCTTATGTTCTTATGTAACATAGGGTTCAACGACCTCTTCGCTGCCCAACACGAGATGACACTTCCTGTAAGTTGTCACATTTACTTCCTGTAACAATTTTCCCATCACTTTTTGTTGATAATATCCCTATTGTTATAAAACAATGTATCCTCCAACTCACCAGTGAACAATGCCAAGGTGGATCTGCTAGCATATAACAAAATGATCCGTAGCTAAAACTAACCTTTTATTTAATACATAATCCAATGCAATGATAATAAATCACAGACTTAAAAATGAATAAATTCTGGAATAATAATGATTGATGTGATTATAATGAGATAATACAAATTGTGTAAATAAGTTTATAAATTCATCATTGTCCTTTGAAATTAATATCTGTAAAATGCAAAAACCTATTTTATTCAATGCTTTTTACTGTATTACTTCCTGAATCTACCGAGTTATTCGGCTTCCATAGTAAGGACTCACAGTAGTGAGAAAGAAATGACCCTTTAACAGCACGTCCTTTATTTGTAGTATGTACACAATCATTATAGCATATTCCCGAGAGACAAGCACTCAGCCCATATTAACTTGATGTATGCTTATTGGTTACAAATAATCTACACATAATGAATGCCTCATCTCACACTTCAGGTATCAGACGAAGAAGTTGAATGCCATGGCCTGGTTATACTTATGAGCGAGAGTTTCATAATAACTGGTGACAGCACTCTTATATCATAGCTCATATCCAAATCAAATAGTAGGTCAGTGAAATTTAGATGTTCAGTAATTACCCTGTGAAATACCAACAACTTTCAATATATATATAGCACCTGTAACATAGTCAAACGTCCCAAGGTGCTTCACAGGAGCATAATACGACAAAAGGTGACACCAAGCCAAAGTAAGGGACATTAGGACAGGTGAGCAAACGATTCGTCAGAAAGGTAGGTTTTAAGCTGAGTCTTAAAGGAGGCAGAGAGGTCGAGAGATGAAGAGATGTGGAGAGGGAACTCCAGAGCTTAGGGCCTAGACGACTGAACGCCAATGGTGGAGCGAAGGAAGTGGGGCATGCACAAGAGGCCAAAGTTGGAGGAATGCAGAGTTCTCGGAGGGTTGCAAGGCTGGAGGAGGTTACAGAGATAGGGAGAGGCAAGACCATGGAGGGATTTGAATACGAGGGTGAGAATTTTAAAATCAGGGCGTTCTGCGGTAGATCAGCGAGCACAGCGTAATATCAGCAACACTGAATGGGTGTAGTGTAAGAGAATCCCTTCCGTTCTACACCATCTCAACATGCCCACTCCAGAGAAATTAATGAATTAAAGCTTCATTGAAGAGCTCTGCAAATGAGAATGTCTAAAATGCCAATTAATAAAATGTTTAAAACCAATGCGAGTCCCATCCAAGGGTAAAGACTTGTTTGTCATCATAATTGTTTGCTGCTCATAGGTCTGTCCATGCCAGGGTATCAGGTTTTGTTTACATGGGCTCTATTGGTGCATATCTTGGAGCCTCATGGGCCACGCAAGTTCAACTAAATATCCCCCATCAAGTTGCTGACACTCCCGGATCTAGATGTTCTAATTTGGGGTTTACCCACTAATAAGACAACAGTGCTAATAACAACAGCTTACATTTATATAGTGTCTTTAACGTAGTAAAACATTCCAAGGTGCTTTACAGGAGTGTTATCAAACAAAAGTTGACACCAAGCCACATAAGGAGATATTAGGATAGATGAACAGAAGCTTGGTCAAAGAGGTAGGTCTTAAGGAGCGTCTTAAAGAAGGAGAGAGGTAGAGAGAGGTGGAGGGGTTTAGTGAGGGAATTCCAGAGCTTAGGAAAACAGCCCCACAAAATTCCAACAGGCAAAAACTAGCAAATATGAAATATAAGCACAAATAGGGCCGAGTTGTCTAGGCTTCAATCATCAGCTTTGAAGAGCACGGGGGCCAGTTTTAGTCCAATGGCCATCCCAGCCGTAGCCTGCTCTAATGCTGGCGAGCTGCAGACAAATCAGAGCAGCACTGTGGATTTTCTCTTCACTCCTTACGCAGAAACACCTTGATGTCTCTGTCTCAAGCTTAAATCAGATTAGGACCTCATTTATGCAAGACATCACAGGCAAGCCCATGGCCTATCCCTCTGTGATACAGTACACCAGGTTGAAGCCATCCTCTTTACAATTCTTTTTAGAAGGCTTGTCCTAGTTTAATTTCCACCCAGTTTTCACCCTTCCCCCTCTTCCTCTCCTGCAGTAATGCTGGCGTATGGTTCAGTCGATGGAGGTAGCCATCAGAAACAAAGAGAGAGACAGAGAGGAAAAATGACTTGCATTTATATAGCGCCTTTCACGACCTCAGGATGTCCCAAAGCGCTTTACAGCCAATTAAGTATTTTTGAGTGTAGTTACTGTTATAATGTAGGAAACACAGCAGCCAATTTGCGCACAACAAGATCCCACATAAATAAAGGATTAATATTGGCCAGGACACTAGGGCGAACTCCCCCGCTCTTCTTCTTCAAAAAACGCAGTGGGATCTTTTACTTCCAGTTGAGAGGCAGACGGTCTTATGTTCATTAATAAATAGACATTCTTATTATGAACACAGCTAGCTTTTGCTAGCTACTTTTATTGAGCACATGTGGACTAGGTACAGTATCTGTAGAGGCTTCCATCTTGACTGCTGCCTTGTGGGTAGCCTAGTGCCTCATTGGTAATGTAGTCTTAATATACATACAGCTGGGTAGTGTAGTCTTATACATACAGCTATATACAGCTCTACACAGCTCTACGGCTCCACCTAGTGTCCACTATAGAATGACATGTTATTGATCATTACAGACGGGGCCTCAGTTTACGGTCTCATCTAAAAGACAGCACCTCCGACAATGCAGCACTCCCTCGGTACTGCCCCTCCGACAGTGCAACACTCCCACAGTACTGCCCCTCAGACAGTGCAGCACTCCCTCTGTACTACCCCTCCGACAGTGCAGCACTCCCTCGGTACTGCCCCTCCGACACTGCAGCACTCCCTCGGTACTGCCCCTCCGACAGTGCAGCACTCCCTCGGTACTGCCCCTCCGACACTGCAGCACTCCCTTGGTATTGCCCCTCCGACAGTGCAGCACTCCCTCGGTACTGCCCCTCCGACACTGCAGCACTCCCTCGGTACTGCCCCTCCGACACTGCAGCACTCCCTCGGTATTGCCCCTCCGACAGTGCAGCACTCCCTCGGTACTGCCCCTCCGACACTGCAGCACTCCCTCGGTACTGCCCCTCCGACACTGCAGCACTCCCTCGGCACTGCCCCTCCGACACTGCAGCACCTCCTCGGTACTGCCCTCCCTCGGTACTGCCCTCCCTCAGTACTGTCCTGGAGTGTCAGCCTGGATTTTGCGCTGAAGCCTCTGGAGTACGCCTTGAGCCCACACCCTTCTGACACAGAGGCAAGAGTGCTACCAGCTGAGCTATGGTTAACATCTGCAACATCCAAATAAGAAAGTATTTATGTAGCACTTATCACACCCCAGGACATCCACTGGAGTGTCGGTCTAGATTTTGTACTATGATCCTGAAGTGGGGTTTGAACCCACGACCTTCTCATTCAGAATGCTACCAGCTGAGCCACGCGGACACCACACCCCAGCCATTCTTCACAAGCAGCAGCATAGACAGTAATGAATTGAATTTCCTCTGTGTGCTCTTTACTGCACTTGTTAATGTGTTTGCATTAATTCTTGCCTGCAGCATATTAACAGTTTCTAACCTGTTCAATTTTATTTTCATTCTAAAATAGTGCACAGAGGAAATGAAACCGACAAGTGTTGGTGAGCTCCACGCCATGAGGAGGGGAGCAATCAGACTTAACCAAAGCCTGTCTTGCCTCAAATGGATACTTCCAGGGGAGCGTCACTGAACGGAATGCAGGTGAATAATAAATTCCGTTCCCTACAGGTGTGTACGCGCTGTGTACTCACCCGTAGGGCCAATGGAAGTGCCGGTTTTACGCATGCACTGCACATGCGCTGGAAACCGGAACTTCCATTCTTCAAAGAAAGGGCTTCACAGGTCAGACGCCTGCGCCGGAGAGGCAGCGCGTACGGCTGGAACTTCCGGTTTTTTCAGCAGTTGCTTCAGTCCAGGTAAGTCTGAAACAGCTGCGCCTGGAAAAGCCAGTGCAAGGCTTGCTTTTACCAGGCTAAGAGGTAAAGAAAGTAAAAGAAAACTTTTTTTCCACTGATTTATCATTTTTAAATACTTTAAAGAAAGGTAAGTTTATTTTTAGCCCCGTTAAAAACTTTAATAGTTTTTTTCAAAAATTTAATTTTTTGTTTAAAATAGTTAATTTATGTAATTTATAGTCATTTTAAAAATGTGGTTTAAAAAAAAAATTATTTGAAGTTTTACTTATGTTTTGGGGCTGATCTCTATTCAGGTCTTCCTGTCAAATCTATGAATGGAGATTCCCTGCTCTGATTAGCTCCCCATGGCCCACGTGATCCCAGGGACGCTGCGAACTACCTGCGCCCCTGGGGTATGCGGGCCCACCGGCAGTTTGAAGAGGCACAGCAACGGAATTCTGTGCATCCCGGGAGCCCTCTGGTCCAGGCGCAGATTTTTCCGGATCGCAGCCCTCTGCCCGCGGGAGGGCTGCGAACGGAATTTCTGGGCCACAGTGTTTAGTGGAGGAATCATAGTTTACTTACTTTTCAATTCACTTTAACAGTGTATCTTGGTAATATGATTTTTTGATATATGTGGCACTGTTTGGGCGAGACTACAGACAAATGCCGGAATTTTCTCGGGTGGTGGCGAGCGCGATCGGTGGCGGGCCGGGTGGGAAAGTTGTTATTTTTGACAGCGGTTCAGGAACCCGCCGTCATCTTGCTCCCACGCGCTTTTCCTCCAGGTGCGTCAGTCATCGCGGAGACAACCCAACTGGCAGCGGCGTGCAACCCAATTGAAATGATTATCGGGTAGTTTACAGGCACTTAAGAGCCTTTTTCTCCTTACCTTTTAAATTCCCCTGCATGGCCACGGGATTCACGCAGCTTGGGAATCACGTCTGTCAACCTGAGGCGGGAGTTCCATGGCCATTGCTCCAGCTGATTACTTGACAGCATCAACTGTACAGTAAAAGCTCCCACCTGACAGATGATCACTTTCCTCAGGCAGAAGCTATTGCTCAGTCCATTTCCAGCACAGATTCTGCAGGCTGCAAGTGTTTCCAGCAAAGTCTCCATCCAGTCTCACCTCATTGGAAGAACTCTCTCACCATTGACAGATTGCTTCTGTCATCTGTACTTCACCTGCCATCTATTCCATCAACATGGGTGCTGTTTATACTGTCTCACCTTGGTCCTCTGAATCGGGCCACGATGAGCCCCAACACCAGCAGCACCAGGCACACCATCAGTACCAATAACAACGCCACACAAACCTTCTCCGCAATCACCTGATGCTGCACGGGATAGAGGGCATCAGCACCCGAGCGCATTGCTGCCTGGGACGCCAGTGATGGTCTCATCAAGGCCAGATTTACTTCACTTGATGCTGTACACCCATATGGCTGCCACATGATGTGCCAGGTTGGCACCAACACCATAAAGCATCCCTACAATGTCCAAGCCATTCCTTTCACACTCATCACCATTGCAAGGAGTACCATTATGTCTCTCCATTCACTGCAACTCACTAAGCCAGTTCCAAAGGTGCACACAAATCTGTCCAAGGCCGGAAAATGTTGAAAATAAAGATTTTTATGTTTGACACCACATTAACAGAAACTTTACATAAACATTGGATAAAATACCCAAGTGGCTACCCTTGTGTGTTGTTAGTTGGTATGATTGCACTAGGATGAGGGTGAGTGTGAGGGGTGGCTAGTGAGATGGGGAAGTGATAATGTAGATAGACAGGGATGTGTGGAGGTGCAAGGTAAGTTGGTGTGAGTAAGGATGTGGGTAGGGAAGGCAGAGTGATGGGGATGTGATGAGAGGCAGGATGAGGTTGAGTGTGGCTTTGTACTAATGTTTCGTGATCTAATGAGATCAGTGAAATGTTTGCGGCACTGCAGCCTGGTCCTCCTGACCACATCCCTGCTGGTGACCTCCTGTGCTAAAGGGGTAATTACAAGTCCTAGCCCTTCCCGGGCTACCCCAGATCAGGCGTATTCCCCAGACGTTCACCTTCAACTTAAGTTAGAGATAGCCGAATTCCATAAGACGCTTAAATGGGTCTAAAGGTTCAGGCTATCTCTCCCTAAAGGAAAGGAATGACTGAAGATGTTACCGTCCTCCAGATAGTACTTTTAATAAGTTGAACTAGACTGTAACCTTCCAGATATTATGAGGGTCAGGAATACCCCTCAAAATTCTGCAACTCCTTACAAAAGAGTGTACAGAAATTGGGTTTGCGAATTTATACAGAATTACTCTTTGAGACAATTCTAAAAATATAGGGCTAAAAATTGAGTAGCGCCCCAATTAGGGCGCTAACTTCGCTGGGGCGCTAAAAGTAGCGCCCCAGAAAAATTAGCGTCCCCGCACTGGAAATTGAATGGTTTGCCCCAAGAGGGAAGGTGGGCGCTACTGGAAGTGCCTTGCATCCCTCTTGGGGCGCTGAGAGTCGGTATTGCGGCGTTATGTGCCGCAGCGCCACACAGCTGGGCCCCCGGGGATCGGGAGTGCAGGCAGCACTCCCCGGGGGGGGGGGCGCTTCAGGAGGTCTGGGACGGGAGTGCAGGTAGGTGCTGGCAGGCAGGCAGCAACAAAAATGGCCGCCCCACACCTCGCCTTTAAATTGTGCCTCCCCGGCCGCAGGTACGCCCTCCTGACCCCGTCGGACATAGCATCTGGCGGTAAGTCAGGGGGCGCTCCCGAAGATCGTGGCTGGGGCATGAGCTGGGTGCTGCGCACACTAATGACATCATCGCCAGCGGCGCAGCGCCACAGGGCGCTACCGGTTAGCGCCACCACTAACCTCCCACTGAATTTTGCGGGAGGCATGGGCAGTGCCACGCCCAGACACTAGTTGCTTTGCGTCCCGTTACCGCCCTCTTAAGGCGCTAACGGGAGGTGCAACCAACTGAATTTTTCCCCCATATAGTTTTATTTAAGAGCCGACATTCAGTTAACAGCTGTTGAATCAGTCGCAACATTAACAATTCAAAATACAAATAGCTTACTTTTCTTATTTCTCAGGGATCCTTATTTTCAAATCTTTACTTCATTACATTTCTACATTTCTTACTTATCTCTAAATTCCAGAACATCCACTAAAATCAATTACTTTGATTACCCGAGACTCAGTTAAAAACTTACAGAGCATGCCTGTGAAGTTGAGAAATGCTTGCCCCGTTCAGCGAGTTCTGACTTTCTGCTTGAAAAGCTCTTATTTTTATACTCTTTTTGTAGTGGTTTCTTCTTTGAAGTTCTCTGCTGATATCAGCTAATTGTCTTATTCATTCTCTCTGTTTGAATGCTTTCTATCTTACTGTTAATTCAACTATTGTATGCATAATTATGTCGCTACCTTTAGTTGTTTCAAAAACCATCATAAAAACAATATGACAGCTATGGTTTCTGTTTGATGCCATTCTTACAAAATTCCTTTCATTCAATTCTTAATATTGGCTTAACTGGTTTTTAGCAGACATTGTGACTCCATGCTGCTCCAAGTTCAATACAAACACAATGTAATTGCTTGGTGTATCTATTGAAGTCATATCTTCAAAGTGTTCTTGTTGGTATCATATTTACTATATGTATAAATTAAAGACACTTCGACCAGAGTGTTTCATGCATTTCTAGCTATCTCAATTGGTTGCATATTTAATCGTGTTTCCTGTCTTCCAAGTTTAACGTAAAAACTATTTGACCAGCAGGTGTTTCTTTTACTTGATGGCATCTTTTCAAAGGCACATGGTTCTTTTAATGTTTGTGTTTCTGTTTTACGTGTTAGTTCTCAACACTTTAAACTGGGCATTCTCATTGTGTTCCCTCCAAACTCTAGACCTTTCAGAAGCATCAAACTGCCATTTCAATGGGGTAATTGTTTTAGTATATTTAACTAATTCCCATTTCAAAGCTCGTTTGGTTTTTTACAACTTTGTTAAACAACTGATCTTTATCTCAGAAGCCTGTATTTCTGTTTGCAGCCTGTGTCTCCGAGGCTTTATATTTTTAAACCCAGTATATCATGTATTAATAATATCAGTATTAAATCAGCATTCTGTTCATATTATGGTGTATCTTTCTGAAATATGGCTTATTCCCTCACAGTGCAATCTGCAACCAGGCTGTCTCGGTCTCCTGGGGAGGTCTCTTCCGCCCATCGGAAGGGAAGAGGACCTCCCTGTGTGCTCTGACTCCCTCCATATGGAGGGAGTCATTGGAGAACCTGAGTGCAACCCTCTGCCTCTGTGCAGTGATTGTCAGTGTTTGCAACACTCCAATGCTGTCGTGCACTGGCAGCACTATCTTAGATTAAACTTCAAATGTGATGTGGCCATGGTCCCTTTAACGATCCCGGCTGATAACGCATCATGAATGACATCACCAGACCCACTCCATCTCATTGGGCCGGGTAACATGCTGGGGGGGCTTAACAGGCCCCATTAAGGGAAGTTCATTTTCACCAGCGGGGTGGAGTCAGCAGCGGGGTCGCGACCCACCACGGACACCGGCCGTACCGGACCCACCCAGGTAGGCAAAGTTCCGGCCAAACATTTTATGGAATAGTCACCAAGTGTAACATTAGCCAACAATTTGTTGGTATATCCCATCCTTACATAGTCACCAAATAGCACATAGTTGCTGCACATTAACAAATCTGTTCATTTCCAATTATTTTAAATCAGAATGAAAATTGTTATTTGAAGAAAAATCCTGCTTTCATCCTTCGAAGGGCCATTTGACCATGGAAAATGACTTGGTAATTTGGGGCTTTGACTTTGTTTTCCACATCACATCAGCAATATGCTAAATTTGTACTCCCAGATCTAGATAGAGCTGCAACTTTTTGTCGATGTAATTGGAAACGGATGGCTGATGATTCGGGACATGCAGGTTATGACAGATTTGCATTAATCCGAGAGGTACTGAAGATTGAATTTATATATCCATTCACTCTATATGTTTGGGGGGGGGGGGTTCTGACTATACGTTGTGGCAGAGAACCTCACCCACCCTAATGCATATCAGAAAATTACCAAAATAACCTGGACCTTGTTTTTGCATTGATGTCTCATTCTGAGAACGATGCTAATCTGGTAGAAGCTAAGGCCCAACTCCTTACAGTAGATGGTTTCACTGCTTCTGCTTTATCTTATTCCACATTCTGTACCCAATTTATTAGATTAATGACTTCCTCAGTCATGTTGCTTTTGGAGTTTGAGTGCGTGTATTTTTATCATCATTTACATCTCTTCTCCATCCGATTTTTTTGCTGAAATATGGTTAAATCAGGACACTTTATACAAATATCCCAGATATTCATCTGTTTTAACATTCAAAATATTGGGTCAGGGCGAAAGTTCTCTGTATTTCCTGCTGACTTGGAAGTAAACTTTCACTGCAGTTGACAGAAATTGAAGATAGCAAGAAAGTGGATTGAAAGGCCTGAAACATTTTTTTTTTTTTTTAAATGCTCTTCATCAATGTCTATCTACACATTGAAAGTGCTGTATAGAATGCATACTTTCTGTAAGTGTCACACTTGCCTTCTTTAATACTTTCCCTTCAGACTTTCCCCCTTCACATCTTGTTGATGAGAGCCCTGGGGGGGAAAATGTGTTTGGTTAGTACCGCCTGTGAGCGCCTCCGGGGAGCGCCAACGACTTACCGCCCGTGCCTGGCGATTTTAGCGCCGCCCGCGAAATTGAACTGGCGGTTTGCAGTGGCGCTAAACACTACCGCCATGATCTCCTGCGCCCGGAGATCGTGACATCATCCAAGCGCGCATCGGCCCGGACCAAAAATGGATTCTTAGCCCCCCCCCCCCCCGCCTCAGCGCCTGGCGTTCGGAACAACAGGTAGAGGGGGACGGTTTTCAGTCGGCTGGGAGCAGGGGGAGCGCTATTTAAAGGCGTGCGCTTCCTGTTTTTTCCTGTCGGCAATCCATTCTGCCTACTCAGGTTGAGAGAGGCGTCTGGAGACATTTAACGCTGTCCTACTTGAAGGAGTTTTGGTCGTCAGCAAGACTTATCAGGTTCCCATTTCTGTACCCTTTAGTATTACCACATTTAAAAGATTTAATGTGGGCTGTACTGGCACGGGGCCTCGCCCTCCAGTTTCACCGTCGGAGGCAGCGGAGGCGGAGAGAGAGAGTGGAAAACGTGGCCAGAGGGAGGAGGGCCAACAGGGCTCTCCACAGGAGACCTTACCCTCCCAGGGTATTCCAGGAGCAGTTCTCATATATCCATCTGTCCAAGAGGCAGTGTTTTATAAGGTTCCGCTTCAGCAAGGAGGTGGTCACTAAGCTCTGCCACCTCCTGCAACCAGAGCTCCAGCCTCAGCTCAGGACCAGGACATCTCTGTTGGTGGCAGTGATGATGACAGTGGCTCTCAATTTCTACGCCAGCGGCTCCTTCCAGGCTTCAACAGGGGATATTGCGAACATCTCTCAGTTCGCTGTTCATTGCTGCATCCGGGAGGTCACAAATGCTCTCTACAAAAAGGAGAAGGGAGTACATCTCATTCCCATGACCCGAGACAAATAGCTTGAACGCACATGTGGCTTCGCTAGGATAGCGGGCTTCCCCATGGTTCAGGGTGCCATTGACTGCATGCACATGGCATTGCGGGCACCTCATGAAAATGCAAAACTTTTCTGCAACTGCAAATGCTTCCAATCTCTCAACGAGCAGTTGGTCTGTGACCACAGACAGCGCATCCTCGCCATCAATGCCCGCTATCCTGGCAGCAGCCATGATTCATTCATCCTGCGCCAGACTGGTGTCCCAGACCTGTTCCAACCACCGCATCAACCTCGTGGCTGGCTCCTCGGGGTCAAGGGTTATCCACTCCGCACCTGGCTGATGTCACCGCTCCGTAACCCCAACACTCCTGCTGAGCTCGCATACAACGAGAGCCATAGTGCCACCAGGAACCTTATTGAACAGACGATTGGCGTCCTGAAGCAACGGTTCCAGTGTCTTGACTGTAATGTATATACCTTTAAGGGGGGAACTATCTTTTACAGCTCATGTATACTGCAGTACCGGCAGTGACCACACCTGTATATAACACTGAGTAGTAATCTGTAAAGATCAGTTCCAGTGTGAGCCACGTTTAGTAAACACCTGTTGTACCGTTCTCCTGCAGTCTGTGTCTTATTATACACAGACACAACATTGGCGACAAGGCAAGTTCGAACCTACCTGCAACTCTGCATCACCTCCCGGGGATTCGTTCCTGGAGATCAGTGGATTGGAGGTCAAGGCCAGAGACTCGGGCGTCGACCACGGGCAACCGCCCAGTCATCCAGCAGAGACTCGAGAATTGCGGGGGAGGCTGTCGAGAGCCAGGCTTGGCTTTCCAGTCGAGGTGGTCCAGCGAAACGGGCTGGCAACAGGTAGTGCGCAGACCCTTCCTGGACAGCGGCGGGCTAGAGCCTGACCGAGCGGCACAGCAAAGGGCCGAGCAGCATCGACGGGGGAGAGAGAGAGAGGGCAGAGCGTACAGGGCGCAGCCGGTGTTCAGGGGCCGAGCAGCGTCGAAGAGAGGGAGAGAGAGACGTGCAGAAACCCGCGAGGCGCCGCCATTGCCACGAGGACCGCCGAGAGCGGCGTTGGCAGCAGCGCAGGAGAAGCACGCGAAACCTACAGGGCGCCGCCATTGCCACGAGAACCGCCGGGAGCGGCGTTGGCAGCAGCGGGGGAGGAAGGAAAGCGCGGGAGATGCCATTTTAAGCCATTGGGAGACGCCATTTTAAACGAGACCCAAAATGCCGAAGAGTGGCAGTATCACCGCATTTGACAATGAAGTCGAAGTCGAACGAATAGAGGTATACTGCAAGGCAAATGAGGTGTCAGATGACAAGAAAGCGTTGGTATTGTTAAATTTAATGGGTGCAAAGACGTATGGTTTATTACGAAATCTAGTAACCCCAACGAAGCCAATGGAAAAGAGTTTTGAAGACATAGTAACGATACTACAGGAACATTTAAACCCCACACCGCTGCTGATAGCAGAAAGATTCAAGTTTCACAAACGGAACCAGCATAAGGATGAAAGCAATGCTGATTATTTAACAGAACTGCGCAAACTATCGAAACACTGCCAGTTTGGAGCGGGACTGGCAGATACCTTAAGGGACAAGTTTGTGTGTGGGCTTCAAAGTGAAGGAACCCAGAAACAACTTTTATCTGAAAAGGAAAAGGCTTTCAGCATTGCGGTATCATATGAAGCAGCAGCACAGGGCGCTGCAGAGATACAACAGAGACCGCAAGAATATGGCACAAACGAAATGTCATATAGAACAGAGAAGTGCTATCGCTGCGGCAGAACAACACACGACCAGAATGATTGCTGGTTCAAAGACAAAGTGTGCAGACAGTGTGGAAAAGTAGAACACATAGCACGAGTCTGCAGGTCGGGAAAGAAAACCAGCAATAAGAAACCTACCAAAGAAAAGTACAAGAAGGTACATAAGATGACGGAGAATAATTCAGATGAACAAAAGAGTGATAACGACTCCGAAAGCAGGGAACTGAGTTGTCTGAAACTACATAATGTGATCACAACAGAGGATCACCGAACCATTTGGGTCACTCTCGAGATAGCAGGAGTCCAGGTATAGATGGAATTGGACACAGGATCAGCCCTAACAGTCATAAACCGACGGGACTACAAGCGGCTATTCTCACACATACCCTTGAGAGACACAAAAATTATTTTGAAGACGTACACGGGGCAGAAAGTCTACCCCAAAGGAAAAATAAGGGTGACCGTTATATATAACGATAAGGAAACACCAAAACTAGACCTGTATGTATTGCAAGATGGAGGACCACCATTACTGGGACGTGAATGGATCCGGAAAATACAACTGGATTGGCATTCCATACAGGCACTGACTGTGGCTGACAAAAAGGATGATGACGTCACACCTGGGCGACTGTCAAAGATCCTAACTGACGCGAAAGAAGTGTTCCAGCAAGGACTCGGAACACTAAAAGGCATGACAGCGACGAGTAAAATTGAAGAAAACGCAAACCCAAATTTTTTTAAGGCCAGACCGGTACCTTATGCGATCCGCCCAGCCGTTGAAGCAGAGCTGGAGAGTCTGGAACGTTCAGGTGTACTGTCCAAGGTAGACTGGAGCGAGTGGGCTACACCCATCATCCCTGTGATGAAAAAGTCGCTGAGCAGCACGCCTGGGGAACCAAGGAAGGTTCGCATCTGTGGGGACTTTAAGGTAACAGTGAACCCGGTCCTTCACACCGTACAATATCCACTTCCGCGGATTGAAGATATTTTCGCCTCGCTATCTGGAGGGAAACGCTTCACTAAGATTGATCTGGCCCAGGCGTATCTGCAAATGGAGGTAGAAGAGGCATCAAAAAAATACCTCACAATCAACACCCATAAAGGTCTCTACCAATACAATCGGCTGGTATTCGGGGTAGCATCAGCTCCGGCTATTTGGCAGAGGGCAATGGAACAAGTCCTGCAAGGGATCCCAGGGACCCAGTGTTATTTGGATGACATCCTGGTCACGGGCGAAAATGACAGTGATCACCTTGCCAACCTGGAGCAGGTGCTCACTAGATTGCAGGAATATGGGTTCCAAGCTAACCGCCCCAAATGCGAGTTTTTTAGAAAACAGATCTCGTATTGTGGCCACGTTATCGATAAAGAGGGGTTACATAAGTCCCCAGAGAAGATTGAGGCAGTAGTCAAGGCTCCAGCACCGGAAAATGTGTCACAACTGAGGTCGTTCCTCGGGCTGGTAAACTACTACCATAAGTTCTTGCCAAATTTGTCTACAATACTACACCCACTGAACACCCTACTGCAAACTGGGGTGCCATGGAAGTGGAGTGACGAATGTAGATGAGCTTTCCAGAAGAGCAAAACACTAATCACATCGAAAGAGGTATTGGCCCATTACAACCTAGCATTACCAATTCGGTTGGCATGTGATGCATCACCCTACGGCATTGGAGCGGTGCTGTCGCACAAATTCTCGGACGGCTCAGAGAGGCCAATAGCCTTTGCGTCACGATCACTAACCTCAGCCGAGCGTAACTACGCCCAGATTGACAGGGAGGCCCTCAGCCTAGTGTGGGGAGTGAAAAAGTTCAATCACTATCTGCACGGGCAGAAATTCACCTTGCTGACTGATCACCAGCCTCTTGTCTCCATTTTTAATCCGAAGAACGGCGTTCCGGCGATGACTGCGCAACGACTACAAAGATGGTCACTTTTTCTAGGGGCGCACCACTATGAGATTGAATATAAGGGCACGAAACAGCATGGAAATGCTGATGGGCTATCACGCCTGCCACTGCCTACTGCGGAGGAAGCACCAGCAGTGGATCCTGTCGAAATATTCCATTCGACTATAGTTGAATACCTACCGGTAACTAACGCTTGTATCGAAATGGAAACCCGAAATGACCCGACACTGTCTCGGGTATATGATTTGACGGTGAAGGGATGGCCAGCACATGGCGACTCACTGTTGCCAGCATTCTCGACAAGGAGAGAACAGCTGTCAGTGTGCCGGGGGACCTTGATGTGTGGATCCCGAGTGGTAATTCCACCCAAGTTAAGGGATAGAGTGCTCAATGAGCTTCATGAGGGTCATCTGGGAGGGGTAAAAATGAAAAGCCTAGCCAGGGCTTATGTGTGGTGGCCGGGAATCGATAAACAAATCGAGGACCTGACCAAGAACTGCTCAGGATGCCAGAAAGTCCAAAATGCACCACCACAGGCCCCTCTACACCCATGGGAGTGGCCCTCATCTCCATGGCAACGGGTGCATATTGATTTTGCTGGTCCATTTATGGACTCAATGTTTTTAATAGCCATGGACGCGCACTCGAAATGGCCTGAGGTCATCAAAATGTCCTCCACCACCACGGAGAAAACTATTGCAGTCCTACGGACCATTTTTGCCAGGAATGGCTTGCCAGAACAGATTTGCTCCGACAATGGACCACAGTTTTTGTCCGAAGAATTCCGGAGGTTCTTGAAAAAGAATGGGGTAAGGCATTACACATCCGCCCCGTATCATCCAGCCACAAATGGATTGGCTGAGAGGTTCGTACAAACCTTTAAGAAGGCAATAAAGGCTATGTACAATGACAACATTCCACTGCAGCACAAGGTGGACAATTTCCTGTTCGCCTACCGGAATGCGACACATGCAGTCACCAACCAGGCCTTAGCCATGATGTTCTTTAACCGAAGGTTAAGATCTCGCCTGGATTTGCTCAGACCAAACGTACGAAGAGATGTTGAGAGTAAGCAATTCCAGCACATCCATGAGAAACCAACAAGGAGCTTCAATGTAGGGCAACCAGTCTTGGCCCGCGACTACCGAACAGAAAAATGGCAGCCAGGAATGATATGCACACGGCAGGGCCCCCTAATGTGGACATTGGGGAGAGCATCGTGAGATGCCATGCTGACCAGATCCTAGAGTCACAGGAACAAGTCAACCCCATGCCTTGCCCATACGTACCTGGTGATGAACCCGATGTACAGGTCGCATCTACCCCAGAAACAGTAGCATCGGAAGCTGATGAACCAACCGACGACAGGGGGCCAGAATCGCCTCCGCACCAAGAGCAAGACACTCGGGAAAGGCGCTATCCAGAAAGGATCAGGAAGCCTCCCCAAAGACTGAATTTATAAATAGACTATTTTCAGCTAATGTTGCATGTTAAAAGTGTTAATTGTAATTAGTTTGATATTTAATTGTTAAATAAGTGTTATGGTACTGTTAATCTAAAAGGGGAGGAATTATAATGTATATACCTTTAAGGGGGGAACTATCTTTTACAGCTCATGTATACTGCAGTACCGGCAGTGACCACACCTGTATATAACACTGAGTACTAATCTGTACAGATCAGTTCCAGTGTGAGCCACATTTAGTAAACACCTGTTGTACCGTTCTCCTGCAGTCTGTGTCTTATTATACACAGACACAACATTGACCACTCTGGAGGAGCGCTGCAGTACTCCCCTGATCGAGTTTCGGTTTTCATAGTCGTGAGCTGTATGCTGCACAACCTCGCAATTCTGAGGACCCAGCCATTGCCACCAGGGATTGGTGGACCACCTCAGGAGGAGAACGAGGAGGCGGAGGAGGAGGATGAAGAGGAGGGGGAGCAGCAACAACGTGGACGGGAGGCGCTCAATGTTGCTTCTGCAAGGACCGATCGTGAATGTCTCATAACACAGCGCTTCCAATGAATGACGGAGAAGATGCCATTTGGGCTCAACAACCACGTCATTACAGCCAGCCCGCAGCCCCTATGACCGGCCAAAGTTCCAATGAGAAACATGAGGAAAATTGTAACCTTTAAATAAATATTTTTATTCTTCTGAACATCTGTGTCTTATTAAACACAACCAATAACAAACAAACACAACAATTTATTACCAAAAACCACAGGTTCTTAGCACATCAAAATAATTCTTAACAAAGTGAACAAGATATTTATAAATACATCCCATCTTTGGTACAAACACTCCCCCCATTTGGTTGAAAAATTTTAGTTAGTGGGCCTTCTTCAATGATCTCCCTCCCCTTCGAACTTCCCCCCTCCCAACCCTACTGCTCCTCTGTAATGTGGCCCCAGTGGCTGCAGCAAGGCTGTTGGAAAGCTGCTGAGTCTGGGAGTCAGAGACTGCAGATGGTCTTGCAGGATGTCCTCGACCAGCTCTGAACCTGGAGAGACTGGCTGCAGACTGCACCAACTCTGCATGTGCGGCAGCAGCCTAGGCTGGCTAGGTTACAGGCTGTGGCAAGTGCAATGGCGGAGTGGCAGTGGTGGGAGCAGGAATGCTGTCATCCTGAGACAGGACAGCACCTTTCTGCTCGACCAACACACTACCACTCCCCCAGGGCAGAACCATAGCATCCGGAGCAATCTGCTCGAGCACAGATTGCTGGCCTGCAGCAGCCAGCGCTTGTGTGTCATCAATCTGAGACTGCATGAGAGCAATTGGACATTGGATGGCACCAACCAATGACTCAATTCCAGCACTAAGCCGTTGCGTTGCCTCAGCCTGTGCTGTAATAGTCGCTGCCACCTCACCCATTACACGCGGCAAGGGCTCTGGGTCCCCACGGTCTCTCTGCAACGAGGCTAGGATAGGATCGAGGGTTTGCGCACAGATGACAGCTGTGTTGGCGGCGGACTCCTCCACACTCCTAGCCAGTGCACCCATGCTCTTGGGCACCCTTGCCATTGCACCCATGAGCTCAGTATACATGCTCATCACCCGAGTATTCATCGCCGCGATATCGAGGTCCTTTTCCGAGTCCCATGCAGCTGAACTCGTGCGCGCACTCACCCTCCGGGGAGATGGCCCCCAAGCTTCCCTTCCCCCCATGGCGTTGCTGCAGCCCGCTGGGTCCTGGAGCTTCACCCATATCAGATCCAAATCCCCTGCTCCCCTCCAGTGACCGCGTGGTCCCACTATCTGATATGTCACCCTTGGGAGACACAGGCAGTGAGGCTCCGGCTTGGTGTTCCTGATCCTCTCCCGCGTCGCTGCCACTGGGAGGCTGAGAGACAGGCTGGTCAGATGGTGGCTCACTATCTGAAAGCAGGAAGGTACGAGAGTGGTTTTAACGTGAGGGGAGGGGGGCAGGAAGGGAGCAAGGAATGGAGACAGTATACTTAGATGGAAAGTGGGAAGGGCTTGTGTTGTGAGGGGGAAGTGGGATGACAGAGGAGAGAGAGATGATAAACATACCGTTGCTGTCTCCAAGGGGGTCGACCTCTCCGACTGCCACAACGCCCACGACCTGGGCCGCGATGATTCTGTGCAATCGCTCCTCCAGCTGTGTGAGGGGGTGCAGCTCCGCCTGACCTCCTCCCGTGTGTTGCTGCTCCCTCCGGTTATGTGAAAGCTTGGCCTGCAAGAAAAAGGACAGCGTATGAGTGAGTGTGCAGCCATGTGTTTGGTAGATGTGCCTACCATAGTTGAATAGCCGTTAATATCTGCAAGGTATGAGAGGTAGATGTGACATTTAGTGGATGGGCATAGTTGGTGGGTGAGTGTTGGGGATTTGGCAATTTATACCATCTGTGCATAGGGAGGTTGAGATGGTGGGATGTAGAGGTATTTCATGCATCTACTCACCCTGACCACCTAAGTGAGGTCGTTGAACTTCTTGTGGCACTGGGTGTGAGTCCTTTGGACCAGGCTCCTGGACGAGATGTAATGGGCCACCTCCCTCCACATCCTTGTAAACCCCCAGGGCAATGTCCTCCTGCCAGTCTCTGGGAACAGCACTGCCCATCGGCGTTCCACAGCCACAACCAGAGCCACCAATGCCTGGTCGCTAAACTGGTGAGCTCACTCCCTGGGCCTCTGAGCAACTATGATATTCATGGTTCAAGATTTACACCTCCTTGCAGGCCCAGGTCAAAAGCAGCAATGATCAGGGTGAGGCTGTGCAGCATGATTGACCCTCCCCTTTAAGAACTGGAAGGCGCCAATCTGTCTGAGGACTAGGTGATTGACAGCGCATGAGCTTGAGTAGCGCTCAGATAGTGCTCCGTTCCCCATCGTTAGCACCCTAAGAGATGTGTGTAGTGCTCGAATTAGCGCTCCAATCACCTCCAGGGGCGCTGGAGACGAATTTCCCAGTCGCTGGCAATAATTTGCGCCGGCCGATGTTAGCGCCCCAAAATGGTGGATACCAAATTTTCCCCCCCTATTGTTGTAAAGCAGTGTATGCCCCACTTCTCCATAAGCAACACCACGGAAGGTCTACTATATAAACCATATTTATGGATTCTGTGTTGAACTAGACATTATTGAGGCTTCATAGAATTAAGATATCGAACTGTATGTTCTTCAATTCCTGCAGGCATCGTCTTGTACGCACTTAGGACCATATAGTGAAAGCATCCAAAATCTTCCCCTGTAAAAGCGAGTCTGGAAATTCTAAAATAACAACAGAAAATGCTGGAAAAACTCAGCAGGCCAGGCAACATCCGTGGAGAGAGAAATAGAGTCAACGTTTCAGGCCGAAACCCTTCTGGAAATTCTAATTGGTTTTACAGCTTTGCATTAAGCATTCATACAGCAATATCACATGATAGTATTCCCAGAATATGATCGCTAAAGGATATTGTAATTGAAACAGGGCCTGCCTATTAAACATGCCTATTGCTGGCAGTGACATGTAACACATGGGACATTAATGTTAATTGAAAGAGGTCATAAGGTGTACCGAGCATGAATTCTGATGGAGTAGGTCATGGATCACTACTCTTGATTTCTCTGCAGAAGTAACTGAATTAGCAGAGGAAAGCCATTCCATTGCTATAATTTGCTTGGATTTTCAGAAGGCATTTGGTAAAGTTCTTCCTTTGCGAGCTAGATGGATTGAAACTTAACTTGGGAAAAGAAAGCAGAAGATGATCAATGGATAACACTTGTCTGGAGGGTGGAGGTGGAGTCAGTGACTCTTGGAGTTTGACAGGTATCAGTTCTGGGTCAGTAATACTCACAACATTAGTAAACAATATGCACATCAGTATTTTGGAAAATGTTAATTTAACTGTCAGTCACACTGAACGACATTTACATTACATCAACATATTGGACAAGAATGAGACAAGAGTAATCCTGGCACTCAAAACTCTAAATTATGAAGAGGCACGCAAAGAACTGAACTTGTTTTCATTGTTTAATTTAAAATGTGATCTGTCCGACAATGTGGAAAACTGCCCAGGTGTGTCCTGTCCACAAAAAACAGGACAAATCCAATCCGGCCAATGACTGCCCCATCAGCCTACTCTCAATCATCAGCAAAGTGATGGAAGGTGTCATCGACAGTGCTATCAAGCGGCACTTACTCACCAATAACCTGCTCACTGATGCTCAGTTTGGGTTCTGCCAAGACCACTCAGCTCCTGACCTCATTACAGCTTTGGTCCAAACATGGAAAAAGGAGCCGAATTCTAGAGGTGAGGTGAGAGTGACTGCCCTTGACATCAAGGCAGCATTTGACCGAATGTGACATGAAGGAGCCCTAGTAAACTGAAGTCAATGGGAATTGGGGGGGAAATTCTACACTGGCTGGAGTCATACCTAGCACAAAGGAAGATGGTTGTGGTGCTTGAAGGTCAATCATCACAGGCCCAGGACATCACTTCAGGAGTTCCTCAGGGCAGTGTCCTAGGCCCAACCATCTTCAGCTGCTTCATGAATGACCTTCCCTCCAACATAAGGTCAGAAATGGGGATGTTCACTGATGACTGCACAGTGTTCAGTGCCATTCGCAACTCCTCAGATAATGAAGCAGTCCATGCCCGCACGCAACAAGACCTGGACGACGTTTAGGCTTGGGCTGATAAGTGGCAGATAACATTTGCGCCACAGAAGTGCCAGGCAATGACAATCTCCAACAAGCGAGAGTCTAAACACCGCCCCTTGACATTCAATGACATTACCATCGCTGAATCCCCCACCATCAACATCCTGGGGGTCACCATTAACCAGAAACTTAACTGGACCAGCCACATAAATACTGTGGCAACAAAAGCAGGTCAGAGGCTGGGTATTCCGTGGCGAGTGTCTCACCTCCTGACTCCCCAAAGCCTTTCTACAAGGCATAAGTCAGGAGTGTGATGGAATACTCTCCACTTGCCTGGATGAGTGCAGCTCCAACAACACTCAAGAAGCTCGACACCATCCAGGACAAAGCAGCCCACTTGACTGGCACCCCATTCACTCCCTCCACCACCGGCGTACCGTGGCTGCAGTGTGTACCATCTACAAGATGCACTACAGCAACTCGCCAAGGCTTCTTCAGCAGCACCTCCCAAACCTCTTCCACCTAGAAAGACAAGGGCAGCAGACACATGGAAACACCACCACCTCCAAGTTCCCTTCCAAGTCACACATCATCCTGACTTAGAAGTATATCGCCGATCCTTCATCGTCGCTGGGTCAAAATTCTGGAACTCCCTACCTAGCAGCACTGTGGGAGTACCTTCACCACACGGACTGCAGCGGTTCAAGGTGGCGGCTCACCACCATCTTCTCAAGGGCAATTGGGAATGGGCAATAAATGCTGGCCTTGCCAGCGACGCCCACATCCCGTAAAAATGAATTAACAAAAAACAGAAGAAACAAGTGAAAATTTAAAAAGCCTCAAGTAAAATCAGTGTATCGTCGAGTTATCTTTTGCTCACGGAGTAAAAGACTCACTACACCTAATATACTTTCCACAAAAGCAGTTAAATCTGTGTTGGTTAATTGCTTTTAAAATAAAGCTTGCTTAATATCTGTTTATGAACAAGATCGAAGAATATAAGGAAACAGACAGAAGATTATCGAATCATTAAACTTGCATTTATATAGCACCTCATCACATCCTTCAGAAATGTCCCCAAACACTTCACATAGAATGAATTACTTCATGCAGTTATCATTGTTTTGTGGATAAACACGGCAACCATTTTACACCCGGCAAAGTCCCACAATTTGTTTCTGAAGGTGGTGGCCAGGCAGAACTCCCTGCTCTTCTTTATATTAATATCCACCTGACCCCATCTATCAGGTCCTTGATTTAACAGCTCACCCAAAGGAAGGCATTTCTGACAATATAGCACTCCTTCAGTTCTGCACTGAAGTGTCAGCCTAGATATTGAGTTCAAGTCCTGGAGTGGAAGTTGGTAAGTAATACAGACAACATAGGGAAATTTGCAAAACATGGTGCCCTTGGGGGGCAGCGGCCACAGAATGATCAAGTTTAACATGATCTGGGATTCAGCAAACTAAGGCTAGGTATACAAGTTCTAAGCTAACTTCAAAGAAATGTCAGAACAGCTGAAACAAATTGATTGGGAGGTTGTTCAAGAACAATTCAGTAGAGGACAGGTGGAGCACATTTAAAGACATAATGCTAAGTATGGAGGATAATACAATACCGAGGAACAGTAAGTGAAGAATAAATAAGTGTGACCCTAAATGGAGTAACAAATCAGAAGGAACATCAAACTTTACAAATGCTGCAGGTAAAAAGGTGCTGAATTGCAGATGAAATTGATGAGTACAGGACAGTTAGTATATTAAATGATTACTTTATTGAAGTATTCACTAGGGAAGACATGAGCAACATGCCCTGCCTAAATAACAATAACTCAAGCAGAGTTAATGGGCTGGATTTTGTTACTGGGGCGGGCTGGGGTCGTGTAATCCACTTTTCATGTTAGCCACCCGATTCTAAATCGATGTGGGAGAATGAAGCGATTTTAACTTAAGCGGGCAATTGAGTTCCAGCGTGTGGGAACCCATGGCCCAATTAGTTTTTTCAGTCTGAAACTCGCCTCCGATGATGTCATCATTGCCGCTGCATTTAAGGTCTGCAACAAGCCTTGCTTCTTCTGCAGACTGCCAACCTTTTGGCCTTTCATGTTAGAGGGACCTGGAGGCAGAATGCCCAGCGAGAGACCTAGGTCTGCTCCCAGGTTTGATGACTTTGCCCTGCAAGCTTTAGTGGAGGGAGCAAGAGCCAACAAAGAGGTGCTCTTCCCTTCTTCAGGGAGGAAGAAGCCTCCCCAGCAGACCAAGGCTGTGTGGATCCAGGTGGCCCAGGAGGTCAACTCTTTGTCAATAACCCGCAGAACCTGGCTTCAGTGCAGGAAGAGGTTTCATGACCTTCTGCGCACTGGAAAAGTGAGTATGACTTTCCCATCGCCCTCAATCTGATCCCCATTGCCTCTCCTCACCAGCATTCAGCTTTAGCAATCTCTTCCTCCACATCCCACTTGACACCGACATCCATGCACCCTTACCCATTCCCTCTCTCTCTATGGTCACATTCACCTAACTATTCGACTATGCAGCCCTCACACTCCCTATCACTGTGATGCTATGAAAACAACTGACAACACACAGGGAGGGCCCTTGGTCTTGCCACCTCACTCCATCTTTGTCTCCTTCTAAGCATCTATGCTATGGATTCTCTACACTCACTCCTTCATTCTCACTCAAACTCCACTTGTCTCCCTTATTGCAGGTAAAGAGAGCTCACAATAAGAGGGAAAGAGCGAGGACAGGAGGAGGGCCACCCTCAGTAGCCCACCTCACCCGCTGGGAGGATGCGGTCCTGGAGATCGTGGGACTCGAGGACGATGCGCAAGGGGGGAACGGACAGACGGGTGCATCACAGCAAGCTGGTGACAGAATAGTTTTCCATCTCTCTCATTGACATTGCATGAGTCGCTGATAATGATTCTGAAGCTCTAACAGATGGACTTATGATCATCTGCAATATGCAATGCGCATGTAACCTTGGCCTCACATCTCTAACTCTTTCCTTTACTCCCCCACAGGACCGTCGACAGCACCCATCCCCACTATCCAGGAGGAAGAGCCTGAGCATCCAGACTCCTCAGAGGAAGCTGCAGCCTCTGAGGGCGCAGCATCAGCAGAATTCAGCGCACCCAGCACCAGTGCAGACACTCACACCTCGGTGGGACCTTCGCAAGATAGAGTAGTGTTGTCACCTGGTGTATCACAGCTCACAAGTGAGCATCAGCAGATGGTGGAGACAGGGACAGCAGTGGAGAGTCCTCGTCAGAGAGCACAGGACTCTGCCAGCTCAGCTCAACTGCATGTCGACCCTCTGCCTCTGGGTCCATCCACAAGATCAGCAGTGCTGGAACTCCAGGAACAGATGCAGGAGTCTCTGGCAGGTTTTGTCTCCAGGGTTGATGTGAGTGTGGAGCGAATGGAGGAGTCCATTGCGAACATGAGCAGCGCCTTTGTGGAGTCATTGGTGCATGAACGCATTACCATGGAAAGGATGGTAACCTCCATGGAGGTGATAAGTCGCCAGAGTGCAGAAAACATGGTGAGTGTTCTGAATAGAATGACATCTCTGGAGGAGCGATGGTCATCTATTGAACAGAGAAACCAGACCTTCATGGAAGTCCTTCTGAGTAGGACTGCCAGTGCAGATACGGGTCCCCATGGCCCCCCTGATGTGCCGCAAGGTGCTCTCAAGCCACTTGCAAGCGCTGAGGGGGACCTGACCCACAAGAGGGAAGTTGGTGGCAGACATCAAGGGAGTGGGGGCTCCTCTCCAAGCACTCACACTTCCATGCCACTGCAGAGCCCTCGGTCAGAGCCCCACCAGAGTCCACACCCAACTGAGATCGGCGTCTCAACCCCTGCACAGCCGCAGGAGCAGCAGACTGTTGATGCACCCTCACAGGTTCGCAACCACAGAGGACGCCCACCAAAGGTGTCGAGACAGGAGCAGCAAGAAACTGAGCAAGGGGCATCCACATCTGCTGAAGCCACAGGGGAAGCACCATGTAGGAGCAAGCGTAAGAGAAAGATACTGCACAAATAGTCACAAGGGTAGTCACTTGGGTGAAATTTGATGTTTAATGTTAAAAAGCCATCAGATGGTTACTGTAAATAAAAAAATCTGATGGCTACTGCTGCAGTTGTGGCGTGTGTCATTTCGCTAATGGACTTCCACATTGAGAGCTTAGGATTACTTGGTATATGCCTCAGTTGAGGAAGCGCTCAGTGAAGGTGGTGAGAGGGGTTTCCCAGGAGGTCACACTGGAGATGGGTGTCAGGCTCCAAACTTCCACAGCTGTGGTTATGCCTGCTAAAAGTTCCCCCAGACCTGAGACAACAAAGTCCTGCCACCTGCAAATGATGGCTGATCAAATATCCTATTTAATGGTGGAGCTGCAGCTAATAGTCAGCAATCCAATTGTGCTCCCACCAGGTTTCACCGTCGTGTTTCACGTCGGAAAAGGGTTAAAATCACAAAGGCCTTTCAAAATGGGATAATAGAGGCAATTTAGTGCTTGTTAAGGGCCTTAAGGGCCTATCCCGCCTCTTGGAGGCGGGACAGGGATGGGAGCAGTAAACACGATTTCTTGAAAATTGCTTGGAGGCAGGATGGAGGTGGGGTTGGTCCCGCCCGCCACTTTTTGCAATTTTAACACCCCACATGCCTCCATTCCCGCCTCCACGGCCCTGTGAAATTCGAGCTCAATGACTTCAGTATAAATGAGACAGAAGTATTCAATAGGATACCACAGCTCAAAACAAATAAATCCCCAGAGATGGCTGCTAGCTGTACTGAATACAGTGACAAGGGAGATTGATGAGGCATTTATTAGTCATTGCGATAGTCAAATGAACATTGGGGTGGTCACAGTAGATGGTGACACAAAATTAATTGGGTTTTGGTTTGGTAGCTGTTCCCTTGAAATCTAGTCACAATCCATAAGAAATTACTGCCAGCATTTTGTTTCAGGCTCAACTCAATACAAATTGAGTTTCCTGTGAAACCGAGGGAGAATCCAGGCTACTTCTGAACATACACAGACTTTATAATGTGTTCAATGACATAAATGACAACCACTGTTTTTGAAATGTGGTCGACAGTTATTTAAAATTAAGGAAGGTCCCAATAACTGGGATAATTTAAAGAAGAAAGCAGAGAATAATGACTCACCTCCTGACTCCCCTATGCTTTTCCACCATCTACAAGGCACAAGTCAGGAGCGTGATGGAATGCTGTCCACTGCCTGGATGAGTGCAGCTCCAACAACACTCAAGAAGCTCGACACCACCTGTTTGATTGGCACCCCATCCACCACCTTAAACATTCACTCCCTCTACCACTGGTGTACCGTGGCTGCAGTGTGTACCATCTAGGAGATGCACTGCAGCAACTCGCCAAGGCTTCTTCGACAGAACCTCTCAAACCCGCGACCTCTACCAACTAGAAGGACAAGCGCAGCAGGCACATGGGAACACCATCACCTCCAAGTTCCCCTCCAAGTCACACACCATCTTGACTTAGAAATATATTGCCACTCTTTCATCGTCGCTGGGTCAAAATCCTGTAAATCCCTACCTAATAGCACTGTGGGAGTACCTTCACCACATGGACTGCAGCGGTTCAAGAAGGTGGCTCACCACCACCTTCTCAAGGGCAATTAGGGATGGGCAATAAATGCTGGCCTTGTGAGCGATGCCCATATCCTGTGAAAGAATTAAAAAAATATTTGTATCATCTGCTGTAATGTGAAGAAAGACTAGATAAGAAACATTGTGCATATAAAAGCATTCTACAAAAGATTAGTTTAGCATTAGATTGTAAGCTTTTATCATTTTCATTGAGGATTTAGAAGGATTCGTTCTGTAAATAAATAGGTATTATATCACTGTTAGTTATTCCATGGTTCATCTTTTGTGAAATTCACTTTAATTTAAACTTAAAACAAGGTTTGAAGTTGTGATTCTCTCCATTCAGTGAGTTCTATGGGGGCTAATTCCAGCAGCTACAAGCTATTGAAAGGTTATCCTGTTACCAAAAGCTTGTCTAGATATCAAGGCTAGTGAATACAGTCTTGATAGTACTGTGAATTAAGAATTTTTTTTAATGACCTCACCAGTACTTCCAAGATATGACTCCCCTTCACATCTCTCTCACTCTCTGCACAGGGAGTTGACTTGCCTATGAGAGTGATCTAGGATATGAAAACTGGAAAATGTACTGTAAAGGTAGAAACTGGAAAATCTACAGTAAAAGTAGAAAAGACCCCAACACAATTGGATACAGGTTGCAGATTTTTTTCTAAAAGTTCATAAATCAGATACAGATAACTACAGACCCATTGATCTTACTTTAATACCAGATCAAATACTGGGATCAATTCTCAGAGTAAACGAGAGAATTATCTGTACAATAATAACTCAACAACAGCCAACACGGATTCAGAAAGGGAAGCTCCTGCCACACCAACATTCTTGCTTTTTTTTTACATAAAAGTGACATCCCAAGTAAACAATAGAAAGCAGTGTACCTGGACTTCCTTTGGCAAAGTTCCACACATAAAGTTAATAATTAAAATTTGAGAATGGTAAATGGCTGAAGAGTGGAAGAAATTTCATGGAGCTTTATCGTCCTGTGCTTAGTCACCTCGCTCAGAAGATTGAGAAATTGAGTAAAGACTATGAAAAATGCAAATTATATATGCTGTGGTGGAAGGACTGAACTTGGTGTGCTAAGAAAGCTTTTCTCATTTCATATGCTCTCAGGGGGTGATCTTTCTTATTTACAAAAGACATCCGTGAGCAGGAGCTCAACAAAATAAATATAAAAAAGACTTGCATTTATATAGCGCCTTTCATGACCTCAGGACGTCCCAAGGTGTTTCACAGCCAATGAAGTACCTTTGAAGTGTGGCCACTGTTGTAATGTAGGAAATAGATCAACTTTAATCAAACTTCCTGCAAGGCAAATCAACTTAATAACTTGAAACTTCCAGGAATTTAATTAAAAATGTTAAATAGTGATTCCACCCATCTCGGTCTTTACACTTTCCTGCCATTAATGAATCCTCAAAGTCCTGATGCAATCAAACTGTAATGATGCAAAACGAATCCTCCAACACCATAAAATGTTGTACGCGAGGTGACTGACAGCAGGCGACTCATCAAATATCCTGTTGTCATCAGCTAAAGTGTAACTGTAAAGGCCAAATTAAAAAACATTGATCTATATACCTGAGGTAGTTATAAACCAAGCAAAAGTCAATGGTTCCCAGACATGCATTCGTAATTCACCTTGTCCATCTGTCAGCTTGAACAATATAAAGTACATTTTTGGTCCTTGGTTAAAAAAAGGTCTGCATCACTTCTGAATAAATTGAATGCAAAGTTTAAGGAGATGAGTAATAAAGAACAGTAAACATGTGTTGGAGCTAAAGAAAAATTCATAATGCCAACTTGGGGAGATATGGCACAGGTGTCTGGCACTGAAGGTACAACGTTACAGGGAAAATAATCTGTATGTTCTAAAATAAGATGATTCTGTAGAAGGATATGTTTTTCAAAAAATGCATTGTACATACATACTGTGTAACATTTTTGGAAAATTCCCAGACGTTATATGAGGATATATTTCAATAAATTGCAACACAGAAGGCACATTTAGCTTATTGTGTCACTGTTTGCTCCCAACCAGAGCCACCTCATCTAATCCTACTCCCTCCCCTGTAACCTTTCATAATTTCCTTCAGATGTTTATCTAATTCTGTCTTAAATGTTGAGATTAATTGGACATCAACAGTTACTTGTGATGATATATTCTATATTTTAATAAACCTATGGAAGAAAAATATCTTCTAACTGCCCCCTTATATACTAACTTCTTGTACTAATTCTAAATGTATGCCCCCATTAACAATTCAGCAACGAGTGGAAATAATCTCTCACTATGTACCCTCTCAACACCCTTAATCATTTTGAATACTTCTATCACACTCACATTAATCTTCTTTGCTCCACTAAAATCAGCCCTAACTTATCAAACCTCTAATTCTAACACATCTTCTCATTCCCAATGTTATACCAGTGAATCTAGAATGTTCCTTTTCCATGTCTGCAATATTCTTTATAATGGGGTGCCCAAATCTGCTCACAGTGCTCTCATGATGCTGAATCGATGTGCTGTACTGATTCACCAGCAATACAAAAATGTCTAGTTTCTCAAAATGCACATCACAATGAACCAGATTTTCCACATAGCTGCCCAGCTCCTGCAGTCTCCCACGTTCTTCCTCAGTTTTCCATGCCTCCAAATTTGAGATCATCAGCCGATGTTGATTTTGTTCCCTCTATGATGTCCAATCACATGTATACAGACAGCAAGTGGAGGTCCCAACATAAATCCCTGTGACAAGCCACAAGCTACGTCTTGCCAATGAGAAATCTCCATTTATTCCAACTTTCTATTGTTCAGCCATCCCTCTATCCATGCAACCACTTTGCTTTCAATACGATGGACTATCTTTCTCACAAGTCTCGGATATGGCACTCCATCAAAACCCTTTTTGAAAGACCAGATGTATCACATACACTCTTCTTCTTAGGCAGTCCCTCGGAACCGAGGATGACTTGCTTCCACATTAAAAATGAGTTCTCAGGTGACTGATGAGTCCAATGCGAGATCTACAGTCTCTGTCACAGGTGGGGCAGACGGTGGTTGAAGGGTTGGGTGGGTGGGGTGCTTGGGTTGACGTGCGCTCCTTGCGCTTGGCTTCCGCTTGCTTCCGGCGAAGAGACTCGAGGTGTTCGGCGCCTTCTCGGATGCTTCTTCTCCACTTTGTGCGGTCTTGGGCCAGGGATTCCCAGGTGTTAGTGGGGATGTTGCACTTTTTCAAGGAGGCTTTGAGGGTGTCCTTGAACCGTTTCCTCTGCCCACCTGGGGCTCTCTTGCCGTGCCAGAGCTCCGAGTAGAGCGCTTGTTTTGGGAGTCTCGTATCGGGCATGCGGACGATGTGACCCGTCTGTCGGAGCTGATCGAGCGTGGTCAGAGCTTCGATGCTGGGGATGTTGGCCTGAGCGAGAACACTAACGTTGGTGTGCCTAACCTGCCAATGAATTTGCAGGATCTTGCGGAGGCAGCATTGGTGGTACCTCTCCAGTGCTTTGAGGTGCCTGCTGTACATGGTCCATGTCTCTGAGGCCTGCAGGAGGGCGGGTATCACTGCTGCTCTGTAGACCATGAGCTCAGTGCCGTGTTTGAGGTCCTGGTCTTCAAACACTCTCTTCCTCAGGCGACCGAATGTTGCACTGGCACACTGAAGGCAGTGTTGGACTTCGTCATCGATGTCTGCCCTTGTTGACAGTAGACTCCCAAGGTATGGAAAAGTGGTCCACGTTGCCCAAAGCCTTGTCGTGGATTTTGATAATCGGGAGGCAGTACTGTGTGGCGGGGGCAGGTTGGTAGAATACCTTTGTCTTACGGATGTTTAGTGTAAGGCCCATGCTCTCGTATGCTTCGGTGAAGGTGTTGACGATGGTTTGGAGTTCGAGCTCCGAGTGAACGCAGACGCTGGACTGGAGGCGACGGAGGTTGAGCCGTTTCCCGTTTGTTCTCTAAATTAGCTCCACTCCAGCGGGGAGCTTACTGAGGGTGAGATGGAGCATTGCAGCCAGGAAGGTCGAGAAGAGCATTGGTGCGATGACACAGCCTTGCTTGACCCCGGTTCGTACGTGAATTGGGTCTGTGATGGAACCATTGGTCAGCATCACAGCTTGCACGTCGTCGTGAAGCAGACGGAGGAGGGTGACAAACTTTTGAGGGCAGCCAAATTTGACAGTGTTGAAGGCCTTTGTGAGATCAAAGAAGGCCATGTACAGCAGTTGGTGCTGTTCCCTGCATTTCTCTTGTAATTGACGTACGGTGAAGATCATGTCCATTGTGCCCCTTTGTGGGTGGAATCTGCATTGCAATTCTGGGAGGAGCTCTTTGGCCACTGGGAGAAGGCGATTGAGGAGGATCCTTGTGATGACTTTCCCTGTGGCAGACAGCAGGGAAACTCCTCTGTAATTACCGCAATCGGACTTGTCACCTTTTTTGAAGATGGTCACAATTACGGCATCTCTGAGATCCCCTGGCATGCTCTCCTCCTTCCAGATAAGAGAAATTAGTTCATGAATTCATGCCAGTAGTGCTTCTCCCACATGCTTTAGTGCCTCGGCAGGGATCCCACCTGCTCCAGAGGCCTTGTTGTTCTTCAGTTGTCGGATGGCCTTTTCAGCCTCATGCCAGGCTGGGGTTGTGCTGAGGTGGTGGCAGGTAGCATGCTGCGGGATGGAGTTGAGGGCACTCGCGTCGAAGACAGAGTCTCGGTTAAGGAGATCTTTGAAGTGCTCCTCCCAGCGAGCACTGACTGCCTCTCTGTCCTTGATGAGTACCTCTCCGTTCTTGGCCTGCAGTGGGGTAGGACCTTGGGTGCTTGGGCCGTAGATGGTCTTGACTGCGCTAAAGAATCCACGCACGCTGTGGTTGTCGGCTAGCTGCTGGATCTCCTGCGCGTTCTCCACCCACCATCTGTTCTTTAGGTCGCGAGTTTGTTGTTGGACCTCGGCCTTCAGGCTTCTGTAGAGCTGCTTTCTTGCTCTCGAGTAAGAATGGAAAAAGTAAAGAGTAAGAAAGAGAAAATTCTGTACAATTCACCTGCAGCTGTAGTGCGGAAATTGTGTCTCCACCCAGTTTAACTCCTGAATGAGGTGGTTTTGCTATTTGGCAAGTTGTGGCGTGCTTGGGGTTCAACCAGCTGCTAATCCACGGGATTGGGAGACTGGTGTCGAGCGATACCATTCTGATTGAGAACATCAGCTACTGGGATCACATACACTGCATTCCCTTTGTCTATACGCTCAGTATTTTCCTCAGAAGATTTGCTTAAATTAGTGAAGCAGGACCCACTCTTTCCATATTCAAGTTGACTGTCTCTGATTAAATGCTCACTAATGTTAATCCCTTATCTCTAGAAGTTCATCTACTACTAACTGGCCCATAGTCACCTGTCATATGTCTTTCCCATCTTTTTGAGCATTGACACAGTGAACAGTCACCTGTGTCCAGTCCTTCTGTACAATTCCTGTTTCCAAAGAATTATTGGTGCTGCCCGCAGTATTCTGGAGGATAGACTATCTGGACCTGGTGACTGACCAACTTTAAGTCCCTTTAAAAAGAGAAAATTCTGGAAATACACAGCAGGTCAGTAAGATCTGTAAAAAGAAAAGACAGGTTATGACATCTTTGCTGTGTACCCATCATCAGACTGATTTGAAATGTCTCCTCTTTAGAGAGGCTGGCTGACCGGCTGTGCATTGCCAGAATTTTCTGTTTTTAATTTTGTATTTACAATATTTGCATTTCTTTCTTTTTATTTGAAGTACAAGTTTTATTACCTTTTCCTTTTCTAATATCTATTATTAGTTTCTTTAACAGCAGAAATTTTATTTTTACATAATGATATCCAAGAATGTTTAGCATCCTTGCTTGCATTCAGTTTGAGTGTTTCTTGTGTATATCTGCAAGTAGGAAAACTCCCTGTCCCTCATCTCCCTCTCGCTAGAATTCAAAGCAGGAGACAACTATATCCAGGTTACCAATTGGTGAATAATGCAATAATAGTATTCTGGCAACCAGGAATGTACAAGCAAATGAAACAATCTGTATCCTAACATCACTGAATCATTACAAAATCACTCACCAATTGGTAACTAGATACACCTAGATATACAATAATGATGTCCCAATTGGAACAAGATAGATGTAAGTAGGTAATTCATTTTATTACCCATGCACCAGGTTTAAAAAATGTTATTTAAAATACAGGTTTTATTTATATATATATATATACACACACATACATACATATATATATATATATACACATATACACATACATATATATACACACATACATATATATACACACATACACATATATATACACACATACACATATATATACACACATACACATATATATATATATTATAATATATATATATACACACACACACACACACACACGTGTGGCATAAAGGAATTTATTTTTACACTGAGGGTTCTCTGAACAAGTAGGTTTTATCTTCAGTATTGGAGCAAAGCTGCTTGAGGGTCTTCTGGTCCATTATTTTGAAGTTTCATTAGTTGTAGAATTATAGATATTAAATGATAGATGCAAGAATTACCACTAGAATCTACAAGTACGGGCTAAAGTTCCTTGTATTTTTGTCCGCTGCATCAATGCTCAAAGACTAGGCATGCACAGAAATATAAATAAACCACATACCAGTTTGCCCTCGAGCTGTAATGCTGCAATATAGAAATCGTGAGCAGAGAATTTGTTCATTTCAGACAAGTAGTCACACCTCAAAGTAACTGTGTTGTTTTATAATGTGACAATGGAGAGAGAAAGGACCTTTAGCTCCATATCGTCAGACAGCAAACATGCCCCAAGGAATTTTTCAACAAAATGAGTTTGTCACATTTGATCAATGTGCATCATTACAATAAGTTACAAGCGGTAAGAGAGCACACATCCGAAATAACAACAGAAAATGCACAACGCATGCGCCGAAAACCGGCATTTCCGATCTGTCAATAATGGCCTCGACAGATCCTCTGGCTGCCCTGGAGAAGGGCCTCTGCGGGGGGGAGAATTCCGCTTTTTGGAGACCCTCCGTCCGCAGAAAACCCTTACAATTCTTATGCCTGGTAAAAACATGCGTAAGGCCTGCTTTTACCAGGATAAGAGTTGAAAAAAGTAAATAAATTTTTTTTCACTGATTTATCTTTAAAAATACTTTTAAAAAGGTACATTTATTTTTAGCCCCATAAAAAACTTTAATTATTTTTTTCAAAAAATTAAATTTTTGTATAAAATACTTAGGCCTAGAAATTTGGTGGGCTGCGCCACCAGTTAGCACCTAAAAGGGCACTCAGTGGCTTTAGCACCACTGGCCGCGCCTCCCGCGATATTTAGCTGGGGCGCTAATGGTGGCGTTAACCTGTTGCGCTGCGCCGCCTCCGATGACGTCATCGGTGTACGCAGCGCCCCGCTACCGCCCTGATCTCCATATTTGGCAGTGACCGCCTCTGTAGCGCCGTTCGCAAATGGCGCCCGGTTCACGGGGCCTTCCTGTGGCGGCAGTGGCGCAAATTAAGGTGGAGGTGTGGGGCGGCCATTTTTTCCGGCGGCCGCCTGCCAGCACCTCCGTCCCCGGCCTCCTGATCGCCCCCCGCAGCATTGCCAGCTGTTTTCCGAGAGCCCGGCTCTTCGCCTCGGTGCTGGGCTCTTTTGCCGGCACTCGCGATCGCTCATCGCGCTGGTGCAGGTCCCTCCCCCTTAAGAATGGGAGGAAGGCCTGCAGTACCGCAGCACGCTGTGCCGCAGCGTGTGGAGCTGCGGCACGTTGCGCTGCGATATTCAGTTTCAGCGCCCTAAGAGGGACGCGGAGCGCCTCGAGCCTCGCCCAGTGTCCCTCTTGGGGCGCTCAAGCTGAATTTCCGGTGGTCGCTACTGCTCCGAACGCTGCGCTAAATCCAGGCGAGCTTGGCGCCCCGTTTGCGTCTCCACCCAATTTCTCCCCCTAAATCTATTGTAATTTCAAGTAATTTTAAAAATGTGATTTCTTTTTCTTAATGTATTTAAAGTTTTACTATGTTTTTTCATTGATCTCCATTCATATATTTGACAGGTCTATTTGTCAAGTGTTTGAAGGAAGATTCCCTTCTTTGATTGGCTCTCCATGGCCCACGTGATTCCAGGGACGCTGCGAACTACATGTGCCCCTGGGATACGTGGGCCCTGCGCACTTCAAGTTTGGTGAGGCCCAGGAGCGGAAGTGTGTGCGTCCCGGGAGCCCTCAGGTAAGGGTGCAGATTTTTCCAGATCGCAGGCCTCCCGATACGGGCCAATATAGAATTTCTAACTTTCTCTTAGAGTATAGCTTCTCTTGAGATTTAAAGCTGACTGATCCATTACAAGATCACATGCCATCTCCAGACAATCAGCCACTATGCAGCAGGAAAAGGCTTTGGTTAAAAAAAGGTCATTTGTCTCAGGGCAGAGTGGTGGAGCTTTACTCTGCAGCGGTCATGCAATACCTGATCCAGGAGTGTTTGATGCAGAGTGTTAGTTGTCCAAAACTAGAAAGTGTTTTCTTTGTCCATGCACTGGCACTCCTCATGCCACGTATGATCGAGACAATACAGCATAGGTAAACAGAAACTGTTTCCACTCGCAGGAGGGTTGGTAACCAGAGATTTCAGGAAATTGCCAAAAGAAACAGAGGGGAGAGGAGGAGAGTTTTTTTTTTTACACAGTGAGTTGAAATGATCTGGAATGCACTGAAAGGGAGGCAGAAGCAAATTCAATAGTAACTTTCAAACGGAAATTGGATATATATTTGAAAAGGAAAATATTGCAGGGATATGGGGAAAGAGCAGGAGGGTGGGACTAATCGGATAGCTCATCTTAGTTTTGAAAGAGCAGCCCCTTATTCTAAGACTATGCCCCCTAGTTCTAGTTTCACCCATCATCGGGAACATCTTCCCTGCATCCACCCGATCCAACCCCTTCACAATCTTACATGTTTCAATAAGATCGCCTCTCATTCTTCTGAACTCCAATGAGTAGAGTCCCAATCTACTCAACCTCTCCTCATATGTCCATCCCCTCATCCCCGGGATTAACCGAGTGAACCTTCTTTGTACTGACTCCAGAGCAAGTATGTCCTTTCTTAAGTATGGACACCAAAACTGTACGCAGTATTCCAGGTGCGGTCTCACCAACACCTTGTACAACTGAAGCAATACCTCCCTATTTTTATATTCTATCCCCCTAGCAATGAAAGCCAACATTCCATTGGCCTTCTTAATCACTTGCTGCACCTGCATACTAACCTTTTGAGTTTCGTGCACCAGGACCCCCAGATCCCTTTGTACTTCAGTACTTTCCAGTTTCTTGCCATTAAGATAATAACTTGCTCTACGATTTTTCCTGCCAAAGTGCATAACCTCACACTTTCCAGTATTGTATTCCATCTGCCAAATCTCTGCCCACTTACTTAGCCTGTCTATGTCCCCTTGAAGGTTTTTTATGTCCTCCTCACTCACTACTTTCCCCCCCATCTTAGTATCATCTGCAAACTTTGATATGTTACACTCGGTCCCCTCCTCCAAATCGTTAATATAGATTGTAAAGAGTTGGGGACCCAGCACTGACCCCTGCGGAACACCACTAGTTACTGATTGCCAGTCTGAGAATGAACCATTTAGCCCAACTCTCTGCCTTCTGTTAGATAGCCAATCCTCTATCCATGCCAGAATCTTACCCCCAATCCCGTGATTTTTTATCTTAAGCAATAATCTTTTGTGTGGCACCTTGTCAAATGCCTTTTGGAAGTCTAAATACACTACGTCCACTGGTTCCCCTTTATCCACCCTATATGTTACTTCCTCAAAGAACTCCAGCAAATTTGTCAAACATGACTTCCCCTTCATAAAACCATGCTGACTTTGTCCTATTAAATTATGATTATCCAAATGTCCTGTTACTGTCTCCTTAATAATGGACTCCAAAATTTTACCTACCACAGATGTTAGGCTAACCGGTCTATAGTTTCCAGCCTTCTGTCTACTGCCCTTTTTAAATAAGGGTGTTACATTAGCAGTTTTCCAGTTTGCCGGGACCATTGCCGAGTCCAGGGAGTTTTGGAAAATTATTACCAATGCATCCACAATCCCTACCGCCATTTCCCTCAAGACCCTAGGATGTACGCCATCAGGTCCTGGTGATTTATCCGCCTTGAGTCCCATTATTTTACCGAGTACCACTTCCTTAGTGATTTTCATCGTGTTTAGCTCCTCCCCCCCTTTAGCCCCCTGTTTGTCCAGTGTTGGGATATTCTTAGTGTCTTCTACTGTAAAGACTGATGTAAAATATTCATTCAGTGTTTTTGCCATCTCCATATTTCCCACCATTAATTTCCCGGTCTCATCCTCTAAGGGACCAACATTTACCTTAGCCACCCTTTTTCTTTTTATATAACGATAAAAACTCTTACTATCTGTTTTTATATTTTTTGCTAATTTACTTTCATAATCTATCTTCCCTTTCTTAATCAATCTTTTTGTTATTTTTTGCTGTCTTTTAAAGTTTTCCCAATCCTCTATCCTCCCAGTAGATTTGGCTACCTTATATGCCCTTGTTTTTAGTCGAATACTATCCTTAATTTCTTTACTTAGCCACGGATGGCTGTCTTTTCTTTTACACCCTTTTCTTCTCAGTGGAATATACACTTTTTGGAAGTTGTAAAATAACTCCTTAAATGTACACCACTGATCATGTATCATCTTACCCTTTAATCTATTTTCCCACTCCACTCTACTCAATTCCGCTCTCATACCTTCATAGTCTCCTTTATTCAAGCTTAGCACGCTTGTTTGAGATCCAACCTTCTCACCCTCTAATTGAATATGGAATTCAACCATGTTATGGTCACTCATTCCAAGGGGATCCTTTACTAGGACATTTTTAATTAATCCTGTCTCGTTACACAGGACCAGATCTAAGGTTGCCTGCCCCCTGGTCGGTTCAGTTACATACTGCTCAAGAAACCCATCCCTAATACACTCAATGAACTCATCCTCAAGGCAGCCCTGCCCAATTTGATTTGTCCAATTAATATGACAGTTAAAATCCCCCATAATTATAGATGTTCCCTTATTACAAGCCTCCACTATTTCCTGATTGATACTCCGTCCAACAGAGTTGCCACAGTTCGGAGGCCTATAGACTACGCCCACTAGTGTTTTTTTCCCCTTATTATTCCTTACCTCCACCCAAACTGTTTCATTGTCCTGATCTTTTGACCCAATATCATTTCTCTGTATTACAGTGATTCCTTCCTTTACTAACATAGCCACCCCACCTCCCCTTCCTTCCTGCCTGTCCTTCCTGATCATTAAATAACCTGGTATGTTTAATTCCCAGGCATTGTCACCCTGCAGCCATGTTTCTGTAATGGCCACAAAATCATACCCATATGTAGTTATTTGTGCCATTAACTCATCTATTTTGTTACGAATGCTACGTGCATTCAGATAGAGAACTTTCAAAGATGTTTTGTGACACTTAGTTCCTGCTTTTGCCCTTTTTATTACTTTACCTTTTACTCCATACCTTCTGCCGCTTCCTGACATGCTCTGGTTTTTAATTTCCCCACTGCTACCTAAGTCTATGACCTTCTCTGTTGTCATTTGTATTATTTGCTCTCTAGGAACCTCCCCCCCACTAGTTAGTTTAAAGCCCTCTCTATAGCCCTAGTTATATGATCCGCCAGGACTCTAGTCCCAGCACTGGCCAAGTGAAGCCCGTCCCAACGGAACAGCTCCCTCCTGCCCCAGTACTGGTGCCAGTGTCCCAGGAAGCAAAACCCATTTCTCCCACACCAGTCTTTGAGCCACGCATTTAAATCTCTAATTTTATTTGTCCTAGCCAAATTCGCTCGTGGCTCAGGTAATAATCCAGAGATTATTACCCTTGTGGTTCTGCTTTTTAATTTGGCCCCTAGCTGCTCAAACTCCCTCAGCAGAACCTCCTTCCTTGTCCTATCTATGTCGTTGGTACCAACATGGACTACGACAACTGGTTCCTCCCCCTCCCACTCCAAGTTTCTCTCCAGTCCAGAGGAGATGTCCTTAACCCTGGCACCGGGCAGGCAACACAGCCTTCGGGACTCTTGCTCTCGGCTGCAGAGAACTCTATCTATCCCCCTAACGATACTATCCCCTACCACTACAACATTTCTTTTAACTCCCCCCACTTGGATGGCCCCCCGCTCCACGGTGCTGTGGCCAGGTTGCTCATCCTCCCCGCAGTCCCTGTTCCCATCCTCACAGGGAGTAAGAGCCTCGAACCTGTTGGACAAGTGCAAGGGCTGCGGCTCCTCCAACACTACCTCCTGGATCCCCGTACCTGCCTCACTTCTAGTCACACCATCCTGACCCTGGCCACGGACTACATCTGAATTAATTAATCTAATTGGTGTGACTACCTCCTGATACACAGAGTCCAGGAGGAACTACTTCACTCAGAGGGTGGTAGCTCCATGGAATATGCTGCCCCAAATAACTGTAGAAGCTACATCATTACATAAATTTAAAACAGAAATAGACAGTTTCCTAGAAGTAAAGGGAATTAAGGGTTACGGGGAGCGGGCAGGAATTTGGACATGAGTCTAGGTTCGGATCGGTCATGGCCCTGTGGGTAGCGGAGCGGGCCCAGGGGCCGTGTAGCCTGATCCTGCTCCTATTCCGTGTGTCTAATTCTGTTAGATGCAGGAGATGGTTCTGTGTTAGTGGATTGGCAGTTAGGATCAGATCAGCCATGATCTTATTGAATGGCGGAGCAGGCTCGAGGGGCCGATTGGCCTACTCCTGCTCCTATTTCTTATGTTCTTATGTTCTTATGTTCTTATGTTCATCTCAGTTTTGAAAGAGCAGCCCCTTATTCTAAGACTATGCCCCCTAGTTCTAATTTCACCCATCATCGGGAACATCTTCCCTGCATCCACCCGATCCAACACCTTCACAATCTTATATGTTTCAATAAGATCGCCTCTCATTCTTCTGAACTCCAATGAGTAGAGTCCCAATCTACTCAACCTCTCCTCATATGTCCATCCCCTCATCCCCGGGATTAACCGAGTGAACCTTCTTTGTACTGACTCGAGAGCAAGTATGTCCTTTCTTAAGTATGGACACCAAAACTGTACGCAGTATTCCAGGTGTGGTCTCACCAATACCTTGTACAACTGAAGCAATACCTCCCTGTTTTTATATTCTATCCCCTTAGCAATGAAAGCCAACATTCCATTGGCCTTCTTAATCACTTGCTGCACCTGCATACTAACCTTTTGAGTTTCGTGCACCAGGACCCCCAGATCCCTTTGTACTTCAGTACTTTCCAGTTTCTTGCCATTAAGATAATAACTTGCTCTACGATTTTTCCTGCCAAAGTGCATAACCTCACACTTTCCAGTATTGTATTCCATCTGCCAAATCTCTGCCCACTTACTTAGCCTGTCTATGTCCCCTTGAAGGTTTTTTATGTCCTCCTCACTCACTACTTTCCCCCCCATCTTAGTATCATCTGCAAACTTTGATATGTTACACTCGGTCCCCTCCTCCAAATCGTTAATATAGATTGTAAAGAGTTGGGGACCCAGCACTGACCCCTGCGGAACACCACTAGTTACTGAGGAATTCAGCGCCGAGAAGGGGGGTGGACACTTTTGCTGTGACAAAGTCCCAGGTGAACCGCTGCCCGCCAAAACAAAGCGCCACGTTCCGTTTCCCGAAGGTGCGGATGGACCTGCCATTGGCGGCTTCGAGGATGGGGCCGTGGTTTCCCCCTTGAATGTCTATGGTTGACGCGGGCAGGACGCTCACCTGGGCGCCCGTGTCGCAAAGAAAACGACGTCCGGAGTCGGTGTCTGTAATAAATAACAAACTGCCTCAATGGCCGACAGTCATAGCAGCCGACGAGTGGTCTTTAGTTTGTTTCGATGCGGGAAAATAGCAACGGGGCCGGCACTTCTTGGCTTTGGGGCCGAACTGCGCATGGTAGAAGCAGAGGCTTGATGGTTGCCGCCGTTAGGCTGTATCGGTGGGGGCAGGGCTCCACGTGGCCGCGCAGTACTGTTGCCTGGCGGAGAAAAATTTGTCGGCCTCCTTGGCCAGGTCGCGGAAATCGGTAGTGGAAGAGTTGGCTAAAGCCGACCGTACCTGACCTGGCAGCTGTTGAAGGAACAGTTTCTTGAAGAGGAAGCACGGCCTGTGTGTGCCCAGGAGGGCCAGCATGTGGTCCATCAGCTCTGAGGGCTTGGAGTCGCCAAGCCCGGGTAGAGAGAGAAGCCAGCGTGCGCGCTCGGCTTCGGTGAGTCCGAAAGTTTGTAAGAGGTGCGCTTTCAGCGTTTTGTATTTGTTGAGCTCCGGGGGGTTCTCGAGCAGGCTCACGACTCTGGCCGCGGTGGAGCTGCCGAGAGCAGAGATGATGTAGTAGTACCTCGTGTTGTCCACGGTGATGTCCCGGAGTACAAATTGAGCCTCGGCCTGGGCGAACCAAGCAGCAGCCTGTTGTTCCCAAAACTCAGGTAATTTGCTGGAAACGGCGTTCGTCGCCATTTCGGATGAGGTCTTTGGAATCGTCCAAAAGAGCAGCGGGGTCACCAATTTTGGAGTCGATAGAAAGCAACAGGCTCTGAGACATTTGTTTCAGCAAAGGCAAAACGTGTCTTACTTTAATCACTCTCCACGAGGTCTGAAGGTCTCAGCCCTGTTGCAGGGGCTATGACGTCATCACGCAACCGACGTCATGACGTCATCACGCTACCGACGCTCTTAAAGGGACCCTACACCGATAACCCAATCCAGTACGTACATATCACAACATTGCTATACATAGTGAATTGTGTCTAGGTACATATAACAACATTGGCTATACATTGTGTTATTGTCTCTATGTGGTCTCCGCCACAATGCCATGATTCTAAACAGGGAGAGAAGAGAATACTGATACATCATCTGAAGGAGCGAGCTTAAAAGCAGCGGCAGCAGCAAGTAGGCCCCACAGCGGTGGCAGACCTGGGTGAGGCGGCAGAGCGAGCTTAAAAGTGGCGGCAGCAGCAGGTAGGTTTCCCAAACTCAGAGCGGGAGAGAGAAGTAAAAAGTAATCGAAGTGTGACATCACCAGAAAGCAGGTAAGTGATTGGTTGGTGAGTATTTCGCTCTTTCTCCTTTTTTCCAAACTTAAACTCTGTGGTTTATAGTTTCTAAGCTCTCTGTGGTATAGCGGGGACTGTTGGTAAACAAGGGCCCTTGAATATATCATTCAATTATAGTGTAATTGGTGGTATTGATTTGAATTCATTTAATTTGAATTAATTAAAGGGTACGTCATGGCAGGAGAGCTCGGCCCTGTGGTATGCTCCTCCTGCGCTATGTGGGAAATCAGGGACACTTCCTGTGTCCCTGACAACCATGTGTGCAGGAAGTGTATCCAGCTGCAGCTACTGGCAGACTGCATTGCGGCGCTGGAGTTGTGAATGGATACATACTGGAGCATTCGCAATGCTGAGGACGTCGTGGATATGATGTTTAATCAGTTGGTCACACCGCAGGTGAAGGTTGCACAGGCAGAAAGGGAATGGTTGACCACCAGGCAGAGTAGTAGGCGCAGGCAGGTAGTGCAGGAGTCCCCTGTGGTCATCCCCCTCTCAAACAGATATACCACTTTGGATACTGTTGAGGGGGATGGCTTATCAAGGGAAGGCAGCAGCAGCCAACTTCCTGGCACCGTGGGTGGTTCTGCTGCACAGGACGGGAGGAAAAAGAGGGGTAGGGCTATAGTAATAGGGGATTCTATTGTAAGGGGAATAGATAGGCGTTTCTGCGGCCGCAAACAAGACTCCAGGATGGTGTGTTGCCTCCCTGGTGCAAGGGTCAAGGATGTCTCAGAGCGGCTGCAGAACATTTTGGAAGGGGAGTGTGAACAACCAGTTGTCGTGGTGCATACAGGTACCAACGATATAGGTAAAAAATGGGATGAGGTCCTAAAAGCTGAATATAGGGAGTAAGGAGGTAAATTAAAAAATAGGACCTCAAAGGTAGTAATCTCAGGATTGCTACCAGTGCCATGTGCTCGTCAGAGTAGAAATAGAAGGATATTTCAGATGAATATGTGGCTGGAGGAATGGTGCAAGGGGGAGGGATTCAAATTCCTGGGACATTGGAACTGGTTCTGGGGGAGGTGGGACCAATACAAACCGGATGGTTTACACCTGGGCAGGACCGGGACCGATGTCCTAGGGGGAATGTTTGCTAGTGCTCTGGGGGAGGGTTTAAACTAAAATGGCAGGGGGTTGGGAACCTGAGCAGGGAGACAGAGGAAAGGGAAACAAGGATAGAAGCAAAAGACAGGAAGGAGAAAAACAAAGGTAGCAGTCAGAGAAATCAAGGGTTTAAATCAAACATGGCCACAGTAAATAATAATTCTAAAAGGTCTAAGAGCGTTAAAAAAACAAGCCTGAAGGCTTTGTGTCTTAATGCAAGGAGCATTCGTAATAAGGTGGATTAATTAGCTGCGCAAATAGAGGTAAACAAATATGATATGATTGGGATTATGTAAACATGGCTCCAGGGTGGCCAAGACTGGGAACACAACATCCAGGGTTATTCAATATTCAGGAAAGATAGGCAAAAAGGAAAAGGAGGTGGGGTAGCATTGCTGGTTAAAGAGGGGATTAACACAATTGTAAGGAAGGATATTAGCTCTGATGATGTGGAATCTGTACGGGTAGAACTGAGAAATACCAAGGGGCAGAAAATATTAATGGGAGCGGCATATAGACCTCCAAACAGTAATGCACAGGTTGGGGATAGCATTAAAAGGGAAATTAGAGAAGCATGCAATAAGGGCACAGCAGTTATCATGGGTGGCTTTAATCTACATATAGATTGGACTAACCAAATTAGTAACAATACTATGGAGGAGGAATTCCTGGAGTGTATACGGGATGGTTTCCTGGACCAATATGTCGAGGAACCAACTAGAGATCAGGCCATCTTAGACTAGGTATTATGTAATGAGAAAGGATTAATTAGAAATCTTGTTGTGCAAGGCCCCTTGGATCAGAGCGATAATAATATGATAGAATACTTCATTAAGATGGAGAGTGAAGTAGTTGACTCAGAGACTAGGGTCCTGAATTTAAATAAAGGAAACTACGATGGTATGAGACGCGAGTTGGCTAGGATGGATTGGGGAATGTCACTCAAAGGGTTGACGGTGGATAGGCAATGGCAAACATTCAAAGATTGCATGGATGAACTACAGAATTTGTTCATCCCAGTTTGGCATAAAAATAAAACAAAAAAGGTGACTCAACCGTGGCTAACAAGGAAAATTAGGGATAGCATAAGATCCAAGGAGAGGACATATAAATTGGCCAGAAAAAGCAGTAAACCTGAGGATTGGGAGCAGTTTAGGATTCAACAAAGGAGGACAAAGGGATTAATTAAGAGGGGGAAAATAAAGTATGAGAGTAAGCTTGCAGGGAACATCAAAACTGACTGTAAAAGCTTTTATAGGTATGTGAAGAGAAAAAGATTGGTGAAGTCAAGCGTAGGTCCCTTGCAGTCAGAATCAGGGGAATTTATAATGGGGAACAAAGAAATGGCAGGCCAATTAAATACATACTTTGGTTCTGTCTTCACAAAGGAGGACACAAATAACCTCCCAGAGATGTCGGGGAACATAGGGTCTAATGAGAGGGAGGAACTGAAAGAAATCAGTATTTGTAGGGAAATGGTGTTGGGGAAATTGATGGGATTGAAGGCCGATAAATCCCCAGGGCCTGATAATCTACATCCTAGGGTACTTAAGGAAGTGGCCCTAGAAATGGTAGATGCATTGCTGGTCATCGTCCAAAATTCGATAGACTCTGGAACAGTTCCCATGGATTGGAGGGTAGCTAATGTTACCCCACTATTCAAAAAAGGTGGTAGAGAGAAAATGGGGAATTATAGACCGGTAAGCCTGACATCGGTAGTGGGGAAAATGCTAGAGTCCATTATAAAAGATGTAATAGCAGAGCACTTGGAAAACAGTAACAGGATCGGACAAAGTCAACATGGATTTACAAAAGGTAATTCGTGCTTGACTAATCTACTGGAATTTTTTGAGGATGTAACTGGTAAAATAGATAAGGGAGAACCAGGGGATGTGGTGTATTTGGACTTTCAGAAGGCTTTCGATAAGGTCCCGCATAAGAGATTAGCGTGTAAATTTAAGGCAAGGTATTGACTTGGTAGAGAACTGGTTGGCAGACAGAAAGCAAAGAGTTGGAATAAATGGGTCTTTTTCCGAGTGGCAGGCAGTGACTAGTGGGGTACCGCAGGGATCGGTCCTAGGACCCCAGCTATTCACAATATATATTAATGATCTAGACGAGGGACCGAGATGTAATATCTCCAAGTTTGCAGACGGCACAAAGCTGGGTGGGCGTCTGTGCTGTGAGGAGAATGTCGAGAAACTCCAGTATGATTTGGACAGGTTGGGTGATTGGGCAGAAGCATGGCAGATGCAATATAACGTGGATAAATGCGAGGTTATCCACTTTGGTGTCAAAAACAGGAGAGCAGATTATTATCTGAATGGCAATAGATTGGGAGAAGAGGAAGTGCAACGAGACCTGGGTGTCCTTGTGCACCAGTCGCTGAAGGTAAGCATGCAGGTGCAGCAGGCGGTTAAGAAGGCAAATGGTATGTTGGCCTTCGTAGCAAGAGGGTTCGAGTACAGGAACAAGGATGTCTTGCTGCAGTTGTACAGGGCCTTGGTGAGACCACATCTTGAGTATTGTGTGCAGTTTTGGTCGCCTTATCTGAGGAAGGATGTTCTTGCCATGGAGGGAGTGCAGCAAAGATTCACCAGGCTGATACCTGGGATGGCAGGAATGACGTATGAGGAGAGATTGGGCTTATACTTGCTGGAGTTTAGAAGAATGAGAGGGGACCTCATTGAAACTTATAAAATTCTAACAGGACTAGACAGACTAGATGCAGGAAGGATGTTCCCGATGGCGGGGGAGTCCAGAACCAGGGGTCACTGTCTAAAGATAAGGGGTAAGCCATTTAGGACTGAGATGAGGAGGAATTTCTTCACCCAGAGAGTGGTGAACCTGTGGAATTCTCTACCACAGAAGGCAGTAGAGGCCAATTCATTAAATATATTCAAGAAGGAGTTAGATATATTTCTTAAGGCTAAAGGGATCAAGGGATATGGAGAGAAAGCAGGGACAGGGTACTGAATTTGGATGATCAGTCATGATCTCATTGAATGGCGGAGCAGGTTCGAGGGGCCGAATGGCCTACACCTGCTCCTATCTTCTATGTTTCTATGTATAGATTTTCACAGGACTGTATACTTGGTTGTATACCATATGAAAATATTTGACATATGTGGTAAACCACTGTTAACCTGTACATGCCTGTGTGGTAAACCACTGTTAACCCTGTACAAGTCCAGGCATGTCTCAGCCCCTGGCTCCACCCCTAAGCCCGGGTATAAAGGTGACTCACCACCCTTCCCCAGGGAGCTCTTAGGATGGATTCACTAGCAGAGGCATGCTCTAGTTCTTAGTCAATAAAAGCCTACTTCATTTAAGTCCATCTCGTAGTCTTTGGTATTGTTGATAGTGCATCAATTTTATTGACTAATTTTCAACATGGAGCAAATCTTGAAGCCGGAACGTTTAGACCTGGAACCTCAAGCAGCAGATGCAGCCAATAACTTTGAACACTGGCTGAGCTGTTTCGAAGCCTTCCTGGAGGCCTCCAGCACTACTGTCACTACAGATGACGTGAAACGGCTTGTCTTGAACTCACGGGTGAGCCACCGAGTCTACTCGATCATCCGAGACGCCACTACTTATGCGGCCGCCATCGCGACGCTAAATGAACAATACGTGAGGCCTGTTAACGAGGTCTACGCCAGACACCTCCTGGCTACCCGAAAACAGCGCCCAGGGGAATCGGGCGCTGAATATTTACTGGCACTGAGAGTCCTCGGCCGGGACTGTAATTGCAAAGCGGTGACAGCCAAGGAATGCACGGAAGACCTGATCCGAGACGCCTACGTAGCCGGCATCAGGTCCAACTATACTCGGCAGAGGCTGCTGGAACAGAGGGGGCTCGACCTGCAGAAGACGGTGGCCCTCGCTAACTCGTTAGACGTGGCCCTCCAGAACATGGACGCCTACCCCCCTGACCGGATGGCCACGTGGATGCCACGGGAGCAGCCATCTTGGGACCCGGTAAGGCCACAAGCTGCCAGCAGCCCAACTACAGCTGCAATGACCAGAGGCCAGAAATGCTACTTCTGCGGCCAGGCCAAGCACCCCAGACAGCAATGCCCAGCAAAGGACGCGACCTGCTCCAAATGCGGCAAGAAAGGCCACTACGCGAGAGTGTGCAAGGCGAAATCGACCCCCAATTCCAGCAGCACCGCGTGTGAACCGTACAGGCCGCCATTTTGGACCCCACCAACCACGTGTGAGCCGTGCGGGCCGCCATTTTGGACACCACCAGCCAAGGGGGAGCCGCCATCTTGGACACCATCTCGGGACCAGGCCCACGGCGCGGGCGAATACTACAGCGACCCACCAACCTCGACGATGGCCTCCATCACCCTGGACCAATCTAGGCCCCATCAACTAGCCAGGTCCATGATGAACGTAAAGGTAAATGGCCATGCCACAAATTGCCTTTTCGACTGCGGAAGCACGGAGAGCTTCATCCACCCCGACACGGTGCGACGCTACTCCCTATCGGTTATGCGCACACGCCACCAGGTCTTTATGGCCTCAAAGTCCCATACGGCGGACGTCGGCGGCTACTGTGTAGCGACTCTGACAGTGAACGGCGTGGAGTACAAAGAGTTTAAATTCCTCGTCCTGCCACAGCTCTGCGCTCCCGTACTGCTAGGATTAGACTTCCAGTGCCATCTGGAGAGCGTCACGATGGCATATGGCGGGCCCCTGCCCCCACTTACAGTCTGCAGCCAGCAGAATTTAAACACGGCGCCGCGCAAAGTATGCAGCCTGTCCACCCTGAAGGTCAAACCCCCCCCGTTGTTCGCTAACCTCGCCAAAGACTGCAAGCCAATTGCTACTAAAAGCAGGCGGTACAGTGCCGGGTATTCTCGACGATTGATCTGAAGTCGGCATACCACCAGCTCCCCATCAGGCCTGAGGACCGCCAGTACACGGCCTTCGAGGCTGACGGTCGCCTCTACCACTTCCTCCGAGTCCCCTTCAGCATCACCAACGGGGTCTCGGTCTTCCAAAGGGAGATGGACCGGATGGTTGACCAGAACGCGCTGCAGGCCACCTTCCCCTATCTAGACAACGTCACCATCTGCGGCCATGACCGGCAGGACCACGACGCCAACCTAGAAAAATTCCTCCGTACGGCCCAACAGCTGAATCTGACATACAACAGAGAAAAATGTATGTTCCGCACCGCGCGCCTCGCTATTCTTGGCTGCGTGGTGGAAAACGGAGTCATCGGCCCCGACCCCGACCGAATGCGCCCCCTCCTGGAACTACCCCCCCCCCCCACTGCCTAAAAGCCCTGAAGAGATGCCTAGGGTTCTTCTCTTACTACGCCCAGTGGGTGCCCAACTATGCGGACAAAGCCCAGCCCCTCATCAAGTCAACCTCCTTCCCCCTGACGGCAGAGGCCCGTGCGGCCTTCACCCTCATAAAAGAGGACATTGCGAAGGCCACAATGCATGCAGTGGATGAGTCCATCCCTTTCCAAGTGGAGAGCGATGCATCCGACTTCGCCCTAGCCGCAACCCTTAACCAGGCGGGGAGACCCGTGGCCTTCTTTTCACGGACCCTCCAGGGCCCCGAAATTCGACACTCCTCAGTCGAGAAGGAGGCCCAGGTGATAGTGGAGGCTGTACGGCACTGGAGACATTACCTGGCCGGTAAACGTTTCACCCTGCTCACTGACCAACGGTCAGTAGCATTTATGTTTAACAACAGACAAAGGGGGAAAATCAAAAATGATAAGATATTGCGGTGGAGGATCGAGTTATCCACCTACAACTACGATATCTTATACCGGCCCGGGAAACTTAATGAGCCCCCAGACGCCCTATCCCGTGGGACATGTGCCAACGCACAAGTCGATAGGCTACGGACCCTCCACAATGATCTCTGCCACCAGGGGGTCACCAGGTTCTTCCACTTTATTAAAGCTCGCAACCTGCCTTACTTCATCAAGGAGGTCAGGACCATGACCAGGAACTGCCAGGTCTGCGCCGAATGCAAACCGCATTTTTATAGGCCAGACAGGGCACACCTGATTAAAGCCACCCGCCCCTTCGAACGTCTCAGCGTCGATTTCAAGGGGCCCCTTCCCTCCTCTGACCGCAACACGTACTTCCTCAATATTATTGACGAGTACTCCCGTTTCCCCTTCGCCATCCCCTGCCTGGACATGACCAGCGCCACAGTCATCAGGTGCCTCCACGACCTGTTCGCCATATTTGGCTTCCCCAATTACATCCACAGCGACAGGGGCTCGTCGTTCATGAGCGACGAGCTGCGCCAGTACCTGCTCGAGAAGGGCATAGCCACGAGCAGAACTACCAGCTACAACCCCCGGGGTAACGGACAGGTAGAGAGGGAGAACGCAATGGTGTGGAAGACCGCCATGCTCGCCCTAAAATCCAAGGGCCTCCCAATTTCCCGCTGGCAAGATGTCCTCCCCGATGCGCTCCACTCCATACGATCACTGCTCTGTACTGCCACAAACGCCACCCCTCACGAGAAGATGTTCGTCTTCCCCAGGAAATCCACCTCGGGGAGATCACTACCGCCATGGCTGACGTCTCCGGGACCCGTCCTGCTCAGGAAACACGTGAGGAGCCATAAGACGGACCCCCTGGTCGAAAAGGTTCACCTCCTCCACGCCAACCCACAGTACGCCTACGTGGCGTATCCTGACGGGCGGGAGGACACAGTCTCAATTCGAGACCTCGCACCCTCAGGTACCACCCGAAACACCATCGATCACCATCCACTACCTCCACCCACCACCACTACCCACGATGCACCACCAGGGTGTCTACCACGAACTGACGACATGCCGGTGCCATCCCTACCCCGAGAGGACGACACGCCAGTGCTCACGCGAGAAGCGGCCGCGGGCAAAGAACCGCCACAACCGGCACCACGAAGATCATTACGGCAGACAAGACCCCCGGAGAGACTTTCGTATACGAACTTTTGAAACACTTCACCCCGCCGGACTCTTTTTTAAACGAGGGGTGAATGTGGTAAACCACTGTTAACCTGTACATGCCTGTGTGGTAAACCACTGTTAACCCTGTACAAGTCCAGGCATGTCTCAGCCCCTGGCTCCACCCCTAAGCCCGGGTATAAAGGTGACTCACCACCCTTCCCCCGGGAGCTCTTAGGATGGATTCACTAGCAGAGGCATGCTCTAGTTCTTAGTCAATAAAAGCCTACTTCATTTAAGTCCATCTCGTAGTCTTTGGTATTGTTGATAGCGCATCAACATATATTATTTTGATTGGGTTATAAATGGCCTCTACCTTTTCCATTTATCTCCCTATTAAGGCCGCGCACATCCTGTGTGCACAAGATCTGCACCCAGGCTTTTGTCAATGCCAATCTTCAGCAAGTTAATCTGAGACACATGATATTATCCTGGCAATCATAGAATGGTTACAGCACGGAAGGAGGCCATTCGGCCTGTCGAGCCCATGCTAGTTCTCTGCAAAAGCACTTAAGCTAGTCCCATTCCCCGCCCTTTCCCTGTAGCCCTGCAATTTTTTTTCCTTCAGGTATTTATCCAATTCCCTTTTGAAAGCAATGATTCAATCTGCCTCCACCACCCTTTCAGAGAGTGCATTCCAGATCACAACAACTCGCTGCGTAAAAAATGTTTTCCTCATGTTGCCTTTGGTTCTTCTGCCAATCATCTTAAATCTGTGTCCTCTGATTCTCGACCCTTCCACCAATGGGAACAGTTTCTTTCTATCTAGACCCCTCATGATTTTGAACACCTCTATCAAATCTCCTCTCAACCTTCGCTGCTCTAAGGAGAATAATCCCAGATTCTCCAGTCTATCCACGTAACTGAAGTCCCTCATTCCTGGAACCATTCTTATACAGTAAATCTTTTCTGCACCCTCTCTAAGACCTTCACACCCTTCCTAAAGTGCGATGCCCAGAATTGGACACAATATTCCAGTTGAGGCTGAACCAGTGTTTTAACATAACTAGTGGTTCATCATAACTACCTTGCTTTTGTACTCTATGCTTCTATTTATGAAGCCCAGGATCCCTTAGGCTTTTTTAACCGCTTTCTCAACCTGCCCTGCCACCTTCAACGATTTGCGTACATATATCCCCAGGCCTCTCTGTTCATGAGATAGCAAAATACTGCGGATGCTGGAAATCTGAAATAACAACAGAAAATGCTGGACAAACTCAGCAGGCCAGGCAGAATCCGTGGAGAGAGAAATAGAAGCCCTGACGAAGGGTTTTGACCTGAAACGTTAACTCTGTTTCTCTCGCCACGGATGTTGCTTGGCCTGCTGAGTTTTTCCAGCATTTTCTCTTGTTATTTCTCTCTGTTCATGCCCCCCTTTAGCATTGCACCCTTTAGATTATATTGCTTCTCCTCATTCTTTCTACCAAATGTATCACTTCACACTTTTCTGCGTTAAATTTCATCTGCCACGTGTCTGCCCATTCCACCAGCCTGTATATGTCCTCTTGAAGTCCATCACTATCCTCCTCACTGTTCACTATACTTCCAAGTTTTGTGTCATCTGCAAATTTTGAAATTGTGCCCTGTACACTCAAGTCCAAGTTATTAATATAATCAAGAAAAGCAGTGGTCCTAGTACCGACCCCTGGGGAACACCACTGTATACCTTCCTCCAGTCCGAAAAACAACTGTTCACTACTCTCTGTTTCCTGTCACTTAGCCAATTTCGTATCCATGCTGTCACTGTCTCTTTTATTCCATGGGCTTCAACTTTGTTGGCAAGCCTATTATGTGGCACTTTATCAAATGCCTTTGGAAGTCCATATACACCACTTCAACTGCATTGCCCTAATCAGCCCTCTCTGTTACCTCATCAAAAAATTCAATCAAATTATTTAAACACAATTTGCCTTTAATAAATTATTATTTAAATGGAGAGAGACTACAAAATGCTGCGGTACAGAGGGATCTGGGAGTCCTTGTACATGAAACACAAAACGTTAGCATGCAGGTACAGCAAGTAATTAGGAAGGCAAAGGAATGTTGGACCTTATTGCAAGGGGGATGGAGTATTAAAGTAGGGAAGTCTTGCGACACCTGTACAGGGCGTTGGTGAGACTACACCTGGAGAACTGCGTACAATTTTGGTCTCCTTATTTAAGGAGGGATATACTTGCATTGGAGGCAGTTCAGAGAAGGTTCACTTGGTTAATTCCTGAGATGAAGGGGCTGTCTTATGAAGAAAGGTTGAGCAGGTTGGGCCTATACTCATTGGAGTTTAGAAGAATGAGAGGTGATCTTCTTGAAACATAAGATTCTGAGGGGGCTTGACAGGGTAGATGCAGAGAGGATATTTCCCCTCATGTGGGAATCTAGAACTGGAGGGCATCATTTCAGAATAAGGGGTCGCCCATTTAAAATGGAGATAAGGAGGAATTTCTTCTCTCAGAGGGTCATGAATCTTTGGAATTCTCTACCCCAGAGAGCAGTGGAGGCTGGGTCATTGAATATATTTAAGGTGGAGATAGACAGATTTTTGAACTATAGGGAAGTCAAGGGTTATGGGGAGCGGGCAAGGAAGTGGAGTTGAGGCCAAGATCAGATCAGCCATGATCTTCTTGAATGGCGGAGCAGGCTCGAGGGGCCAAATGTTCTACTCCTGCTCCTATTTCTTATGTTCTTATTTTCCTTAATTAATCCACACTTGTCCAAGTGACTGTTAATTTTATCCCGGATTATCGTTTCTAAAAGTTTCCCCACTACCGAGGTTAAACTGACTGGTCTGTAGTTGCTGGGTTTATCCGTACGCTCTTTTTTGAACAAGGTTGTAACATTTGCAAGTTTCCAGTCCTCTGGCACCAGCTACGTATCCAAGGATCCCTTTCTGCCGCTATACCTGACAGAGAGTGCCTGATACGGACAGAGAGTGCCTGATACGGACAGAGAGTGCCTGATACGGACAGAGAGTGCCTGATACGGACAGAGAGTGCCTGATACGGACAGAGAGTGCCTGATACGGACAGAGAGTGCCTGATACGGACAGAGAGTGCCTGATACGGACAGAGAGTGCCTGATACGGACAGAGAGTGCCTGATACGGACAGAGAGTGCCTGATACGGACAGAGAGTGCCTGATACGGACAGAGAGTGCCTGATACGGACAGAGAGTGCCTGATACGGACAGAGAGTGCCTGATACGGACAGAGAGTGCCTGATACGGACAGAGAGTGCCTGATACGGACAGAGAGTGCCTGATACGGACAGAGAGTGCCTGATACGGACAGAGAATGCCTGATACGGACAGAGAATGCCTGATACGGACAGAGAATGCCTGATACGGACAGAGAATGCCTGATACGGACAGAGAATGCCTGATACGGACAGAGAATGCCTGATACGGACAGGGAATGCCTGATACGGACAGAGAAAAAAAGTGCCCCATTCTCCAGCACCAACTTCCCTCACCTTGATCAGAACAAAAACTTCTACAACAGAAGTCAAATATTTGTTATAAATAAAAAGCGGTGTTTATTTTGAAAACAAACTTGTGGCTACAATATAGCTATCATGTTCCATCTTTTCAGAGTCATTGAGTACACGTGTCGGACGTCTCTCGTTTTGTAGCAACGTGTGTGAACAGCAAGCAGAGAAATTACAGCACAGAAAGGAGGTCATTTGTGCCAGCTCCAAATTGGATCAATCCACCCCAATCCTGCTTCTTCCTCATTTCCTTTAAGATTTTTCTTCTTAAAGTGCATACCTAATTCCTTCTTAAATATCGTGAATGGCTTGACTCGAATAGTAACTTGTCGCAATGTATACGATACCCATCGAGTGAAAAGCAATTCTTCTAACCTTTCCCTTTATACTTCGAGTGCTCATCGTAATTGCATGTCCTCTTGTTACCAGATCACCAACCAGCAGGAATCATCTTTCACCACCCTCTCAAAACCCCTTCAAAAGCTTGCACAATTCAACCGGCTTCCCCCTCTCTGCTCCACTGAATGCAGCACTAGTTTCGCACCATACCTAGAGCCTCTCATTCTTTGTATTATCCTAGTGAATCTACATTGCACTTTTTCCACGGTTCCAATATCCTTTCGATAATGGGGTGCCCCCAACCTGCACTCAGTACTCCAACTGTGCCCAATCAATGTCTTGTATAGATTCAGTGTAGAAATTACAGCACAGGGACAGGGCATTTGGGCCATAGTGCTGATACTAGCTCTTCAACTTGAGCAGTATACTCCAATCCCAGTTCCCTGTTCTTTTCCCCATAGGCTTTTAAGATGCTTGCTCAATTCATTTTAAATGATATGACAGTGTCAGCCTCAACAAGCATTTCTGATAAAACATTCCATGTTGTAGTAACTCTCTCTACTGTTGTAATCACTTTCACTACTTGCCCTCTCAAAACCCTTCATCATTTTGAAAACCTACATTAGATTCCCCCAAAAACTTACATGTTCCAATCAAAAGAGCCCCAATTTTTCAATCCTTTCTCCATAATTATGGCCTCTCATTCCTGGTATCATTGTGGTGAATGCTGTACCTTTTCTATGACTCTAATATCGTTCCTACAATGGGATGCCCATAATTGCACACAATATTCCAAATGTGGCCGTACCAATGTCTTACACAAAGCGAAAATTATTTCCTTGCTTTTATATTCAGTACCTGTTATATACAAAACTTAGATTTTTTTTCCCCCATCTTCAATCTTGTTTTTAAAGATTTGTGCATCTGTGCCTTTAGCTTCCTCTCTCCCCCCACTCCACTAAAGGATTTTGTTCTCTGTCTGTTCTGGTGAATTCAGAAGATTCCATGGCATCATTTGGACAAAAGCAGGGTTGTATGCTGGCAAACATTCATCCCTCAACTCCCCAAAAACAGAATAACTGGTCATTTATCTGATTTGCAGTTTGTGGGACCTTTATTGCCTGGAATTTGCACTAGAAATAACAGCAAGGCTGTCAGTGCTCGCCATTATTACAGGGTAAAACTGACAGCAACTTCTGGTGTCCACAGTTAAACGTGAGAATCCGGAAGTTGCCGTCAGTGATACCCTGTTCCTCCACAGGGTGCGCTGTTGCAGCACTCAACGATGGAATCAACAAAAAAATCACTGTTAAGGCATGAACTTAAACTAATTACCCACGATTATCACAATAAAGATCATTGAAAAGTTTAAGCTTTGTTCAATCAGGAGTAACTGAGTTTTTAAATGGCATAGTAAGTTATAATTGCTGCTGAACAACCTCTCTGGCCTTGAAAAATAAATTTTACAAGCGTGGAGTCTCATTACCTCAGAAGAATATTAAAATGTGGCAGATTTATAAAAAATTATAAGGGGAGAAATTTGGTGGGTTAGCGCCACCAGGGGGCGAGAACGGGGCACCAACGACTTACCACCTGGGCGCGGTGAGATGAACGACTCCCACTAACTTGGCCGGGAGGTTTGCAGCGATGGTAACACTTTGCACCACGATCTCCTGTGCCCTGAGATCATGACGTCATTGCCGTGCCCATTGCCCTGGACCCGAACTTCGGCTCCACCCCCTGCAGCATCGCCGGGTGAAAACACAGACAGCTGCAGGAGGCGTTGTTCGGGAGGCCAGGCGCTTCGGGGGCGGAAGTTAAAGGGAAAGTTGCAAAGATAAGTAGGAAAATTTATTTTTTCAATTTTTCAATTTTTTTCATTTCTCCTGGGCCGCGATCAATCAGCCCGGCACTCTGCTGGAGCACATGGGGCTGATTGGGCTGGATCGTTGCTGTCGTCGGGGACCAGCTAACTGGTCCCAATGCAGAGCCTGCAGCGATGGCCCTTCCCTTTAAGGGAGGGAAGGAGCCTCGGATCACTGCAGCGCTGCGCTGCACAACTACCGCCCTGCCTCCGTCCTTTAGCGCACCAGGAAGGAAGTGGAATGCTTGATTTAGTGATCCACTTCCTTCCTGGAACGCAAACACCAAATTTAGAAAAAGCTTGAAATCATTAGTGCCTGGCACTAAGTTTCCCAACTTTCAAAAGTTACCGACACCCAAACAGGGCAATATCGAATTTCTCCCCCATATTTTTTTTTAAGTTTGCTATTTAAGTGTCTCCCTTAATCCCATGTGTATGTCCCAAACTTTATTTCACTTTCAGTAAAATGATTCAAATGTTATTTATATTTCCTGCTTTGCCACCCGTGAGGAGTCTTCAATCTGATCGGTTGATCAGCCTCCCTGCTGCCTTCCCTGTTCCTGGACACCACAGATCCCCTGTAGAAGGCGCCAAATTCAAACCGACGTTGGAAAAGCGGAAGGCTGTGCTCTAGAGCCTGCTAAATATTAGTGGGAAGCTCTTTGAGGTGAACGGCAAGCGCTGTTCCTTCGCCGCTGACCACACAATCCAAGCCATTGTGTGAACTGGCTGCCATGTTTGCCTGCAAAACAACAGTGACTGAAATTTAAAAGTAATTCACTGGTTCTGAAGCACTGAGCCTCTTGAGGGCATAAAAGGCACCATATAAAATGGAAGATCTTTCTAATTGTTCTTTGCATGTTCTGCCATTTGATTTTGTAGCACTTCAACTCTGCATACTCCATATACATTTGATGAAGATTTATACACTTTTCAATAATTCAACTATATTTTGTGATACGAGTATTATTTGGATTGATACACTTGTTATTCTGCTGGATATCTGTATAAATTCATATTATACAACATTTCATATCTTTAAATGCTTTAGGCCAATGGTACTTATGGTATGGCCCAAGAAAACCCGAGTCACACCTTCCCCTCACTCAATGGTTCACAATGTCTAATACAAAACTATATGCTATAATTAGCTTTTTATATACACAGGCACTCTTTTCTTCTTATACTGTTACCAACCTCAGAGCCAAATGTTCTGACTAGTCTCCTCAAAAGTTCCAGACCAACCCTTTGCTTGTTGAGTAGTTCAGGCTCACATCCTCTCCCAACAGTTACCATTGCTTTTTGGGTGTGAATAACTGTCAGATCATTTTATAAAAATAAAAATTTGCCTGTCACAAACACCAGGTAACAGTTTGAATTGTGTAACTCATCCCTCAAGCCAACAACTGCAGAGACAACCAAACACAAGACCTTGCACCATTTGTACCAAGTTAGCCTGGAGACATGATTCTGAATGCAGCTGGTTTAAACTCCCTTGCCTTGAATTTCCTCCGTATTTGCGCCCAGAAACACCCGTAACCGGGGTGCAAGTCAATTACGCAGCCTAACAGATCACGTACAGGATTATATGGTGCTCGAGACAGTGCTGTCGGAAGCCTTCAGAATGGCCCCACAAGTTCCGGGTTTCTGCATGTGCTGCACATGCATGAAAACCCAAAACTTGCGATCGGTGAAGTTTCTCTTTGACAGATCATCCGTGTAGTGTATGTGCCTTTAAGTCAGAACTACTTTTACAGCTCCTGTATACTGTAGTACCAGCAGTGACCACACCGGTATATAAGCTTTGCGCATGTCTCTGTACCCCCAGTCTAGAGACTACCCTCCTCCAGTAAAGACCTGTTATTTGTTAATGTACAGCATCCGTGTGATTATTTAATAATAGCATATCCACTGAACCACGGATCTAACAGTGGCGACAAGTGTCGATTCGAATCTACCTGCAACATAAAAAAAAAAATAGTCGAGGCCAGGAACACGGGCGTCGACCACAAACAACCACCCAGCAGTCAGGCAGAGATCCAACTTCGCTGGAGAGGCTGTGGAGAGCCGGGCTTGGTTCCCCAGCGACAACGAGCAGTAAGAGACCGACGACAGGTCCAGCGCAGACCCTTCCCGAGCAGCGGCGGCTGGAGCCGACCGACGGCAGAGAGAGAGCCGAGCAGCGTCGACGGGGTAAGACAGAGGGTGAAGAGCGCAGGGTGCAGCCGGGGGTTGAACACCGAGTGGCGTCGAGGAAAATAAATCGAACCGGAGAGAGAGAGGGTAAGAAACAGCCGGGTTCTAGACTGAGCGGCATCGAAAAATATAAAAAGAAGAACGCGCAGAGCACAGCCAATGCTCACGGGCTGAACAGGGTCCACGGGGCGAAGAAAGGGGAGACGCCATTGAGCCGCGGAGAAGAAGGAAGAGCGCGGGAAGCGCCATTGAGCCACGGAGAAGAAGGGAGAGCGCAGGAGACGCCATTGAGCCGCGGAGAAGAAGGAAGAGTGCGGGAGACGCCATTTTTAGAAGCCGCAGCGGAGAAGAAGGGCGAGCGCGGGAAGGAAGGAAAGCGCGGGAGACGCCATTTTGTGCCAGCGGAGAAGAAGGGGAAGCGCGGGAGGCGCCATTTGTGATAGTTAACGCGCACCCAAGGATGCCGAAGAGTGGCAGTATCTCTACGTTCAACAATGAAGTCGAAGATTGGGCGACATATGTGGAACGTATTGAGGTGTACTGCAGGGCGAATGAAGTGCCAGATGCTAATAAAGCACTGGTTCTGTTCAATTCCATGGGTGCAAAAACTTATGGGTTACTGCGAAATCTAATAACCCCAGAGAAGCCGGTAAACAAGAATTTTGAAAGCATAGCAGAAATCCTGCAGGACCACTTAAACCCTACACTGCTGCTGATAGCAGAACGATTTAAGTTCCATAAAAGGAACCAACACAAAGACGAAAGCAATGCTGAGTACCTAACGGAACTGCGCAAGCTATCGAAACACTGCCAGTTTGGAGCGGGACTAGCAGACACGTTAAGGGACAAGTTTGTGTGTGGGCTACAAAGTGAAGGAACCCAGAAACGGCTTCTATCAGAAAAGGACCTTACGCTGGACAAAGCTTTCAGTATGGCAGTATCACACGAAGCAGCCGCAAGGGGCGCTGCAGAACTACAACGGAGACCGTAAGAATATGGCACCAATGAAATGTCCTATGGAACAGGGAAGTGCTATCGCTGCGGCAGAACAACACATGACCAGGAATATTGTTTGTTCAAGGACCAAGTGTGCAGACAGTGTGGGAAAGCAGGACATGTAGCAAGAGTCTGCAGGTCTGGGAAGAAAACCAAGAGTAAGAAATCTCCACAGGAGAAGTACAAAAAGTACACCAGGTGATGGACAGTGGTTCAGACGAACAGAAAAGTGACACAGACTCCGGAAGCAAGGAGCTGGGTTGTCTGAAATTACATAAGGTAATCAAAATGGAGGATCACCAGACTATCTGGGTTACACTCAAGATAGACGGAGTCCAAGTGGAAATGGAATTGGACACAGGGTCAGTTCTAACAGTCATAAATCAAAGAGACTACAAGCGGCTATTTTCACACATACCCTTGAAAGCTACAGAGATTGTATTGAAGACGTATACGGGGCAAAAAGTCTACCCCAAAGGAAAAATAAGGGTGAAAGTGACATATAAAGGCCAGGAAATACCTAAAATGGATATATATGTATTGCCAAATGGAGGACCACCACTGCTAGGACGTGAATGGATCCGGAAGATACAATTAGATTGGCATTCCATACAGGCACTGAAGGTTGAGGCCAAAAAGGGATGACGACGTCACACCTGGACGGCTGTCAAAAATGCTAACTGACGCAAAAGAAGTGTTCCAGGAGGGACTAGGAACACTAAAAGGAATAACAGCAATGATTAAAATAGAGGAAAATGCAAGCCCAAAGTTTCTGAAGGCCAGACCAGTGCCTTATGCGATCAGACCAGCTGTTGAAGCAGAGCTGGAAGGGTTGGAACGTTCAGGAGTACTGTCCAAAGTGGACTGGAGCGAGTGGGCTACACCCATCGTTCCTGTAATGAAGAGGTCATTGAGTAATACGCCTGGGGAACCAAAGAAGGTCCACATCAGTGGGGATTTTAAGGTGACAGTGAACCCAGTCCTTCACATGGTGCAATATCCGCTTCCACGAATTGAGGATATTTTCGCCTCGCTATCTGGAGGTAAACGCTTCACCAAAATTGATCTAGCCCAGGCGTACTTTTAAATGAAGGTAGAAGAAGCTTCGAAACATTACCTTACGATCAACACTCATAAAGGTCTCTATCAATACAACCGGCTGGTGTTTGGAGTAGCCTCAGCTCCAGCTATCTGGCAAAGGGCGATGGATCAGGTCCTGCAAGGGATTCCAGGGACCCAGTGTTATTTGGACGACATCTTGGTCACGGGCGAAAATGACGGTGATCACCTCGCCAACTTGGAGAAGGTGCTCACCAGATTAAAGGAGTATGGGCTACGAGCTAATCGCCACAAGTGCGAGTTTTTCCAGAAACAGATCTCGTATTGTGGCCACGTCATTGATGAAGAGGGGTTACATATGTCCCGACAAGATTGAGGCAGTAGCCAAGGCTCCAGCACCGGAAAATGTGTCACAACTGAGGTCGTTCCTCGGGCTGGTAAACTACTACCACAAGTTCTTACCAAATTTGTCTACGGTATTACACCCACTGAACACCCTACTGCAAACAGGGGTACCATGGAAGTGGGATGACGAACGTAGATGAGCTTTCCAGAAGTGTAAAGAATTGATCACATCAAAAGAGGTGTTGGCCCATTTCAACCCAGCACTACCAATTCGTTTGGCATGTGATGCATCACCCTACGGTATTGGAGCGGTGCTGTCGCACAAATTCCCAGACGGGTTGGAGAGGCCAGTAGCCTTTGCGTCTCGGTCACTAACCTCAGCCGAGCGCAACTACGCCCAGATTGACAGGGAGGCCCTCAGCCTAGTATGGGGAGTAAAAAAATTCAACCACTATCTGCATGGGCAGAAGTTCACCTTGCTGACTGACCACCAACCACTTGTCTCCATCTTTAATCCTAAGAAGGGCGTTCCAGTGATGACTGCACAGCGCTTACAAAGATGGTCCCTGTTTCTAGGGGCAAATCAATATGAAATAGAATATAAAGGCACGAAACAGCATGGAAACGCTGATGGGCTATCGCGCCTGCCACTGCCTACTGTGGAGGAAGCACCAGCAGTGGACCCTATCGAGATATTTTATTCGTCAATAATTGAACGATTGCCAGTAACAAACGCAGATATAGAGAAGGAGACCCGCAATGATCCGACGCTGTCACGGGTATATGAATTGACGGCGAGGGAATGGCCAACACATGGCGACTCACTGTTGCCAGCATTCTCATCCAGAAGAGAACAGCTGTCAGTATGCCAGGGGACAGTGATGTGTGGATCCAGAGTGGTGATTCCACCCAAGTTAAGGGAGAGAGTGCTAAATGAGCTATATGAAGGTCATCTGGGGGGAGTGAAAATGAAAAGCCTTGCTAGGGCTTATGTGTGGTGGCCAGGAATCGATCAACAAATTGAAGGCCTAACTAAGAGCTGCTTAGGATGCCAGAAGGTCCAAAATGCACCACCACATGCCCCTCTACACCCATGGGAGTGGACCTCCTCTCCATGGCAACGGGTGCATATTGATTTCGCTGGTCCATTCATGGACTCAATGTTCTTAATAGTAGTGGATGCTCATTCAAAGTGGCCTGAGGTGATAAAGATGTCTTCAACCACTACAGAGAAAACGATTGCAGTCCTACGGACCATATTTGCCAGAAGCGGTTTGCCAGAGCAGATTTGCTCTGATAATGGACCACAGTTTGTGTCCGACGAATTCCAAAAATTTATGAGAAGGAATGGGGTAAGGCATTACACATCCGCCCTGTATCATCCAGCCACCAATGGATTGGCTGAGAGGTTCGTACAAACCTTTAAGAAGGCGATCAAGGCCATGTGCGATGATAAAATTCCACTACAGCATAAGATGGACAATTTCTTATTAGCCTACCGAAACGCGACACATGCAGTTACCAACCAGACCCCGGCCATGATGTTCTTTAACCGAAGGTTGAGATCTCGTCTGGACTTGCTCAGACCAAATGTGCGAAGAAATGTTGAGGACAAACAATTTCAGCACATCAATGAGAAGCCGACAAGGAGCTTCAATGTAGGGCAACCAGTCTTGGCCCGTGACTATCGAACAGAGAAGTGGCAACCCGGAACGATATGTACAAGGCAGGGGCCATTAATGTACACAGTGGATGTCGGGGTGAACATTGTGAGACGCCACGTCGATCAGATCTTAGCGTCACAGGAACGCGTCAAACCCATGTCTCGAGTACCTGGGGATGAACCCGACATACCGGTAGCATCTACTTCAGACCCAGTAGCAGTGGAACCCGATGAACTACCCGATGAAAAGGGGTCAGAATCGCCTCTGCACCAAGAACAAGAACCTCTGGAAAGGCGCTATCCCGAAAGGGTCAGGGAGCCGCCCCAAAGACTGAGTCTATAAATGGACTTTTGTTGTTTAATGTACATGTTGAAATGTTAATTGTTATTTGAATATTAGGGGTATTACTAATTTAAAAGGGGAGGAATTGTAGTGTATGTGCCTTTAAGTCAGAACTACTTTTACAGCTCCTGTATACTGTAGTACCGGCAGTGACCACACTGGTATATAAGCTTTGCGCATGCCTCTGTACCCCCAGTCTAGAGACTACCCTCCTCCAGTAAAGACCTGTTATTTGTTAATGTACAGCATCCGTGTGATTATTTAATAATAGCATATCCACTGAACCACGGGTCTAACAATCCGCATCCGCTGTATATTCACTTTCGGTGGCACAGGGTTAGGCTATGTGCACAAGTACTGCCCAGCGAATACCCACGAAAGGCGTAAGGCCTTCTTTTACCAGCATAAGGGTTAAAATATTTTTTTTTTAATCATTTAAACATTCACTTACATTTAAATTTAGTTTAGGTAAATTTTGTCCTATTTAAAAATGTTTAAATTTATTTTTCAAAAAATAACATTTTTATTTTAAATGTTTAATTAAAGGGTATTTTAATTAATTTTGAACCTGTGATCATTTATTTTTATTTAAGTGGTGTGAAATGTTATTTATTAGGTGATTTCTATTACGCTCATGGGGATTCTGTACGTAAATGGAATCCCCATAAACCATCATAGGAATCCCCCTTTGTCATTGGTTGACCTGGCCCACGTGATCTCAGGGACGCTCGCGAACTGCATGTGCCCCTGGGATGAGTGGGCCTTTACGCAGGTGTACGCCTGCAGGCCCAGGGCTGCAAGAGTCCGAAGCTCCGGAGACACCAGGTAAGTATGTCGTTTTCTTTCGGTTCAGAGGCGTACGCGGGCAGCAAGCCTCCAACCGCAATTTCCAGGCCCACATAGTTTGGGGCATAAGTGAGCTACAGGCACAAGTACAATATGTCCAAATCGGCACAATCTTTTATGGTCGTCTATCGATCCCTCCGACCGTAATAATGGTCCCTTCTCCCAAGTTACAGAGCCTTGTACGCAAGTTTCCTTGCATTAGCGCTTGCCGAGATGCTCTTAGAATTACAACCAGATTTTCAGGCGCAGCAATAAACTAATTTTTCTGGTGTTTTATTGCAATTTGTTTTGAGTGTTTTTTTTAATGAATCCGCTCTGAGCCTGTGCTGTATTTTCTGTTTCTTTGAATGCATTTTTATGGCTTCAGTATAAGTCACATGAAAAATTGAAAAGCTTCCACACAGGTACTTGAACATGCTGTGCCTAATGTGCATGAATGATCGTTAAATGAGAATGAAACTCTAACTTTCATACTTAAAGAAGAAATATATGGTGTGAGTTCAGCACTTTCCTTGGGCCCAGATTGTTTACATTAATTTCCGCCCATTTTTTGTTCGGTCGTATTCTAATGAGATTCACAGAAAATTTGAGCGTAACTTGACATTGGCAGAATGGGCGCATTTTCGGGTCTAACCTCTGGATTGTGGCCACAGAGGAAATTCCAGTCCCATATACATGGTGAGTGAATTAAAGGAAGCATTATCAAGCTATCAGAGTTTTGTTTTTCTCACACTTGTTTCTGACTGCACCGTGCTGTTATCGGACTTAAAATACAATCAGAAGGAGCTTCTTGTTTTTCTATGTACGATAGCAAAATACTGCAGGTGTTGGAAATCAGAAATAACAACAGAAAATGCTGGAAAAACTCAGCAGGTCAGGCAACATCCGTGGAGAGAAATTTGAGTTGACGTTTCGGGTCAAACCCTTCTTCAAAACTGGAAAGAAAATAAAATAGATCGAAGGCAGGGCTGCGATCGGACAAAAGAAGTGAAAGAGACAAAAGAAGTAGAAGAGACAATAAAAGGTATTCGAAGCCAGACGAGATGGTAATAGGCTGAGATTAGGTGTGAAGTGTCCTGGCAGGGCAACAGATAGCTGCCAGGTGGGAGAGTAAAACAAAAGGAAAGCGGGGGGGGGGAAAAGGAGTGGAAAAATTACAAGTAAAAAAAGTAATAGGGGCCAAGGTTATGATCTGAAATTGTTGAACTCGATATTGAGTCCGGAAGGCTGCAAAGTGCCTAATCGGAAGATGAGGTGCTGTTCCTCGAGTTTACATTGAGCTTCTGTGGAACAATACAAGAGGCCAAGGACGGTGAGGTCCGAGTGGGAATGGAGCGGTGAATTAAAATGACAGGCGACCGGAAGCTCGGGGTCACCCTTACGGACTGAACGGAGGTGTTCCACAAAGCGGTCACCCAATCTGCGTTTGGTCTCCCCAATGTAGAGGAGACCGCATCGTGAGCAGCGAATACAGTATACTAGATTGCGAGAAGTATAAGTAAATCGCTGTTTCACCTGGAAGGGGTGTTTGGGGCCCTGGACAGTGGGAAGGGGGGAGGTATAGGGGCAGGTGTTACATCTCCTCCGCTTGCATGGGAAGGTGCCAGGTGAAGGGGAAGGGCTGTTTGGGGTGATAGAGGAGTGGACTAGGGTGTCTCGGAGGGAGCGGTCCCTACGGAATGCTGAAAGGGGAGGGGAGGGGAAGATACATTTGGTGGTGGGATCACTTTGGAGGTAGCGGAAATGCCGGAGGATGATCCGCTGAATGTGGAGGCTGGTGGGGTGAAAGGTGAGGACAAGGGGAACCCTATCGTGGTTCCGGGAGGGAGGGGCAGGGGTGAAGGCAGAAGTGCGGGAGATAGAACTGACACGGTCGAGGTCTGTGTCAACCACGGTAGAGGGGAATCCTCGGTTGTGGAAAAAGGAAGACATGTCTGAAGCACTGGTGTGGAAGGTGGCATCATCGGAGCAGATACGGCAGAGACGGAGAAACTGGGAGAATGGAATAGAGTCCTTACAGGAGGCGGGGTGGGAGGAAGTGTAGTCCAGGTAGCTGTGGGAGTCAGTGGGCTTGTAGTGAATATTGGTCGATAACCTATCCCCAGAGATGGAGACGGAGAAGTCGAGGAAGGGAAGAGTCAGAGATGGACCATGTGAAGGTGAGGGAAGGGTGGAAATTGGAGGCAAAGTGAATGAAATTGTCTAGTTCGGGGCGAGAGCAGGAAACGGCACCGATAGTCATCAATGTATCGGAAAAAGAGGTGAGGGAGGGGACCCGAGTAGGACTGGAACAAAGATTGTTCCACATAGCCCACGAAAAGGCAGGCATAGCTAGGACCCATGCGGGTACCCATGGCAACACCTTTGATTTGGAGGAAATGAGTGGAGTTAAAGGAGAAGTTGTTCAATGTGAGAACAAGTTCAGCCAGGCGGAGGAGGGTGGTGGTGGATGGGAACTGGTCGGGCCTCTGTTCAAGGAAGAAGCGGAGCGCCCTCAGGCCATCCTGGTGGGGGATGGAGGTGTAGAAGGATTGTACGTCCATTGTGAAAAGGAAGCGGTTGGAGCCAGGAAACTGGAAACTGTTAAAGTGGCGGAGGGCATCCGAAGAGTCGCGGATGTAGGTGGGAAGAGACTGGACAAGGGGAGAAAAGATAGAGTCAAGATAGGAAGAGATAAGTTCCGTGGGGCAAGAACAACCTGAAACGATGGGTCTACCAGGGCAGTCCTGTTTCTGGATCTTGGGAAGGAGGTAGAAGCGGGCTGTGCGGGGTTGGGGAACTATGAGGTTGGTGGCAGCGGAGGGAAGATCTCCAGAGGAGATGAGGTCAGTGACAGTCTTGGAAACGGTGGTTTGATGTTCGGTAGTGGGGTCATGGTCCAGGTGGAGGTAGGAGGAGGTGTTGGAGAGTTGGCGTTCAGCTTCCGCTAGGTAGAGGTCAGTTCGCCAAACAACAACAGCACCGCCCTTGTCAGCGGGTTTAATGACAATGTCAGGGTTGGATCTAAGAGAATGGAGTGCTGCAAGTTCAGAGGGAGGTAGGTTGGAGTGAGTGAGGGGAGCAGAGAAATGGAGGCGGCCGATGTCACGGCGGCAGTTAGCGATGAAAAGTATGACTCCCACAGCTACCTGGACTACACTTCCTCCCACCCCGCCTCCTGTAAGGACTCTATTCCATTCTTCCAGTTTCTCCGTCTCCGCCGTATCTGCTCCGACGATGCCACCTTCCACACCAGTGCTTCAGACATGTCTTCCTTTTTCCACAACCGAGGATTCCCCTCTACCGTGGTTGACACAGCCCTCGACCATGTCAGTTCTATCTCCCGCACTTCTGCCCTCACCCCTGCCCCTCCCTCCCGGAACCACGATAGGGTTCCCCTTGTCCTCACCTTTCACCCCACCAGCCTTCACATTCAACGGATCATCCTCCGGCATTTCCGCTACCTCAAAAGTGATCTCACCACCAAACGTATCTTCCCCTCCCCTCCCCTTTCAGCATTCCGTAGGGACCGCTCCCTCCGAGACACCCTAGTCCACTCCTCTATCACCCCAAACAGCCCTTCCCCTTCACCTGGCACCTTCCCATGCAGGAGGAGATGTAACACCTGCCCCTATACCTCCCCCCTTCCCACTGTCTAGGGCCCCAAACACCCCTTCCAGGTGAAACAGCGATTTACTTGTACTTCTCGCAATCTAGTATACTGTATTCGCTGCTCACGATGCGATCTCCTCTACATTGGGGAGACCAAACGCAGATTGGGTGACCGCTTTGTGGAACACCTCCGTTCAGTCCATAAGGGTGGCCCCGAGCTTCCGGTCGCCTGTCATTTTAATTCACCGCTCCATTCCCACTCGGACCTTACCGTCCTTGGCCTCTTGTATTGTTCCACAGAAGCTCACTGTAAACTCGAGGAACAGCACCTCATCTTCCGATTAGGCACTTTGCAACCTTCCGGACTCAATATCGAGTTCAACTATTTCAGATCATAACCTCGGCCCCTATTACTTTTTTTACTTGTACATTTTGCACTCCTTTCCCGCCCCCCCCCACCTTTCCTTTTGTTTCTCTCTCCCACCTGGCAGCTATCTCTTGCCCTGCCAGTACACTTCACACCTAATCTCAGCCTATTACCATCTCGTCTGTCTTCGAATACCTTTTATTGTCTCTTCTACTTCTTTTGTCTCTTTCACTTCTTTTGTCCGATCGCAGCCCTGCCTTCGATCTATTTTCTTTTCTTTCCAGTTTTGAAGAAGGGTTCGACCCGAAACGTCAACTCAAATTTCTCTCCACGGATGTTGCCTGACCTGCTGAGTTTTTCCAGCATTTTCTGTTGTTATTTCTTGTTTTTCCATGTCCATTTCTACCCAATTCGGTTGTACAATCCCAGCTGACAGCCGTACTGTAAAGGTATAAATTCATTGATCCCCCACTTCTAGCAGTGACAAGCACTCAATACGAGCATTGATCAGGAATAGAGCTAGAACAGCATAATGCTGATATTCTGATCCATGCTTCCTTTGAGCACAGCTCCCTTGGCACATAGCTCCCCATGGAAGCGCAGGATTGGTGAACTTACCTTTTAGGGCTTCTTTGAATCTTAACAATTGTGGTTTATTCAGTGAGCCCTATTCTATTTTAGTTCGGTTACTCCATACAAAAAAATTTGAAATATATTTTAAAAATTCATTGTGAGCCACTGCACAGATCAGGAATTTGGGCACAGGCCCACCACTATTTTCCACCCATCAATTTTAACAGACAAAAAAAAAATCACTGGGACAAACACCTGAATTTCAAATACGAGGTCTCAGCAGGTGAGCTTTTATGTGGGCAGCACAAGCTTTTACATTCCCTGCCCCCCACCTCGGGTACTGTTAACATTGGCAGACATTTAACAGTGCAGCAAATCTCAGAGGTATGGATGGAATCGAAGGGAGAGTGTGACTTTTCTTTCCGTACAGTTATTAATATTGAGTCATGTACCATATAAAAACAAAATAAAATTCAGAACATTGTGAGTTTGATTGATGAGCTACACGAAGGGAGAACCAGACCTGTACTGCAGCGCTCAACAACAGTGACTTTATTGTGTAACTGCCAGCTCAATTTTAAAACTTTCAACAACTTTGTGCTATGCCGTTAGGCTCTACATTCATTTGTCTGATGGAATAAAGCTTTATAAAGTCTGAGATAGAGACTTCCTATTAATAACACAAGGATCATGCAAACACTATAACCACCATTCTCAGCTGCAATGAATTCTACTCACTAAACCCTTAAGGCAGCACTTAATTGGTTCCTGGGCTATTAGCATTCTAATTAACCTGACTTTCCATTGATTCAGTGGGCAAGTTCATTGTAGTCCGTGGTATACAGATTAGGAAGGTCCCAAGGTTAATTCCTGATCTGCATGGAGGCAACTAATCTTAGCTGAGGTGACATGCGAAGTGCTGGAGAATGGCCTCAAAATGGACAGAAGCCTAGGAATGGTAAAAATTCAGATAGCTACCCAGTGGCCCCTGCTTAAAGACAGGATCAGGCTTGATTGTGTTCTTCTCTGTGGTCATTAGTCATCTGGATTTGCACATGAAGATTGGCTACTTGGGTATATTAAGGGCTATCAATATCCAACTCAAATCACCGTCTTCAGGCAAGAAGGAGTAAAGAGAAATAAAACCTTGAAAGAAAATATATTAATGGCCCAGAATTTGCGCTCCCAATGGCGGTGTACACTCAGCATACGCTGTCGTAAGCCTTCTGAAAGGCTCCACAAGTTCCGGGTTTCCACATGTGCGAAAACCCAGAACTTGTAATCTGCCAAGGTACGTCTTGACAGATCTAGCGAACCAACTGAGAAATCACTTTCACTGGCGCAGAGTTGGGTTATTTGCCCAACTACTGCCCAGCAAATGCCCACGAAACTCTTACGCCAGGTAAAAGGAGGCATAGGGCCTGCTTTCACCAGTGTAAGGGTTAATATAAATCTTAAATTTAAAATAAAAATTGATGCACAAACACTTAAAATTACTTTCTGCAAATTTTGGCCCGGGTTAAAATCTTTAAAATTATTTTTCAAAAAATTTCATTTTTACTGTATTGGATGTATTGAAGGGGCTTTTAATTAAATTTGAAAATGAGAACATTTATTTTTTATTAGAGTTGTCTAAATTGTTTAATTATTTGGGGATTCCACTGCATGTCATTGGGGGATTCCGTTCGGAAGTGACTGCAATGGGATCCTCCTCTCTCATTGGAGGAACGGGCCCACGTGATCCCAGGGACGCTTCGGGCCCACGTGATCCCAGGGACGCTTCTGAACCACCTGCGTCCCTGGAATCCGTGGGCCTTTATGCAGGCGCCCGCCTGGAGGCCCAGGACCCGAACTCTCCATAGCTGTGGAGCCAGGAGGTAAGTTCGGAAATATTTTGCAGGTCGGAGGCGTACTCCGGAGGTACGCCTCCGACCGCAAATTCAGGGCCGATGAATTAGGATATATTCCATGCAGAAAATACTTCAGCAATCTTGACAATTAATATCTCACCCAAAAAGGTAAACACGCCATAAAGCAGTTTGATACATTATTTTAAACCTATGCATATAGAATAAATACCCAGCTTGTTCTATTTTTGGAAAACACTTTCGAAACTTGCTCAATCTCTTCCCCTCTCAGAATAAACTTTGCATTCCTGTGTTCCCTGCTGAGTTGACACAAAGAATTTGCAGTTATATAGCACATTATTACATCCACAGGACATCACCATCCCAAAGCACTGTACATCACACCTAATGAATCAGTTTTGAAGTGTAATTATGTAGGCAAATATAGCAGCCAATTACATTTCCACACAGCAAAATCCCACAACAGCTAATGAGATGAATGAGCAATTAATCTGTTCTTGGTGTGTTGACTGAAGGAAGTATATTGGCTAGGACAGCGAGACAATTCCCTGCTATTCTTTGAATAGTGCCACGGGATCTATCCAAATCCACCTGAACAGGCAGACGAGGCCTAGGTTTAAAGGTCTCACCTGAAAGGCGGCTCTTTTCACAATGCAGCACTCTCAATACTTCACTGAAGTGTCAATCTAGATTATGAGCTTAAATCCTGGAGTGGACTTCAACCCACAACCTTCTGACTGCAAGGGAAAAGTGCTATCAATTAAGCCAAGCCGACATATATCCACAATTGCTTAATGCTTAGCTACATGACATTTGGCTGATTAATGACCAGGTTGTGGTCCATTCATTATATTGTTGCACGTTATTTTTCTTTTCCATATTCATTTTATATAAACATTCATACCATTACCAGATCTACTGTCAAAGCATTAGAACCACAAGCTTCAGATTGCTTCATTTTTTGCAAACTTTTAGTAATTAAGTGTTGGGAAATAAAATGTTACTAACCATAATTGCATACCATCGGAGTTTAAAAAAACCTTTTCCACAACAGCCCCTTTAAACTTCTACAAGTAATGTTTTCTGATAGTTTGAAGCACTGATACAACCATTGGCTGGAATCTCTCCCGCCCATTTAGTTTTCATTTTGTCTGCTCATTAATTGCACAATCCAAGGCTACCACTTCCATCTCATTCTGCACACTCAAAACCAGTAAGATTCCAGCAGGATGCTGCTTTTTCATCCAGTTAAATCTGGTGACTATTTATGTCGTAAGTTATAGAGAACCAAAGCCAATGCTCCATCATGTTTTCGTGACCACATCTTATTATTTCAAAAAAATAAAGAGCCCTCCATGTCTGTTATAGTTTAATACATCCAAACCCAGTGACTGTATCCAATCACACGTCACACATTCCATTTCAATCCAGAAAAATACATTTCTTTTATAACAAAGGAGGGGCAATAAAGGCCTCTCATTGTCGAAAGTAGTTTAAAAAAGCAATTCTTTTAAATCATACTTCACATAGTATTTGTTCTTAAAAAAATTAATAGGAAGATGTTAAGTTGTACAACATTTATAATCTTATTTCCAGCTGAAGCAATGCTGGTAGCACACATCGGTTTTAAATTGTAGCTCCAGATTCTTTTGGGCTCACCAAATGATATAATTGTGATTTAAATGTAAACTCCACCCTAGTTTAGATGTGGGTAAGCTAAAAGAAGTTCTTAATTAGTCCTGTTTATTTGTGCCCAACCGCTGGTGCAGACTTGGATTTTTTTTTAGAACATGGAGGGAGCAGTAAATTCCCTAGGGCACAATTGCTTAGTGACCCGCACTCATCAGAGTAACGCCTCACCCGCCCCCCCACGACCTTCAAAAAGGACTTTCCTTTCAATTAATTTACTGTACCATCTGGGAAATGTGCTTTCAGCAGATTTTCATTTTCCAGTTTTATAAATTTTATTCATGGGATTACACACGAACCAAAAAAATAACGCTAATGAATTGGTAAGACTCCAAAAATAGGCACTTGTGTGTCTCTGGCTAGCTACCTACCTTTGTTTCTCTAAGCTAAAAATTTAAACAGTGGATGATGTGTGAACATTCACCTGAAAAATTCACTGAGGCTGAGTTTTCATTAAAAAAAAGCTCCAAAAGAAAGTAAAAAAAACCTTGTAGATATTCTACTTGGGTCAAGCACCAACTGATAACTCCCATAAAGATAAATGAAGAGTAATTAGCATGAAACGCAGAGTAATCATTGTAATTTACAAACATTCCTCTTCTTCACAATACATCAAAACAATAAAGGCACTTCTCCTAGATCTATTGCTCAACATACATTGAAAATTAATATTCATTTCTTACATGGTGAACCAATGCCATGGAGTCAATCTATCCCAGATTGAGGCTATGACTACGGACTCCCCCCTGAGGTAAACTCAACCACAGAAGTACCATTCTAAATCCTTTGATCCACAAAACCCATCAGCAAAAAGTGCATTCACTTTAATTAGATTAAATGTTTAGCCATTCTTTAGCTAATTTCATTGATTGGTGCCAAATATTTTACATGGTCCTCTTGGCCCCCATCCAGTACAATGGCAGCAATCTGACCATGCATACCAAAGACTTTTAGGACCATGCGTGCATCTGCTTTGCCCTGCAATGGGATTATTAGCCCCACTGTAATGTAAATCCCCCCACCCCAGCGTACAGAAAACAATGAACAATAACTGGTTTACTGTATCCAATAATAAAGAATCCAAAAATTAATCCTAAACACAAAAATGCTTCCTTTATTAATAACAGAGACAATGTGGAACCATTTTTCTCTTGGAGGGAGGGATCGTAAAGGCAAACCATGATTGACGCGTATCTGGAAGGCAGAGAGCGGAGTGTAGGGGGTGGCAAGTGTAAATGACTCTAATTAGAAGAATCATTGTTTAAAAAAGTTGAAACTTTCCTGCTTGGAGTTGTTCAATTATTTTTACTTGTTTTTAAACTTGTGTCAGTGTTGTGATCGAACAGAGAGTGAAATCACATGGGAGGAATAATCCAAACAGGTGTGGTAGAATCATTTTGACAAGAATGACACAGAATGGTCACATGAAAATGTTACAGGAAGTGTGTAATGTCGCTCCATAACTTTTAAAAATGTATTTGTGGGATGCGGGCATCGCTGGCAAGGTTGGCATTTATTGCCCATCCCTAATTTCCCTTGAAGATGGTGGTGAGCCGCCACCTTGAATCGCTGAAGGTCCTCCCATAATGCTGACTTTGTCACAGCGGTTTGGTACAACGGAGTGGCTTGCTAGGCCATTTCTGTAATGTATGTAATGTATATATACCTTAAGGGAGAGAACTACTTTTTACAGCTCCTGTATACTGTAGTACCGGCAGTGACCACACCTATATATAAACCCTGAGTAGTGATCTGTACAGTTAGTTCTAGAGTAACCCTCATTCAGTAAACACCTGTTGAATCGTTCCCTGCAGTCTGTTGTCTGATTATTGAAGGACACAACATTAAGATACACGGACCTAACAATTTCAGAGGGCAGTTAATAGTCAACCACATTGCTGTGGGTCTGGAGTCACGTGTAGGCCAGACCAGGTAAGGACGGCAGGTTTCCTTCCCTAAAGGGCATTAGATCCTCCCAGCTGGATTTTTACGACCGGTAGTTTCATGGTCATCATTACTGATACTAGCTTTATAATTCCAGATTGATTTAATTAACTGAATTTAAATTCCCCAGTTGCTGTGCTGGGATTTGAACTCACGTCTCCAGATTATTAGTCCAGGCCTCTGGATTACTAATCCAGTAACATAACCACTATGCTACTGTACCCCACATTCCTTCCAGGTGAAACATCGATTTACATGTACTTCTTGCAATTTGTATTCGCTGCTCACGATGTGGTCTCCTCTACATTGGGGAGACCAAACGCAGATTGGGTGACTGCTTTGCGGAACACCTCCGTTCAGTCCATAAGGGGGACCCCGAGCTTCCAGTCGCCTGTCATTTTAATTCTCCGCTCCACTCCCACTCTGACCTCACCGTCCTCGGCCTCTTGCATTGTTCCAATGAAGCTCAACGTAAGCTCGAGGAACAGCACCTCATCTTTCGATTAGGCACTTTACAGCCTCTGGACTCAACATCGAGTTCAACAATTTCAGATCATAAACTCGGCCCCTATTTTTTTTCTCTCTCTCACATGGCAGCTGTTGATCATTCTGCCAGTGCCATTTACACTTCATCTAGAGCCATCTTTTGTTTCTTAACTTGTCCCATTACCATCTCCTTTTGCCTTGCACCATCATCTCTTAATGTCTCTTAATCTCTCCTGCCTCCCATCCTATCACAGACCTTACCTTTTGTTCTTTCCTCCCCTCCCCCCTCTCCCAGCCCCTACACTTGCTTAAAAACCCTGTTCCATCTCCAGCTTTTTCCAGTTCTGACGAAGGGTCATCGACCTGAAACGTTAACTCTGTTTCTCTCTCTACAGATGCTGCCTGACCTGTTGAGTGTTTCCAGCATTTTCTGTGATTATATAGAATGTTTCTCCGCACAAACACAGCTGCCACTTCCAGGACAATGTGAAGACAACTCTCAACCTGCCTGACTGTACCCAAAGTGTCAAGCTGACCAAACAACCAGAACAGCACCCAAGCAGAAAGTTTCACAAAGCTTAATTTATTGATCGGAGCCAAATATCTTGAAATATCTATTGAACAGGCCACATCCAGGCATGATATGAACTATGTAACCACACGTAACTAGAACTTCCAGAATTATACAATTCTCTGCCTCACCCTGAGGTGCAAAAACTAAACAGACTGTATTTCAAAATGTATGCAGCTTATATGTATTGTGGACAGCAATATAAAAACACAAGAGGTAATCTAACAAAGTAAAAATACTTATTTCTTGTCAGTGAAGGGTTCCAGAGGAGTAGAGGAAAGGTAGCAAAGCTGGTCAGTACCAGGAGTCCTGGCGTGTAGATGGGGGGTGGTGTTTCATGGAGGGGAAGTGACAGTGGTCTGCTGCATCCTCCGCAACTTGGCCATCATGAGGTCTCAGACCTTGACACCACAGGTCCATGACCACCTCAGGAGGAGGAGGAATGAAGGGAGAAGGCAGGCAGCAGATCCCCGTTCCAGATGGGCTGTCTGTGAGTGCCTCATCAGACTCTGGTTCCCCTGAATGAAACCCCAGAGCCCCGTTGCTCAACACTTCCCCACCTCACCATCCCGCTGTCACGGAACATCACAACGTCCTCGTGAGCACAAAGCTGAAATGAGAGCCACCACAAAATAAACATTATTTATAAATGAATCCATCCAATACTACAAAACAAAGTCAACTAATCACCCTTGTGCATTCCCTTAGTATCTGTCTTTCGTGTTCCTTTGCCTATTCTAGTGCTCCTACGCAGTGCTACCCCAGTGATCCCAGCATGGCTAGTGGAAGGCTGCTGACTTTCCATGGGGCACACTGCAGAATGACCTCAAGTAGCTCTGGGCCTAGAAGGCCCAGCTGTAGACTGCACCACCTTGGCATGGGCAGCAGCAGTCTGGACTGGCTGGCTGATAAGCAGCAGCAAGGGCATTGGCGAATGTCAGGGGTGGGAGTATGAATACTGTCATCCTGAGAAAGGACAGCAGGTTCTTGCTCCATGGAGCCACTCCCACTCCCCCGGGGCAGCACTTCAGCATTCCTGGACTGGAGCACAGATTGCTGGACTGCTGCGAGACCCTGCAAACCCCTTTCCACACTCGGAAACCCAGCCACAATTAGTCTAAGCTTGCGTGGCAGCAAGCTGAGCCTGCATGAGAGCAGTCTGAGCTTCCAGTGCAGCACTCAGATGTTGGGTCGCTTCCGCTTGTGCTGCATTGGAAGCCGAGACATCGCCCATCACACCCAGCATCATGGTTGGGTCCACAAGTGTTCTAATCACTTCCATCCTGGGAATTAAGGGCTCCAAGCTCCGCGCAAAGCCCCATGCAATGTTGGAGCCAGACTCCTCCATGCTCCTTGACACTGACAAGAGGCTCTCTGGCAGGCTTGCCATTGCATGAAGCATTTCTGTGTGCATGCCCATCATCCTTCTTCAGAAGCACACCCCATCAACGTCATCATTTGAATCCTGTGCAGCAGAACTCGCCCTCCAGGGGGATGGCACGCGACCTACCCTTTCCCCTTGGCCTGGCTGCAGTACACTCGTGCCCGGTGACTCAGCACACACAGATCCCTCCTCTATACTACCCTCTAATGGCAGTGCCATTTTCTGAGCTGGTGCCTGGGAGTGTTAGATCGAGTGTTGGTGCCCCTTCTTCGCCATCACTTTCCTCCTCTACTTGGTTGGGGATAGACTGGGCCGCTGGCAGCTCTTGGTTATCTGAAAGGAGAAAGGCACAGGTTGTGGTGAGGTGTGGGGTGGAAAGCTAGATGTGCATGCTTACACCATCAGCAGCTTGTAAGTGAGAAGAGATTGTGCCATGAGGGGGAAGTGGGATGTGAGAAGAAGGATTAGGTATGAGCATACGGTCATCAGCAATGCTTTCAACCTCGCCGCTCACCACAGCATCAGTGACGGCCCCTCCAATGATCTCCAGCACCACCTCCTCCAGCGCAATAAGGCTCTGCAGACGGGCTTCGCCCCCACCTGTTTGCTGCTGCTCACAGCGATTGTGAACAAACTTGGCCTGCAAGAGAAAGGGAAGTGCGTCAGTGAGTGTGGTGCAATGTTGTAAGTGGTTTTTCTTGCTAGGTCTCTCTCTCTTGTGAGACCTCTTTCTCTTTTGCACAGTAATTTACCGAGTGGTTTGACCCACTCACCCCTTAGGTTCTGTACACTGGACTTTGAGGCAGGAACTACAATGCAGAGAATACTCTGTAGACCAAGTTTAATGAAACGAAGTGAAATTTTATTGCATAAAGGAAAAATTGAATGCAAGCCAAAATAAGATACATGGGAGGGAAAAACAAATCATAATACAGTACTAACCAATATATCTACAGGCATATTGTACTTTACAAGGTTCACCATGAAATAGGGAAACACACGGAACATCGAAGGACAACAACTCATTGTTAATTATCCCTAAAATGCCCACCCCCTAAACCTAGCTAGATTAGGTTATGAGGGGCCAGAAACATGCTCACCAGTCCCAGTTAGAAAAGTCTTCAAAACGTCTCCGATCCCAATCGTCTACCGAATCGTCGTCTTCTTCCGAGTCTGAACGGCCTCTCTACCGAACCCGAACTCCTAACCGAACTGCACCTTCTTCGGACCCCCGAACGATCTCTCGAAAATGATCTCTACAATGCTCTTCTTGCTCTTCCGCACTGCTCTCTCTCCGACCTTGAACTCCTAATGGCTACCCCAGGTCTCCAGTTATACTTCTCATGGAGGCCCTTATCTCCCGCCATATCAAGGTTAGTCTTTGTTTAACTTTTGGCGGGCTTGTAGCACAGAGGGGTAGTCATTGTGTTTAAAGTGCTTTCGGGATGGCCGGTAACTGCCATCTCTGGTCTGGAATGACCTTGTATTGTCTTTAATGGGTCTTGATGTCCCCCTATGAATTTGAAGCTGTTTCCCTTTGGGTAAACATTTTGATGGCCTTTATCTACAGGCTGATCTGATTGGATCTGCATCCAATCCATATGTATGGGGTTCTGTCTGGTTTCGCATTCTCCGAAATTGCATTCCAGAACTTACTGTGGGCTGAATCCACAAAAGCTGTCTGTGGACTGCAGGAACCATTTTAAAATGTCCCAAAAAGCTGGTCACGGGGTCTGGTGGCCATTTTGTGTGCCCCTTTTTCTGGGCTTCTTTTAAAACAGCCTTTAAAATTAAGGCCTTTTCTGCCAATAGACCCTTATAGGACAATGTTCAATTTTGCGAATCCTACAATGTGTTTGGGCAATGTGCCTGTCATAGTTGAATAGTTGGCATTGTGTGCAAGGTGTGAGGTGTGGGTGTGAGTCTTGATAAGTGTGAGGGTGAGTTGAAGCTCTGATTGTGAGGTATGAGTTGTGATTGCTAGAGATTGTTGGTAGGTGAGTGATGGGGGTGCAGTGCATTGAGCAGTGTGTGAGGCTAGTGGTGCAGTTGGTGGGATATGGCATTTGAAGATGCATTCACTGACCTTGACCATACGTGTGAGGTCATTAAACTTCTTGCAGCACCGGATACAGGTCCTGGGGGCAACACACGTGGCATTGACGGCTTTGGATATCTCCTCCCACTGCCTTCTGGTGTTCTGCCTGGAAGGCCTCCTGTGGGTAGAGGACCTGTCGTCTTCTGTGTAACCCCAGGACCAAGGCCGCCAGTGCTGCATCTGAGAAGTGCCTTGCTCTTTCTCTTCCCTGCTGCGACATGGCTGCATCCAGTGACCATGAGATGCTTCTGCAACAAAACACCTCCCCTTTAAGAATGCAGAGAGTCTAGGCAAAATTTTTATTGGCCAGTAGACTGCACCTTATATTGGTCCTCACCTTGAGCGCTGAGCCAACCAGCAGTGCGTTTACCGCTGAGCTCAGTACTTCAATCATGTAAATGAGCAGGCAGCACGAATTTTGCATGCTGCCTGTACCACTTTGAATGGGCACGGGCAGATTGCGCTCCCCGCAACCGTTTCGGTCCTAATCCAATTTCACCCCCTGTGGGAGTCTTTTAATGCTACACCAGTTTTTGTGGCCCTGTGGGGTCTATCCTCGAGCTCCTGGTTTCCATTTCAAGTCTGTTAATGAATCCAAACATCAGCTGTACAAGTCAGTGACTCACTGTGTTAACCAACTAATAACCCCTTTGTACCCATGCAGAGTTAGAAATGTGGATCAGAGAGGGAACTGTTTATATAAAACTGGAACCTTTGAACAGCAATAGATGCTGATCATTAATTTTAGATGGTGATTGCACTCCCAGTGTCTCTCTATTCAGCTCCTATGCACTGCAGTGGTATTTTGTGATATATGTCCCAAATGATTCATGGTTTGCCATGAACCTTGTGGAAAATTTTCTGATGACTACCTCACTGAAATTTCATCCAAAACCCATATATTTCAACCTACATTACTGCTGCTTTCTGTCATACAAGACAATAAATAAACCGGGACAAGTTTGCAGCCTTTTACCACATACGGAATAACACAGTGTGTGCTTTTGACATCCAAACAGATAATTAATTTGGTCTGAGATTTAATTACAAGACAGTCATTAGCACTGCTATACAACTTTGATATTCACCTCAGAAGAGTTGTCTAGACCATTATTTGATTAGGTCTTTCAAATCCCCTTTTTTCTCTTAGGATAATTAAATGGACCGATGTCCCCTGTACTGAAATGGTCTTGTTTCTAACAGACTGAGAAATCTAATGAAGTGCTTCATGGAATTCCTGCTAGTGTCATTTTGAGATTAAACTCCATATTCTATAACATAAACAAGACTTGGGAAGCAATTGTGAAAATAAATTCATTGTGTGTGAGCTTCTTATATTATTATATATATAGTTCAGTAAATATGTACTTATAACTAACACACACACACGACATTTCCAATGTTGCCCAGCATTTGCGGTGCCGATGATGGCGAACCGGCAGCGTTCACTGTCATTCCGCCTTTGAAACTGGTCACAACTTGAGGATGTAAGAGTTAGACCCAAAGGGATTAGATGTAACTGGGGTTTTAACAGCGTATTAACTGCTAAACAAAGGTTGTTGCCCTGAAGAAACTTTAAAAGAATATATATATTTTTTTAAAGTTTGTTCATCTTTTTTGCCTTTTCCCCATTTGAGAACCGCAATCTTTGTTTTGCTCTCTCTAAAATATTAAAAAGTTAGAATTTTAAGAGCTCACCCACTTCCTTGTTCACTGTCTGTGAGAATTCTGCGCTTTGATTGGCTGCTTAGACAGCTTGTTGACGTCATAGCAGCTCGCACTATGGGATTCCCACTCTACTACGCTGATTTGAATTACACGTCGGAAAACCCAAATTTCGACACAGCGATTGCAGCTTACTTCGGGGCCAGCGGTGAACCCCCTTTGCAAATTCCAGGCCCTTATGTACAGGCAAATATGGGTTGTGGTAGCCGAATGTGTAGGCACACCAAAGCCCATAGCTCAGGGGGCAGGTCATGCCATATTTGCAATATAGCTTCCCCGCTCTCCCATTTTGAATAGGCTTCAAGCACAGGAAAAGTTTGCCCAAAGAACTTGGAAGTAGCACACTTTGCTGGAGTGCTGAAATCCAGCAAGGGAGTGTAGGATTCGCAAAATTGAACTTTATATTATAAAGGGTCGAATGGCAGAAGAGGCCATGATTTAAAAGACTATTTTAAAAGAAGCCTAGGAAAAAGGGGGCATTCAAAATGGCCACCAGACCCCATGACCAACTTATTGGGACACTTTAAAATGGTTCCTGCAGTCCTCAGACAGCTTTGTGGATTCAGCCCACAGTAAGTTCTGGAAGCCGTTTCTGAGAGAACGAAACCAGACACCCACATATACATATAGATTGGATGCAGATCCAGTCAAGATCGGCCTGTAGATAAAGGCCATCTAAATGTTTACCCAGACAAAAGGGAACAGTTTCATATTCATAAGAAGAGCATCAAGGACCCGTTAAGGACACCACCAGGACATTAAAAACAATGAAGGTCATTCCAGACCAGAGATGGCCCTTTACCAGCCATCCCAAAGTATTTTAAAATATAATAACTACCCCGCTGTGCGATAAGCCCGCCAAAAGTTAAAACAAAAGACTAACCTGATTTGGCGCGAGATAAGGGCTTCTGATGAGAAGTATATCTGGGGAACCCGGGGGTAGCAAAAAGGGCAGTCATCGTGGTGCTACCATCGTATCGGTGGCGTCATCGCTAGAAGAAGGAGAAGAAGACGGTTCGAGCCGGCGTCCCGCCCCGGGGTAAAGCATCGGGAGATCATCGACCAACTCCGGGCCGTTGACAAAACGGGAGGCCATCGACCCACTCCGGCTCGGGAGAAGAGACAACAAAAAACTGAAGAAACTATGGGGGCCAGCCCGAGGCTCCTCTGACAGGGGTTGAGCAGACGATCCCCGACCCCACCGACATCAAGGCCAGCCGGTGTCCAGCCGTCCCCGACCCCCACCTCAGGAGAGAGATGTGGCGCAGCTCGCTGGGGCTCCACTAACCATGTGGAGACAGGACGCCTGAAAGGATCAAAACACAAGACTTCAAAACTCTATACTTTTCCCATTGGACTGGTGAGCATGTTTCTGGCCCTTCATAATCGGATCTAGATAGGTTAAAGGGGGTGGTCATTAAGGGTATAATTAACATGAGTTGTTGTCCCTCGATGTTCCATGTGTTTCCCCATTTCATGATGATCTTTGTAGAGTATAATATGCCTGTATTTGCCTTAGTTAGTCTTGTGTTGTTATGATTTGTTTGTGTTTTTCCCTCCCATGTACCCTCTTATTTGCTTGCATTTGATTTGTTTGACATTATGCAATAAAATTCCATTTCGTTTCATCAAACTTGGTCTATAAGAGTTTTCTCTACATTGTAGTTCCTGCCCCAAAGTCCAGAGTATAGAATCTAAGGGGCGAGTGGGTCGAACCACTCACGGTTTTACTGTGCAAGAGAGAGAGGCCTCTAGAGAGAGAAACCTCTGCGATCTAAAACCCCTTACAGGAGCAGCTCTTAAAGTAGAGCGGTGGCAGAAAATTGGGCCATTTGTTCACAATGGAATAATGAAGGCAGGCAGGCAACATCGGTCCCTTTACTGTCGAAGAGTAGGAGATCCTGTTGCAGGAGGTGCACCAAAGGAGGATGGACCCATTGGGGGCTGAAGGCCACGCTTTAGTAAAAGCACAGGTCTAAGCTGCATGGAGGGAGGTCAATAAATGAGTCAACACAGTCACCAAGCTCACTTAGTCTTGGATGTAAATGAGGATGAAATGTGCTAGCAGGAACTGGTTGAAGGTTCTTGTGGTCCTCACCGCATACATTTCTTGTGGGGCCCATCAAGCATGGCATAGGTCCCACGGCCTCGAGGAGGTAATATTTCAAACATTGTTCACAAACTATTGCCCTTTTGGGCACACTCTCTCATTGTGCCAAACCTGCCTGGCACAGTGTTCTTGAAGATGGAGGTGGCAGCACTGAATATTGACACAATATTCTTTATTCAGAGGCTGCTTGATAGAAACTAACTTAAATCATTCAATTCGGTTCTCAGCAGATTAATCTTTACCATCAGGGTGAAAGTGCTGTGTCTATACAAAGGCATGGGCCCCAAAACGCCCAGTTCCCAAGCTACCGAGGCAACCATAGCGGTGCTGGACTTCCATGTGCTGTACACATCCAGCGTTAACCTGTGGGAATTCCAATGGGTCGGCCAATTATAATACTGGACTGTGGGCCTGCCATTGTACCTCCTCCTGCCATTGTACCCCCTCCTGTTGGCCTTTCTCCTGATGAGAGGGTACCCCGAATTGGCAAACCCTCCTTTCATAATAAGGTGGATGAATTATCTGCGCAAATAGATGTAAACGGATATGATGTAATTGGAATTACGGAGACATGGCTCCAGGGTGACCAAGGCTGGGAATTCAACATCCAGGGGTATTCAATATTCAGGAAGGACAGGCAAAAAGGAAAAGGAGGTGGGGTAGCATTGCTGGTTAAAGAGGAGATTAAACACAATAGTAAGGAAGGATATTAGCTCTGATGATGTGGAATCTGTATGGGTAGAGCTGAGAAATACCATGGGGCAGAAAACATTAGTGGGAGTTGTATACAGACCCCCAAACAGTAATGCTGAGGTTGGGGATGGCATTAAATGGGAAATCAGAAATGCATGCAATAAGGGCACAGCAGTTATCACGGGTGACTTTAATCTACATATAGATTGGGCTAACCAAATTAGTAACAATACTGTGGAGGAGGGATTCCTGGAGTGTATACGGGATGGTTTCCTGGACCAATATGTCAAGGAACCAACTAGAGATCAGGCCATCTTAGACTGGGTATTATGTAATGAGAAAGGATTAACTAGCAATGTTGTTGTGCGAGGCCCCTTGGGGGGGGAGCAATCATAATATGATCGAATTCCTCATTAAGATGGGGAGTGAAGTAGTTGATTCAGAGACTTGGGTACTGAATTTAAATAAAGGAAACTATGATGGTATGAGGCGAGATTTGGCTAGGATGGATTGGGGAACATTACATAAAGGGTTGACGGTGGATAGGCAATGGCAAACATTTAAAGATCGCATGGATGAACTACAGAATTTGTTCATCCCTGTTTGGCATAAAAATAAAACAAAAAAGGTGACTCAACCGTGGCTAACAAGGGAAATTAGGGATAGCATAAGATCCAAGGAGAGGACATATAAATTGGCCACAACAAGCAGCAAAACTGAGGATTGGGAGCAGTTTAGGATTAGCAAAGGAGGACAAAGGGATTAATTAAGAGGGGGAAAACAGAATGAGAGTAAGCTTGCAGGGAACATCAAAACTGACTGTAAAAGCTTTTATAGATATGTGAAGAGAAAAAGATTGGTGAAGTCAAGCGTAGGTCCCTTGCGGTCAGAATCGGGGAATTTATAATGGGGAACAAAGAAATGGCAGACCAAGTAAATACATACTTTGGTTCTGTCTTCACAAAGGAGGACACAAATAACCTTCCAGCGATGTCGGGGAACATAGGGTCTAATGAGAGGGAGGAATTGAATGAAATCAGTATTTGTAGGGAAATGGTGTTAGGGAAATTGATGGGATTGAAGACCGATAAATCCCCAGGGCCGGATAATTTACATCCTAGGGTACTTAAGGAAGTGGCCCTAGAAATAGTAGATGCATTGCTGGTCATCTTCCAAAATTCTATAGACTCTGGAATAGTTCCCATGGATTGGAGGGTAGCTAATGTAACCACACTATTTTAAAAAGGTGGTAGAGAGAAAGCAAAGAGTTGGAATAAACGGATCTTTTTCCAAGTGGCAGGCAGTGACTAGTGGGGTACCACAGGGATCGGTGCTAGGACCCCAGCTATTCACAATATATATTAATGATGATCTAGACGAGGGAACTAGATGCAATATCTCCAAGTTTGCAGACGACACAAAGCTGGGTGGGCATGTGTGCTGTGAGGAGGATGCAGAGAAACTCCAGTATGATTTGGACAGGTTGGGTGATTGGGCAGATGCATGGCAGATGCAGTATAATGTGGATAAATGCGAGGTTATCCACTTTGGTGGCAAAAACAGGAAGACAGTTTATTATCTGAACGGCAATAGATTGGGAGAAGGGGAAGTGCAACGAGACCTGGGTGTCCTTGTGCACCAGTCACTGAAGGTAAGCATGCAGGTGCAGCAGGCGCTTAAGAAGGCAAATGGTACGTTGGCCTTCATAGCGAGATGATTCGAGTACAGGAGCAAGGATGTCTTGCTGCAGTTGTACAGGGCCTTGGTGAGACCACACCTTGACTATTGTGTACAGTTTTGGTCGCCTTATCTGAGGAAGGATGTTCTTGCCATGGAAGGAGTGCAGCGAAGATTCACCAGACTGATACCTGGGATAGCAGGAATGACGTATGAAGAGAGATTGAGTCAATTAGGCTTATATTCGCTAGAGTTTAGAAGAATGAGAGGGGTCCTCATTGAAACTTATATAATTCCAACAGGACTAGACAGACTAGATGCAGGAAGGATGTTCCCGATGACGGGGGAGTCCAGAACCAGGGGTCACAGTCTAATGATAAGGGGTAAGCCATTTAGGACTGAGATGAGGAGGAATTTCTTCACCCAGAGAGTGGTGAACCTGTGGAATTCTCTACCACAGAAGGCAGTTGAGGCCAACGTATTAAATATATTCAAGAAGGAGTTAGATATATTTCTTAAGGCTAAAGGGATCAAGGGATATGGGGAGAAAGCAGGGACAGGGTACTGAATTTGGATGATCAGCCATGATCTCATTAAATGGCAGAACAGGCTCGAGGGGCCGAATGGCCTACTCCTGCTTCTATGTTTCTATGTTTCTTCCTGAGTGTCAGCTGTGGCTCAGTTGGTAGCACACTCGCCTTCGAGTCAGAATGGTTGTGGGTTCAAGTCCCATGCTAGGGACTTGAGCACAAAAATCAAGGCTGACACTCCAATGCAGTGCTGGGGGAGTGCTGCACTGTCGGAGGTTCTGCCTTTTGGATGAGACGTTAAACCGAGGCCCCGTCTGCTCTCTCAGGTGGATGTAAAAGATGCCATGGCACTATTTTGAAGAGAAGCAGGAGCATTCTCTCAGTTTCCTGGCCAATATTTATCCCTCAATCAACATCACTAAAACAGATTATCTGATCATTATCACATTGCTGTTTGTGGGAGCTTGCTGTGCGCAAATTGGCTGCCACTTTTCCTACATTACAACAGTGACTATACTTCAAAAGTACTTTATTGGCTGTAAAGCACGTTGGGGCGTCCAGTGGTCATGAAAGGCTTTGTAGAAATACAAGTCTTTCCTTCTGAAGTAGCATTTGTATTTCTATATCGATAAATCTGGAGCCTCTGCCTTGATGGTGCTCCATTATAACTGTAGCTAGCAGACAATATTTTCCACAATATTTACCTGCAAAAAGCAGACTTCCCCTTTAAACAGCTACTACAGCACCAGGCTGATACCTGGGATGGCAGGAATGACGTATGAGGAGAGATTGGATCGATTGGGCTTCTACTCGCTGGAGTTTAGAAGAATGAGAGGGGATCTCATCGAAACTTATAAAATTCTAACAGGACTAGACAGACTAGATGCAGGAAGGATGTTCCTGATGGTCGGGGAGTCCAGAACCAGGGGTCACAGTCTAAGGATAAGGGGTAGGCCATTTAGGACAGAAATGAGGAGGAATTTCTTCACCCAGAGAGTGGTGAACCTGTGGAATTCTCTACCACAGAAGGCAGTAGAGACCAATTCATTAAATATATTCAAGAAGGAGTTGGATATATTTCTCAAGGCTAAAGGGATCAAGGGGTATGGGGAGAAAGCAGGGACCGGGTACTGAATTTGGATGATCAGCCATGATCGCATTGAATGGCGGAGCAGGCTCGAGGGGCCGAATGGCCTGCTCCTGCTCCTATCTTCTATGTTTCTATGTTTCTATGTAATTGAATGCCCTACCCCAAATCAGTGAGCTCCGTGTGACTGGCAAATTCCAGCTGGGAGCTCGCATTGACAAAGCAATGAGGCAGAAAGAGAGAAATTAGCACGGAACAGCCATGCCCAACTCGGGTGGATGCCCAGCACTTGTCTCGTGGGCAGTGAAAAATCCACCCCAGTGCCCCAAATGTACGGACTTTGCTGTTAACTACAAATGTCTGCTGCACTATTGCAGAGAGAACGAAAGAATAACCTGCTTTCATATTGAACTCATTACATCCTCAGCATGACCCAAAGTGCCTCACACCCTTTTGAAGTGTAGTGACTGTTACTATGTCGGCAAAGGCAGCAGCCAAATTTACACACAGCAAGTTTTCACAACATCATAAATGAATGACCAGATAATCTATTTTTGATGGTGTTGGTTGAATTTTAACCAGGACACTGGGAGAAATCCTTACCCTTCCTCGAGCACTTCACAGCCTTCTCGACTCTCTGAATTTCAGACCAGAACCTCTGCCCCTATTTTTTCAGGCGGCAGCTGTTGATGATTCTGCCATCCCCATTTGCAACATTTAATCTCTCCTGCCTTCCAGCCTATCACAGACCTTCCCTTTCGTTCTTTCTTCCCCTCCCCCCCCCTTTCCCCGCCTCTGCTCCTGCTTAAAACCTGTTACATCTCTAACTTTTTCCAGTTCTGACGAAGGGTCACAGACCTGAAACTTTAACTCTCTGTTTCTCTCTCCACAGATGCTGCCTGACCTGCTGCATGTTTCCAGCATTTTCTGTTGTTAAGTTCATCTTAAGCTGCTGAGAGGAAAAATAAGAAGTGACTGAAGGAGGGAAACAACTGTTATTCCTTTAACAGGTCAGTGTTCAGAATTTAACATTATATCTCATGAAAATGTCGGACCTCTTTTGTTGAATACCTTTTCTTCGAAATTAACATAGGCGGGCAAGTTCAATGCATCAGAATTTTGGGGGATTTTTGAACGAAATGGGGAGGCCAATTAAAAATACATTAAAATTTTATAGAATTCATTTTAATTCAGGGAGAAGTTATACTGCCTGTTACAATTTGGGCTTGGTCCCGATACTTTAAAAAAAAATACCTGTTCTGGTTGCAAATGGCAACTTCTATGGGCAAGCCTGCACTGCCCACAAACAGAAACTTAACCTTCGTGTCAAAACAAAAGCAAAATACTGCGGATGCTGGAAATCTGAAATAAAAACAGAAAATGCTGGAAATACTCAGCAGGTCAGGCAGCATCTGTGGAGAGAGAAACAGAGTTAACGTTTCAGGTCGATGATCTTTCGTCAAGAACTGGAAAAAGCTGGAGATGGAACAGGTTTTTAAGCAAGTGTAGGGGCAAGGAAAGGGGGAGGGGAGGAAAGAACAAAAGGGATAACCTTAGTGTGTCAGCCTTGGAGCCTCTGGGCCAGAAGGTCAAGGGTTCAAGCAAATAATCTTGGCCGACAGTACAGTGCAGTACTGAGAGAGTGCTGCGCTGTCAGAGGTGCCTTCTTTGAGATGAGACATTAAAGTCTGACCTCTCAGGTGGACGTAAAAGATCCCATGGCACTATTTGAAGATGAGTAGGGGAGTTCTCCCCGGTCCTGGCTAATATTCCACCCTCAACCAACATCACTAAAACAAATTATCTGGTCATTTATCTCATTGCATTTGTGGGGCCTTGTTGTGTGCAAGTTGGCTGCCACCTTTCCCTACTTTACAACAGTGACTACATTTCAAAAGTACTGCTTTGGCTGCAAAGTGCTTCACACTCCTGGCACAGTGAGGGAAGCAGGTCACCCTGGCTCAAACAGACTGGGGAAGGGTCGCCTTGGCACAGAGATGATTGAGGGCGGAGGTTACCATGCTGCTTGCCTATGGCATTATTATAATGGAAATGGTGTGCCGCAGTCCAGTTATCCTCAGGCATAAAGACAGCCCCTTCTATATACACATACACACAGCCCCTTCTATATACACATACACACAGCCCCTTCTATATACACATACACACAGCCCCTTCTATATACGCATACACACAGCCCCTTCTATATACACATGTACACACAGCCCCTTCTATATACACATACACACAGCCCCTTCAATATACACATACACACAGCCCCTTCTATATACACATACACACAGCCCCTTCTATATACACATATACACAGCCCCTTCTATATACACATACACACAGCCCCTTCTATATACACACAGCCCCTTCTATATACACATACACACAGCCCCTTCAATATACACATACACACAGCCCCTTCTATATACACATACACACAGCCCCTTCAATATACACATACACACAGCCCCTTCTATATACACATACACACAGCCCCTTCTATATACACACAGCCCCTTCAATATACACATACACACAGCCCCTTCTATATACACATACACACAGCCCCTTCAATATACACATACACACAGCCCCTTCTATATACACATACACACAGCCCCTTCTATATACACATACACACAGCCCCTTCAATATACACATACACACAGCCCCTTCTATATACACATACACACAGCCCCTTCAATATACACATACACACAGCCCCTTCTATATACACATACACACAGCCCCTTCTATATACACATATACACAGCCCCTTCTATATACACATACACACAGCCCCTTCTATATACACATATACACAGCCCCTTCTATATACACATACACACAGCCCCTTCTATATACACATACACACAGCCCCTTCTATATACACACACACACAGCCCCTTCTATATACACATACACACAGCCCCTTCTATATACACATACACACAGCCCCTTCAATATACACATACACACAGCCCCTTCTATATACACATACACACAGCCCCTTCTATATACACATATACACACAGCCCCTTCTATATACACATACACACAGCCCCTTCTATATACACATATACAGACAGAGCCATGTTTAGCTGCAGACTGGCACTGTTCTCATAGGACTGAGTGAGATTGAGGTACCGAGCCCTGTCTGCTGAGTTACAGAGGCAGACACTTCAACAATTCCACTCCGCGCATTAACGCACCCTTGGTGTTACTTGTCCCTGGGCTCCGGCTCACACAAACACCACCATCACACCTCCCACACAAACACAGCTGCCCCATTTGCCAGCACCTGCTCCCCACTCTGTTCTTTCCCTTCTGCCCCTTCCTCTGACCTTCAAGTGAATGCTGTAAATGTGAAATGACAGCATAAAATGCTGGAAATACTCAGCTGGTCAGGCAGCATCTTGACCAGAGACATGGCTTTTCTTTCTCTCCACGGATGTTGCGTGACCTGCTGAGTATTTGCAGCATGTTCTGTCTTCTCAAAGGCCTTCATTTACCATCCGAGCCCTTGCAAGCATCCAGCAGCACTCCCTACAAACTTAAAAACTTTTCACATCTATTTCAGCAAGCCACCACTTTATTGAAATAAAAAACAGCCCAGAACCTCAAATTCAAACTTACCTGAATGATGTGTGTGTCCCTTTAAGAGGTACATACATCGCCACAGTCAGCCTGCTTGCACGAGGACCCAACACTGAATTCAGTGCTAGGGTCAAAGTTCGCACTTGTGATGTAAAGTTGGCATTGCACGCCGATTTACGTCACAACGCCGCCATTTTGTTGGGGATGGCGCTGCCAGTTACCGGCAGTGCAAAGGTTAGGAAGATATCGGCGGCTACCGTGGGACCTGCCAGCAGCTGGCGAAAGAGCAGCAGCCGCCGTTTTAGCGCCATTTAACGGCGCTACGGAGTGGCACTAAGGCCACTAATTTCTAGCCCAAAGTATTAACAAGTCAACAGTTCTGACGAAGGGTTATCGGCCTGAAATGTTAACTCTTTTTCTCTCTCTACAGATGCTGCCTGACCTGCCGAGTCTTTCCAGCATTTTCTGTTTTTATTAACAAGTCAACGTCATTTGACTCCTTATAGACATTACACCATGGAACAAACATGCTAACTTTTAAACAAACGTGTAACCTCCAATTTAAGAGTATTTTTAAACCTACTTTAAAAAAAGAGGAAAAAAACAAGAAGCTAAGGCCAAATTTTGTGTCCCATTTCTCTCCACAAGAGAAAGCAGATTTTTTTGGTAGCATTTATAATCTAATTTTAAACATCCACACATGGGCAGCACGGTGGCATAGTGGTTAGCACTGTTGCCTCACAGCGCCAGGGACCCGGGTTCGAATCCGGCCTCGGGTGACTGTCTGTGTGGAGTTTGCACATTCTCCCCGTGTTTGCGTGGGTTTCCTCCGGGTGCTCCGGTTTCCTCCCACAGTCCAAAGATGTGCGGGTTAGGTTGATTGGCTATGATAAATTGACCCTTAGTGTTAGGGGGATTAAATACGTGGGGTTACGGGGATCGGGTGGGATATGTGTCGGTGCAGGCTCGATGGGCCGAAATGGCCTCTATCTGCACTGTGGGGTTTCTGTGATTCTGTGATTCTGTGATTAAGCTATGTTTCTTTTGGAAGAGTAAGGGGCAGATAGAAAACCCTTCATGCCAAATTTTATTCCACAAATTTAGCTCTTTGACATTATCTTTTAAAGAATTGGAAGGTATATAACCACAATTTGAGTTCTTATCACACAGTATTCATCCCTTGAACAATGGTCTTCCTGAAGTTCCTCTCCATTAACACAGCACCTTCCAAAGCACTTTCATAACAAATAAGCCCTTTCTGTCAAATAAATAAATAAATAAATAAAACAGGTCAAAACATGTGCAGGACACCAGATGATTTAATCCCTGGATAGTATCAAAAAAAGTCTCATAGGTGCTACAATGTTCACCCTCACCTCAGTGGTAGCACCCTCGCCTCTGAGTCAGAAGGTTGTGGGTCCAAGTCCCACTCCAGAGACTTGAGCTCAAAATCTAGCTTGGCACTCCAGTGCAGTGCTGAGGGAGTGCTGGAGGTGCCGTCTTACGGATGAGACATTAAACCAAGACCCCGTCTGCCCTCTCAGGTGAGTGTAATAGATTCCTTGGCACTATTTCGAAGAAGAGCTGGGGAGATCTCCCCGGTGTCCTGGGCCAATATTTATCCCTCAATCAACATAACAGAAACAAATTATCTGGTCATTATCACATTGCTGTTTGTGGGATCTTGCGGTGTGCAAATTGGCTGTCACATTTCCTACATTACAACAGTAACTAAACTTAAATAGTAACTAATTGGCTGTAAAGAGCTTTGGGACATCCTGAGGTCATGAAAGGATTGTATAAATGGAAGTGCTTCCTTCGTTGTACAATCTCATATTAAAGTAGAGATATGCAGTTAACATGAAGGGACTATCAACTCACTGCAGAGTTCTTCACATCCATCTATACTGAAGGGTGCTCATTTCTCTCTGGAGTGACTCTTGTTGCTTCTTCTTGAACTCTGTGACTAATTGCATTTCTTTGAGTCTGTAAACATCGTCACAGACTGTTCTATAAAAAAATCCTGAATGATATAAACATTTAAATTTTCTCTGGAGAATTCTGTGGGCCAACTGGGAAGTGTTGAATGCACGTATTGTTTCTGTTACAATCAGATAACATCTTGCCAAGATCCTCATTAAACTGCTTTATATTGGTTATCTTTGAGTTAAGCCAAACAGCTAAAGGATGTGCCTCAGAGTCCAGTACTACAAGGAGGCCATTCTGAAGAAAGAAGCATTGAATGGTTTCAATATTCTTCAAAAGGTCAAATAGGATTTGACTCTTCATGAGAATCAGTCTTTCCAGTCCGTACCAACTTTTATATACAAAAATACAATTTTAATAAAATGGCTGCAATTTGAATCAGTAAACCCCAGTGTTTATTGTGTTGTAATTATGGCTCCTTATACCTCTGCGATGATCATGCAAATATGACTCACATTTTCAGTGACAGATGGGCTACAAATTATCACACGTTAGCTTATAGAACATTAACACCTCACAATCTAGATTGCTCTCTCCTTTCAAAGTTGGCTTATTCATTCCCATTCCCATTCAATGAGAGTCAGGAGCTGCTAGATTTTAATTGTGTTTATTTGCTGCGGCTTTCGACCGACCTTTCAAAGCATATTATTAGCTTGCTTACACCAAGGCCTATATATTGGTTAGCACCAGCCTGCCGGCGCAGCGACCTGGCACAGGGAATGATCCCTGCACCGGAAGGGGTAGGCCCGACATCCACCCGATATTGGACCTCGGACCTCATTTACATCAGACTTGCTGGTGAAGGCGATTCGAATTTCAGGCTAGCAGCATCCCTCAGGCAGATCTTGGAGGAGGTGGGTAAGCAATAAGGGGGTGGGGGTGTGATTGGTGTCTGGCAGCGGTCCATGGGTTTAATGTGGAGCCAGGAGGAACACTCCTGCACATTCAGGTAAGTAATTTTTTTAAACTTACCTTTTGCGGTCTGCAGAGGTCCCTTGCTGGCGGCTGAGTTCAAGGAAAACCAATTGGGTAAAGGAAGCATCAACCAGGCCTAAGGCCCCTAGTTACATATGTAAAGGGCCCAACACCTGTTTCAGGTGCGGGCCCTGGACGCCTATTTTGGTGCCTATACCAATATGGCAAGCGGCGCACTCGTGGGACTCAGAATGTGTGCGTGTACGTCTCCCGCCATATTAGATGCTTTGGCCCCCATTTTATGCCTGTAAAGCAGGTGCAGTATCATTCAATTGCTAGGCCCATGAGTCTTATGTCAGAAGGATAGAGATGTATCTGACTAACTACAACCCAATTATCTTCACTAAATAGTTTTGGTGTAATTTAAAGGCTATTAGAAACATGCAGACAATCAGTCCTGTTCAGAAAACCTTTTGGAGGAAATTAATCTGATAGAAAACTCTCTGCAATCAACATAAAAATTACTGAATCGGAATTTATCCTCAAGACAATTCAGATTTCTGAACAGATAATTACAAAGAAAATGAGTTCCTGAAAGGCTCAGATGCTCTTGTTAATACCAAGTAGCAATAAAGGCGTCAATTTTAAGTCACAGGTGCAGCCAATTTTAACGGCCGGGCCTCATTAGCATGCTGCTGGCCAATCCCCGAAGTCAGTACAAAGTGGCTGTAATGTCCGTGTGTAATTGAGACACGGACTGCAGAAGTTGCTTATAACAGGTGTTTACTGAATGGAGACAAAACTGGAACTACTACACAAAGTTACTACACAGGCTTATATACAGGGGTGGTCACTACTGGTACTGCAGTATACAGGGGCTGCAGAATATAGTTCCTTCTTCAAGGTACATACACTACAATTCCTCCCCTTTTAGCTAAACAGTACATAACATTCGATTAATAATTAACATATTTACAATTACAGTTGCTATATACATTAGCTGAAGTTAATCAATTATAAGTTCAGTCTTTGAGGAGGCTTCCTGATTCTGTCCGGATAACGCCTCTTTGGGGTATCAGGTTCTTCTGGCAAAGTTGATTCGGGATCAACGTCGTTGTTTGGTTCGTCTGCTTCCAATATCACCGATTCTGAGGTAGATGCAATTGGTACTTTGGTTTAATCACCAGGTGTATAGGATCATGGTGTAGATTTGATGTTTTCCAGTGACTCTAGAATCTGGTCAGCATGGCGTCTTACAATGCTCTCTCCAACATCCACGGTATACATTAGAGGTCCTTGCCGTGTGCAGATCGTTTCTGGCTGCCATTTCTCTGTGCGGTAGTCCCGGGCCAAAACTGGTTGACCTATCTTGAAACTCCTGGTTGGCCTTTCATTCATATTCTGAAACTGCCTGTTCTCCACATCTCTTCTGATGTTTGGCTTAACCAAATCCAAGCGGCATCTTAGTCTTCGATTGAAGAACATCATGGCTGGAGTTTGGTTGGTAACCGCATGTGTCGCATTCCGGTAGGCAAACAAGAAGTTATCCACCTTGTGTTGTAGGGGTATGTCTTCATTACACATTGCCTTGATAGCCTTCTTGAATGTTTGAACGAACATCTCAGCCAATCCATTGGTGGCTGGATGATATGGGGCGGATGTGTAATGCTCAACACCATTGTTCTTTAAGAACCTCTGGAACTCTTCAGACACAAACTGTGGTCCATTGTCGGAGCAAATCTGTTCAGGCAGCCCATTTCTGGCGAATATGGTTCGTAAGACTGTGATAGTTTTTCTGTGGTGGTTGAGGACATTTTTATTACCTCTGGCCACTTTGAATGTGCATCCACCGCAATTAAAAACATCGAGTCCATAAATGGACCAGCAAAATCAATGTGTACCCTTTGCCATGGAGATGAGGGCCACTCCCATGGATGTAGAGGGGCTTGTGGTGGGGCGTTTTGGACCTTCTGGCATCCTGTACAGCTCTTGGTCATCTCTTCGATTTCTCTATCGATTCCCGGCAACCACACAAACGCTCTGGCTAAGTTCTTCATTTTTACCCCTCCCAGATGACCCTCATGAAGCTCATTGAGCACTCTATCCTTCAATTTGGGTGGAATTACTACTCTGGATCCACACATCAAGGTTCCTCGGCTCACTGACAGCTGTTCTCTTCTCGGCGAGAATGCTGGCAACAGTGGTTCGCCATGTGCTGGCCATCCCTTCACCGTTAAATCATAGACCCTGGAGAGTGTCGGGTCATTTCGTGTTTCCTTTTCTATGTTTGCATTCGTCACAGGTAGACATTCGACTATGGTCGAGTGGAATATCTCCACAGGATCCACTGCAGGTGCTTCTTCTACCGTCGGCAACGGTAGGCGCGACAATCCATCAGCATTCCCATGCTGTTTAGTTCCTTTGTACTCGATGTCATATTGGTGTGCCCCTAGGAAAAGGGACCACCTCTGTAGCCGTTGTGCTGTCATTATCGGGACGCCCTTCTTAGGGTTGAAAATGGAGACAAGAGGTTGATGATCAGTTAGTAGAGTAAATTTCTGTCCGTGCAGGTAGTGATTGAACTTCTTCACCCCCCACACCAGGCTGGGGGCCTCTCTGTCAATCTGGGCGTAGTTACGCTCGGCTGCAGTTAACGAGCGTGACGCAAAAGCTATCGGCCTCTCTGAACCATCAAGGGATTTATGTGACAGTACCGCTCCAACGCCGTAGGGAGGCGCATCACACGCCAGTCTTATCAGTAGTGATGGGTTGCAGTGAGCCAATACTTCTCTTGAAGTGATCAGGCCTTTACACTTCTGAAAGGCCCGCTTACATTCATCGCTGCATTTCCATGCTACTCCAGTTTGTACCAGGGCGTTCAGTGGGTGCAGAATTGTGAACAAATTCGGCAAAAACTTATGGTAGTAATTCACCAATCCGAGGAATGACCTCAGTTGCGACACATTTTCAGGCGCTGGAGCCTTAACTACCGCTTCAATTTTGTCAGGGGACTTATGTAGCCCCTCTTCATCAATCACATGGCCACAATACGATATTTGTTTCTTTAAAAACTCGCACTTGGGGCGATTGGCTCATAGCCCATGTTCTCTTAGTCTAGTGAGCACCTGCTCTAGGTTGGCAAGGTGTTCACTGTCATTTTCACCTGTCACTAGGATGTCGTCCAAGTAACACTGAGTCCCCGGAAGCCCTTGCAGGACTTGTTCCATCGCTCTTTGCCATATAGCCGGAGCTGATGCAACTCCGAATACCAGTCGATTATACTGGTAAAGACCTTTGTGAGTGTTTATCGTGAGATATTTCCTAGAGGATTCTTCAACCTCCATCTGCAAATATGCTTGCGCTAGGTCAATTTTTGTAAAATGTTTCCCTCCAGACAGTGAGGTGAAAGTATCTTCTATCCTCGGAAGAGGATACTGTACTGTGTGAAGGACTGGGTTCACAGTCACCTTGAAGTCCCCACAGATGCGAACCTTCCTTGGCTCCTCAGACTTATTGTTTAACGTTTTCTTCATGACAGGAATGATGGGTGTCGCCCACTCGCTCCAGTCTACCTTAGTTAACACGCCTGCATTCTCCAGATTCTCCAGCTCTGCCTTGACGGCTGGGCGAATTGCATACGGTACCGGTATTGCTTTGAAAAACTTGGGAATTGCATTCTCTTCTATTTTTATCGAGGCGGTTACGCCTTTAAGAGTTCCCAGTTCTTGTTGAAATACCTCTTTAGCGTTAGCCAAGATTTTTTGACAATCGTCCAGGTGTGACGTCGTCATCCTTTTTACCAGCCACAGTCAGTGCCTGAATGGAGTGCCAGTCTAAACTTATCTTTCTGATCCATTCACGTCCCAATAACAGTGGTCCACCATCTTGCAGTATGTACAGATACAATTTCTGTATTTCCTTGCCGTTGTATTCGACAGGCACCCTTATTTTCCCTCTGGGGTATACTTTCTGCCCCGTATATGTCTTCAAGACAATGGATGTGTCTTTCAAGGGTATGTGTGAGAATAGCTGCTCGTAGTCTCGTCGATTCATGACGGTCAGAGCTGATCCTGTATCCAATTCCATTTTGACTTGGGACCCTGCTACCGTGAGGGTGACCCAAATGGTTCGGTGATCCTCTTTTGTGATTACGTTGTGTAGCTTGAGACAGCTTAGTCTCTTGTTCCCGGATTCACTATCGCTCTTCTGGTCTTCGGAACTACTGTCCGTCATCTTTTGTACTTTCCTATACTTTTCCTTAGTAGTCTTTTTGTTGTCGTTAGTCTTCTTCCCGGACCTGCAAACTCGTGCAATGTGTCCCATCTTTCTGCATTGCCTGCATGTTTTGTCCTTAGACCAGCAGTCCTTCTGGTCATGGGTTGTTCTGCCACAGCGATAACATTTTTCAAATCCCCGTGTCATTTCGTGGGTGCCGTATTCCTGTGGCTTTTGCTGTATTTCCGCAGCTCCCCTTGCTGCTGCTTTGTACGATATTGCCACGCTGAAAGCCTTATCTAGCGTCAGCTCTTTCTCTGAGAGTAACCTCTTCTGGGTTCCTTCACTCAGGAGTCCACAGACAAATTTGTCCCGTAGGGTATCTGCCAGTCCTGCTCTGAACTGGCAGTGCTTTGATAGCTTGCGTAGTTCCGTAAGGTAATCAGCATTGCTCTCATCTTTATGCTGATTTCTCTTGTGGAATTTAAATCTTTCTGCTATCAGCAGCGGTGTAGGATTTAGGTGTTCTTGTAGGATATCAACAATTTCGTTAAAACTCTTCTCCATCGGTTTGACTGGAGTGATCAGGTTCCGCAATAGGCCGTACGTTCTTGCGTCCATTAAGTTTAGTAGTACCGATGCCTTTTTCTCATCGGCTACTTCATTTGCCTTGCAATATACTTCGACTCTTTCCACATACGTGGTCCAGTCTTCTATTGCATTATCGAAGGCAGTGATATTGCCAGTCTTCGGCATCTTGGAGATCTAAGATGGCGCCTCCCGTGCTTTGCCTTCTTCCCCGATTGAACAAAATGGCACCTCCCGCGCTTTGCCTTCTTCCCCGCTGGATTAAGATGGCGCCTCCCGCGCTTTCTGTCTTTTCCGCTGCTGCCAGCACTGTTGCTGGCGTTTTTATGCCTTGATGGCGACGCCCTATGGTCTTCACGTGCTTCCCCCCGCGCTGCTGCCAACGCCGCTCTCCGCGGTCCCCGTGGCAAACTGCAGCTCCTCGTGGCTTTCTGTGCTTCTAATTTCTTTTTCTTTTATTTTAATTACTGTTCCCGTCATCAGAGCAGACCCTATGGGACACTTCCCTCCCTCTTCTCGGGTCTGTACGCTGCCCGGCTTCGTAGCACCGGCCGCGCCCTGTGTGCTCCACCCTCTCTCTCCTCTTCCCAACAACGCTGCTCGGCCCCGTTGAAAAGCCACCCGATCGAGCTCTAGCCCGCCGCAGCCCAGGAAGGATCAGTGTACTACCTGCCACCAGCCCGATTAGCTGGAACACCATAGACTGGATAACCAAGCCCAGCTCTCGACAGCCTCTCCTGCAAATCTTCGAATTCGATGAATCAGAGGGCGGTTGCCCACGGTCGACGCCCGTTTCTTCTGTTTGTTTTTTTTTTCTTTTTGGATTTCTTCCTTCCGGTTTCGACCTCTAATAAATTCGCTTCAGGGATGGATCCCTGTGAGGTGGTGCAGAACTGTAGGTAAGTTCGGATCTGTTCGTCGCCAATGTGATGTCCCTGCGTAATTGAGACACGGACTGCAGAAGTTGGTTGTAACAGGTGTTTACTGAATGGAGACAAAACTGGAACTACTATACAAAGTTACTATGCAGGCTTATATACAGGGGTGGTCACTACTGGTACTGCAGTATACAGGGGCTGCAGAATATAGTTCCTTCTTCAAGGTACATACAGTACAGTGGCTGGCATGCCATAAAAAAAAAACGAGCAGCGGCTGTCGGGAACTAGTGGGAACATTCCCCGGCACTAAGGGAAGTCTTCAGGAGAGGGCTCCAACAGGGAACACGGTCGGGGGAGGCCCAAGGATTCCACTTTCTGTCCTGCCACCGAGGACTCAGTCAATGCGCTGTTTGGGCGGTCATGTGGCGTTAGGTGGAGCCACATTGTCTCCAATTTGTCACACAAGTATATGTTGGCAGCGCCACCTACAGATGTAGTACCAGTGGAACTCGGAGACCAAAGGCAGGTCTTCGTGTAGAACGGACATTGTCACCATTACAGTTTGTTTCCCATATTATTGAGGTTTTAAATTTTAATGTGCACTTTAGATAGATTTGGGGAACCGATATTTTAGCTCCTTAAGGCAAGTTTTTTTTTAAAGTGCTCCAACTTTATTATTTCATGGGTTAGATGTTCTGATGAAAGGAAGATGTCCGAGAGAGACCAGCAGGCCCCTGACCATATGAGTAGGCCTTGGCACGCCTATTCCCCCGCCACCCCCTCTGTTCCAAAGATCAAGAATAACTGCCTCAGCTTCCTGTGGGTCTGTACGGTGCCAGTGGCAGAGCTTCAACATCTGCAGCAGGGGCAGCTGCAGCCAAATTGCAACATAGCAGCTGTGCTGCATTCAATGGCTACGCTCACGGCTCACTGCCACTGGCACCGCAATATCAGCAAACATGCTGCTCACATTTCAAACAGGTATCTGATACATCGATCTTGCACTTCGATCTCCTTTCTCACCGAGTAGAATCACACAGCTGCTCCATTTCCCTGAGTACCAGAGGTTTGTCTTGGTGGCCATTTTTCTTTTGAGTTTGTTCCCAAGATGGAAGCAACACTGGCAAGGCCACATTATCACCCATCACAGCCTTTTCAGAGCAACTAGGGGTGTGCCACCATCTTTAGAGATTGTTTTTGTACAACCGAACAGCTACTTGAGGGCACTAAGAGTACACCATGTTGTGTGGACTGGAGTCACATGTCAGCCAGGCAGGTTCCCTTCCCTGAAGAACATTATTGAGCCAATTGAGGTTATATGAGAATCCAACAGCTTTCATATGCCCAACCTGAAGCCCATCTAGGTGTCAGTAAGTGTAATGGATTGATGTATGAACCCTTGGTATATGCGATTGTGAAGAGGTTTTCCATTGTAAGTCACAACCTGAATGTGTCCCCTGATGAAATACAAGCATGAAAACCAATGAAAGAAATACAATGTTATGTGAGGATCTTGGTGTGGGCAAGTTGTAAATGTCGGAGGTTGAAAGGCAGCATTTTCTGGCATGCAATCTTGTGCCTGGTACATGGTACTATTGGGTACTCTTACCTTGCCAGGTTCCTTACAGTATGCCACCTGACCGCACATGCATTCCCAGGCGGATGTAGATACTGTAAACAAATTCAGCCTGCATGTCGCTTTCTGACAGAGATCAGGCCCTGCCACTTTGTTGGGCGAGCTCCTCCTCACACTCACCTCACACAGCAGCATATTCACCTCACTACCAACAACAACTTCCATTTATATACCGCCTTTAACGTAGTAAAACGGCCCAAGGCGCTTTACAGGAGCATTACCTAGCCAAGCTACCCAAGGAGATATTAGGGCAGGTGACCAAAAACTTGGTCAAAGAGGAAGGTTTTAAGGAGTGTCTAAAGAAGAAGGAGTAGTAGAGAGACAGAGCGGCTTAGGGAGGGAATTCCAGAACCGAGGGTCCTGACAGCTGAAGGCACGGTCAGCAATGGTGGAGTGATTAAAATTGGGGATGTGCAAGATGCCAGAATTGGAGGAGCGCAGAGTGCTGGGTGAACGGGACTTGGTGAGAGTTAGGACACGGGCAGCAGAGTTTTGGAGGAGCTCCAGTTTATGGAGGGCAGAACGTGGGAGGCCGGCCAGGGGAACATTGGAATAGTCGAGTCTAGAGGTAACAAAGACATAGATGAGGGTTTCAGCAGCAGATGAGCTGAGGCAGGGTCGGAGGCGGGCAATGTTACGGAGGTGGAAGTAGGCGGTCTTGGTGATGAAGTAAATATGTTTTCAGAAGCTCATCTCCAGGCATCTGGGGGGCAGCGTACAGATGAGAAATAGGAGGGGTCCAAGGATAGCTCCTTGGGGGATCAAATAGGGGATGGGGGGCCTGTGCACTCCACCATTTTCCAACAGACTCCGTTTTGTGCCATTTTGACATTGGTTTGGTTTTTGGGGGATATGCAAAGAGATAGATTTTCAAATTACCGCCCCAGTGTAAAAATGGCATTGCAGTTCGGTTATTAAAACCACCAGATTGTCATTTCCACAGTTTTACCGCACACAGCAAGTTGAAAATCTACCGCCTTTGCCTCTCATCCAAACCCCCCTCCCGCCCGCCACCCCATGCAGCCTTTGGAAATACGAACATATTAAAAACAATTTCAGCCTTTCTAAAGGTTGGAACATTTTCTTCCCCAACGGCATCCCTTTCATTTTTCCTTCAAGAGCAATTGGGTTGCACCCCAGAATCCAGCTCCTCTACGATGCGCTCCCAAAGCATGTCATGCATCACAAAAATTATTGAAATTATCTGACGTCACGCAACACCATAAAGCCATTATAGATCTGCTCAAATCATTTATCTAGCTCATGGCTGAGTTTATTGTCCATACCAGAAACCATCGAGTGTCAGCTGTGGCTCAGTGGGTAGCACTCTCGCCTCCCGAGTCAGAAGGTTGTGGGTTCCACCCCAGAGACTTGAGCACAAAATCTAGGCTGACACTCCAGTGCAGTACTGAAAGAGTGCTCGACAAGGTAGATGCAAAGAGGATGTTTCCCTCGTGGGGAAATCTAGAACTCGGGGGCATAGTTTCAGAATAAAGGGCCGCCCTTTTAGAACTGAGATGAGGAGGAATTTCTTCTCTCAGAGGGTGCGTAAATCTGTGGAATTCTCTGCCCCAGAGAGCCGTGGAGGCTGGGTCATTAAATACATTTAAGGTGGAGATAGACAGATTTTTACAAGATAAGGGAGTGAAGGGTTATGGGGAGCGGGCAGGGAAGTGGCTTTAAACCTAAGATCAGCCATGATCTTACTGAATGGCGGAGCAGGCTCGAGGGGCCAAGTGGTCTATTCCTGCTCCTATTTCTTATGTTCTTATGTTCTTAACACTCTTGGCCACCTTTCGGATGAGACATTAAACCGAGGCCCCGTCTGCTCTCTTGGGTCAACGTAAAAGATCCCATGGCACATTCCGAAGAGGAGCAGGGGAGTTATGCCCGGTGTCCTGGCCAATATTTATCCCTCAATCAACATCACTAAAAAACAGATTATTTGGTCATTATCACATTGCTGTTTGTGGGATCTTGCTGTGTGCAAGTTGGCTGCTGTGGTTCCTACATTACACTTCAAAAAGTACTTCATTGGCTGAAATGAGCTTCGGGACATCCGGTGGTCATGAAAGGCGCTATAAAAAATGCAAGTCTTTTTCTTTTTGTATGAGCTGTCTAGTATTATCTATTGCTTGAATCTGGTCCAGACTAATAGGATAAATGTCTATCTCTCCCGGCATTAAGTGAATTATGATGGGATGGTCTCAAAGAGCAAATGGACAAGATAAGCCTAAATTGACAATCAGCTCAGACATCTAGCATGGAATATGGACAATTTAAGCCTGGCGAAATAGGTTGTGGTTTTGAGGTTAGAATTGAGAAGTTGTTGGGGTAGAGGGAGCTTTACTCTGCATCTGACCCTTGATATATCTAACCTGCACGTGTTTTATTCTGACGGATGAGTGCCAAAGAAAAATTCCCAGCATTGACATCTGACAAAATATTACTCTACTACACTTATTTAGTAAGCTATATATGTTCACTTGGCTGACATTGTTGTATATTCTCCAATTCCTTCGTCCTGATGGGAATAGAGACACAACATTCTACTGACGCATTCTTTGAATAAGCTGAGAGGCAAAGGAAAACAAAGCAGCATGAAAAATGAGGCAGACATGGAGGCTTAAGCAATGCGTGTCAAAAAGGAAACTGCATTAATCCTCATCATCCTTCCTCTGCCTCTTCCCAAAAGAGACGATTAAGGAACTGCCTCGAGTCTTACACAATGAATGAGGGAGGAATGGAAGATGATTACAGAGACATTGGTGTATAAAGAAAAACAGACCAGACTTTCCCTGAATTCATTAATGATGGCCACTAATGCTGGTATCCTGATTGTCTCCTTATAGGCTAAACAATAACATCTGTGCTAATAGCAGCAATTAAGGATAGTGTTCATTGTTGTGAAATGTATATATATATATATATATATATATATATACACACACATGTATATATATTATATATATATATATATATAATATATATACATAAATCACTCAGGAAGTGTGGGTCAGAGTATTAAGGCAGAGCTGTATCCCTTCGAGTGCAGCTCATTACCTGAAAATATTACTATTCAATAAAATATCCTGTAAATACTTATGAACTGCACTTTCTAAATCCCAACTGTCTAGCCTTTGGCTCTCTATTCACCACAATACTTCTGTAGCCGTCAATCTGCTCAACCAGTTCCTCATGTTGACCTTTGATGCTCTTGTCCCCAGCAAAGCCTTTACTCTCTCAGTCAAACCCTGGGTCTGGCCCCTGTCTTTGTTCCCTCAAGTCCAAGGGGTGCAGACGCGAGCATATCTGGTGTGGTGTATGTAACCTGTTCCACCTTAAGAGAACTTAAGCCTGTTCCACCTTAAGAGATGTACTACTTTCTCTGGCTGCTGTATACGTAATACCGGTGGTGACCACACCGGTATATAAGCACTGTGTAGTAATATTGTATTCAGTATAGTCCCTACCTCCAACCAGTAAAGACCTGTTGAATTTACTCTTGTAGTCTGTGTAGTAATTATCACTATAACACACAGACTTAGCAGTGGCGACGAGTCCGATTCTTACCCTGCGGCAGTTATTTCCACGGCGGCTTCGTCCACAGACAGGACGTCGAAGAGAGGTTTCCACCCTCATCACCTTACTGGAAGACACGTCGAGCGGCAGGCATCGAGAAACCGGAGTGCAGAAGACATCCTGACCTCGAAGCCTCCATCAGCGACTGTCAGCTTCTTCTTCTACCTCGGTGGTGGGTAAGCTGGGCAGCGACGCGACAGAAAGTCAACCGCATTGGCTGTACAGACGGGGCTGGGAAGACGGAGGAATAAGGGCGGTGAGATCTATCGCGACCGGAGATAAGGGCCGGGCCGCTTTCGAGCGAGAGGCGCAGCGCGGGGACATCGATCGCAACCGGAGATAAGGGCCGCATTCGGGCTAAAAGGCGCAGCGTCTGGGGAAACTGAAGGCGCGAGAGCTGCGGTGAAGCGGAGACAGCGTCGGGGGACGGTTGAAGACTGCCAAGCGCGGGAAAACCGCCATTTTGTGGGCGGAGGACGACGACAAGAGTGGGAAGCCGCCATCTTGGATAACACAAAAATACAATAAATTGCAACGATGCCTAAACATGGGAACATTAATACCTTTGATAGTGACATCGAAGATTGGGCCATGTATGTAGAACGCATACAAAATTATTGTAAGGCAAATAAAATTCCTGATGCAGATAAAGCACTAACATTATTAAATTTAATGGGTGCGAAGACATACGGGCAATTGAAACACCTTGTATCACCAGATGAACCGGCGGATAAGACGTTCGAGGAGATTGTTACTGTCCTGAAAAATCATCTAAACCCCACGCCGCTGATGCTAGCGGAACGATTTAAATTTTACGACAGAAGGCAGCTGCAGAATGAAAGCAATGCTGAATATTTGATGGACTTACGTAAGCTAGCAAAATATTGTCAGTTTGGAACGGGACTGACAGAGGCACTACGAGATAAATTTGTGTTTATTTAAACAGGATACACAAAAGCGACTGCTCGAGGAGAATGAGCTGACGCTTGAGAAGGCAGTCACTATGGCAGCAGCACACGAAGCCGCAGCGAGAGGCATGGCAGTAATGCAGCTACGGTCACCGGAACTCGGTACAAACAAATTGGGTTTGAGTTCTGTCAAATGTTATCGTTGTGGAAAGTCAACGCACGATCAGAACCAGTGTTGGTTTAAAAACCAAGAATGCAGAACGTGTGGCAGGCTTGGCCACATGGCTAAAGTATGCCGGTCAGGAAATTGACCAGCAACAAAAAGTCACCGCAAGGAAAATACGCAAAGGTACACAAGGTGACAAAGAACAGTTTGACCGAACAGAAGTCAGATTCAGACGCTAGCAGTAATGAACTGGATAGCTTAAGAGTACACAACGTTGGTAAGGATGCAGATCTCCAGACAATTTGGGTCACTCTTCAGATAGCAGGAGTCCAAGTAAAAATGGAATTGGACACTGGATCGGCATTGACGGTCATGAATAAGAAAGATTACAGAAGGTTATTCCAACATATTCCCCTACAGGATACGGAGATTATATTGAAAACATACACGGGGCAAAGAGTGTACCCCATCGGAAAAATAGAATAGAAGTGGTCCACAAGGGCGAAGAAAGCCAAGTAATGGACTTATATGTGCTACCTGAAGGAGGTCCACCAATACTAGGATGGGAGTGGATTAGGAAAATGAATATGGACTGGCACTCCTTGAAGGCACTAACGGTAGATTCCGGGGAAACAGATGTCAAACCTAAACGATTGTCCAGAATATTGGATGATGCTAAAGAGGTGTTCCAGCAGGGACTGGGAACACAGAGGAATTACGGCAAACATCAAGATTGATGAACATGCACAACCAAAATTTTTTAAAGCCAGACCGGTACCCTATGCAATACGACCTACTGTTGAAGCGGAACTGGAAGCACTAGAACGTTCAGGGGTACTGTCTAAGGTAGATTGGACTGAGTGGGCTACGCCCATTGTTCCCGTTATGAAACGTCCTGCGAGCAACAAGCCAGGAGATCCAGGGAAGGTTCGCATCTGTGGAGATTTCAAAATCACCGTTAATCCGGTGCTTCACACGGTGCAGTATCCGCTTCCACGGATTGAGGATATTATCGCTTCATTGTCTGGTGGGAAACACTTCACCAAGATAGACCTGGCGCAGGCGTACTTGCAGATGGAGGTTGAGGAAGAGTCACGCCAATACCTCACGATCAACACGCATCAAGGGTTGTACCGGTACAATAGGCTGGTTTTTGGAGTGGCATCGGCTCCAGCAATTTGGCAGAGGGCCATGGAGCAGGTATTACAGGGAATTCCAGGCACACAATGTTACCTGGACGATATTCTGATCACAGGTGATGGTGATGAACAACATCTCGCAAACTTGGAACTGGTGCTCAACAGACTGAAAGAGTATGGACTTAGAGTAAATCGGCAGAAATGAGAGTTCTTCCAGAAGCGGATCTCGTACTGTGGCCATGTCATTGACCGGGAGGGGCTTCATAAGTCTCCTGACAAGATTGAGGCAGTTGTAAAGGCTCCCGCTCCGGAGAATGTCTGTCAGTTGAGGTCGTTTCTAGGATTAATTAACTATTACCATAAATTTCTGCCAAATCTATCCATGGTACTGCACCCGTTAAACGCTCTTTTACAGAAAGGGGTACCATGGGAATGGGGCGAAAACTGTAAGAAGGCATTTCGCAAAAGCAAAGAATTGATCACCTCAGAGGAAGTGTTGGCTCACTTCAACCCGACACTGCCTATTCGGTTGGCTTGTGATGCTTCTCCATATGGTATTGGGGCAGTACTCTCACACAAGTTGCCAAATGGCACGGAAAGGCCAGTCGCGTTTGCATCCAGATCATTGACCTCCGCTGAGCGCAACTATGCGCAGATCGATAGGGAGGCTCTTAGCCTTGTATGGGGAGTGAAGAAGTTTAATCATTACCTGCAGGGCCAAAAATTCACACTTCTGACAGACCATCAACCGTTGGTATCCATTTTTAACCCTAAGAAGGGTGTTTCGGTGATGACAGCGCAGCATCTCCAGAGATGGTCTCTTTTCCTAGGGGCACATCAATATCAAATAGAATTCAAAGGTACGAAACAGCATGGCAATGCTGATGGGCTGTCGCGCCTGCCACTACCTGAAGAAGAAGACACGATGAAAGTTGACCCTGTTGAGTTATTTCATTCGACCATCATCGAGTGTTTACCAGTCACCAATGCAAGTATTGAAAGAGAAACCAGGAACGACCCGACACTGTCCAGAGTCTACGAGGTGACAGTGAAAGGATGGCCAACACGGGGTGATCCTCTGTTACCGGCATTTTCGGCAAGGCGAGACCAGCTGTCCATCTGCCATGGTACCTTGATGTACGGGACAAGAGTGATTATTCCTCCCAAGTTAAGGGAAAGAGTTTTAAACGAACTGCATGAAGGTCATCTGGGGGGAGTTAAAATGAAAAGTCTTGCTAGGGCTTATGTATGGTGGCCGGGTATTGACCAACAGATTGAGGAGTTAACGAAAAGCTGCGCTGGGTGCCAAAAAGTGCAAAATGCACCTCCGATAGCACCGCTACACCCATGGGAATGGCCTTCAGCCCCATGGCAACGCGTACACATTGACTTTGCTGGTCCATTCATGGACTCCATGTTCCTAATCGCGGTGGACGCACATTCCAAATGGCCAGAAGTCATCAAGATGAATACCACTACTTCAGAAAAGACAATTGCAGTGTTAAGAACAATATTCGCAAGGAACGGATTGCCAGAACAGATCTGTTCGGACAACGGACCACAGTTTGTATTGGAAGAATTCCGACAATTCTTAAAGAAGAATGGAGTAAAACATTATACCTCTGCCCCATATCATCCGGCGACAAACGGGTTGGCTGAAAGATTTGTCCAGACATTCAAAAAGGCAATTAAGGCCATGAACGATGATCAGATTCCGCTGCAACACAAGGTCGACAAGTTCCTGATGTCATATCGAAACGCCGATCATGCAGTGACTAACCAAAGTCCTGCCATGATGTTTTATAACAGGGGGTTGCGGTCCAAGTTGGACTTGTTAAAACCAAATGTGCGGAGGGAAGTGGAAAACAAACAGTTTCGGCATATTAACAACAAGACCACTCGAACTTTCGACGTAGGACAACCAGTGTTGGCAAGGGGCTATGGAAACGAAAAATGGCAGTCCGGAACAATTCGGGCCAGACAAGGACCTCTGATGTACACAGTAGATATTGGTCATAATGTGATAAGGCGTCATGCGGATCAACTGGTTGAGTCGAGAGCAAGGGTCGAACCCATGGTTGTGACAGAGACAACTGTGGAAGACGTTAATGAACCTGAAGCATCTACCTCGGCAGGGAATGTACTTGATGATGATGACACCCAATACATTGGAAACCAAATAGAGGAGGCACCTCAACAACAAGAATCAGAGACTACTGAGAGGCGTTATCCAAGCCGCATCAGAAAGCCTCCTGAGAGACTGAACCTTTGAACTGTTATACCTGAAGTTATATATGTATATATGTTATTATGTTATGTTAAATGGGGATATGACTGTTAAGCTAAAAAGGGAGGATTGTGGTGTATGTAACCTGTTCCACCTTAAGAGAACTTAAGCCTGTTCCACCTTAAGAGATGTACTACTTTCTCTGGCTGCTGTATATGTAATACCGGTGGTGACCACACCGGTATATAAGCACTGTGTAGTAATATTGTATTCAGTATAGTCCCTACCTCCAACCAGTAAAGACCTGTTGAATTTACTCTTGTAGTCTGTGTAGTAATTATCACTATAACACACAGGCTTAACATCTGGCACATAACTGCTTTAGCCATCCATCACCAGATCGGACTAGACCACACCAAGCAGGCTTTACTCTGCTTTAGGGGTCAGCAGTGGCTCAGTGGTAGCACTCTCACCTCTAAGTCAGAAAGTTGCGGGTTCAAATCCTATGCCTTGAGCACAAATTCTAGGCTGACACTCCAGTGCAGTACTGAGGGAGTTCTGCACTGTTAGAGGTGCTGTCTTTCAGATGAGACGTTAAACTGAGTCTACATCTGTCCTCTCAGCTGTGGAGTTCTTCCTAGTATCCTGGCCAATATTTATCCCTCAACCATTCCTGGTCATTATCACATTGATGTTTGTGGGACCTTGATATGTGCAAATTGGCTGGCATGTTTCCTACATTAGTGACTACATTTTAAAAGTACTTCATTGGCTGCAAAGCGCTTTGGGACGTCCTGAGATCATGAAAGGCGCTATATAAATGCAAGACTTTCTTTCTTCTTTCCTCTGCCAGAACCACCCATTACTCCAGTTTTTTTCTCCACTGCCAACCATTTTCTTAAAGCTCTCTTCCCTGCCCCCTCCAACAACGTGGGAGGAATTCATGGATGTCTTTGTCAATGAAGTTGAGACCATCCGTTCAGCTGTCTCTGCTGCATCCCCCTTTTTCTCCTTGCCCACCAAGCCAAACCTCCCCCCAGGCTCCCCTCTGGCCTAGTCCTGAACCCACATATTTCTCTAGTTTCTCTCCTATTCCCCCATACCTTCTCCAAGCATACCTAGTCCATCAGACCCACCTCCTGCAATCTTAACCCCACTCGCACCAAACTAATGACCACCCAACTTCTCTTCCTGCCCCGATCCAAGCCGATATTGTGAACAGTTCCCTCAACGCAGGTGCCGTCCCTCTCCCTTTCAAAACCACCATTATAATCACATCCTCAAAAAAAAACTACCTTTGACACCCTCTGCAACCACCCCATCTCCAACCGCCCTTTTCTCTCCAAAGTTCTTGAACTTTCCAAATTCGTGCCCATCTTTCCAGTAACTCCATATTTGAATGTTTTCACTTAGGTTTCCATCCCTGTCACAGCACTGAAACACCCTAACCAAAATCATAAATGCCAACTTCTGTGACTGTGACCAAGGACATTATCTCCCCTTATCCTCCTGGACCTCTCTACAGCCTTTGACACGGTCAACCACTCCACCCTTCAACGACTTTCCTCCAATGTCCAGCTCAGTGACATTGCCTTCACTTGGTTCCACTCATACCTATCTGACTGCAGCCAGAGGATCTCCAACATTAGCTTCTCTTCCTGCAACCTTCCTCTGCCCACCACTCACCACACTGTTCTCGCTGTGTCTCCATGGATCTATCCTTGGCCCCCTCCTCTTTTACTCAATGTGCTGCCCTTTGGTGACATCATGCACAGACATGAAGTCAGCTTCCACATGTGTACTGATGACGCCCACTCCACCTTTCTTGCCCCCTCCATTGCCTCGGTGTTGTTAAACTGCTTGTCCAATGCCCAGTTGTAGATGAACCACAATTTCCTCCAGATAAAGACTGGGAAAACTGAAGCAATCATCTTTGGCCCCTGCCACAAACTCTATACCCTTCTCTGGTCAGTGTCTCAGGCTAAACCAGACTGTTTATAACCTTTGTGTCCTATTCAATCAAGCTGAGCTTCCGACAACAGATACTCTCCATCACAAAGACCGCCTATTTTCGCCTCCGTAATATTGCCTGCCATCGCTCCTGCACTTAGATATCTGTCCAAACCATGTCTTGGTCACCTCCAGACTTGACTATTCCAATGCTGGCCTGGTCAGCCTCCCATCCCCCCATCCACGCTAAACTTCAACTCATCCAAAGTTCTGCTGCATCATCCCACTCATCTATTACCCCTATCCTTGCTCACCTACATTGGTTCCTGGTACCTAGACACCTCCAATTTAAAATTCTCATCATGTTTGAATTCCTTTCTGGTCTTTCCCCCTCCTTACCTCTGTAATTTCCTCCATCCCTACAACCTTTCCCAAAACTCTCCATTTCTCTGACTCTGGCATCTTGCGCATCCTCCCTCTCTTCAGCCCACAACTAGCAGCCATGGCTGTCATCTAGGCCCCATGATCTGGAACCTCCCTAAAGCCCTTTGCCTCTACTTCTCCCTTTAAAGCCCTCCTTAAAAGCCATCAGGATGAATCTTTTCCACTTAGCATCTCATACATAAGGTCTCTTTGAAGTCCCCTCTTATTAGCCTCCTTTGAAGGCTGAAGAATCTGAGTTTTTCCAACATTTCTTGATAACTCAGTCGTCTGACATTGGAGACCATCCTTGTGGTCCTTCCTTGCACCACTTCCAAGGTGTTCCTCAGCAATCAGGCTGATACAAGATTCAAAATGTGACCTCAGCAGAGCACTCTGGATCTTCAGCAAGACAGTCTCAGATCTACGTTCTACTGATTTGCCAATATAGCCCAAAATTCTTTAACACCAATTTTTAAGAAAATATTTCTAATTTATTAGATATCTGTCCAAAATTTCTTCTGCTCCAGGTGATGCTTTCAGACTTTCTTCAATGTGCTAAAGATCAATATGTGCTCAGTGTACTAAATATCAATTTGCATGCTCCTTCCCTAACTACTTGCACTGTTCATGTTTGGATGCAAAATGAACTTTTTTTTCTATATTTTCCACCATGTTACTTTCACTGCCATCATGGTGTAAGTTGACTAACTTCCTTTCTTTTGACTGATCCATTACCCTCCACCTCCTTCTCCTAGTGTCACACATTTTCTCCTTCCCTTTAGTTGCTCCTAAACCAAACACAGTTCTACAGCCCAGATGATGGCCAAGATAACGTAGTCCCACATCTCTGATGCCATTCTGTGCTTGACAGTAAACTTAGAGAGAAGTCTTTCAGATGAGACCATAAGCCAAGCCCCCTCTGCTCTCTCAGATGGATATAAAAGATCCCATGGCACTATGTCGTAGAAGAGTAGGGGAGTTCTCCCCGGTGTCCTGGTCAATATTTATCCCTGAAGCAACATCACTAAAACAGATTATCTGGTCAATATCACATTGCTGTTTGCGGAACCCTTTTGTACACAAATTAGCCGTCACGTTTCCTACATTACAACAGTGACTACACTTCAAATGTACTTCATTGGCTGTAAAGTGCTTTGGGGGGGGTCTTTAGGTCATGAAAGGCGCTGTATAAATGCAAGTTCATTCTTTCTTTATAGTAACTGAATCGATGCGCATAAACAGTGCAGTTTAAATGATTCTCCTCTCCCATCAGAAGACGCATTCACTATAAAATTACTATAGACATACTCCTGCAGTGTACACATGAAAGTTGTAGGTTTCTAAACCAAAAAATCTATTTATAACGGCACATTTCATGAAAAGTCAGAACCGCAATTAATGCTTTACCTTGTCCTCAAAACATCCCAACATGCTTCACAACTAAATTACTTAATTATCGTTGTTATGGCCACAAGCCAAGTCTCCATTACACCAATCTAGAGAGAAGCTGTGGTGACGGCCAGTGTCCGCGAAGCTGGCCTTAGTTGCAGGAGGGTCAAATTATAAATGGAGAGTGAGCTGCTGTGCACTTCAAAAAGAACTTTCACTTGACTTACCCTGTAATCTGTCTTCCTCCGATCTGTCTCGCTACTTCATAGAAAACAATTAGACTCTTCTGCGTACCACCCCAAAGCACTAGTTAAAACCAGAAACTCTGCAGATCTGCGTCCTACCACTCTGTGGCACCAGCAGTTAAAAAAAAAATATATATATATATATGTTAAGACATAGATGAAACATTACTCTGATAATATCATTTGGAAGCAGTACACATAAATTCCTCCTACTTCAAACTTCTAGTTACCCTGTCACAATGTTGACAATAATTTCTTTTGTGGTCGAATCCCCACTATCTGTATGCAAGAGTGAAGGGAAAATTGGAATGCCAGCCACATTCTCTATCGCTATACCCAGTCTCGCCTCTAGCATGGAGTCCCACTGGGCCAGATCTGGGTGTATCGATCGCAAGAAGGGCTGGCGTTCCACCAGCAGTAGAAAACAAGTCAATTGTCGAAGGATTGGGACAAGGTTTTGTTTACCTTGACAACCAAAAGCTCCTTCACACTGGTACCCGTGCCAAAACCAAACCCACCATTTCCCAACACTTCAATGGAAACACAAAATGGTCAACTGTGTCAAGATGGTAGCTGTGTAACATGATTTACAGTCAAAGAAGACCACTACAATTGAAAATGGCTGTGTGCCCATTACAATTATCGGCAATTCAAAAATGAGTTACATGAATAATAGAAGATCGGAAGGAGTTACAAGGCAGTTATGTGATCAAAGGGTTCTAATGCCATTGTAAATATAATCTGAACGCAGACGGTGTAAATATCCTGTAAGATATGGCAGAGAGCCAACTGGTGCGTGTCCTGTCAAGATTAGATTTTAGATGGAAGATTGAGTGACCTTTTGAGATAAACTTTTAGGGTAAAATATTTGTGTCATAACAGAGAAATGTTAAGTATTAAAACTGCTCACAGTGTTAGCTCCTGACTTTGAGATGTATGGGCATCAGTTGTTTTCTCTGGGAAAGTAATGGTGGGTAGTATTGGCGATGACAAGCCAGAGAGACTCTGGGAGTGCAGAGGCGATGAGAATTACCTGCATCTTCAGACAAGCTTGTAGAGGGAAGGAGCAGTGGCCACAGCAACAGGAATTACAACCTCAGAGGGAAGGGACACCTGCCACTGGAAGAGAACACTCCCTCAGAAAGGGAATTGACACTTTGATCGGGAAAGAAAGTGATTTAACTGCCTTTGCTATGGCAACATGGAGAGAAACAGCAGAAGTGAATAGTTGGCATCAGAAAGCGAAACCGCACCTAGTTTCATAGGAACAACAGTTGCCTCAAGGAAAAATAAGGCAGTGCGAAAGAGCTTGCATTTATATAGCACCTTTCACAACCTCAGGATATCTCAAAGCACTTTACAGCCAATGTAGTACTTTTGAAGTGTAATCATTGTTGTATTGTAAGGAAATGTGGCAGCCAATTTGTGCACAGCAAGGTCCGACAAATAGCAATGAGGCCATAACATCTTAGTGGTCTCAGTACTGAAGAATTAGCATTAAGTCACTATTTCATTGTCTTTGTGTAAATTAGCTGATATGCTTTAGTCTCACAGTAAGTGCATGTAGCCAGCTTTACGGGGGAAAATGGCTCTCTGTAAATGCAGTCCACTGTACTTATCAAGAAAGAACATTCCTTTATATAGAACCTGATCACATCCTCAGGATGTCCCAAAGCTCTACACCAGCAATGAAATACTTTTGAAGTGTAATCTTCGTTGTTACGTAGGCAAATGTGGTGGCCAAGCTGCACGAGATGAATTATCAGTTAATGTGTTTTTAAGGTGTCAGCCTTGGCTCAGTGGCAGCGCTCTCGCCTCTGAGTCAATGGGTTCAAGCCGCACTCCAGAGACTGAAGCACGTTGTCTAGGCACTGTCTGTTCTCTCAGCTGGACATAAAAGATCCCATTGCACCATGCGAAGAAAAGCAGGGGAGTTCTTCCTCATGTCCTGGCTAACATTTATCCCTAAAACAACATCACTGAAAACAGAGTATCTGGTTGTCTAACTCATTGCTGTTTGTGCGACCTTGCTGTTTGTAAATTGACTGTTGCGATTCCTTACAGTACAACAGTGACTACACTTTAAAAGTACTTTGGGACATCCTGAGGTCATGAAGGGCACCAAATAAATGCAAGTTCTTTCTTTCTGGTGGTTCTAGCAGAGGTTGATCAGGTCGGGTCATTTCTCTGGGAAAGTAATGGTGGGTAGTGTTGGCGATGACAAATCAGGGAGACTCTGGGAATGCAGAGGCGATGAGAATTAACCGTGTCTTCAAAGGGAAGGAGCAGTGGCCACAGCAACAGAAAGTACAGCCTCAGAGAGGGAAGGGACACCTGAAGAGAACACACCCTCAGAAAGGGAATTGACACCTTTGGTCAGGAAACAAAGCAACTCATCTTTAATAGTACCATGGCATCTCATGTGCATTTAAATAGGCATGTGGGCCTTGGATTAATGTCTCATCCGAAAGACAGCACCCCCAACAATGTGCACAAAATGGCCATCGTGAATGCCTCCATAACAAATGTGTCTGCACTTCAGAAAAATATGTATTACATCAATGGCAAAGTTCTTAGTTACAGTTGTAAAACATAAACATTTATTCATTTTATATATTTAAAATATTACTGCAACAAGTGTTGCATCATCAAATCTGTCAAATATTTAATCCCAACATGTTTCCAAAAAAGGAAAAGGCTCATGAAAGGAACATAATCTTTGAAGAAAGGCTTACAATTATAATGTGTACAGCTTTTCTGCACATTTCCTTTAAAAAAAACCCACAATCTTTCCTTTGCAGCTTCTGCTCCAATGAGCATGATTTCTCAAGTTCAATGATGAGAATTATACAGAAGAATTAACGACAGCTCCTCTCACTTGGTCAGCCTTTTAAGTTTTAAAAGACCCAAAGATTCTGCAAAGGCACTTGCAGTAGTAGATCACAGTCCTTTGCTTGCAGGTCTCCCCGAGGAGATCGTGTGACGGCCGGCAATTGTCATAAATGAGTGTCAGCCCTGAAAATTTGACCAAGCAGGGGAACGGACTGAGAAACGCGTCGTCATTTCCATTCGAGGGCGTCCTTTCAGCCCCCATTCCACGCAAAAGCTTTCTTAATGTGGCTTCCTGCTGCGGTGCTAAATGTCACACAGCATGTCTAATCATCATCAGGTGTTTCTTTAACCGCTACTTACACAGAAGCTGGAGGCTCAGTGGCCTCTCCTTAGTCAGTCCGAAAAATTATATCAGCTCAATGATTTCCACAACTTATTAGCCTCTTCCTAGCCGTTGTGTGAGAATGTTGCACACTTCCCTCCCCCCACCGCACTCTGTTGTAGGGGTATACAAACTACACCCATCATAGCCCGGGTAACTCCATTCTATTGGTCCTCATATTTTCTATCGGCGGGTTATCTTGCTTAAATTTTGTGGGCCTTAATGTTTGGAAAGGGCTGTTCTTGGCACGGTTACCTCATCGGCCGATAAATCCTAAATCAGAAGCTGTTGACAGTAGGGAACAGTAGCATAGTGGTTATGTTACCGGACTAGTAATCCAGAGACTTGGACAAGTGATCCGGAGACGTGAGTTCAAAGCCCACCTCGGCAGCTGGGGAATTTAAAAATCAGTTAATTAAATAAATCTGGAATTTAAAAGAATGCTAGTATCAGTAATGGTGACCATGAAACTATCGGTTTCTCGTAAAAACCCATCTGGTTCTCTGGTTCACTAATGTCCTTTAGGGAAGGAAGTCTGCTGTCCTTACCCGGTCTAGCTGATGTGTGACTCCAGACCCACAGCAATGTGGTTGACTCTTAACTGCCCTCTGAAATGGCCAAGCAAACCACTCAGTTGTAACAAACCATTATGAAAAGCAATAAGAATAAAACTGGACAGACCATCCAGCATCAACCTCGGCACCGGCTACGGACACGACAACGGCACACCCAGCCCAGTCGACCCTGCAAAGTCCTCCTCACCAACATCTTGGGAATTGTGCCAAAATTGGGAGAGCTGTCCCACAGACTAGTCAAGCAACAGCCTGACATATTCATACTCACAGAATCATACCTTTCAGCCAATGTCCCAAACTCCTCCATCACTATCCCTGAGTATGTCTTGTCCCACAGGCAGAACAGACCCACCAGGGGTGGTGGCACAGTGGTATACAGTCGGGAAGGAGTGGCCCTGGGAGTCCTCAACATTGACTCCAGACCCCATGAAGTGTCATGGCTTCAGGTCAAGTATTTGCAAGGAAACCTCCTGCTGATTACCACCTACCGCCCTCCCTCAGCTGATGAATCAGTACTCCTCCATGTTGAACACCAATTGGAAGAAGCACTGAGAGTAGCAAGGGCACAAAATGTACTCTGGGTGGAGGACTCCAATGTCCATCACCAAGAATGGCTCAGTAGCACCACTACTGACTGAGCTGGCCAAGTCCTGAAGGACATAACTGCCAGACTGGGCCTGCGACAGGTGGTGAGAGAACCAACACGAGGGAAAACCTACTTGACCTTGTCCTCACCAATCTACCTGTCATAGATGCATCTGTCCATAACAGCATTGGTAACAGTGACCACCGCACAGTCATTGTGGAGACGAAGTCCCATCTTCACACTGAGGACACCCTCCATCGTGTTGTGTGGCACTACCACCGTGCTAAATGGGATAGATTCAGAACAGATCTAGCAGCTCAAAACTGGGCATCCATGAGGCGCTGTGGGCCATCAGCAGCAGCAGAATTGTATTCCACTACAATCTGTAACCTCATGGCCCAGCATATCCATTACCATCAAGCCAGGGGACCAACCCTGGTTCAATAAGGAGTGTAGAAGAGCATACCAGGAGCAGCACCAGAGATACCTAAAAATGAGGTGCCAACCTGGGGAAGCTGCAACACAGGATTACATGCATGCTAAAAAGCGGAAGCTAAAAAGCGGAAGCAGCATGCTATAGACAGGGCTAAGCGATCTCACAATCAACGGATCATATCAAAGCTCTGCAGTCCTGCCACATCCAGTCATGAATGGTGGTGGACAATTAAACAACCAATGGGAGGAGGAGGCGCCAAGAATATCCCCATCCTCAATGATGGTAGAGCCCAGCACATGAGTGCAAAAGACAAGGCTGAAGCGTTTGCAACCATCTTCAGCCGGAAGTGCCAAGTGGATGATCCATATCGGCCTCCTCCTGAGGTCCCCACCATCACAGAAGCCAGTCTTCAGCCAATTCGATTCACTCCACGTGATATCAAGAAACGGATGAGCGCACTGGATACAGCAAAGGCTATGGGCCCCGACAACATCCCGGCTATCGTGCTGAAGACTTGTGCTCCAGAACTAGCTGCGCCTCTAGCCAAGCTGTTCCAGTACAGCTATAACACTGGCATCTATCCGACAATGTGGAAAACTGCCCAGGTATGTCCTGTCCACAAAAAGCAGGACAAACCCAATCTGGCCAAATACTACCCCATCAGTCTACTCTCAATCATCAGTAAAGTGATGGAAGGCATCGTCGATAGTCAAGCTGCATTTACTCACCAATGACCTGCTCACGGATGCCCAGTTTGGGTTCCGTCAAGACCACTCGGCCCCAGACCTCATTACAGCCTTGGTCCAAATATAGACAAAAGAGTTGAATTCCAGAGGTGAGGTGAGAATGACTGCCCTTGACATCAAGGCAGCATTTGACCGAGTGTGGCATCAAGGAGCCCTAGTAAAACTGAAGTCAATGGGAATCGGGGGGAAAACTCTCCACTGGCTGGAGTCATACCTAGCACAAAGGAAGATGGTTGTGGTGGTTGGAAGTCAATCATCACAGCCCCATGACATCACCGCAGGAGTTCCTCAGGGCAGTGTCCTAGGCCCAACCATCTTCAGCTGCTTCATCAATGACCTTCCCTCCATCATAAGGTCAGAAGCGGGGATGTTCACTGATGACTGCAGTGTTCAGTGCCATTCGCAACTCCTCAGATAATGAAGCAGTCCATGCCTGCATGCAGCAAGACCTGGATGACATTCAGGCTTGGGCTGATAAGTGACAGGTAACATTCGCGCCACAGAAGTGCCAGGCAATGACTATCTACAACAATCGAGCATCTAACCACCGCCCCTTGACATTCAATGGTATTACCATCGTAAAATCCCCCAACCTCAATATCCTGGGGGTCACCATTGACCAGAAACTTAACTGGACCAGCCAAATAAATACTGTGACAACAAGAGCAGGTCAGTGGCTAGGTATTCTGCAGCAGGTGTCTCACCTCCTGACTCCCCAAAGCCTTTCCACCATCGACAAGGCACAAGTCAGGAGTGTGATGGAATACTCTCCACTTGCCTGGATGAGTGCAGCTTCAACAACACTCAAGAAGCTCGACACCATCCAGGACAAAGCAGCCCGCTTGATTGGCACCCCATCCACCACCTTAAACATTCACTCCCTCCACCACCGGTGCACCGTGGCTGCAGTGTGTACCATCTACAAGATCCACTGCAGCAACTTGCCAAAGCTTCTTCGGCAGCACCACCCAAACCCGCGACCTCTACCACCTAGAAGGACAAGGGCAGCAGGCGCATGGGAACACTACCACCTCCAAGTTCCCCTCCAAGTCACACACCATCCTGACTTGGAAGTATATTGTCGTTCCTTCATCATTGCTGGGTCAAAATCCTGGAACTCCCTCCCTAACAGCACTGTGGGAGTACCTTCACCACATGGGCTGCAGGGGTTCAAGAAGGCGGCTCACCACCACCTTCTCAAGGGCAACTAGGGATGGGCAATAAATGCCGGCATTGCCAGCGACGCCCACATCCCATGAACAAATTTTTAAAAACACCAAGATTGGTCAGTGTTAGCGTTAAAAGCTTAGGGTCTTGTATCCAAGAGAATATCTCGGACAACAGTGCAAGTCACTCCCGTAAGTGGTCTGACTGTCTTATGTTTAAGAGTGCGCCTGTACTGCCCGACAGCCAGCGATACAATAGCGTAACAATCATATGCCCCTTGTACTCTGAACTGGAGAGCTGGTTTTTTTGCACATACCCTCATATGCCTCTTCTAATCTTTTTGAAGGTGAAGATGAGGCCTGATACGAATCATTAAGTTGCTTTATTTCACAACAAGTGAACATACAGAGCAACAGGTATGATCGGATTCACTTAATTCACAGAAGGAGCGAGAGCTGGAGCGGACAGTTTGAAGGACGAGAGCTGGAGCGGACAGTTTGAAGGAGCGAGAGCTGGAGCGGACAGTTTGAAGGAGCGAGAGCTGGAGCGGACAGTTTGAAGGAGCGAGAGCTGGAGCGGACAGTTTGAAGGAGCGAGAGCTGGAGCGGACAGTTTGAAGGAGCGAGAGCTGGAGCGGACAGTTTGAAGGAGCGAGAGCTGGAGCGGACAGTTTGAAGGACGAGAGCTGGAGAGACAGTTTGAAGGACGAGAGCTGGAGCGGACAGTTTGAAGGACGAGAGCTGGAGAGACAGTTTGAAGGTCGAGAGCTGGAGAGACAGTTTGAAGGACGAGAGCTGGAGAGACAGTTTGAAGGACGAGAGCTGGAGAGGCAGTTTGAAGGAGCGAGAGCTGGAGCGGACAGTTTGAAGGACAAGAGCTGGAGTGGTCAGTTTGAAGGACGAGAGCTAGAGCGGAACCCGGTTACCAGGATGCCAAGTTGGACAGCCAGGGGTAATGTGCAGGCCTGGTGTGTGGAGGAAACCAAGGGGAAAAATCGAGAAAAACTGAGAGGAAACATTGAGAAAGACAGAGGAAACATCGAGAGAGAGTGAGGGGAAACATCGAGCGAGACCAAGATGGAAACATCGCGAAAGACTGAGGGGGCACTTTATTTATTTAATTTAATTAATTAATTAAATTTATTTAATTATAAGTTGTGAGTTCCTCACGATGCTCTCCCAGTGCGGCCACTCTGTAGCCAGAGATTATTCTAGAAGCCTGGGTAGAAATATCAATGTAATTACTGTAGAAATTACTTTTTTTACATTATTGCTTGTTCATTTTATGTGCTGTCTTTTTTATGTCTTTTATTTATTTTATGTCTGCTTTATTTATATTTAAAGTATGTATGCGTGTATATGTCGGTATGTGTTTTTTTGTGATGGCGCCGATGAAGATGGCTGCCGTCCTTGCGAGCTCCGTGCGTACCAGGCAGTTAAGTGTTCTTGCTGCTTGGTGATCTCGGCTCGTCAAGAAAAAAGCATTTCACTGACTAGATTACACTTCTTGTATTTAGTTATGTGACCAATAAAATTGAAATTGAAATTAATTCAATCAGGACAATTTGTCTTCATGTAAAAATACAAAATAGTCGTCGTCGTATGTGTCTTCACACTGTTCCCTTTGGGGAACTGTATGAAGTGGTGGAAGGATTTCTGGCCGCGTTAACGCTCCTTCCGTGACCGTAACCATCTACATACCAGCCATTAGGGTGGTTAGTCCTATGGCGGGAGGGTTTTACGGGCTCCCACAACCCATACGAGGGGGGGGGGGCCACCCACACCCACACCCACAGACGCAAGTATCCCGCTGGATGTCAACCCAGAATTTAGAGCCGGAGCTCCGACTCCACTTGCCGGGACTGTCTGGAGCGGGGTCCGAAACCCTACACCTTCTGGCCCAGCGGCGGGGATGCTACCGCTATGCCAAAGGCCCACTCCATACAAAATAGTGAACACGCTACACTCTCCATATATCAGCAAGTCATCTTAAACATGGGCTAAAAATTGAGTAGCGCTACTTTTAGCGCCCTTGAAAAATTAGCGCCCCGCGCCGGAAATTGAGTGGTAGCGCCCTAAGAGGGAAGTGGGGTGCTACTGGAAGTGCCCCGCATCCCTCTTGGGGAGCTGCGAGGGAATATCCGGGGATATCGAGGGAATAGCTGGGCTCCCAGGGATCAGGAGCGCCGGCAAAAGAGCCCGGTACTCAAGAGAAGTGCCGGGCTCATGGAGCGCAGCCGTCACTCCGCGGGGGTGGGGGGGGGTGTTTCAGGAGGCCGGGGATGGGAGCACAGGCAGGTGCTGGCAGGAGGCCAGCAACAAAAATGGCCGCCCCGCACCTCGCCCTTTAAATTGTGCCTCCCCGGCAGCAGGTAGGCCCCCCTGACCCCGTCGGACATAGTATCCGGCGGTAAGTCAGGGGGTGCTCCCGAAGATCGCGGCTGGGGCGCTGCGCCCACCGATGACGTCATCGCCAGCAGCGCTAAGGACGCTAACGGGCGGCCCAAAGCAACCGAACTTTGACCCCAATAATTCCTAACTACCCTCCTGGTTGCTAAATAAAGGTATCAGCCTTGGATCAGTGATAGCACTCTCGCCCATGAGTCAAAAGGTTGAGGGTTCAAGGCCCACACAGAGACTTTAGCACCATCCAGGATGCCATTTCAGTGCAGTACTAAGTGGCCGCTGCATTGTCAGAGGTGTTGTTCTGTGGATGAGGTGTTAAACCAAGTCCCCATCCACCCTTTCAGGTGAATGTAAAAAAATCTGATGAAGCTATTCAAAAGAAGAGCAGGGGAGTTCTCCCCGGTGTCCTGGCCAATATTTATCCCTCAACCAATATCACTAAAACAGATTATCTGATCATCATCCCATTGCTGTTTGTGGGAGCTTGTGCTCTGCCGTGTTTTCTACATTACAACACTGACTATAATTTTTTTTTTATAGTACTTCATTGGCACTTTGAGACATCATGAGGTTGTGAAATGTACTTTTTAAAATGCAAATTCTTTCTTTAAACTTCCAAGCCGGACAAACATTTGCCCTCACAGCTTTCTGCTTCAAAAACGTGACTGTCTTTTTTTCTTACCTCCGTGTTCACAGCCCAAGGGGAGAGGCTGTGCTGGACAACCTCAGCCTAGTGCCTGGGAACAGAGATCTCCCAACGCAATAGGTGTGATGGGTATCAATTACCAAAACAGACTAACAAATTGCTTGTCATTTACAGTCTCTGGGGAAACAACATAAAAGATCACTAATCAGCATTTTAATCGCATTTCATCTGACTTTATTTATTTTTTAAACCGTGTGAATGCACTTTGCATTAAAGAATAACCCTCAGAAGATAACATCTTATTTTTCCCCAAATCATTTTTGTGGAAACATTGAGATTTATTCAAGTTAATGGGAACACAGATGTAAAGTTTATGGCCCGGATTTGCCAATTGTAATCCTGATGGCAACACATTCATTTTAAACGGGTTACAGCTAGCGTTGCAATCGGGAAATCTAGGCCAATAAGTGGCCCTCGATGCTTCATGGAACGCACTGCGCAGCCCACAAAGACAAAAGCTCGCATACCTCTACCCTATTGGAAAGTTCTGCTCTTCCTTCTTTTAACTCAACCAGATTCAGCAGGGCCTTGAAGTTACACTGTACCGATCTTATGCTACAAGTGTTTAACATATTTGCATAAAATTCCTTTGTCCACTATTTTATTGAAAAGTAAGTGAACAATGAATTTCATACGTGAAACTTTTCAGGTCAGAAACCAGGGGTACAAACCTCCTTTTATCATTATGTGGTACAGCATACTGATAGACCAACTTTACCCAGATTTGTTTATACACCCAAAATTTAGGCATTGCATCCTGAATTTAACGCTTTCACTGACACAACCCTAATCTTTGGTTAAATTGCCAGTTAAATGTCCCCAAACTATTCCTGTTTGTGCATTTATACTTTATTACCTTTTTTGGGGCTTTTATTTTTAAATGCAATGCCCCTCTTTAAGGCTGCCCCCAGATCACAGGCCATTCTCTAGGTAAGCGAGTGTGCAAATCACCTGCCCCATACATCTGCCCCTTGATAACAACAGCGCAGAAGGCATTTGAGAGCATTTATGGTGTGAAGGAGTATTTCACCTCTGATCAGGGGCTCCCTCAGGCAGTCTGTCCAAAATCTACAACTCACATATCCCAGACATATTACAGCATCACTCTGCTCATTGGTAAATCAACTCTCTGTGGCCACTCCATGCTTCAGTTGTTTTGGCAATACATATTCACAACCATGTGACATGGCATGAATTGTACCAATTTTATTCATTAAGGCAAACAGAAAGTCTTCAATATTTAATTAATTAAATCTGTATTCAAGGAGAGTAATTGGGGGGTATTAAGTTTATTTTAGACAATGACTGGAACACTATTGACACAGATGTGACGTGTATAGTGTTGTGTCCGTCGGTAGTAAGACACAAGACTGCAGGAGAACGGTACAACAGGTGTTTACTCAACGTGGCTCACTCTGGAACTGAACTGTACAGATTACTACTCAGTGCTATATACAGGTGCGGTCACTGCCGGTACTTACAGTATACATGAGCTGTAAAAAGTAGTTCCCCCCTTAAAGGTATATACATTACAATTCCTCCCCTTTTAGATTAACAGTACCATAACACTCATTTAACAATTAAATATCAAACTAATTACAATTAACACTTTTAACATACAACGTTAGCTGAAAATAGTCCATTTATATATTCAGTCTTTGGGGAGGCTTCCTGATCCTTTCTGGATAGCGCCTTTCCCGAGTGTCTCGCTCTTGGTGCGGAGAAGATTCTGGCACCCTGTCGTCGGTTGAGTCATCAGCTTCCGATGCTACTGTTTCTGGGGTAGATGCGACCTGTACGTCGGGTTCCTCACCAGGTACGTATGGGCGAGGCATGGGGTTGACTTGTTCCTGTGACTCTAGGATCTGGTCAGCATGGCGTCTCACGATGTTCTCCCCAACGTCCACTGTGTACATTAGTGGGCCCTGCCGTGTGCATATCGTTCCTGGCTGCCATTTTTCTGTTCGGTAGTCGCGGGCCAAGACTGGTTGCCTTACATTGAAGCTCCTTGTTGGCTTCTCATGGATGTGCTGGAATTGCTTACTCTCAACATCTCTTCGTACGTTTGGTCTGAGCAAATCCAGGCGAGATCTTAACCTTCGGTTAAAGAACATCATGGCCGGGGCCTGGTTGGTGACTGCATGTGTCGCATTCCGGTAGGCGAACAGGAAATTGTCCACCTTATGCTGCAGCGGAATGTTGTCATTGTACATAGCCTTTATTGCCTTCTTAAATGTTTGTACGAACCTCTCAGCCAATCCATTTGTGGCTGGATGATACGGGGCGGATGTGTAATGCCTTACCCCATTCTTATTCATAAACTTCCGGAACTCTTCGGACACAAACTGTGGTCCGTTATCGGAGCAAATCTGTTCTGGCGAGCCGTTCCTGGCAAAAATGGTCCGTAGGACTGTAATAGTTTTCTCCGTGGTGGTGGAGGACATTTTGATGACCTCAGGCCATTTCGAGTGCGCATCCACTGCTATTAAGAACATTGAGTCCATGAATGGACCAGCAAAATCAATATGCACCCGTTGCCATGGAGATGAGGGCCACTCCCATGGGTGTAGAGGGGCATGTGGTGGTGCATTTTGGACTTTCTGGCATCCTGAGCAGCTCTTGGTCAGGTCCTTGATTTGTTTATCGATTCCCGGCCACCACACATAAGCCCTGGCTAGGCTTTTCATTTTTACCCCTCCCAGATGCCCCTCGTGAAGCTCCTTTAGCACTTTATCCTGGAGTTTGGGTGGAATCACCACTCTGGATCCACACATCAAGGTTCCTCGGCACACTGACAGCTGTTCTCTTCTTTGCGAGAATGCTGGCAACAGTGAGTCGCCATGTGCTGGCCATCCCTTCACCGTCAAATCATATACCCGAGACAGTGTCGGGTCATTTCGGGTCTCCTTTTCTATACGAGCGTTAGTTACCGGTAGGTATTCAACTATAGTCGAATGAAATATTTCGACAGGATCCACTGTTGGTGCTTCCTCCGCAGTAGGCAGTGGCAGGCGTGATAGCCCATCAGCATTTCCATGCTGTTTCGTGCCCTTATATTCAATCTCATAGTGGTGCGCCCCTAGAAAAAGTGACCATCTTTGTAGTCGTTGCGCAGTCATCACCGGAACGCCCTTCTTTGGATTAAAAATGGAGACAAGAGGCTGGTTGTCAGTCAGCAAGGTGAATTTCTGCCCGTGCAGATAGTGGTTGAACTTTTTCACTCCCCACACTAGGCTGAGGGCCTCCCTGTCAATCTGGGCGTAGTTACGCTCGGCTGAGGTTAGTGATCGTGACGCAAAGGCTATTGGCCTCTGAGCCATCTGAGAATTTGTGCGACAGCACCGCTCCAATGCCGTAGGGTGACGCATCACACGCCAACCGAATTGGTAGTACTGTGTTGAAATGGGCCAATACCTCTTTCGATGTGATTAGTGTTTTGCTCTTCTGGAAAGCTCATTTACATTCGTCACTCCACTTCCATGGCACTCCAGTTTGCAGTAGGGTGTTCAGTGGGTGTAGTATTGTAGACAAATTTGGCAAGAACTTATGGTAGTAGTTTACCAGCCCGAGGAACGACCTCAGTTGTGACACGTTTTCCGGTGCTGGAGCCTTGACTACTGCCTCAATCTTTTCTGGGGACTTATGTAACCCCTCTTTATCAACAACGTGGCCACAATACGAGATCTGTTTTTTAAAAAACTCGCATTTGGGGCGGTTAGCTCAGAGCCCATATTCCTTCAATCTAGTGAGCACCTGCTCCAGGTTGGCAAGGTGATCACTGTCATTTTCGCCCGTGACCAGGATGTCGTCCAAATAACACTGGGTCCCTGGGATCCCTTGCAGAACTTGTTCCATTGCCCTTTGCCAAATAGCCGGAGCTGATGCTACCCCGAATACCAGCCGATTGTATTGGTAGAGACCTTTATGGGTGTTGATTGTGAGGTATTTTTTTGATGCTTCTTCTACCTCCATTTGCAGATACGCCTGGGCCAGATCAATCTTAGTGAAGCGTTTCCCTCCAGATAGCGAGGCGAAAATATCTTCAATCCGCGGAAGTGGATATTGCACGGTGTGAAGGACTGGGTTCACTGTTACCTTAAAGTCCCCACAGATGCGAACATTCCTTGGTTCCCCAGGCGTGCTGCTCAACGACTTTTTCATCACAGGGACGATGGGTGTAGCCCACTCGCTCCAGTCTACCTTAGACAGTACTCCTGAACGTTCCAAACTCTCCAGCTCTGCTTCAACGGCTGGGCGGATCGCATAAGGACTTAAAAAATTTTGGGCTTGCGTTTTCTTCGATTTTAATTGTTGCTGTCATGCCTTTTAGTGTTCCGAGTCCTTGCTGGAACACTTCTTGCGCGTCGGTTAGGATCTTTGACAGTCGCCCAGGTGTGACGTCGTCATCCTTTTTGGCAGCCACAGTCAGTGCTTGTATGGAATGCCAATCCAGCTGTATTTTCCGGATCCATTCATGTCCCAGTAATGATGGTCCTCCATCTTGCAATACATACAGGTCTAGTTTTGGTGTTTCCTTACCGTTATATATGACGGTCACCCTTATTTTTCCTTTGGGGTAGACTTTTTTCCCCGTGTACGTCTTCAAAATAATTTTTGTGTCTCTCAAGGGTATGTGTGAGAATAGCCGCTCGTAGTCCCATCGGTTTATGGCTGTTAGGGCTGATCCTGTGTCCAATTCCATTTTTACCTGGACTCCTGCTATCTTGAGAGTGACCCAAATGGTTTGGTGATCCTCCGTTTTGATCACATTATGTAGTTTCAGACAACTCAGCTCCCTGCTTTCGGAGTCGGTATCACTCTTTTGTTCATATGAACTATTCTCCGTCACCTTATGTACCTTCTTGTACTTTTCTTTTGGAGATTTCTTATTGCTGGTTTTCTTTCCCGACCTGCAGACTCGTGCTATGTGTCCTACTTTTCCACACTGTCTGCACACTTTGTCTTTGAACCAGCAATCATTGTGGTCGTGTGTTGTTCTGCCGCAGCGATAGCACTTCTCTGTTCTGTATGACATTTTGTTTGTGCCATATTCTTGCGGTCTCTGTTGTATCTCTGCAGCGCCCCGTGCTGCTGCTTCATATGATACCGCAATGCTGAAAGCCTTGTCCAGCGTAAGGTCCCTTTCAGATAAAAGCCGTTTCTGGGTTCCTTCACTTTGAAGCCCACACACGAACTTGTCCCTTAAGGTATCTGCCAGTCCCGTTCCAAACTGGCAGTGTTTCGATAGTTTGCGCAGTTCTGTTAAATATTCAGCTTTGCTTTCATCCTTATGCTGGTTCCGTTTGTGAAACTTGAATCTTTCTGCTATCAGCAGTGGTGTAGGGTTTAAATGTTCCTGTAGTATCGTCACTATGTCTCCAAAACTCTTTTCCACTAGCTTCGCTGGGGTTACTAGATTTCGTAATAAGCCATACGTCTTTGCACCCATTAAATTTAACAATACCGGCGCTTTCTTGTCATCTGACACCTCATTTGCCTTGCAGTATACCTCTATTCGTTCGACATATGTAGTCCAATCTTCGACTTCATTGTCAAATGCGGTGATACTGCCACTCTTCGGCATTTTGCGTGTGGTTTAATATGGCTTAAAATGGCATCTCCCGCGCTTTCCTTCCTCCCCCGCTGCTGCCAACGCCGCTTTCGGCGGTTCTCGTGGCAATGGCGGCGCCCTGTAGGTTTTGCGCGCTTCTCCTGCGCTGCTGCCAACGCCGCTCTCGACGGTCCTCGTGGAAATGGCGGCGCCTCGCGGGTTTCTGTGCATCTCTCTCCCTCTCCTCGACGCTGCTCGGCCCCTGAACACCGGCTGCACCCTGTGCGCTCTGCCCTCTCTCTCTCCCATCGACGCTGCTCGGCCCTTTGCTGTGCCGCTTGGTCGGGCTCTAGCCCGCCGCTGTCCGGGAAGAGTCTGCGCACTACCTGTTGCCAGCCCGTTTTGCTGGACCACCGCGACTGGAAAGCCAAGCCTGGCTCTCAACAGCCTCCCCCGCAATTCTCGAGTCTCTGCTGGATGACTGGGCAGTTGCCTGTGGTCGATGTCCGTGTCTCTGGCCTTGACCTCCAATCTACTGGTCTCCAGGAACGAATCCCTGGGAGGTGATGCAGAGTTGCAGGTAGGATCGAATTTGCCTCGTCTCCAATGTTGTGTTCGTCGGTAGTAAGACACAAGACTGCAGGAGAACGGTACAACAGGTGTTTACACAACGTGGCTCACTCTGGAACTGAACTGTGCAGATTACTACTCAGTGCTATATACAGGTGTGGTCACTGCCGGTACTACAGTATACATGAGCTGTAAAAAGTAGTTCCCCCCTTAAAGGTATATACATTACATATAGGACACCAGAAATGAAGGTGATTAGATTTGAATAAACCAGCACCAAAAATGTCCAATGATGTGTCCATATTTTAGCCCTCTGCTTTGATCACAGTGGACCCACAGTAGAGCGAGAGCAGCGGCAGTAACATAAAGAGCGGGAGAGGAGAAGGCCCAGGACACAGCGGACCTGAGCGGTGATTTAAAAACAAAAAAAACAAGGAGTGACGTTACAGGACAGCAGGTAGGTGATTGGTTGGTGAGTATTAGTTTTTTATTTCTTTAAACTAAGAGCTGGGGAACTATAACTATTATGTTATTAAATATTAACTTAACTAGATAAACGAATTAATTAATATAACTATCAATAATCATTTGATTAAAACTTTAACTAATTAAATAAGCAATTAAAAAAGACTAGAGATGACAGGGCAGGCTATGTCTCAGGACTGTGGTATGTGGGAGTCTGTGAACAGCGAGACTGTCCCATTTCCCACATCTGCAGGAAATGTCTCTGCCTTGAGTCACTCTGGCTCAGAGTCATTGAGCTGGAGGGCGAGTTAGAGACACTCCGAAACATAAGGGAAGGGGAGGAATTTCTGGACAGTTTTATCCAGAATACAGTCACAGCCCAGAGGAAAGCACAGGTTCAGGAAAGGGAGGGTGTGACTGCTCGGGAGATGGGTAGCGGGGACTTAGGAGAGGTTGAGAAGAAAGTCCCGCAGACACTGGTCCTGTCCAACAGGTACGATGTACTCGCTACCTGCGAGGACAGGAGAAAGACTGCGGGGAGGACAGCCACAAGGCAGACCAAGGCACCGTGGCTCAGAAGGCTGTCCAAGATGGGGGGGGAAGAGCAGAATAGAAGTGTGCTAGTGATAGGAGATTCTATAATTAGGGGGATAGATAGAGTCCTCTGCAGCCTCGAACGAGAATCCCAAAGAGTGTGTTGCCTACACGGTGCCAGGGTAAGAGATATCACGAGGCGGCTGGAGAGGAACTTGGAAAGGAAGGGGGTAAATCTAATTGTTGTGGTCCATGTCGGAACAAACGACATAGGTAGGTGCAGGGAGGAGGTCCTGCTGAAGGAGTATCAGAAGTTAGGAGCTAAATTAAAAAGCAAGACCTCGAGTGTAATAATCTCTGGATTATTGCACGAGCCACGTGCAAATTGGCATAGAAGCAGTCAGTACAGGAGAATTAACACCTGGCTGAAAGGCTGGTGTGGGAAAGAGGGGTTCCTTTTCATGGGACACTGGCAGCAGTACTGAGACAGGAAGGAGCTGTACTGATGGAACGGGCTCCACCTGAACTGGGATGGGACCCGTGTCCTAGCGGAAAAGGTAAATAGGGAAGTGGCAAAGACTTTAAACTAGTAAGACGGGGGGAGGGATCTACAAGAAATGAAAGCAGCCTAAATATAGACAAAACAGGAAAGGAGAGCATCAGAACGAGTAAAGTAAGGGAGGACATTGATGGAATAAGTAGAGTTATAGAACAGGAGTGTAAAAAGATGGTTAAAAACAAAGTGAAAGGAATTGCTATTAAAAATGAGTTAAACTGTCTGTACAGTAATGCACACAGTAAACATAATAAAATATGGAAGCTGGAGGCAATCATGCATTGCGAGGAACCAGACATAATAGGGATTACTGACACATGGCTACAGAAAAATCAGGACTGGGAACAGAAACATAGAAGATAGGAGCAGGAGTAGGCCATTCGGCCCCTCGAGCCTGCTCCGCCATTCAATGTGATCATGGCTGATCATCCAAATTCAGTACCCGGTCCCTGCTTTCTCCCCATACCCCTTGATCCCTTTAGCCTTAAGAAATATATCCAACTCCTTCTTGAATATATTTAATGAATTGGCCTCTACTACCTTCTCTGGTAGAGAATTCCACAGGTTCACCACTCTCTGGGTGAAGAAATTCCTCCTCATTTCTGTCCTAAATGGCATACCCCTTATCCTTAGACTGTGACCCCTGGTTCTGGACTCCCCGACCATCGGGAACATCCTTCCTGCATCTAGTCTGTCCAGTCCTGTCAATTTTATAAGTTTCAATGAGATCCCCTCTCATGCTTCTAAACTCCAGCGAGTACAAGCCCAATTGACCCAATCTCTCCTCATACGTCATTCCTGCCATCCCAGGTATCAGCCTGGTGAATCTTCGCTGAACTCCTTCCATGACAAGAACATCCTTCCTCAGATAAAGCGACCAAAACTGCACACAATACTCAAGATGTGGTCTCACCAAGGCCCTGTACAACTGCAGCAAGACATCCTTGTTCCTGTACTCAAACCCTCTTGCTACGAAGGCCAACATACCATTTGCCTTCTTAACCGCCTGCTGCGCCTGCATGCTTACCTTCAGCGACTGGTGCACAAGGACACCCAGGTCTCGTTGCACTTCCCCTTCTCCCAATCTATTGCCATTCAGATAATAATCTACCTTCCTGTTTTTGCCACCACAGTGGATAACCTCACATTTATCCACGTTATATTGCATCTGCCATGCTTCTGCCCAATCACCCAACCTGTCCATGATTATCCTGGAGTTTCTCGGCATCCTCTTCACAGCACACACGCCCACCCAGCTTTGTGTCATCTGCAAATTTGGAGATATTACATCTAGTTCCCTTGTCTAGATCATTAATATATATTGTGAATAGCTGGGGTCCAAGGACTGATCCCTGCGGTACCCCACTAGTCACTGCCTGCCACTCGGAAAAAGACCCGTTTATTCCAACTCTTTGCTTCCTGTCTGCCAACCAGTTTTCTATCCAAGTCAATACCTTGCCCCCAACCCCATGTGCCTTAACTTTACACGCTAATCTCTTATGCGGGACCTTATCGAAAGCCTTCTGAAAGTCCAAATATACCACATCCACTGGTTCTCCCATATCTATTTTACCAGTTACATCCTCAAAAAATTCCAGTAGATTAGTCAAGCACGATTTACCTATTATAAATCCATGTTGACTTTGTCCGATCCTGTCATTGTTTTCCAAGTGCTCTGCTATTACATCTTTTATAATGGACTCTAGCATTTTCCCCACTAATGATGTCAGGCTTACCGGTCTGTAATTCCCCGTTCTCTCCCTACCACCTTTTATGAATAGTGGGGTAACATTAGTTACCCTCCAATCCATGGGTACTGTTCCAGATTCCATCGAATGTTGGAAGATGATCAGCAATACATCTACTATTTCTAGGGCCACTTCCTTAAGTACCCTCGGATGTAGATTATCAGGCCCTGGGGATTTATCAGCCTTCAGTCCCATCAATTTCCTTAACACCATTCGCTTACAAATACTGATTTCTTTCAGTTCCTCCCCTTCATCAGACCCTATGTTCCCCGACATCTCTGGGAGGTTATTTGTGTCCTCCTTTGTGAAGACAGAACCAAAGTATGTATTTAATTGGTTAGCCATTTCTTTGTTCCCCATTGTAAATTCCCCTGATTCTGACTGCAAGGGACCTACGCTTGACTTCACCAATCTTTTTCTCTTCACATATCTATAAAAGCTTTTACAGTCAGTTTTTATGTTCCCTGAAAGCTTACTCTCATATTCTATTTTCCCCTTCTTAATTAATCCCTTTGTCCTCCTTTGTTGAATCCTAAACTGCTCCCAATCCTCAGGTTTATTGCTTTTTCTGGCAAATTTATATGTCCTCTACTTGGATCTTATGCTGTCCCTAATTTCCCTCGTTAGCCACGGTTGAGTCACCTTTTTTGTTTTATTTTTATGCCAAACTGGGATGAACAAATTCTGTAGTTCATCCATGCGGTCTTTGAATGCTTGCCATTGCCTATCCACCGTCAACCCTTTGAGTGACATTCCCCAATCAATCCTACCCAACTCGCGCCTCAGACCATCATAGCTTCCTTTATTCAAATTCAGGACCCTAGTCTCTGAGTCAACTACTTCATTCTCCATCTTAATGAAGAATTCTATCATATTATGATCGCTCTGACCCAAGGGGCCTCGTACAACAAGATTGCTAATTAATTCTTTCTCATTACATAATACCCAGTCTAAGATGGCCTGATCTCTGGTTGGTTCCTCGACATATTGGTCCAGGAAACCATCCCGTAAACACTCCAGGAATTCCTCCTCCACAGTATTGTTACTAATTTGGTTAGCCCAATCTGTATGTAGATTAAAGTCACCCATGATGACTGCTGTGCCCTTATTGCACGCTTCTCTAATTTCCCTTTAAATGCCATCCCCAACCTCCATATTACTGTTTGGAGGTCTATATACCACTCCCACTAATGTTTTCTGCCCCTTGGTATTTCTCAGTTCTACCCATACAGATTCCACATCATCAGAGCTAATATCCTTCCTTACAATTGTGTTAATCCCTTCTTTAACCAGCAATGCTACCCCACCTCCCTTTCCTTTTTGCCTATCTTTCCTGAATATTGAATACCCCTGGATGTTGAGTATACAGCCTTGGCCACCCTGGAGCCATGTTTCCGTAATCCCAATCAAATCATATTCGTTTACCTCTATTTGCACAGCTAATTCATCCACCTTATTCCGAATGCTCCTCGCATTAAGACACAAAGGCCTAGAAATTCGGTGGAGCCCCAAACGGGGCACCAAGCTCGCCTGGGCGCCGGAATTACCGCTGCGAACGGAGCCATTGCGCCCGCTGGAAATTCAGTTTGAGCGCCCCAAGAAGGATGCGGGGCGCTGCTCAAGGCGCCCAGCATCCCTCTTGGGGCGCTGATACTGAATATCGCAGCGCAGCATGCTGCAGCGCCACATGCTGCGGCACGGCGCGCTGCGGTACTGCAGGCCTTCCTCCCCTTCTTAAGGGGGAGGGGCCTGCACCAGCGCGATGACCGATCGCGAGTGCCGGCAAAAGAGCCCGGCACCGAGGAGAAATGCCGGGCCCTCAGGACACAGCCGGCATTGCCCGGGGGGGTGGGATCAGGAGGCCGGGGGCAGAGGTGCTGGCAGGCGGCCACCGGAAAAAATGGCCGCCCCGCACCACCACCTTAATTTGCGCCACTACCGCCACAGGTAGGCCCCATGAACCGGGTGCGATTTGCGACCGGCGTTAGAGGCGGGCGCGACCAAATATCGTGATCGGGGCGGTAGCGGGGCGCTGCGCACACCGATGATGTCATCGGTGGTGGTGCAGCGCTACAGGCTAATGCCGCCAGTAGCGCCCCACTAAATATCGCGGGAGGTGTGGCCAGTGGCGCTAAAGCCACTGAGTGCCCTCTTTAGGCGCTAACTGGTGGCGCAGCCCACCGAATTTCTAGGCCAAAGTCTTCAGGCTTGTTTTTTTAACGCTCTTAGACCTATTAGAATTATTATTTACTGTGGCCATGTTTGATTTAAACCGTTGTTTTTTCTGACTGCCTCTTTTGTTTTTCTCCTTCCTATCTTTTGCTTTTATCCTTGTTTCCCTTTCCTCTGTCCCCCTGTTCAGGTTCCCAACCCCCTGCCATTTTAGTTTAAACCCTCCCCCAGAGCACTAGCAAACACTCCCCCTAGGACATCGGTCCCGGCCCTGCCCAGGTGCAAGCCATCCGGTTTGAACTGGCCCCACCTCCCCCAGAACTGGTTCCAATGTCCCAGGAATTGGAATCCCTCCCCCCAACACCATTCCTCTAGCCACATATTCATCTGAAATATCCTTCTATTTCTACTCTGACTAGCACGTGGCACTGGTAGCAATCCTGAGATTACTACCTTTGAGGTCCTATTTTTTAAATTTACCTCCTAACTCCCTATATTCAGCTTTTAGGACCTCATCCCATTTTTTACCTATATCTTTAGTGACTATATGCACCACAACAACTGGCTGTTCACCCTCCCCTTCCAAAATATTCTGCAGCCGCTCTGAGACATCCTTGACCCTTGCACCAGGGAGGCAACACACCATCCTGGAGTCTCATCTGCGGCCGCAGAAACGCCTATCTATTCCCCTTACAATAGAATCCCCTATTACTATAGCTCGCCCGCTCTTTTTCCTCCCGTCCTGTGTAGCAGAGCCACCCCTGGTGCCAGGAAGTTGGCTGCTGCTGCCTTCCTCTGATGAGCCATCCCCCCCAACAGTACTCAAAGTGGTGTATCTGTTTGAGAGGGAGATGTCCACAGGGGACCCCTGCACTGCCTGCCTGTGCCTAGCACTCTGTCTGTTGGTCACCCCTTCCCTTGCTGCCTGTCCAACCTTTGCCTGCGGTGTGACCAACTGCTTAAACGTGTTATCCACGAATTCCTCAGCATCGCGAATGGTCCAGTATGCATCCAATCGCAGCTCCAGCGCCGCAATGTGGTCTGCCAGTACCTGCAGCTGGATACACTTCCCGCACACATGGTTGTCAGGGACACAGGAAGTGTCCCTGAGTTTCCACGAAGTGCAGGAGGAGCATGCCACGAGGCCAAGCTCTCCTGCCATGACTTACCCTTTAATTAATTCAAAATTAAACATTGCAGGATATAACATATTTAGAAAAGATAGAGAGGGAAAAAGGGGAGGTGGAGTATCTGTGCTTATTAGGGATAACATAATGGCAGTAGAAAAAAGTGATGCAGCTATCAAGGCCATAAAAACGAAAACCAAGCACTAGGGTTTATTTCTCGAGAATTAGAATTGAAAAGTAGGGAAGTTATGCTGAACCTGTATCGAACCTTGGTTAGACCACACTTAGAGTACTGCGTGCAGTTCTGGTCGCCATATTATAAAAAGGATATAGAGGCACTGGAGCGGGTGCAGAGAAGATTTACAAGGATGATACCAAAAATGCGAGGGTATACATATCAGGAAAGGATGAACAGGCTGGGTCTCTCTTCTCTTGAAAAGAAAAGGCTGAGGGGTGACCTAATAGAGGTCTTTAAAATCATGAAATGTTTTGATAAGAGTAGATACAAAGAGAGTGTTTCCACTTGTGGGGAAGAGCAAAACTAGAGGCCATCAATATAAGATAGTCACCAAGACATCAAATAGGGAATTCAGAAGAAACTTGTTTACCCAGAGAGTGGTGAGAATGTGGAACTCGCTCCCACGGGAAGTGGTTGAAGTGAATAGTATAGATTCATTTAAGGGGCGGTTAGATAAGCCTATGAGGGAGAAGGGAACAGAGGGCTATGCTGATAGAGTTGGATGAGGAAAGATGGGAGAAGGCTCGAGTGGAGCATAAACACCAACATGGACTGGTTGGGCCGAATGGCCTGTTTCAGTGCTGTATATCCTATGTAATCAAACAACTTAACCTTTCTTAGACCTTCTCTCAATTTGTAAAAACCTTTATCCTTCTTCGCAAATCTGAACAAACACTACCTGTCACAGAGAAACTCAATCAGAGAAGACGAATGTAGCACTCCCAATGTAGCAGCACAAACAAGTCACCTCAGAGAGTTTTATGACATCTCTGGGATTAACTTTACATCAATTCATTTTCTCTGGTCCTAGCCTTAGGATATCAATTTTCCTTTTATTTACTGATCTAGGTGATTAATTTTATTCTATAGTTAAAAAAAAAGCATAATCATGTCATTATCAGGTAGCGTATAAGGCACAAAACAAAAATGATCCATAGTACTATCTAAATGTTTCGGGCTGTAGCTTATTGTTTCCTGTTTTGCATGCTTCCTCATGAGGGGCTTTATCCCCTTGATTATTGAACCAATCTGCTCATGATTCAATAATAACTCTGAAATTGAGAAATGAACCGAAGTCCATTCAAACTGACCATCTCCTATGTTTTTAGTCTGCTTTCTTTAGCACTACGACTTCACATAACCTTTGATAATGGAATTTATTTGTAGCTTTCAAAATAAGAAAGAAGAAATACTTGTGTTTCTATGGCACCATTCACGACCTCAGGACGACCCAAAGCGCCTTACAGCCTATGAAGTGTAGTCGCTGTTGTAATGTAGGAAATATGGTAGCCAACTTGCACACAGCAAGGTCCCACAAACAGCAATGAAATAAATGGCCAAATAAGAATCCCCTCCACTGTGGTTGATAGGGCCTTTGACTGTGTCTGTCCCATTTCCTGCATTTCTGCTCTCATCCCTTCCCTTCCCTTCCAGAACCACCGATAGGATTCCCCTTGTCCTCGCCTTCCACCCCACCAGCCTCCACATTCAATGGATCATCCTCCGCCATCTCCAGCATGATGCCACCACCAAACACATCTTCCCCTCCCCTCCCCTTCCAGCATTTCGACGAGACCATGCCCTCCGTGACATCCTGGTCCACTCTTCAATCACCCCCAACACCCCCTCCCCTTCCCATGCAAGTGCAGGAGATGCAACACCTGCCCTTTTACCTCCTCCCTTCCCACCATCCAGGGCCCCAAACACTCCTTACAGGTGAAACAGTGATTTACTTGTACTTCTTGCAATTTAGTATACTGTATTCGCTGCTTATGATGCGGTCTGCTCTACACTGGGGATAACAAACACAGATTGGGTGATTGCTTTGCGGAACACCTCTGTTCAGTCCACAAGTGTGACCCTGAGCTTCCGGTCACTTGCCACTTTAATTCTCACTCCCACTCCGACTCTGTCCTCTCTGAACTTGGCCTCCTTTACAATTCTAATGAAGCTCAATGGAAGTTCAAGGAACAGCACCTCATCTTTCTATTAGGCAGTTTACAGCCTTCTGGACTCAACATTGAGTTCAACAATTTCAGATCACAACCATTGCTTCCATTTTTTTGGACAGCAGCTGTTGGTAGTGATTCTGCCATTGCCATTTACTCCTCCATTTACCCATCTTTTGTTTTTTAATTTTCCCATTACCATCTCCTTTTGCCTTGCACCAACATCCCATTTGTCATTTAATCTCTCCTGCCTTCCATCCTATCACACAGACCTTCCCTTTTATTCTTTCCTCCCCTCCCCCCTTTCCCTGCCTCTGTACTTGCTTAAAACCTGTTACATCTCTAAGTTTTTCCAGTTCTGATGAAAGGTCATCTACTTTGGTCTCGAGTCAGTACAAAGAAGGTTCACTAGGTTAATCCCGGGGATGAGGGGGTGGACATATGAGGAGAGGTTGAGTAGATTGGGACTCTACTCATTGGAGTTCAGAAGAATGAGCGGCGATCTTATTGAAACATATAAAATTGTGAAGGGGCTTGATCGGGTGGATGCGGTGAGGATGTTCCCAATGATGGGTGAAACTAGAACTAGGGGGCATAATCTTAGAATAAGGGGCTGCTCTTTCAAAACTGAGATGAGGAGAAACTTCTTCACTCAGAGGGTGGTATGTTTGTGGAATTTGCTGCCCCAGAAAGCTGTGGAAGCTACATCATTAAATAAATTTAAAACAGAAATAGATAGTTTCCTAGAAGTAAAGGGAATTAAGGGTTACGGGGAGCGGGCAGGAAATTGGACATGAGTCTAGGTTCGGAATGGTCATGGCCCTGTGGGTAGTGGAGCGGGCCCAGGGGCCGTGTAGCCTGGTTCTGCTCCTACTTCTTGTGTTCTAATTCTGTTAGATTTCAGGAGATGGTTTTATTCCTGTTCCTGGCTGGGGTGGAGATCGCCTTTACAGAAGGTAAGTATTGTAGAAAATATAGGGACAGAGTGATCTCCTGGACGAGTTTCGATCGCCTAGATGGGTCGGAGAGGAATTTCCCAGATTTTTTTCTCCCAAATTGGCCATTGGGTTTTTTATCTGGTTTTTCGCCTCTCCCGGGCGATCACATGGGTTCGGGTGGGATGGAGAGTGATAGAAGATTTGAGGTTAGGATCAGATCAGCCATGATCTTATTGAATGGTGGAGCAGGCTCGAGGGGCCGATTGGCCTGCTCCTGCTCCTATTTCTTATGTTCTTATGTACCTGAAACGTTAACTCTGTTTCTCGCTCCACAGATGCTGCCTGACCTGCTGAGTATTTCCAGCATTTTCTGTTTTTATTTCAGATTTCCAGCATCCGCAGTATTTTGCTTTTGTAATCTGTTTTAGTTACCTTGGATGAAGGATAAATGAGACACCGGGGAGAACTCACCTGCTCTTCTTTGAATAGTGCCGTGAGATCTTGAACATCCACCTGAGAGAGCTGACGAGGCCTTGGATTAACAGACGGAGATCGCAGGGGGTGGGGGAGTCAGACATCACGAGGTCCGATTGTGGGGTGTGTAAAGAGGTTAGTTTGTTGACTTAGAAAAATGTATAGTGGCTACCAATTCAATTTTGTGAACTTATTATTTCGAATAAACTGTTAAAATGGCAGCCTGGTTATATAGTTGAATTTTACTGCAAGCTTTTGTTACTATAGGCTCCATCTGTTAGTCAGGATACATTTGGCTGAACGGTTATGATACTTTAGTCTTGATTACTTACTTTTCCAAACAAATCCCAGCATGACAGAAGATTGAACTGCTAATATTTTTAAACAAGTTTAAATGCGAGCTGTGAAGCATGAATCCTGATTCCCACTAAATTGTGATTAAATTGCAATGGAGCTCACTAATTTCAGTGCCGTAAAACATTGAAGGAGACGAGCCACAAAAGACTTCATTTTTTATGCAAATCTATAAAGATGAAGCCAAAAATCAGAAAAACTCAACTGTTGTTGTCTAAACCACAAAGGCGATGACATCTGCTTCTCGCAGATTTCACAGAATGTGCAAGGAACAGTTTGTCCCAAAAAACCTCTTTAATGTGGCAACATTATCCCTTTAAGATAGAACATTATTTTTGTCACAGAAAGATGGTCAAAATTTATTTTTTAGCATTAGTTGAGCTAAAAGCCGAAGTAATTTTGATTTCCCTCCCGCCGCCATTTTTGTTCCATACCGGTTTTCAGCTGCATTTTACAATCAAAACATTATGAAATGGACTTTCCAGTTTAACTGGACATTCCAAACCCAATTCCATACCAGATAATGGCATGCTATACAGTAATCTAATCAGCCTGATCTCTATTATCTTAAAATGTGTCACATTAATCAATATTAAATGTATGCTGGAACATCCTTAGTTTTCACTCAGTAAAAATCCAAATACAGGAAACTCGTTGGTATCCGGCACCGACGGGACCGGTTGATTAAAAATTCCGGATGATGGAGAGGGTGATCTACCGAGGCTATTTTTAACAAACAAAAATTAAAAAATTCAAGAAATGTGCAGTATACAGTAATTGGGTACTCACCTACAATCGCAGGAGAGTCAGACTCCTGTTATTGAGGTATTCGGATTTCCGACAGCGCCAAGAAGCCGAGTAGTGGCAGTTTGGAGAACTACCCCCACTGACTAACTCGGCCACCGCAGGAGACTTGGACTCGGCAACATTTCCGGTTATTGAGGTGTTGTTTTCGGAGTGCGAATTTTGCCGGTTAATAGAGAATTCCGGATATTTCGGTGCCGTTTAAATGAGAGTTTCCTGTAGTTGATTACAAATTGCTTACGGACAATTAGTAAAGCGTTTGTCCCGAATAGAAGGAATGCAACTTTCCACAATTCACTTCAATGTTTACTTGCAAGGTTCCCAAAATGGATGCCTGTTGCTGAGTCACACATTAATGACATCATTGAGTATCACATGATCAGCTCTTAATTTTGCACCTCATCATATTTACAGTTTTGTACAAACCGCCCAGAAAATGCTGAACTCTTTTGCGTACCACAGACAAACCTAATATCAGGCATCTAATTTTTCTGTTTGTGCTTTTTGATTGGCTGGGGAAAAAAACAGTCTATGGAGTCAGTTTTCAGCCAATGGCAGCCCACTGTTGTTCCACTTGCAAAATGGATGATGGGAGCTAGGAAGGGTTTAATAGTTTGCTTTTCTTAAGAATGTATTGAAAAATTGGATTAGGTAGAAAAAAAAAAAAATTAAAAATAGAGCAAAATGAGACTAGGGGAAACAGAGTAAGGAGTATTAAAGTGTTTAAAATTGATAATTAAAATTATATTTTAAGTTTTTTAGTTGTGTGGGATTAATAGAGCAATATTATAACTTATGACATCTGAGTAATTTTATTGTTATTATATTTGGCTTTGTTTCAGCATCATTGTACAGGAGCTAAAGGTTTACAAAACCGACCAGTCAACTGAAAATGTTCTTTCCCCGCACCTACCGTCAGTCCAAGGATTGGTGCTGATAATTTTCTATTTGGAGACATTTTCTGCATGTCAAAGTTGAGGGATATCTGTGCCCCGAAATGGGCCAATGTTCCATTTTGGAGGACCAGGGTCAGAAGCACACACTCCCAGGTCAGGTAATGCAGAATAAATTTCTATCTACTTTACACCAGGGGTACCAGAAGCATTTGGGTAGGTTAGAGTGGCAGGGGGTTTAAAGGGATGTGCACACCACTGTCCTGGAACTATGGGGTGCCTTCTGGAGCAGTGTGAGCAGCAGGAAAATGAGCCCTACCAATGTCTGCCCTCTTGTTATTTTGCATCTGGTGCCAATGTACCAACATTGTACTTTAACTCCCACCTTCAGAAGTGCACTGCTGAACCAATGTAGTATTTTCATTTTGCACCCAGCCATCCTTGTGTCAATCTTGTTACCAAATTGTGCTGACCAGTGGACAGTTTTATGCTATAGGCCTGGGTTACTAACATATGAAAATGATGGGTACGAAAAGACCATCTGGTCCATCAAGCCTGTCCCACAGAGTCGTGATGCATGAAGCATCATCATTAGACATCCCCTACCATATAATCTCTTGGGAGGATCAAAAAAAAGATCCCAACCAAGGTCAATTTGGGGGTAAAAATCTGGAAAATTCAACACTGACCATGCTTATATTGACTAGTATTTCACTTACCTTTTGTAAGGTGTGATCCACCACAGACAGGAACTGGTCCAGCTCTCCTTTGAAGGTTTGCAGAGAGTCAGCATTCACACATGAGCCAGAAACTTGTTCCAAAGGTCTTCCATCCTCTGGGAAAAGAAGAACCACCTAACATCTAACACCCCTTGTGTAACTTGTATGAATGACCCCAATCTATGAAGTTGAAATAATCTAGCAATAGGAACACAATCTAGCTTTTAACTATTTTATATACCTTTATCAAATCATCACTAAGTATACGCATCGCTACAGTAAATAGACACAGCTTTTTAAGCTTCTCTGAGTAACTTTTTTTTTGCTGGATTTATTCTTGTGGCCCTCCTTTAAACCTTTTCCAAAACTTCTACATCACCCACCATATTTGGGGGCCAAAACTGGATGCAGTAAATGTGGTCTAACCAAGGTCTTGTACAAGGATAAGCTTTGATTTATGTTGAATAGTCCTAGTAATACAACCTAATATCCTATTAGCTTTGGCTACGGTTTCTCACCATTGGTCATGAACCTTTAATGAATAATGGACTATAACACCAATACCTTTTTCTCTCTCAACTGATTTCAGTTCTGTTCCATGTAAAGTGTACTTGGTGTTGCTCCTGCCCAAATGCATAGCACTGTACTTACCTAGGTTATATACCATTTGCCAGAGTTGGGCCCATTCCCCAAATGCATCTAAATCTGCTTGCAGAGATTTAATGTCCTCCACAGTCCTAACACATGCACAAATTTTTGTAGCATATGTGAACTTGCAGACCATTCCTTCAACACCTATATGTAGGTTATTTATGAAAATACTAAAAAGCTGTTGGACAACACTGGTGGGTAACAAGCCTCCCAACAGATCCAAAGCCATCAATAGCAAATTTCTGCCAACACAAATGTAGCCAGTTCTTTATGCATTGCAGCAACTCCCCACCGATTTCACAAGATTCTGTCTTGTAAAGTAACCTGTTGTGCGGTACCTTAGAAAGGACTTTCTGAAAATCCAAGTAGACGATATCTACTGACCTTCTAGTAAATTAGTAAGACACAACCTTCCTTTCCAGAAGCTGGGGTGACACTGATGCCTCCTTCTCTATCCAGGTGATCAGAAAGAGCATCTTTGATGATCCACTCAAGCTATTACCTATAACTGACATTAAGACTAATGGGCCGTTAGTCTCCTGGATCCGACTTGTCACCGCTTTGAAAACTAGAATGGAACTCGATGAGCATCCTTCCAATCCAAGGGAACAATCCCAGACTCTAGTGCGCTATTAACGTTATGGACAAAGACTTTATAAAGCACACATTAATCACCTTCAGGTGGATGTCATCTGGACCAGCAGCCTGATCTACTTTAAGGTTCCTTATTCTATCTAGAATCATATCCTCAGCTATTTTAATATTTTCCCATTTCTTATCTAGAGTACAATATATTGTGGCGTACCGATCACAGAAAGGACACAATCCGCTTTTCAGTCCATAGACTATAAATCAGGCGTCATGCCTTTAAGAAGGATCACACCTTTAAGAAACTCGATCTGCAACATAGTTAAGCCCAGAGCGGGGGAGGAGCAGTCGAAGCTGTGGACTGATGAAAGGCAGTCGGACTTGGTGTAGGCTCTGATGCCATTTTGTGTTCAACATGCAGTCTCAACAATTAAACATTTTCTGTTGAACCTCTCCGAGTTCAGTATTTTTTGCTAGGAGTACGTAGACTCCTACATTGGTGACCCCAACGCTCAGGACGACTCCTAAGCGTAACCAGGGCTGACACAAACGCAGTTTCTGTGAAGCTGCCGGAGTTCTGGGAGAACCTAGCCACCGCCTGGTTCCTTCAAGCCGAATCGCAATTCCGACTCCGCGGCATCACCGCCGACGCAACGATGTACGACTACCTCCTCGCCTCCCTGGGCAGCTCCACAATCACGAAAGTCTGGACAACACTACAAAACCCTTCGGAGGAAGGCAAGTACGCACATCTCAAGGCCGCGCTCCTTAAAAAATTCACAGCCTCCCAATTTTTGCGCAACTGCCACCTCCTCGACCTCCCGGGCCTCGGTGACTCCACGCTGTCAGACTTGCTCTCACACATGCTTGCTCTGACCGACGAGAAACCGCCCGGCTCCCTCTTCCGCACGCTCTTTATCCGCCAACTACCTCCCAGCATCCGCCCGGCGATCGTGGCGTCCAGCCTCACGGACCTCGAGGCCCTGGCCGACGAAGCCGATAAGCTCCTGTCCGCCGGCTCCAACCACGCCGTCACCCCCGACCTGGCCTCCGCAGCGTCGGCGCGCGCTCCACCCTCTATCGCGCGGCCACACAGCTCGGCCACGATGCCCCCCAGGTCCCCACGTCCCCCAAGCCCTCCGACCCAGGGCTACTGCTACTTCCATACCCAGTTCGGCGCACGGGCACACCGCTGCAGCCATCCCTGCAAGTTTCCAACCGCCCCCACACCGGCCTACACGATGGCCATGGGGCAAGCAGGCGCGCTGCTGTACATTACGGACAGCGCCTCCGGACGCTGTTTCCTATGCGACACGGGCACGCAGCACAGCATCATCCCCGCGTCTGCCCTCGAGATCCAGCGAGGCGGCCGCGGCCCTGTGCTGGCTGCCGCCAATGGCACCGACATCCGGACGTACGGCACCCGCACCGTCACCATCGACCTCGCAGGCCGCCGCTACCACTGGGAGTTTATCACCGCCAAGGTGCTCTCCCCGCTCCTCGGTGCGGATTTCCTGTGCGCCCACGGCCTGTTGGTCGACATGCCTCGGCGCCGCCTCGTGGACATGAACACCATGTCACCCATCCCGGGCGCCATGGCCCCCCCCAACCCGCCGAAATGGCGTGGCAGTGCTGCGCCCGCTCAACGGACGACTACTCAGCACTCCTGGCTGAGTTCCCAGCCCTCACCAACTCGACCTTCTCCGCGAAAGTTGCTAAGCACGGGGTAGAACACTTCATCCCCACCACAGGCCCACCGGTGTATGCCCACGCCCGCAGGCTGGACCCAGCCAAGCTGGAGATCGCGCGGGCCGAGTTCGCCACAATGGAACAGCTCGGCATCATCCGCCGCTCCAACAGCCCCTGGGTCTCCCCACTCCACATCGTCACCAAACCCGACGGGGGATGGCGCCCCTGCGGGGACTACCGGCGCCTAAACGACGCCACCACGCCGGATCGGTACCCCATACCGCACATTCACGACTTCTCGGCTAGACTGGCCGGCCGCTCAGTCTTCTCCAAAGTCGACCTGGTGCGCGGTTACCATCAGGTGCCAGTCCACCCCACGGACGTTCCCAAGACAGCCATAATCACCCCTTTTGGGCTATTCGAGTTCCTCCGAATACCCTTCAGCCTCAAAAACGCGGCCCAGGCCTTCCAGCGGCTCATGGACTCGGTCCTCCGGGACCTCAAGTTCCTCTTTGTCTACCTGGATGACATCCTGGTAGCTAGTTCCTCCAAGCAGGAACACATCGAGCACCTCCGCACCCTGTTCCAGCGGCTCAGTGAGCACGGGCTCATCATCAGCCCGGCCAAGTGCCAATTCGGCCTCAGCAGGATCGAATTCCTCGGCCACCACATCACGCAGGACGGAGCCATTCCCCTGCCCGCCAAGGTGCAAGCCGTCCAGCAGTTCCCCCGGCCTACCACCATCAAAGGCCTCCAGGAGTTCTTGGGGATGATCAACTTTTACAACCGCTTCATTCCCGGAGCAGCCTCCCTCATGCGGCCCCTATACGAAGCCCTCCGGGGTAAGAAAGACAGAATGGCGATCGAGTGGTCGGCGGACATGTTGACCGCTTTCGACTCGACCAAAAAGGCGCTCGCCAATGCCACCATGCTCGTTCACCCACAGCCCAATGCCAGGGTGGCCCTCACCACGGACGCCTCCGACCACGCGGTCGGCGCCGTGTACGAACAGTGGGTCGACGGGGCCTGGCAACCGCTGGCCTTTTTCAGCCGCCAACTGCGCCCCCCGGAGGCCAAATACAGCGCCTTTGACTGCGAGCTCCTCGCACTGTACCTGGCAGTCCACCATTTTAGATTTCTTCTGGAGGGCCGCCCCTTCACCGCGTTTGTCGACCACAAACCCCTGACATTCGCGATGGCGATATCTGCAGACCCGTGGTCAGCCAAGCAACAACGCCAGCTCGCCGCGGTGTCCGAATTCACCACGGACATCCGACACGTCTCCGGTCGAGACAACGTGGTGGCCAACTGCCTATCCCGCCCCGCCGTCCACGGCGCCCACCTGGCAGTGGACTATGCCCAACTGGCAGCGGAGCAACACACCGACCCCGATCTGCTCTCCGCGCCCACAACCCTCCCAGGGCTGCGACTGACCGACGTCGCCTACGGCCCGTCCGCCATCACAGTCAAATGCGACACCTCCTTGGCGCAACCCCGCCCCGTAGTCCCGGCGTCCTGGCGAAAACGGGTGTTCGGCATCGTCCACGGCCTCTCACACCCCGGCACCCGCGCGTCCATTAGACTGGTGGCCAACCAATTTGTCTGGCGCAGCCTGCGCAAAGATGTGCGCGTCTGGTCCAGATCCTGCATAGCTTGCCAGCGTGCCAAAATCCACCAGCACGTCAAAGCCCCACTCGAGGAGTTCACCGTGCCAGAAAGAAGGTTTGACCACGTCCACATCGACCTCGTCGGCCCCCTGCCGCCATCACAAGGTCACACGCACCTGCTGACAATCGTGGACCGTACCACCCGCTGGCCCGAGGCCATTCCACTGACATCCACCATCACCGCCGACATCGCGAGGGCGTTCATCGGTACCTGGGTCGCTCGGTTCGGCGTCCCCTCCGACATGACGTCGGATAGAGGCCCGCAGTTCACCTCTGATCTGTGGGCCGCCATCGCCCGAAACCTCGGGGTGGCCATTCACCGCACCACAGCTTACCACCCCCAAGCCAACGGACTGTGCGAGCGATTCCACAGGTCCATGAAGGCGTCCCTCCACGCCAGCCTCGAGGACGAGGCTTGGATCGACCGCCTCCAGCGGGTGCTACTTGGCCTACGCTCCGCGGTCAAGGAAGACCTGCAAGCCTCGGCGGCGGAACTCGTGTACGGCCAGCCGCTGCGCATACCGGAGAGTTCCTGCCCACCGCCACAACCCCCTGGTCGGCTGACCAGCAACGCCGCGCTTTCGCCAACCGAGCACAACAGTTCGCTCCGGTACCCACCGGCCAGCATGGCGAACCAGCAACCCGCGCACCACCTAGCCTGCACATGGCCAAATTTGTTTTCGTGCGCCATGACGCCCACCGAGGACCTCTATGGCCCCCCTACGACGGACCCTACAAGGTACTCCAGACGGGGAACAAGTTCTTCCTCCTCGAAGTGGGCAGCAGAACTGACAAGGTGTCGGTCGACCGGCTCAAGCTGGCGCACCTAGAGCCCGATGAACCCGTTCAAGTGGGCCAACCCCCACCGCGGGGCAGACCGCCTAAGAGCCCGATGCGTCCGACCGCCCCGCTCCCGACACCAACCGCCAAGAGCCGTTCCGGCCGTGCCATCAAGCCGCCACACCGGTTCGTGCACTCCCTACTAGCGGATTCTGGGGGTTGCTGTGTGGCGTACCGATCACAGAAAGGACGCAATCCGCTTTTCGGTCCATAGACTATAAATCAGGCGTCATGCCTTTAAGAAGGATCACACCTTTAAGAAACTCGATCTGCAACATAGTTAAGCCCAGAGCGGGGGAGGAGCAATCGAAGCTGTGGACTGATGAAAGGCAGTCGGACTTGGTGTAGGCTCTGACGCCATTTTGTGTTCAACATGCAGTCTCAACAATTAAACCTTTTCTGTTGAACCTCTCCGAGTTCAGTATTTTTTGCTAGGAGTACGTAGACTCCTACAATATAACTGGTTGTTGAGCATCATCCACAAGAGTGAAGACTGCTGCAAAGTAATCATTTATCACCACACTGTTCTCTGTAAGGTGCGCGGGAGTGCGGCCGCACACTGATCTGTAAAATCCCGCGCACTTAAATTCAAAGGCCGTGTAGCCTGCACACAGTAAGCTGGAGCGGGGGGAGGGGCCCAATACACAATGGCCCGGGAATCCTCAGAGAGTCGTTTGTGAGCTCAGAGTCAGAGCCCATCCGAATTGGAACGGCATTTGCCAAAATACGGAGCCCTGGAACCCAGCGGGCGTTGTCTCGGGATTCTGTCAGTATTTATTTCTGTGGAGACACGTGTAGTCCGTTCCCAGGGACTGAGCGGTGACTGCACTTTGGAACAACAGAGGTGGAGATGCAGCACGTATACAATGGCCACTGGAAGGAGGCTAAAGCAATTTTTAGGCCCACAGTGAAACAAAAATATGAGAAAAAGAAATTTAAAAATTCAGAAAATTGTTTAAAGCCGGAGAAAATACAGGAAAGTGATGTTGAATGTCCCGCGGTAAGTTCCAGTTAAATTTTGCCAGGTGTTGTCCCCTTATTGAAAGAGTTTATCAGGGTAGTTTAAATCACAGTGTAAGAGAGGGGAAAAAGTTTGTGCCCCCGTTTGTACCTCAGAGTCTGTGAGAAACAGAGGGAACGGCAGCAGAGAAAGAGGAAACAACTTCTTCAAAAATGATCCCAACTCATCGCCAAGGCTGGGGATAGATCACCTCACCGCCTTCTTAGGAGTGGGGAGTTTAACCACTTTATTCACTTTCTTATTTGAGCTTTGTTTGGAATTGGAGTTTATTTTTTTTTACTTTTTGTATGTTTAACTCCTTAAACACTTAGTGGACGTTTGGGAGAAAGTGAAACATAAGGATATTTACTGAGTAAAAAGGCAGAGGAATGTGATCACTTAGTTGAACAACTGAAGTCACTGCACTTTCCAGAGGACGCGGAGAGTGAAGTCCCAGTGATTGGGGTTTGTAAGGGTTTGGCCAAGTGTAGTTTGCCGCGAAAGTGTGTCTAGAATCAATCTGGGCGCCACTCGGATCCTCCCTCCCCTTCCGATGTGAACGATACCGACTCTGACATGGGGATAAGTTCCACACACAGCCAGGACTCCGAACTGCCTTGTGTCGGGGTGTTTTCTATTTCACAAAATTATCTTTAATAATCCTCAAGGAAACGCAGCCTTGTGGTTTATTAGTAACAGAGTAGGAGGGACAATAGTCCCTCTTGTATGAGCATACGACGTTTAAAAGCTACTTCATATCGTTCGATATTAGGTGTGTCTTTTAAAGAATGCCCAGAATATGTGACTTTAACTTAATGGAATGGAAATGGATCGTTCCACCAAGTCAATGTCTAGAAAGATTAATTGAAGGTGACATTTGTCCCTTTCTTCAACTGCAAGTCGTTTAAATTGTATTTTGAAATGATAGTCTTTAAGCCAATGCAATTATTAAAATACAAGGTCTGGACTTTCCTGGTCACACATTAGAGACAGAGATTAAACAAATTACTTCATAGATAACACTTTCTGGGACAAAATGTTGCATTACAAAAAAGTAATCCACTGTGTAAGAAACACAAAATGGATTCAAGTCGCAAAAGTCATTTGTGATCCATAGAAATAGATTATAACATAACCTTCAACCTGTTTATTTAAAGATTTAACTGAAACCCTGGCAACTTCATTAAAGAATTGGAACAAGTTCCAAAGGCTGTCTGGATCCATTCTAACAGTCTGTTGTGTGTAAGACTACAATAAGATTTTGTAGTGTATGTACCTTTAAGAGAGAACTACTTTTACAGCTCCTGTATACTGTAGTACCGGCAGTGACCACACCTGTATATAAGCCTTGAGCATGCCTCTGTACTGTTAGTCTTTAGACTACCCTCCTCCAGTAAACACCTGTTGATTGTTAAGTTACAGCCTCCGTCTAGTTATTGGAAAACATCATACTTTAAGAATCACGGATTCAACAGTGGCGACGAGGTCGATTTGAATCTACCTGCAACTCTGAATTTCCTTTCAAGGATTCGCTCCGGGAGGGCGGTGGAAGAAAGTTGAGGCCAGAAGCACGGGCGTCGACCACGAGCAACCGCCCAGTCATCCGGCAGAGAGTGAACATCGCAGGGGAGGCTGTTGAGAGCCGGGCTTGGTTCTCCAGCCACGACGATCCAGCAACAGACTGGCAACAGGTACAGCGCAGACCCTTCCCGGACAGCGGCGGCTGGAGCCGACCGACGGCACAGAAAAGGCCGAGCAGCGTCGACGGGGTAAGAGAGAGGGTGAAGCGCACAGGGCACAGCCGGGGGTTGAAAACGGAGCGGCGTCGAGGAAAAACAAAAAAAAAGAGAGAGAGGGTAAAGCAGCAGCCGGGATCAGGACCGAGCGGCGGCAACGGGAGAGGCGCACAGGAGAACGCGCAGAGCACAGCCAGGGCTCAAGGGCTGAACAGCGTCCACGGGGGAAAGAAAGGAAGCGCGGGAGACGCCATTGAGCCGCGGAGAAGAAGGGAGAGTGCGGGAGACGCCATCTTAGAAGCCGCAGCGGAGAAGAAGGGCGAGCGCGGGAAGAAATGAAAGCACGGGAGACGCCATTTTGTGCCAGCGGAAAAGAAGGGAGAGCGCGGGAGATGCCATTTTAGACAGTTTAATCACACCCAGGGATGCCGAAGAGTGGCAGTATCACTGCGTTCAACAATGAAGTCGAAGATTGGGCGACATATGTGGAACGCATTGAGGTGTACTGCAGGGCGAATGAAGTGCCAGATGCTAGGAAAGCACTGGTTTTGTTGAATTCCATGGGTGCAAAAACTTATGGCTTACTGCGAAACCTAATAACCCCAGAGAAGCCAGTGGATAAGAATTTCGAAAGCATAGTGGAAATCCTACAGGACCGCTTAAATCCGACACCGCTGCTGATAGCAGAAAGATTTAAGCTCCACAAAAGGAACCAGCATAAAGACGAAAGTAATGCTGAGTACTTAACGGAACTGCGCAAGCTATCGAAACACTGCCAGTTTGGATTGGGACTAGCAGATACGTTAAGGGACAAGTTTGTGTGTGGGCTTCAAAGTGAAGGAACCCAGAAATGGCTTCTATCAGAAAAGGATCTTTCGCTGGACAAGGCTTTCAGTATGGCAGTATCACACGAAGCAGCCGCACGGGGCGTTGCAGAGACACAACGGAGACTGCAAGAATATGGCACCAATGAAATGTCATATGGAGCAGGGAAGTGTTATCGCTGCGGCAGAACAACACACGACCAGAAGGATTGTTGGTTCAAGGACCAAGTGTGCAGACAGTGTGGAAAAGCAGAACACATAGCAAGAGTCTGCAGGTCAGGGAAGAAAACCAGCAGCAAGAAATCTCCACAGGAGAAGTACAAAAAGGTACACAAGGTGATGGACAGTAGTTCAGACGAACAGAAAAGTGATACAGGCTCTAGAAGCAAGGAGCTGGGTTGCTGAAACTACATAAGGTAATCAAAATGGAGGATCACCAGACTATCTAGGTCACGCTCAAGATAGACGGAGTCCAAGTGAAAATGGAATTGGACACAGGACCAGCCCTAACAGTCATAAACCAAAGGGACTACAAGTGGCTATTTTCACATATACCCTTGAAAGCTACAGAGATTGTCTTGAAGATGTACACGGGGCAAAAAGTCTACCCCAAAGGAAAAATAAGGGTGAACGTGATATACAAAGGCCAGGAAATACCTAAAATGGACCTATATGTATTGCCAGATGGAGGACCACCACTACTAGGACGTGAATGGATCCGGAAGATACAATTAGATTGGCATTCCATACAGGCACTGAAGGTTGAGGCCAAAAAGGATGACGACGTCACACCTGGACGACTATCAAAAATGCTAACTGATGCACAAGAAGTGTTCCAGGAGGGACTCGGAACACTAAAAGGCATAACAGCGACGATTAAAATAGAGGAAAATGCAAGCCCAATGTTTTTTAAGGCCAGACCGGTGCCTTATGCGATCCAACCAGCCGTCGAAGCAGAGCTAGAAGGGTTGGAATGTTCAGGAGTACTGTCCAAAGTAGACTGGAGCGAGTGGGCTACACCCATCATTCCTGTAATGAAGAGGTCGTTGAGTAATACGCCTGGGGAACCAAAGAAGGTTCGCATCTGTGGGGATTTTAAGGTGACAGTGAACCCAGTCCTTCACACGGTACAATATCCACTTCCACGGATTGAGGATATTTTCGCCTCGCTATCTGGAGGTAAATGCTTCACCCAAATCGATCTGGCCCAGGCGTACTTGCAAATGGAGGTAGAAGAAGCCTCGAAACAATACCTCACGATCAACACTCATAAAGGTCTCTATCAATACAACCAGCTGGTGTTCGGGGTAGCATCGGCTCCGGCTATTTGGCAAAGGGCAATGGATCAAGTCCTGCAAGGGATTCCAGGGACCCAGTGTTATTTGGACGGCATCCTGGTCACGGGCGAAAATGACAGTGATCACCTCGCCAACCTGGAGAAGGTGCTCACTAGATTAAAGGAATATGGGCTACGAGCTAATCGCCACAAATGCGAGTTTTTCCAGAAGCAGATCTCGTATTGTGGCCATGTTATTGATAAAGAGGGGTTACATAAGTCCCCTGAAAAGATTGAGGCAGTAGTCAAGGCTCCAGCACCGGAAAATGTGTCACAACTGAGGTCGTTCCTCGGGCTGGTGAACTACTACCATAAGTTCTTACCAAATTTGTCTACAGTATTACACCCACTGAACACTCTACTGCAAACGGGGGTACCATGGAAGTGGAATGACGAATGTAAACTTGCTTTCCAGAAGTGCAAAGAATTGATCACATCAAAAGAGGTGTTGGCCCATTTCAACCCAGCACTACCAATTCGGTTGGCATGTGATGCATCACTCTATGGTATTGGAGCGGTGCTGTCACACAAATTCCCAGACGGGTTGGAGAGGCCAGTAGCCTTTGTGTCTCGGTCACTAACCTCAGCCGAGCGCAACTACGCCCAGATCGACAGGGAGGCCCTCAGCCTAGTATGGGGAGTAAAAAAATTCAACCACTATCTGCATGGGCAGAAGTTCACCTTGCTGACTGACCACCAACCACTTGTCTCCATCTTTAATCCAAAGAAGGGTGTTCCGGTGATGACTGCACAATAGCTACAAAGATGGTCACTTTTTCTAGGGGCGAATCAATATGAAATAGAGTATAAGGGCACGAAACAGCATGGAAACGCTGATGGGCTATCACGCCTGCCACTGCCTACGGTGGAGGAAGCACCAGCAGTGGACCCTATCGAAATATTTTATTCATCGATAATTGAACGATTGCCAGTAACTAACGCGGATATCGAGAAGGAGACCCGCAATGATCCGACGCTGTCTCGGGTATATGATTTGACGGTGAGGGGATGGCCAACACACGGCGACTCACTGTTGCCAGCATTCTCATCCAGAAGAGAACAGCTGTCAGTATGCCAGGGGACAGTGATGTGTGGATCCCAAGTGGTAATTCCACCCAAGTTAAGGGAGAGAGTGCTCAATGAGCTTCACGAAGGTCATCTGGGAGGGGTGAAAATGAAAAGCCTTGCTAGGGCTTATGTGTGGTGGCCGGGAATCGATCAACAAATCGAGGACCTAACAAAGAGCTGCTCAGGATGCCAGAAGGTCCAAAATGCACCACCACATGCCCCTCTACACCCATGGGAGTGGCCCTCCTCTCCATGGCAATGGGTGCATATTGATTTTGCTGGTCCATTCATGGACTCAATGTTCTTAATAGCAGTGGATGCGCACTCGAAATGGCCTGAGGTGATCAAAATGTCCTCAACCACCACCGAGAAAATGATCGCAGTCCTATGGACCATATTTGCCAGGAACGGCTTGCCAGAGCAGATTTGCTCTGATAACGGACCACAGTTTGTGTCCGAAGTGTTTCGGAAATTTATGAGAAGGAATGGGGTAAGGCATTACACATCCGCCCCGTATCATCCAGCCACAAATGGATTGGCTGAGAGGTTCGTACAAACCTTTAAAAAGGCGATAAGGGCCATGTGCGATGATGAAATTCCACTACAGCATAAGGTGGACAATTTCCTGTTAGCCTACAGAAATGCGACACATGCAGTTACCAACCAGACCCCGGCCATGATGTTCTTTAACCAAAGGTTGAGATCTCGTCTGGATTTGCTCAGACCAAATGTGCGAAGAAATGTTGAGGATAAGCAATTCCAGCACATCAATGAGAAGCCGACAAGGAGCTTCAATGTAGGACAACCAGTCTTGGCCCGCGACTACCGAACAGAGAAATGGCAACCCGGAACGATATGCACACGGCAGGGGCCATTAATGTACACAGTGGATGTCGGGGAGAACATTGTGAGACACCACGTCGACCAGATCCTAGCGTCACAGGAACGAGTCATCCCCATGTCTCGCGTCCCTGGAGATGAACCCGACATACCGGTAGCATCTACCTCAGAAACAGTAGCAGCGGAAACTGATGAACTAACCGACGAAAGGGGGCCAGAATCGCCTCCGCACCAAGAACAAGAACCTCAGGAAAGGCGCTATCCAGAAAGGATCAGGAAGCCGCCCCAAAGACTGAATATATAAATGGACTATTTCAGTTTAATGTGCCTGTTAAAGTGTTAACTGTTATTTGAATGTTATGGGTACTGTTAATCTAAAAGGGGAGGAATTGTAGTGTATGTACCTTTAAGAGAGAACTACTTTTACAGCTCCTGTATACTGTAGTACCGGCAGTGACCACACCTGTATATAAGCCTTGAGCATGCCTCTGTACTGTTAGTCTTTAGACTACCCTCCTCCAGTAAACACCTGTTGATTGTTAAGTTACAGCCTCCGTCTAGTTATTGGAAAACATCATACTTTAAGAATCACGGATTCAACAGATTTCACCTCTCTTTAAGCAAATGTATAAGATGTCGATAATGCAGATCAAGGAGCCTGTGGTTGTTTAGGATGATGTAGTTTGAAAAATTAACCTACGTACAGAGCATCCCTTCCAACTGCACAGCTTCTTCCTACACACTTATCGCAGCATACCAATTAAGAGAAGTTCATGTAAGTACACTGTAGTACAAACTATATAATTTAGATGATAAGTACTGTCAACAAAAGCGGACTAGAATATGTCTTACAGTTACCATAAAATAAATGAAATCATTTTAAATTGACATTTTTTGCCAAAGATGCCAGTAATAAACAATAAAATGTTAAGACTCATTTTGATGCACAATTAACAGAGTGGCATTTACAAAAGTGAGAACAGGGTGATTATTTTGCAGTATTTATGGGCTGCAATATCAGACATTTACATGAGATTTTATAGAACAAAATAACTTCAGTGAAAATGAGTAATGACTACTGGGAAAAAACGTTTTTGTCATATATACAAAAATGGATTACATTATAACATATCAGAAAGTGAAATAGACTATAAAATGTTGTATAACAGGCCAATACAAAGCTTATTGGTTTAAAGGCGACCATTTTACAGTATTGACATATTGGAGTAGATTTTCATCTTTCCCACTTGAGCATTAAGCACCATTTGGGCAGAGAGCAGAAAGGAAATCTGCTGGGGAAGATTGTATGCCAGTAACAGAACCTGGCTAAATTTCATTTCATTGAAATAAATAAAAGAAAAATGCATTTGGTTCTGTAAGGGGAATGCAATCCTCTCTGCCAGATTTTCCCTTCTGCATTCCACCCAGGTCAGCTTAACAGGCTGTAAAGACAGACATCTTTATTTTAATCTTTATCTTAATTGTTTTCAGGATTTTAGAATTAATTAAAAAAATTCTAATTGTGAGTCTGTCCATTGTGTTCTGCCCTAGAGTGGGTCCTAACTGAAGCCACACACGAGAGTGTTCAGCCACTTACTAGGGAAGAGTAGCTCAGGTGGTTTCCTATTGCCACCTTCACGGGTTTTTATCTTCAGAGTACCTTTTCCTAGGTGGGCTGCAATCGACACCAAAGAGCCCCACTGACCCTTTTACGATGTAGAGGGGCACCCACACACATCGGACTCAAGTACCCCTGCTGGACGCCAGCCCAGTATTCAGAGTTCCAGTGCTATAATCACTAGAGTGGTCTGGAATGGGGCCCGAACCTAACCCTTCTGACTCAGAGGCGAGAATACTACCACTGAACCAGTGGTCACTCAATCACATGTGAGAACCCTGCTGGATGTCAACCCAGTGTTTAGAGACCATATTCTAGTCTCCACTCGCCGGTGTTGCCTTTAGTGGGGCTTGAACCCTTCACCTTCTATCTCAGAGTGGGGGAATGTTACCACTAACTAAAGGTTCACTGATTTTTAAGAGTTTGTCTGATTGTCTCATGATTTGAGACGGTGGGGTGGCAATATGACATTACTGTATATGCATATATGCTTTTAACTGGTTGTTGATGTAAAACGTTGTTGTTGTTGTTTTTGTAAAATTTGCCCACGGACAAAATGGTCGCACGCAAAGGAGTTCGTGGGCCGCTCAGTACAAAAAAAATTAGAGGGAACATTGATCACCTTGAGAGTCCATTTGAATCTGTCCTAAGGTGGTTTTCAATGGCCCTGTACATTCTTCAATGGCTCGACTCCTAACAAAGCTTAAAAAAAAGCTTTTACCATTGCTACTGCAATTGTCTACAATCTTCTTCTCCATTATTCTCTTAGCTACTCTAATAGCTGCTTTTGTTTTTATTCAATTGTGCACAATATTTATCTCTACTCCCCTGTGAATTATCTTCCTTTAATCAAAAGCAGTATTTTTGCTTAAGACTAATTTTTCTTTCTATAAATCCAGTTAGCCATTTTGGTTTTGTTTTGCCATGTTCCCTTTTTTTATAGCCCTTGAGACATACATGGCTTCTTTTAGCTTTAGAATGGTTTTAAAGACTACCCATTTCACCTCACCCTTAATTTCCCTCCCTGATAAGGTTGGCCAATCAACTTTTTTCAAATCTTCAGTCCTTTTTATAAAATTAGCCTGCTTAAAATCAGGAACCATCACTAAATTTTCAGTAGCCTTTGATTGACTAATAAGATTAAATCTAATTATATTATGATCACTGTTACCCAGGTGTTCCCCCATATGGAGGTCTGATATAGCCCTAGGGTCACTGCCAAAAACGAAACCAAGAATTTGTCTACCCCTTGTCACATCTCTCATTTGCTGTGTTAAAAAGCAATCATTAACAGGCAAAAGCCACGCAACGTCTTAGTGCTGTAATGCAGTCTATGCTTGGTGCCATCAATTCTCAGACTGCTCTCATGCAGTCTCAGCTTGATGCCACACAAGCTCTGACTGCTGCCATCATGGCTGGGTCAACCACCGTCCATCGCGGCTTTCACAGTGTCGCAGCAGGCCAGCAATCTGTCTCCAGCAGACTGGTAATGATGCTGAGGTGCTGCCCTGGGGGAGTACCAGTGGGTCAGTGGAGCAGGAAGCTGCTGTCCTCTCTCAGGATGATAGCATTCCTGCTCCCATCACTGGCACTCTGTCGTTGTCCTTGTCGCTGCCCGTCATCCAGCCAGCCCAGACTGCTGCCGCCCATGCTGAGGCTGAGTCTGCAGCCGGGCCTTCCGGGCCCAGAGCTGGTCGATGGCATCCTGTAAGGCCACCTGAAGTCTCCCGCATGGGCATTCAGCAGTCTTCCACCCACTGTCTGTAGCCATTGGGCCAACACTTCATAGGAGCACTAGAGTAGGCAAAGGCACAGTAACGAGGGGCACTAAGGGATTGCACAAGGATGAATAGCTAATATTGTTGTTGCAAATATATGTTCACTGATTATTGATAAATGTATTAATTGGCTTTGGATTCTTTTGTGGTGTCTCTCATTTCAGCTTTGCGCTGTGATATGGCCTGTGACATGGATGGAATGATGGGGATGTGGTGAGCAACGGGGATCTGGGTTTTAATTTATTGGAATCGCAGTCTGATGAGGCGGTCACAGATTGCCCTTCCAGAGGGCCAGTAGAGTGGCTGCCTCCTCCCTCGCTCCTGTTGTTCCTCATCCTCCTCCTCCTCCCCCTCTCCCTCTTCCTCCTCCTGAGGTGGTCCCACAATCCCTGGTGGCAGGGGCTGAGCCCTCATGAAGGCCAAGTTGTGGAGCATGCAGCAGACCACGACAAAATAGGACACCCGCTCAGCTGAGTACTGGAGGGCTCCCCCCAAGCGGTCAAGGCAGCGGAACCGTTGCTTGAGCACCCCGATGGTCTGCTCGATGATGTTCCTGGTGGCAGCATGGCTCTCATTATATGAGTGCTGGGCAGGAGTGTTGGGGTTGCGGAGGGGAGTCATGAGCCAGGTGGAGAGTTGATAGCCCTTGTCTTCGACCAGCCAGCTGCGAGCTTGATGTGGTGGCTGGAACAGTGCTGGCGCAGGATGAAGGCATCGTGGCTGCTGCCAGGATAGTGAGCATTCACATTGAGAATTCGCTGTCTGTGGTCGCACACAAACTGCACATTAATTGAGTGGTAGCCTTTGTGGTAATGGAAGATGTCAGGATTGTTATGCAGTGCCTGCAAAGCCACATGGCTGCAGTCAATGGCGCCCTGTACCATGGGGAAGCTCGCTATCCTGGCAAAGCCACATGCACGCTCGTCCTGCTTCTCTCTGGTGATGGGAAAGGAAATGTAGTCCCTTCCCCTATTGTAGAGCGCCTTGTGACCTCCCAGATGCAGCGATGGATGGTGAACTGTGAGATGGTCACTATATCTCCTGTTGCAGACTGCTGGTGAAGAAATTGAGGGCGAGGACGACCTTGACTGCCACTGAGAGGGCCGTGGTTGACCTGATCTGAGGTCCGAGGTCTAGCTGCAGGAGGTGGCAGAGTTCGATGACCACCTCCTTGCTGAAGCGGAGCCTTCTAATACACTGCTCCTCGCTTAATTGGAGATAGGGAACGTGCTCTCGGAATACCTTTGGAGGGTAAAGCCTCATGTTGAGAGCCCTGTTTGCCTTCCTCCTCCCTCTGGCCACATCTTGCAATCTTTCTCGCTGCCTCCGCTCCCTTCGCAGTAGATCCTGGAGGGCAAGGTCAACTGCCAGTACAGCCCCCATTAATGTACCGATGTGCAGCACTTTTAAATTTTGTCAGAATAAATGTAACAAATTTTTAGTAGCCACAACACTCCTAATACTAAAGAACCTTTAAATGACTGAATTAAACTCTTGCACAATCACAAACTGACAAGGAAGCAGTGAAACAGCACTATCTTGACAGCTGCGACTCACCTCTTTAAATATTGGCCCTGGAGCCGCCATCCACCTGCTTCACTCCTCCTTTTCCTGTCATTGTTGGGGCGAGGTGCTAAGGCAGGGGTCGATAATCAATTTGGCAGATCATTGCACGCTCACTGATGTCACGATCTGCCTGGCACTAAAGCCCCAGGTGCCAACTGTTAGCAGCAGCGCTAAGGGGCGACTGGATTTGACATGTGGCGTTGGATTCACCTCGCCCTAGCGCTAATTCATTAGCGCCCCCGCCAGGCACTAACAGGAGGCGCTAACCAACTGAATTTCTCCCTCTCGGACCGTTATGTAGGAAATATTACTCATCGTAGTTTTGTGCAGCAGCCAAAAACTATTTATTATTTTTATCTGTTCAAAGAGCTAGTAATGCCTAATAACTACTACAAAAATATGTTGCATTACTTCTACTATCTTCTTGTTTAATAACATTGTTCAGCACTTAAGGCCTAAGTCACAGTCTAGTGGTGTTATTTTACCACCTTCTAAAAACAGAGAGGAGATCATGTGATAACACCAGTAGCTGAAATAAACTGAAGAGGGATCTCCACTTGTTCCCTGGACATACTACGAATTTACCCAGATATCTGGTCTAGTGAAAACACTCCCTGAGGCATAGGGAGCTAGGGATCGCCTATGAAAGTACTCTGAAAGCCAAAAATCCAAAAATATCTGGAGCACAGGAAGTGTAAAGAAACCCAACAAATAGAATAGTGTACACCCAGAAGAGGAAGAAAACTTTCAACCCATCATCCGGAGCTGGATTTAAACCTAAATCCTAAGGGAAATGGCAGGATGCTAACCCACGGCATCACCCAGTTCATAATATTGCAATGGTGGTAACTTTCTATACTAGGAACATAAGAAATAGGAGCAGGAGTAGGCCATTCTGCCCCTCGAGCCTGCTCCGCCATTCAATAAGATCATGGCTGATCTGATCTTGGCCTCAATGCCACTTTCCCACCCGCTCCCCATAACCCTTGACTCCCCTATAGCTCAAATATCTGTCTATTTCTGCCTTGAATATATTCAATGACTCCGCCTCCACAGCTCTCTGGGATGGAGCATTCCAAAGATTCACGACCCTCTAAGAGAAGAAATTCCTCATCTCCATTTTAAATGACCGACCTCTTATCCTGAAACTGTGCCCCCTCATTCTAGATTCCCCCACGAGGGGAAACATCCTCCCTGCATCTACCCTGTCAAGCCCCCTCAGAATCTTATGTTTCTATACTGTAGGGAGCTTGTATCATGGTGATATCTATTGGCAGTAATTGATACTGCCATTTTCCATTTTGTGAGTTTTTCTGATCACCTAGAATCATAGAATGATACAGCATGGAAGGAGGCCATTCAGCCCATCGTGCCTGTGCTGACTCTTTGAAAGAGCTATCCAATCAGTCGCATTCCCCCGCTCTTTTCCCATACCCCTGCAAACTTTTCCCCTTCAAGTATTTATCCAATTCCCATTTGAAAGTTACCATTGAATCTGCTTCCCCCACCCTTTCAGGCAGTGTATTCCAGATCATAACAACTTGCTGTGTAACACAATTTCTTCTCATCTCACCTCTGGTTATCAATGAAGATCTCATCCTTACATCCACAACTTCGCTCGTAGACAGTATCAAAACAGCATAGTTGTAGGTCAGTGGTAGTTTTGACAGCTATTAAGTGAATTCTGTAGAATGAAAGGGAGGCTAAAGAAATTATCCCAGAGTCCTGCACTGAGATCATGTTGTAAATGTTTTTTTTAATTTGTTTATAGGATGTGGCCATCGCTGGAAAGGTCAGCATTTATTGCCCATCCCTAATTGCCATTGAGAAGGTGGTGGTGGTGGGCCGCCTTCTTGAACCGCTGCAGTCCGTGTGGTGAAGGTACTCCCACAGTGCTGTTAGGGAGGGAGTTCCAGGATTTTGACCCAGCGACGATGAAGGATCGGCGATATACTTCTAAGTCAGGATGGTGTGTGAGTTGGAGGGGAACTTGGAGGTGGTAGTGTTCCTATGCGTCTGATGCCCTTGTCCTTCTAGGTGGAAGAGGTTGCGGGTTTAGGAGGCACTGCCGAAGAAGCCTTGGCAAGTTGCTGCAGTGCAACTTGTAGATGGTACACACTGCAGCCACGGTATGCCGGTGGTGAAGGGAACGAATATTTAAGGTGGTGGATGGGGTGCCAATAAAACAGGCTGCTTTGTCCTGGATGGTGTCAAGCTTCTTGAGTGTTGTTGGAGCTGCACTCATCCAGGCAAGTGGAGAGTATTCCATCACACTCTTTACTTGTGCCTTGTAGATGGTAGAAAGGCTTTGGGGAGTCAGGAGGTGAAACACTTGTCACAGAATACCTAGCCTTTGACCTGCTCTTGTTGCCACAGTATTTATGTGGCTGGTCCAGTTAAGTTTCTGGTCAATGGTGATCCCCAGGATGTTGGTGGTGGGGGATTCGGCGATGGTAATGCTGTTGAATGTCAAGGGGCAGTGGTTAGACTCTTGCTTGTTGGAGCGAGTCATTGCCTAGCACTTCTGTGGCACGAACGTTACCTGCCACTTATCAGCCCAAGCCTGAACGTCGTCCAAGTCTTGTTGCATGCGGGCATGGACTGCTTCATTATCTGATGAGTTGTGAATGGCACTGAACACTGTGCAGTCATCAGCGAACATTCCCATTTCTGACCTGATGATGGAGGGAAGGTCATTGATGAAGCAGCTGAAGATGGTTGGGCCTAGGACACTGCCCTGAGGAACTCCTGCAACAATGACCTGGGGCTGTGATGATTGACCTTCAATCACCACAACCATCTTCCTTCGTGCTAGGTATGACTCCAGCCAGTGGAGTGTTTCCTCCACCCCCCCCCCCCCCCATTCCCATTGACTTCAGTTTTACTCGGGCTCCTTCATGCCACACTCGGTCAAATGCTGCCTTGATGTCAAGGGCAGTCACTCTCACTTCTCTTCTGGAATTCAGCTGCTTTGTCCTTGTTTGGACCAAGGCTGTAATGCGGTCAGCAGCTGAGTGGTCTTGGCGGAAACCAAACTGAGCATCAGTGAGCAGGTTTTTGGTAAGTGCCGCTTGATAGCACTGTCGATGACACCTTCCATCACTTTACTGATGATTGAGAGTAGACTGATGTGGCGGTAATTGGCCAGATTGGATTTGTCCTGCTTTTTATGGACAGGACATACCTGGGCCATTTTCCACATTGTCGGATAGATGCCAGTGTTGTAGCTCTACTGGAACAGCTTGGATGTATAGCAAATTGACCCTACACGCCTATTGTATCAGTCACATCAGAGTATAAGCTGCACACTACTTTAATGGCTACAACTTCAGTGAAACCTCCATTAAGTTGCACCTTTTTTATTTATAGGATACAAAACATTACATTAAGGTGCAAGTTATGCACCGGATTTCGCAGTGAATCCAAGTGAAAATATCCTAAGGGATTTAACCTTGCTGGGACTCTGGTCCCCTACAGAAACAATAAGGTTCAAATCAAGATACCTGCATTGTCTGTTCTTTGATGCCATTATCTGTTGTACTGTGGAGAGAAATGAGCTACACTGGTAGCAGAAGGGAAACTCGGCTACTAATATCTCCAATATAATGAAAAAAAGCCTTTGTGCTCTCCCACAGCCTAAACAATCAGTATTGCTGTGATGTGTCATAGAGATGTGAAAGGCATGAATAAATGCCCTCAACTTGCTCGATGTATAACAACCCTGCAAAGTGCAGACGCCTCCTCTCCTATCAGCTCCAATACATACTTATCAAGTTGGGACATATCAGGATGCAGAAATGTGTGCAGACTGATGCAGTTAATCAAACATTTCGAAGAATAACAAATATTTCAGGATTTATTTTACATGGCAAAGCAAGTTACAACAGCAAAGTGACAGTAAATATATGAGGAGACACCTTTTGTACATTTGCTCAGTTTTTTAACACTTAGCTTACTCTGGAGTCATTGGTTAGTTGTACGTGAGGACAGGTTAAGGAGTTACCTACAAAACATCTCAAATATTTCAGGGTCTAACACAAACGTCGTTCATTTTTAATGTATTAATTTTGTAATTTGTGGCATATAACAAGTGAATTATCCTTGTACTACATTTAATTCATTTGGACCTTTTCTAAAATTACAATTGAAATCGTTAAAACATTTTTTTTTTAAAACAAGCAACATATTTACTTCCCTTGGAAAAAAAACATAAGTGGAAAACTTGTACAGAATATAGGAACAAACCTTTCTACATTTTTAAAGGATTTTTGGTACTTTAATTACCGATTAACAGACTTAATGTACTTAATTAATAGCTTGACAAATTACAACATCAATTAACCATTTACAGTCTCCAAAAATGGCATCCTGCTATTGATTGTACAAAGTGCTGTGTAAACAACCAACAGGAGATAGCCAACCTTGGATTTAATATTAAAAATCACTGACTAAATGAAAAGGACCGACAGCTTTTCCAAGCAAAGCATCGATTGCATTTATCAGCAATCGCTATGATAAATGGGCAGCAGTACAATGGGATCTAATTAAACTGCACAGTATTCAAATAGATCCAATTTTATTTGGACATTTTAAAACCACACATATATATATTTACAATTTAGAAGCCTCTCATCACTTCAAACATATACCGGTGTTATATCAATGTACAGTACACTGAAGATTTTTTTCACTTCTCCCCCTGCCCCGATGGTGTTCACTCCTTGCTGAGGGGAGGAGGGTACTGTTCCATGGGAGGCGGTAGCCCTCCGGTACTCTGCCCAACTGTCCACTATTCATGTCCAGGATAATGAGTTGTTGGCAGTCAGCTTGACCATGGAGGGCTTCACAGGCAAACCCAATCCTGTCCTCATCATGTGCAAACATGTGCACTTCCAGCAGGGGTCGCTGGATAGTAACTGGGAGTGGGAACCAAAGCCACTTTTTCTCCACCCTAACCCCGGGGGTTGCTGAGGCCAACTACAGGGGGCCTACTGTCACCCGGGCTGAGATCAGCTAACTCAGCACAAACTGGGAATCGATTCTGGAACCGACCTGATCTGTAGACTATTCACTACCTTAACCAGCTGAGCCACTGTGGCAGAACACTGAAGATCTTGATCTGTTGGTAAGTAAGGTTGTTATCTGCAGACCAATATCCTGTGCATTGTATCTGCTCGAACATTTAGTTTGATTGAAGCTGGAACTTATGTTAAATTTAAAAATGAGTATACCCGTCAGAAGATTTAAAAACCTGAAGTCATTACTTTTTCACACTTTAACCCAGTTCACCCTAAAATTAATTTAGCATTTGGGTGTGGAAGGGAGTTAAAAATGAGTCTTACTGACCTTTACACAGTGAGAGTTATAAGCCCGATGCACACTCTGAAGTGTGGTACTTAATGCTATAGAACACCATTAGTATCTGTCAGATGGCTGCTGGGTTTTGTCTATTTGGCAGATTTGAAGCTACTTGGAGTCGGAAAGCTGACACCCTTAACTGCTTATTTCCTATTTTGTGAGATATGATTCTACTTTTCTTTTCAGTTTTGAAAAATCTTTTCCTCCCCCACATATTTAACTACTAATCTTGGTCAACATTTTGTTGATGGCCTGCTTGACGTGGGTTGTCGAGCTTCTCCGTCTTGTCTTGCCTTGGATCATTTTGCGCCGCCTCACCTCTCGGCACAGTTCGTAGAATGCTTCATTTATGTTGCCTTCTCCGGTGCAAGCTGAACACTCGTAAAAAGCACAGGCCATTTCGGTAGCCATCTTCTCCCCTTCTTCTGTGGTGACTTGCCTGGAGTGGTCCAGATCGGCTTTGTTACCCACAAGAATCAGCGTCACGTTTTTTGGCTTTTTGATTTCGTCCAGAAAGGTCTTCAGTGAAATCACTTCCTCGAAGCTAATTCTGTCGGTGATGTCATAAACTAAGACAAAACCCTCTGCCCAACGCATGTGACTTTCTCTTTGAATGGCATCCTCCTGAAAAACAAAGTTGTATTACATACCATTCATATTTGAGGGCATCTATACGATTACTACTTCGCTTTCACATATAGAAATACGAACTATCAAAAGTGCTCAGTTAATAATCACATCCTAATCTACATAAAGCATATTTTGCCAGCTGACCTTTTAAGGATTGGTGGCCAATCTGTGCCAGTGGCCAAAACAGAGCAAGAGTAAACCTTTCTTCGGTCTTTCTTTAGTTATATACTCGTATATTGTCCAATCCTCCTCTTTAGGTCCCCAAAAGTTATTGAACTGCCCAACTGAAGATGGTAACCCATGCCAAATATCTCTGGAGCTACCTCCCAGAGTGCAACAGTAGTCAGCCAGTCAAACCCAAAGGGTGATTTAGCACTTCTCTTAGGATGTCATCAGGAACTCACTTCAATACAACTCCGGCCACCGCCCTGTATAAAAGCTCAGGACCTGCGTGATAGTTTTTTGATTTACACTGACCCAAAAATGACTTCCTTCAAAAGCCGGGTCCAAGAACTACTCTATCTCCATGCCAAATTAGTGGAGCTGACCTACAACTAAAACCAGTGGGTGATAACAAACATTATTAATAAAATCTTCCAGGTAAGAAAGTTCAAATCACACATTCAAAGAGGTCAAATGGTGGGTCCATCAGCTTAGGAATTATGTGAGATCCCACTTAGGATCTAATGGTGGTCTACTGGAATACAATTTCCATACATCTCATAGGACAAGAAGGGATATGAACCTATCGCACCAGGCACTAATGGTTCATGAAAAATCTGGATGGTAACAAAGGAACAGGAGTAAGCCATTCAACCCCTGGAGCCATTCTATTAGATCATGGCTGATCAGTACCTCAACTCCATTTAGCCTTGGTTCCAAATCCCTTGATACCCTTGCCTAACAAAAATCTATCGATCTCAGTCTTGAAAATTTCAATTGACCCAGCATCCAAGGCGTTTTGAGGCAGCGAGTTCCAGATTTCCACTACATTTTGCTTTCTGATTTCAATCCTAAATGACCTAGCTCTAATTTTAAGATTATGGCCCCTTGTTCTGGATTCCCCCATTCACTCAAAGACAGCCGGGCTTCAGAACGAGTTCAAAACCGTACATACCTTCCGGTGGGGCAGGGGGAAGGGAAGTGTTTCCCACCCCACTGAACACTTCCTTTAAAAGAAAGAGAAACTATATTCTGGAGGTGGAGGGCTGCATTTTCATTGAGGAGTCGGGTAGGAGGCGGGACTACAACTTTCGGGGTTGTAGTCCCGCCTCCATCGAGTTCTAGCCAACCCATGCAATTTTGACTTGATTGACCTTGTTGAGCCCGCCCAGCGGGCTCAGCAGGCCAATTAAGGGCCACCTGGCAACAGGTGATGTCACAGATTCATATTTCATCTGTCAATGTTATGTATTGTGTGTTCTCCTCCCACCTGTGGTGGTGCTGTCACAGCAGATAAATGGTTGGGTGTTCTCTTGGTTAAGTTTAGCTCTCTTTGTTCGGAACTTTCCAGAACTTCCTGTCCTTCCTGAATAAAGCACTTTATGTTTGAATCTCTGAGTTCTGAGTCCTAAATTGTGTCTAGGTAGAAAGGTACCGACACAAGTGGCGACGAGGATTGGATGAATCTGCGTTGTGGGAACTTTCTTGTTTTCGACTACAAAACAGTCGGAACAGAGATTGCAGCATCACATTAACGTTACGGCAGTGAGTAAACAGAAATTTTAATTTGAAACGTGAGATGGCTACTATATTAGGAAACATCGGTGATTTTGATGAAAATGTGGAGCAATGGAGCGCATATACGGAACGTTTTGACTATTTTGTATTGGCGAATGCGGTGGCAAACGAAAAGGTCGTGCCTACCTTTTTGAGTGTAATGGGACGGAAGACATTCAATTTACTTTGCAGCCTTGTGCAGCCAGATAAGCCAGGAACTAAAACATATAAGCAACTAGTGGAAATTCTTGGAGCACATTTTTCACCAAAACCTCTGGTTATTGCTGAGAGATTTAGATTTCACAAACGGAATCAAGAGGCGGGGGAATCAGTGACGATGTTTATTGCTGCTTTAAAAAGGTTGTCAGAACACTGCGAGTTCAAGGAGGTGCTGAAGGACACCATTAGAGACAGACTCGTGTGTGGTATGCAAAATGCAGCCACACAGAAGCGCCTTCTTACTGAGGACAACCTTACTCTTGAAAAGGCCATTGAAGTTAGTGTCTCCATGGAGATGGCGGAAAAGGAGGCTCACCAGTTGAGTTCAACAGGGAGAGTTCACAAGGTGTCGTCTGAGCCTAAAGGTGCGCGGAACGGCACATGTTACCGTTGTGGGAAAACGGGCCATCACGCTAATGACTGCTGGTGTACGGAGCTGGAATGCCGAAATTGTGGCAAAAAGGGTCACATTGAACGCGCCTGTAGAGGTAAAAACAGAACAGACAGAGCTGGGAAGCATGAAAGCAAAATGTCTGTATTTGGACAAGAGAGGAAAAGGAGTGTTCATTCAGTGCAGTATGATGGAACAAGCAAAACAGAGGGGAGCGACACCTCTGAGGAGGAAGAGGTGCACATACTGACGGTTGCAGGTGGTTCAAATGGCTACTGGGTATCACCACAGGTGGGAGGAGAACATAACAGTCAAGACTTTTTGACAGATGAAATATCAGCGTTCGACAGCTGTTGGAAGCTGTCAAACATTGACAATCTGTACTCCAAGTTAATTCCTTCCTCTCAGGATGATTTAGAGATCTACCCGGAACAGAAAGCTGAATGCTGGAACTTTTGACAGATCACGGCCATTCTGCTTTCTGTGCCGGTGAGATGAGGGACTCCCGAGACCTGAGGGAAGGAAGGCTGTAAAGGTAAGTACATGAAAGTACAACTTCTTTAAACACTTTACACACACCAAACACACTTGCCTCTGCACTCATGCACCCATCACTCACCTGAACACCGGACATCTCGACCCCTCCAAGCCCTTCGTCCCGACGGCCCGCCTCGCTAACTTGGCATGGTTTGGAGCCATCGGGAATCCCACATTTCAACAATGAAAATAGGGATTAGGCTAAAAACTGCCTGTTAACTACCTGTTAACAGGCAGTTAATTGGCACTAATCCCCTTCCCGCCTCGGGGAGGAGGGTCCCAGTGCGTGTCGGGTACCCGCCTCCTTTGAAACTGGCATGGAGGTGGGTTGGGGGCAGGATGGGTTCGTGCCCCCCAATTTCAGGATTTTAACCCCCCACACGCCTCCAATCCTGCCTCCACGGCCCAATGAAAATCCTGCCTGAAACCCTGCAACAAAAAAAACTACCCACTGGTCGGCCTGAGAATCTCTGTTATTTTACTGCTTTCTATACTAGGCCTGCTGAACATACAAGGGGATATCACTATAACAGTGATGAGGAGAGGAGTGGATTTCACACCCAAAATGGGCAATTTTGCTGGACTAGTTACAAAGAAGAGTGTCCTACAATTATAGCAATAAGAGCAGGGGCATTATCCCGGGTGGCCTGGCCAATATTTATCCCTCAACAACACCCAAGAACAGATTATCTGGTCATTATCTCATTGCTGTTTGCAGGACTTTGCTGTGCACAAATTGGCTGCTGTGTTTACAATAGTGACTACACTTCAAAAGTACTTCATTGGCTGCAAAGTGCTTTGGGACGCCCTAAAGGTCATGAAAGGCGCTATATAAATGCAAGTCTTTCTTTCTTTCCTCTTTCAATGAGGAGCCATTCCCCCATTGAGCTCACAGAGCAGGAATCAACTAGAAAAGAAACAGATAAAGCCAACAAAGCACTTAAAAGAGTGCTCATCGCTCCTAAAACTCAAAAAAACTACAGGGTTCATCACTGGAAGCCAAATAAAAGTGACCCTGGGAACTTAGAGAACCTTCTCAAAACTGGGGGAAAGCCATTATACAGGTCACATTGGATGTGGGCCCAATAGCATCAGAACAAAAAAACAAAGGCAATAAAGATTGGACGCGTTCCTGTGGTGTGTGAGGGATGCCTGAATGATGAAGAATGTTCTTTATTCAGTCTAGTTCGCTGTTTACGCTTTTTTAACAATCGTCATTAAAATGATATTTACGATGTACTAAAGCAGAATTTGAATATTTTCCAAGCTGAAAGTCTCTCAGTGCACTGGGGTTTGAAGGAGCCAGGACATTGTTCTTTTTCAGCCAAAAACAAAAATTATAACAAGATTGAAGTACTTTGTTTTATTCAAAGGATATGAACGCACTATTCAGCAGTGTGTTTTTTTTTTTTTAACAGTTTTAAGATGGCGTGACCAAACTAGATTTTGAAAGCTGCAACAGAAATTCAATGACTGACAGCTTCATTTTATACTAGTGACTGCATTTTGTCAATTCTCATAATTTTACGCAGATTACAAGTGCGCACAGCCATGGTTCTGAATGTAAATGCTTTGACCAGTAAAATTAGATTTCTCCTGCGGCTGATTGTGAGATTAATTAGATGCTACATCATTGTCTCACTACAGCGCTATTACTAGGGTATATATTGCTGAAAATGGTTCACACATGTCAAATGAGCAAAGTTAACATCACTGCAAAGATATCAGCTCGACCCAGTTTGTGCTAACTTTCCCCTCTGATTTAGAAAAGTTGTGCGTACCAGCCCCAGGGTTTGAACATACAATCTAGACTGACTCTTCAGTGCAGAACTGAGGGTGTGCTGAGTTGTCAGATGAGACCCTGTCTGCCCGCTAGCGGTTCAGGTGGATGCGAAAGAGCCTATGACACTATTCAAAGATGAGCAGGGAGATCTTCCAGTCTCCTGCTCAACATTTCTCCCTTAACCAACGCCACCAAAACAGATTAGCTGCTTTTGGCCAACTGTTTGTGGTACCTTGTTCTGCGCAAATCAGCCGGTGTGTTTGCCTACATACCAACCAACACTGGATGAGGACAGGAATGAGTTTGGCAGTGATGGTCCCACAATCGAATATCCTGCTGACCTGCGGGGTCATTTTCCCAGAATGCCCAGGTGTTGAGGAAGCTTGCTCGTCACCAGCACATAGCAAAACATTGCAGGCACATTGATTTCAATGGACGGATAATGCCAAGCAGCATGCCTGCTACTTCACGATACGAGCTGGCGGTAGGCAAGGTGCCTCACTGCCAGTGTATACTCGCTCAATTTTAGCTCGACTGTCTTGAGTTCAGAAGTGAAAAATGGCTCCTTGGGCAAGGTACCAGGGCGAGCTGATGCCCATGTGCCCTTAGCCCAGTGGGAGTCAGTATCTTCGGAAGTGAACACAAGTGGAAGAAGAAATTTTTTTTTTTATAGGTTATTTGAAAAGAATGTTAATGTTATGTGTGTCCAAACTAATATAAAAATGCCCATGTGTAAGAATGCTTAGGAACTGAAATTCCATTGTCGTTGGCATGTTAGTTGACAGACGCGTATACAGTTCTCACATGCTATTTTAATTAAGTTCTTAATCGAGTTCAAGATAACCAGGTTCCGGATTTCATTGAAGTAACGCTCACAAAGATTTAACATGAGCACTGAAAATGAGCTCTTTAGAATTTTAACTCTATAAAAAAAAAAAAATATTTAAGCAACACCAATGAAATTGCAATTGGAAAGGAGTTGAGAAAATTGGAAGGTTGGGAAATGATCCAATGGAAGTAAAATCATCACTTGAATATATTAAATATAATTTAGAAAATGTTGTAAGATTGCAATTGAATTCCCACATAAAGAAGAGACCAACATAGGACTTTATTGAGCAGAGCAGTGACACAGTCCATCAAAAGTACAAGGTGGGGCGTCAGTTCATGGCTGCGATTCCCTACATGGTGAGTTCCTCATCTCGGCCACTACATCATGGGATCAGAGAGAAAGAAAATCAGAGGGAGAGTCACCACTGGCTGCCCCAAGAGGTGGATTTTAGAGAATGGATGAGGTCCTTGGAGCTGCTGTCTAACCAGGGAAGGTCCATGATTTGGGGAAACATCGAAACATTGGAGGAAGAGAAAAGGCAAAATAACTTAGCAAAACATGGTGCAGACAGTGATTAAAATGTAATGGAAAATGTGAACACAATAAAGATGCATAGTGTTCTCACTAGGGAGAAGTCACAAGGTACAATTTGCAGTAATGGTTGCTATTTACATCCAATAAAGCACTTGAGAAATGGTAAAAATGTGCAGTTATTCAACAGCATTTGTGCGAGAATATTTAAGCAAATGTCTAGCTCTGCTCTGCATTTCTCAGCTTTTCAGCTTTTGAAAGTGTGTGTTGCAAGCTCTGGGTGTCCACCCACACAAAATGACTCTACTCCGAGGACACTCTTAATGTTAAGAAAGATAATTTTCTGACTGTTAACTAAAGGAACCATCACTGCGTTAGTTGAAATGGCCTTGAAGTTATTGAGTGCGCAAATGCCACCTTGCTCACTGTGTGACTGGCTCTGTGCGCCAGGATTACATTATAATGCAGTAAATAAATGTGTATTTGATAAGGACGGATAAAATTCCCATTCTTTATCGGAAAATCATCACTCTTCAGGCAGAATAATAATGAATGCAAGTAACCCATTTGATGAGAGGGGGAGAGATTAGATAATTAAACAAGAGTGTGTGTAATGCCCATTAACAGGATGTAGGTGTGTTCTCATTAATAGTGAGTAAAATACCATCTATAAAGAACCCTGCTAATTTTCCTGAGGGACAGTGCACTTACAAAAAGGAATATTTCTCTGAAGGAACATATGGGTTAAACTCTGCATCACAAAGACCACCTACTTCCACCTCCGTAATATTACCCATCTCTGTCCGTCTCAGCCCATCTGTTGTTGAAACTCTCGACCATGCTTTTGTTACCTGCAGACTCGACTATTCCAGTGCTCCCCTGGCCAACTTCCCACCTCACGTTCCATAAGACTTGAGCTCATCCAAAACTCTGCTGCCCGTATCTTAACTCGCACCAAGTCCCGTTCACCCATCACCCCCTGTGCTCACTGCCCCGTGTCCTAACTCGCACCAAGTCCCGTTCACCCATCATCCCCTGTGCTCACTGCCCCGTGTCCTAACTCGCACCAAGTCCCGTTCACCCATCACCCCCTGTGCTCACTGCCCCGTGTCCTAACTCGCACCAAGTCCCGTTCACCCATCACCCCCTGTGCTCACTGCCCCGTGTCCTAACTCGCACCAAGTCCCGTTCACCCATCATCCCCTGTGCTCACTGCCCCGTGTCCTAACTCGCACCAAGTCCCGTTCACCCATCATCCCCTGTGCTCACTGCCCCGTGTCTTAACTCGCACCAAGTCCCGTTCACCCATCACCCCCTGTGCTCACTGCCCCGTGTCCTAACTCGCACCAAGTCCCGTTCACCCATCATCCCCTGTGCTCACTGCCCCGTGTCCTAACTCGCACCAAGTCCCGTTCACCCATCACCCCCTGTGCTCACTGCCCCGTGTCCTAACTCGCACCAAGTCCCGTTCACCCATCACTCCCTGTGCTCACTGCCCCGTGTCCTAACTCGCACCAAGTCCCGTTCACCCATCACCCCCTGTGCTCACTGCCCCGTGTCCTAACTCGCACCAAGTCCCGTTCACCCATCACCCCCTGTGCTCACTGCCCCGTGTCCTAACTCGCACCAAGTCCCGTTCACCCATCACCCCCTGTGCTCACTGCCCCGTGTCCTAACTCGCACCAAGTCCCGTTCACCCATCACCCCCTGTGCTCACTGCCCCGTGTCCTAACTCGCACCCAGTCCCGTTCACCCATCACCCCTGTGCTCACTGCCCCGTGTCCTAACTCGCACCAAGTCCCGTTCACCCATCACCCCCTGTGCTCACTGCCCCGTGTCCTAACTCACACCAAGTCCCGTTCACCCATCACCCCCTGTGCTCACTGCCCCGTGTCCTAACTCGCACCAAGTCCCGTTCACCCATCACCCCCTGTGCTCACTGCCCCGTGTCCTAACTCACACCCAGTCCCGTTCACCCATCACCCCCTGTGCTCACTGCCCCGTGTCCTAACTCACACCAAGTCCCGTTCACCCATCACCCCCTGCACTCGCTGACCTACACTGGCTCCCGGTCCACCAATACCTCAAATTTAATATTCTCATTCTTGATTTCAAATCGATCCATGGCCTCACCCTTCCCTACTCTGTAACCTCCTCCAGCTCTACAACCCTCTGAGAATTCTACGTTCTACATCCCCCATTCCATTTGTCCCACCATTGGTGGCCATGCCTTCAACCTTGCAGACCTTAAGGTCTGCAATTCCCTCCCTAAACCTCTCCACCTCTGTCTCCTCCTTTAAGACCTCTTTGACCAAATTTTAATTGCCTCCCCTAATATCTCCTTTGTTGGTTCTGCGTCAATTTTTGACCCATTACACTCTTGTGAAGCTCCTTGGAGCGTTTTCCTACCTTAAATGCGCTATATAAAAGCAAGTCATTGTTGTGGTAGAGTACAAATCAGAAATTTGGCTGCACACACGGGAACGTAATTTTCCCTTCATAAGTATGTACCCAGCATGCAGGAACACTAAAGACAAAGTTTCACCCAGAAGAGAATGAAGCTTACTAATTCATCAGAAGAATGAATTTGGTCAGGTAGTTCTGCATGTCTTAAAGGGGCCACATCTTCTAACCTGGGTGCATACTTCAAATATCTGATCCCATCTCTATCTACACAGACCTGTTCCATTTTGTGTGTACCTGAGTGTGTGCTAGTACACATGTGTGTGTGTGTATACCTATGTGCGCACACATGCGTGTGCCTGCATGTGTATAACTAGCAGCTCTATATTCTGAAATTTCATTTTGTGGGGCTCCTTTTAGAAAAAGCACTTTAGGATTAAGGAGATATGCCAATCCCAAACAAATATATTGATTATATTTCCTTTCTAATTGGCATATCACAACAGTTTCATAGTTCCCATACCTTTTTCTGGTGCGTTTTCAAGTGTGCATGTGGAGAGGATAATGTACAAGTGAAAATCATTGAGAAACTAAATAAATGGTGTACAATGACAAGTGTGATGATGATCTCGGAGAGTGGACTGTGCCACTAACTCACCTGGCCAGCTGTATCTAAGATTTCCATAGAAACTGCTTCATCATCAATGGTTGCTTGGTGGCGATAGGTTGACTCTGGCAATTTATTTTAAAAGAAATCTTGATTAGTACTGGTGTCCACATTACATCAGTTTTGGTGAATTTTAAGTTTAACAACAGTACGTATAAACTGACCTCAAATGCACTCCGGCTGCCCAGTCTGTATTTCTCAATAATTGCAAGAAAACAAACCTTGACCTCTTAATGAGGCACTGTTCCAGTATTAAAGGAGTTTGGAGACTGACCAAGTTCCCCAAATAGCCAGCTTTGAAAACCTTTGCTTGTAAAGGTTGGGGTCAGGCTGTGAAAGGCTTTAAAATTTAACTGCAAAAGGAATTAAGTTTCTGAAAACCTTATTTAGTTTGGCATTGAAATGTGCTATTTATGGAAAAAAAACTTTTTTTTTAAATCGCAGGAAGTAAGTGGCTACATGATTTGTGGTATGTGAAAAAGGAACATTTCGTCTTCTGTGCTCTCTTCAACTCTGCACCGAGTGCCAATGAGAGTTACAAAAATATGTCACAGAGACACTTGGGGGTAATTTTAACTGAATTCATCTGGCAGGAAACTGAAAGGATCGATTAGAATGCCATTTTAAAACCCCATCCAATAGAGGGTAAAGTTGGGCCGGACGTAAAACCAGTGTTGTACCTGATCCCGTGAGTTTCCTGACAGGCGGGTTCGCTTAAAATTGCCCCCATTGACACACTCCTTAAAAAGGGAAGTCTATGTGCATTTGTTGTCCTTGCTGAACGCCTGCCGGTGTGGCAGTCTCTCCAGCCAGTTGGCCCCGCTCACTGTTGCAGCTGTTATATGCATAGCGCAATGAACAGATGTACAGTACTGTGCTGTCCAAGGTGCCGCGTGTTGAAGCCACTGTTCTGTTATTAAACAGAATATTCATCAAATCAGGACATCGTTTGTGGAGATATTTCATTCCTGTTTTCTATTCTGATAGTCCAGGATTGTTTCCCTGTGTTTTGTCAACTTCAGAATCCGCTCTGCTTCTCTCGCACTTCACTTCATACACAAAGCATTCTCAGTGGTCTGTCTACATGGCGTGACTGGAGGAATCATTAGGCTGAAGGACAATAACCCTAGCGCACTACTCTTATGTCTCCTCACGGACGGTTTTAATGATGACAGAGCTTCACTTTTCTGGAAACACTTCCCTTTTTCATACCGATTGCCCTAATCGATACTTGTCCTTTCCACCTGTTAGCTTAGCTGTAGTTTAGTTAGATTCTCTTGCTCCGGAGGGTGAATTCAGTGAGGCTGCGCTCCAGCATGGAAACTCACTCAGAGCATTGGGCATGGAGGTCAATGTGTTGATTCATGTTTCTCCAGATTTCAATTACTGGAAAATCATGAATAACACACATGAGCTGCACTGACCTCCTTGCCCCCTCCCCAATCTGCATTCCCATCAAGCGAAGCTTCACATTGGGGAGAACTGCTTCGCTGAATTTACCCTCATGACCTTATAACTGAATGATAAATGGCAACTTTCAGAAGTTCCTAATGGCTACTTCAAGTACAGCGTTACACAGCATCTGAAAGTATTCTGTACATCACTATGATGAAGGATTTAGATTCTCTCTGAGGACCCGTCCACAAACATATGTATGCTGCTCTTTCTGTCGACAGCTTGGCTTGCTGAGACCTGTGTCAATTCTTATCTAGGCTAATTCCACTTCCACACAGAATTCATGTAACCATTTCCCTTTACTAGTCCCAGTAACAAAGCTCTTCTTTTATTGGCCTCCTCACTGCATGTTAAGTCGTGTTAAGAGTGGGAGTACTGAGCAGCTGAAGTTTGAAGGTTTGTGTTACTTTGCATTTCACTTCATCTCACACTCATTTCCTTTGCAAAGTTAACGAGTTCTCTAGCAGAAATTTGGTGAATGCCAACTGACACTAAAATACCAGTGAACGAGACTCTATCTCCATGAGATATACTATAAATATTGTACAGTCCAAAAAGTAAAACAACTTTTACTGGCTTAAAGTTAGTAGAATATAACAAGGTTCAGTGCCAACTCAAAGAAAAAGTCTCAATTATATGTCTCCTCTAAACAAAAAAGTAATAAAATGGTTTAAAGAAGTTATTTTTTGCTCTTTAAATAATGGCCCAGATATTCCGATCCCTACGGGTGGGTACGTGCTGTAGGGACATTGGGAATGTGGGTTTCAAGCATGCGAAGCGCATGCGCTGAAAACCGGCATTTCTGATCTGTTAAGAATGCTCTAGAGAGATCGGACGCCTGCCCTAGAGAAGGGTCTCTGCGGTTGGATAGTTCCGCTTTCTGGAGACCCTCTGCCCGCAGAAAACCCTTAGAAATCTTACGCCTGGTAATAGGCCTGCTTTTACCAGGATAAGAGTTGAAAAAAGTTTTTAAAAAAAATTTCAGTCATTTATCATTTAAAAATACTTTTAAAAAAGGTAAGTTTATTTTTAGCCTGTAAAAAACTTTAATGAATTTTTTCAAAAAATTAAATTTTTGTTTAAAATATTTAATTTATTGTAATTTCAACGAATTTTAAAAATGTGATTTTTTAAATAATTTATTTAATGTTTTGAAGTGTTTTTGGGGTGATCTCTATTCATATATTTGACAGGTCTATCTGTCACGTGTATGAAGGGAGATTCCCTTCTTTGATTGGCTCCCCATGGCCCACTGATCCCAGGGACACTTGTGAGCCGCCTGCGCCCCGGGATACGTAGGCCCTGCGCACATGAGTTTGAGAGGCCCAGCATCAGAATTATCCGTACCTCAGGAACCCTCGGGTAAGTGCTAGATTTTTTCCAGATTGGAGGCTTCCTCACGCGAGAAGCCTCCGATCGGAAAATACGGCCCAATATCAGCAATTTATATAGAGCCTTTAATATTAAAAAAACCCAAGGCACTTCACAAGATAGGTGTATGGAAAATGGACGCTGAACCCTGAAAGAAGACATTAAAAGACCAAAAAGCCAGATCAAAGAGATGTGACTTGAGGATGTTTTTAAAAGGAGAGTGTGGTGGAGAGGGGGAGAAATTTAGGGACGGAGTTCCAGAGAGTAGGCCCCAAACATAATTGTACAACAATTAGGATTTGTCTGTCCACGAATAAAGTGTCAAAATTTTAGTGGGAACCACCATCATCTTCTGTTAATTACTGGGTGAGCCCCGCGTTTGTCCTTAGTTGTTCAAACAGGCTCACAGAACAGCACTGAAATCATCTGAAAAACCATGCTGTGTTCAGGCTGCCTTCGTTCTCATATTGAAACATGCTGAGGTGGAAAGATAAATTTATGACGTCCTGAATGCATTTTCTTGTAGATTAAAGGGTAGATTTAATAAATTCACACTCCTGGCATGGAGCTTGGTGCTGGGGACACATATCAGAAAGTGAGGCAGAGAGGTCAGCACACTCCACAGGGATCCTTGTCCATTAATTTTAATTGATAGAAAATGCTACAGGGGTCACTGACCTTGGCGCCCAGTGCACAGAGCTCTGTGCTGGGACTATGAATATGTAAATCTATCCTTGCACTACAGAATCATAGAAATAACAGCACGGGAGGCCCATCAAGATTGTGCTGGTGATAGCTTTTCATCTGCAGCCATCTATGTATTACTTTAGGCTGGTATAATGAAGTAAAATGAATGAGAGATCGCTTATAAAGGGCATTTATGGGTAATCCCATTTTAATTCTATCCCTTTCCACAGCACTGCTGGGGAGCTGGTAGGAAAGTGAAATGATGTAAAGTAAGAACTTTTATTTATGCAGCACCTTTCAAGGTCCCAGAAACAGCAACGGCCCAGAATTTGCAGGGAAATTAACGGTGAGTTTAATAGCGCTGGCCGTTATTAGTCTGTAAATAACCCAGCAATTTGTGGCGAGTTAGAGATACCCAATGAGTTGCGAATCGCCACAAATTGCTGGACGATTTTTGCCACTCCACTGTTGGCCTCGGAATACCGGACCTCGCTCTCAACCTCCCCGTGGGTTTCGAGAAATTGCTGCATTTGCACCGTTAAAATGATTTAGGCTCGTCACAGAAAGTTAGGGCTGGGGCTGAACGACATGAGGACCCTTTTAATGATGTCCCTGCAATGCCACTCAACCTCTCCGGCCCAGAGAGGGAGCGACTGAAACTCTACATCGGATTGTACTACTCCTGACTTGGGGGGGCTTGATGCTGACACTTGGTGCCGGAAATGGAAAGCGTTCCTTTCCCCAACACTGACATCCCTTACTCTTGGTAACACAAAAGAAAAGGCAGAAGTCTTGCTTCCACCGCCACCGCTCCCCCACCTGGCCAAATCTAAGGTGCATACTGTCAGCTGCCAAGGCCCGAAGCTCTGAAATTCCCTCCCTAAACCTCTCCGCCTCTCTATCTCTCTTTCCTCCTTTAAGACGCTCCTTAAATCCTAATATCTCCTTATGAGGCTCGGTGCCAAATTTTGATTTGTAACACTCCTGTGAAGCGTCTTGGGACGTTTTACTACGTTAAAGGCGCTATATAAATACAAGTTGTTGTTGTAGCTAGACATCTCCCCACAACCAGTTGTCTAACTCCATTTCACTGACAGTACATGATACAGAAGAAGGCACAATACACTCCCTGCTGCATCGGTCTTGGCTTGTGACCCTGGATAGCTGTGGAGGTGACTACAGCAGGAAAGTTCTCCCCGGTGTCCTGGCCAATATTTATCTCTCAACCAAAAAACAGATTATCTGGGCACTATCACATTGCCGTTTGTGGGATTTTGCTGTGTGCAAATTGGCTGCCGCGCTTACTACATTACAACAGTGACTACACTTCAAAAATACTTCATTGGCTGTAAAACGCTTTGGAATGTCCTGAGGTCATGAAAGGTGCTATAGAAATGCAAGTCTTTCTTTCATTTGAGGGTTAACTAAACAGCAAATAATAACTTCAAGAGCGGTGTGTGTGGAGAACATAAATTCAGACCTATAAAATTAATCAGGATAGCTCCTTTAAATGAATTTACATTTTCTTCACATTTTAAAGTGTATAATTTATTATAATTAAGTCCAGATTCAACCTCCTCTCATCCCTACATAGTTTAATTACATCACTACAGAACACATATCCAAATGTTTCAAAAGGCAATAACCCTGCCAGAAAAGTAATTGATGTATCAGCAAGACTAACCAAAGTGTAAACAGATTTAATAAAGGAAACTCTTCCTGCCTCAATCTTCCAACATTTAAAAATAAAACCACTTTCAAGTATCATGCGATTCACCAAAATGATCCCCATTCACAGACACTAGCAATACTTCCACTGCAAATACATTGCATTTAAACCAATACTGGATCAAACATTGTCCATTCACTTCTGGAGAGGGGGTTTGGTGCACTGAAAGTCTCCTCCCTCTTCTGCCTACAAGAGAACCCATTGAAATGAATGTGAAAAGTCTCAAATCCAATTCCAAGTAGATATGAGCAATTGGCACTAAATGGAACAATCTCACTCCAAAAGGTCACTGTGCGAAATGAAAATTCCCTGTTCGAAAGGGGAGCATTATGCAGCAAGCCACCAAACATGATGACCCACTTTGCTCTTAAATAACAAAACCCTTCTGCATAGCGCCAGTGCTAGTTTCTCTGTTCAGGAGAGAATTTTCCACTTCTAGGCTGACACTTCAGTGCAGTACCGAGGGAGTGATGTGATATCAGAGGTGCCATCCTTCAGCCACAGCCCCATTCTTCTAGTTCAGATAGATGTTGAATACTCCATAGCATTTGTCAAAGCAAAGCAAGAAATTCTCCCATTGTCCTGGCCAACTTCAATCAACCTTACCAAAACCAGTTCATTCATTTCATTGCTGTTTATGGGATCTTGCGATGGGCAAAATGGCTGCTGCGTACATCTACATAGCAACAGTAACTGCACTTTAAAGTAACTCACTGTATGTCAAACCCTTTGGAACAACTTGAGAGAACTGATAAGGTATTATATAAATGCATGTCCTTTCTTTCTTGCGTCTAGTGTGCATGTATCAAGCATCTCAAATAATGAGCAGAAAGCCAAAATCACCTGCTCACACCCCAAATTCCGGATAGCACCTCCCACTGTGCTGGTGTGACATTTAACTTCATATACCAACGACTCTTGTAGCCCTTATAATAAAAAAACTTTGCTGACAATTAGTGACAAAGGATAGGGAGTTCCGTCTTGTGCCCACTTCGCAATCCTAATCCTAGGTTAACACTGCCCAAACCAATCTTGTGCAGAACCTTTACAGCCCGAGGGGAGAGATTTGGCCCCATTCCATCAGTGTCATAAGAATAAGAATCTAGATTCCAAAGATGAAAGGTGAATGTATCAAGTCAGATACTCTCAAGGCTGCCAGCATGATTCACCTAACAGTGACATTGGGGGTAATTTTAACCCCCCACGAGGGGCGGTGGGGGGTTAGGTTACAATTTCAAAAATCTGAAACCTGACCCCCTACCTGCCTCCAAAGCGCCCACTTCCAGTTTGAATAGAGGCAAGCTGGGGGGGCGGGCAACTAACCTGCTTTCAAGAAGTGAGTCCATTATTTAAATATGTTAATGAGGCTGCGTGCCTCACATTTTAACAGCCTTTCAGATTTAACGGCTGCGGGCCGGGGTTCCCAGGGCTCGGGAAACCCGGCAGCTGAAGGGAGGCGAGAAGGGCCGGATCCAGTAGATATGTGCCTTTCCAGCACTGCTTGAAGGGGAGGAGCGGGAGCCCCGACCCGCACTCCAGTCTCCCCCACGACCCGTGCTTGTATCTCCCGCCCGACCCGCGTTCCAAACGCCTCACCAACCCACGCTCCGGTCTCCTGCCCGACCCGCACTCCAGTCTCCCCCATGACCCGTGCTTGTATCTCCCGCCTGACCCGCGTTCCAAACGCCTCACCAACCCACGCGCTGGTCTCCCGCCTGACACGCGTTCCAAACGCCTCACCAACCCACGCCCCGGTCTCCCGCCCGACCTGCGTTCCAAACGCCTCACCAACCCACGCTCCGGTCTCCCGCCCGACCCGCACTCCAGTCTTCCCCACGACCCGTGCTTGTATCTCCCGCCTGACCCTCGTTCCAAACGCCTTTTCGGACCTGTGTGTGAGCAGTGAGGCGAGGCGAAGGATAAAAGGAGCAGCGAGGCCCGACCAGAGCATCGGACCTGTGTGTGAGCGGTGAGGTGAGGCGGAGGATAAAAGGAGCAGCAAGGCCCAACCAGAGTATCGGACCTGTGTGTGAGCAGTGAGGCGAGGTGGAGGATAAAAGGAGCAGCGAGGCCCGACCAGAGCATCGGACCTGTGTGCGAGCGGTGAGGCGAGGCAGAGGATAAAAGGAGCAGCGAGGCCCGACCAGCGCATCGGACCTGTGTGCGAGCGGTGAGGCGAGGCGGAGGATAAAAGGAGCAGCAAGGCCCAACCAGAGTATCGGACCTGTGTGTGAGCAGTGAGGCGAGGTGGAGGATAAAAGGAGCAGCGAGGCCCGACCAGAGCATCGGACCTGTGTGCGAGCGGTGAGGCGAGGCGGAGGATAAAAGGAGCAGCGAGGCCCGACCAGCGCATCGGACCTGTGTGCGAGCGGTGAGGCGAGGCGGAGGATAAAAGGAGCAGCGAGGCCCGACCAGAGCATCGGACCTGTGTGTGAGCGGTGAGGCGAGGCGGAGGATAAAAGGAACAGCGAGGCCCGACCAGAGCATCGGACCTGTGTGTGAGCGGTGAGGCAAAGCGGAGGATAAAAGGAGCAGTGAGGCTTACCAATTCAACAGCAGGGGAAGAGAGGTAAAAAGTAATCAAAGTGTGACGTCACCAGGAAGCAGGTAAGTGATTGGTTGGTGAGTATTTCACTTTTTTTAAACTTTAACTCTGTGGTTTATAGTTTCTAAGGTCTCTCTGGTGTAGCGGGGACTGTTGGTAAACCAGTTAACTGTAGTGTAGTTAGTGGGATTGATTGATTTAATTTAAATTCAATTAAAGGGTAAGTCATAGCAGGACAGCCCGGCCACATGATATGCTCCTCCTGCGATATGTGGGAACTCAGGGACACTTCCTGTGTCCCTGACAACTACATGTGCAGGAAGTGCATCCAGCTGCAGCTACTGACAGACCGCATTGCGGCACTGGAGCTGCGATTGGATGCATACTGGAGCGTTCACGATGCTCAGAACATCGTGAATAGCACGTTTACGGAGTTGGACACACCGCAGGTAGATGTTGGACAAGAAAAAAGGGAACTGGTGACCAACAGGCAGAGTACTAGGCGCAGGCAGGTAGTGCAGGGGTCCCCTGTGGTCATCCCCCTCTCCAACAGATACACCACTTTGAGTACTGTTGGGGGGGGTGGCTTATCAGAGGAAGGCAGCAGCAGCCAACTTCCTGGTACCAGGGGTGGCTCTGCTGCACAGAATGGGAGGAAAAAGAGGGGTAGAGCTATAGCAATGGGGGATTCAATTGTAAGGGGAATAGATAGGCGTTTCTGCGGCTGCAAACGAGACTCCAGGATGGTATGTTGCCTCCCTGGTGCAAGGGTCAAGGATGTCTCCGAGCGGCTGCAGAACATCTTGGAAGGGGAGAGTGAACAGCCAGTTGTCGTGGTGCATGTAGGCACCAACGATATAGGTAAAAAGCAGGATGAGGTCCTAAAAGCGGAATATAGGGAGTTAGGAGATAAATTAAAAAACAGGACCTCAAAGGTAGTAATCTCAGGATTGCTACCAGTGCCACGTGCTAGTCAGAGTAGAAACAGAAGGATACTTCAGGTGAATACGTGGCTAGAGGAATGGTGCCAGGGGGAGAGATTCAAGTTCCTGGGACATTGGAACCGGTTCTGGGGGAGGTGTGACCAGTTCAAACCGGACGGTTTGCACCTGGGCAGGGCTGGAACCGATGTCCTAGGGGGAGTGTTTACTAGTGCTGTGGGGGAGGGTTTAAACTAAAATGGCAGGGGGTTGGGAACCTGAGCAGGGAGACAGAGGAAAGGGAAACAAGGATAAAAGCAAAAGATAGGAAGGAGAAAAACAAAAGTGGCAGTCAGAGAAATCAATGGTTTAAATCAAACGTGGCCACAGTAAATAATAATTCTAATAGGTCTAAGAGCATTAAAAAAACAAGCTTGAAGGCTTTGTGTCTTAATGCGAGGAGCATTTGTAATAAGGTGGATGAATTGGCTGCGCAAATAGAGGTAAACGAATATGATTTGGTTGGGATTACGGAAACGTGGCTCAAGGATGGCCAAGACTGGGAACTCAACATTCAGGGGTATTCGATATTCAGGAAAGATAGGCAAAAAGAAAAAGGAGGTGGGGTAGCATTACTGGTTAAAGAAGGGATTAACACAATTGTAATTGAAATGAAGGATATTAGCTCTGATGATGTGGAATCTGTATGGGTAGAATTGAGGAATACTAAGGGGAAAAAATCGTTAGTGGGAGTGGTATATAGACCTCCAAACAGTAAGGCGGAGGTTGGGGATGGCATTAAAAGGGAAATTAAAGAAGTGTGCAATAAGGGCACAGCAGTCATCATGGGTGACTTTAATCTGCATATAGATTGGGCCAACCAAATTAGTAACAATACTGTGGAGGAGGAATTCCTGGAGTGTTTACGGGATGGTTTCCTGGACCAATATGTCGAGGAACCAACCAGAGATCAGGCCATCTTAGACTGGGTATTATGTAATGAGAAAGGATTAATTAGCAATCTTGTTGTATGAGGCCCCTTGGGTCGGAGCGATTATAATATGATCGAATTCTTCATTAAGATGGAGAATGAAGTAGTTGACTCAGAGACTAGGGTCCTCAATTTAAATAAAGGAAACTACGATGGTCTGAGGAGCGAGTTGGGTAGGATTGATTGGGGAATGTCACTCAAAGGGTTGACGGTGGATAGGCAATGGCAAACATTCAAAGACCGAATGGATAAGCTACAGAATTTGTTCATCCCAGTTTGGCATAAAAATAAAACAAAAAAGGTGACTCAACCGTGGCTAACAAGGGAAATTAGGGATAGCATAAGATCCAAGGAGAGAACATATAAATTGGCCAGAAAAAGCAATAATCCTGAGGATTGGGAGCAGTTTAGGATTCAACAAAGGAGGACAAAGGGATTAATTAAGAAAGGGAAAATAGAATATGAGAGTAAGCTTTCAGGGAACATAAAAACTGACTGTGAAAGCTTTTATAGATATGTGAAGAGAAAAAGATTGGTGAAGTCAAGCGTAGCTCCCTTGCAGTCAGAATCAGGGGAATTTATAATGGGGAACAAAGAAATGGCTGGCCAATTAAATACATATTTTGGTTCTGTCTTAGAAAGGTGGACACAAATAACTTCCCAGAGATGCCGGGGAACATAGGGTCTGATGAAAGGGTGGAACTGAAAGAAATCAGTATTTGTAGGGAAATGGTGTTAGGAAAATTGATGGGACTCAAGGCTGATAAATCCCCAGGGCCCGATAATCTACATCCCAGGGTACTTAAGGAAGTGGCCCTAGAAATAATAGATGCATTGCTGGTCATCTTCCAGAACTCGATAGACTCTGGAACAGTACCCATGGATTGGAGGGTAGCTAATGTTACCCCACTATTCAAAAAAGGTGGTAGAGAAAATGCGGGGAATTATAGACCGGTAAGCCTGACATCGGTAGTGGGGAAAATGCTAGAGTCTATTATAAAAGATGTAATAGCAGAGCACTTGGAAAGCAGTGACAGGATCGGACAAAGTCAACATGGATTTACAAAAGGTAAATCATGCTTGACTAATCTACTGGAATTTTTTGAGGATGTAACTGGTGAAATAGATAAGGGAGAACCAGTGGATGTGGTATATTTGGACTTTCAGAAGGCTTTCGATAAGGTCCCACATAAGAGATTAGCGTGCAAAATTAAGGCACATGGGATTGGGGGCAAGGTATTGATTTGGATAGAGAACTGGTTGGCGGACAGAAAGCAAAGAGTTAGAATAAACGGGTCATTTTCCGAGTGGCAGGCAGTGACTAGTGGGGTACCGCAAGGATCGGTCCTAGGACCCCAGCTGTTCACAATATATATTAATGATCTGGACGAGGGAATTGGATGTAATATCTCCAAATTTGCAGACGACACAAAGCTGGGTGGGAGGGTATGCTGTGAGGAGGATGTCGTGAAACTCCAGTACGATTTGGACAGGTTGGGTGATTGGGCAGAAACATGGCAAATACACTATAATGTGGATAAATGTGAGGTTATCCACTTTGGTGGCAAAAACAGGAAGGCAGATTATTATTTGAATGGCAATAGATTGGGAGAAGGGAAAGTGCAAAGAGACCTGGGTGTTCTTGTGCACCAGTCACTGTAGGTAAGCATGCAGGTGCAGCAGGCGGTTAAGAAGGCAAATGGTATGTTGGCCTTCGTAGAAAGAGGGTTCAAGTACAGGAACAAGGATGTCTTGCTGCAGTTATACAGGGCCTTGGTGAGACCGCACCTTGAATATTGTGTGCAGTTTTGGTCGCCTTACCTGAGGAAGGACGTTCTTGCCATGGAAGGAGTGCAGTGAAGATTCACCAGGCTGATACCTGGGATGGCAGGAATGACGTATGAGGAGAGATTGGGTCGATTGGGCTTATAGTCACTGGAGTTTAGAAGATTGAGAGGGGATCTCATTGAAACCTATAAAATTCTGTCAGGACTGGACAGACTAGATGCAGGAAGGATGTTTCTGATGGCCGGGGAGTCCAGAACCAGGGGTCATAGTCTAAGGATAAGGGGTAAGCCATTTAGGACTGAAATGAGGAGGAATTTCTTCACCCAGAGAGTGGTGAACCTGTGGAATTCTCTGCCACAGAGGGCGGTGGAGGTCAGTTCATTAAATATATTCAAGAAAGCATTGGATATATTTCTTAAGGCAAAATGGATCAAGGGATATGGGGAGAAGGCAGGGACAGGGTACTGAATTTGGATGATCAGCCATGATCTCATTGAATGGCGGAGCAGGCTCGAAGGGCCGAATGGCCTACTCCTGCTCCTATCTTCTATGTTTCTATGCCTCACCAACCCACGCTCCGGTCTCCCGCCCGACCCGCATTCCAAACGCCTCACCAACCCACGCTCCGGTCTCCCGCCCGACCCGCATTCCAAACGCCTCACCAACCCACGCTGCGGTCTCCTGCCCGACCCGCGTTTCGAACACCTCACCAACCCACGCTCCGGTCTCCCGCCTGACCCGCGTTCCAAACACCTCACCAACCCACGCTCCGGTCTCCCGCCCGACCCGCATTCCAAACGCCTCACCAACCCACGCTCCGGTCTCCTGCCCGACCCGCATTCCAAACGCCTCACCAACCCACGCTCCGGTCTCCTGCCCGACCCGCGTTTCGAACACCTCACCAACCCACGCTCCGGTCTCCCGCCCGACCCGCGTTCCAAACACCTCACCAACCCACGCTCCGGTCTCCCGCCTGATCCACGTTTCGAACACCTCACCAACCCACGCTCCGGTCTCCCGCCTGATCCACGTTTCGAACACCTCACCAACCCACGCTCCGGTCTCCCGCCTGATCCACGTTTCGAACACCTCACCAACCCACGCTCCGGTCTCCCGCCTGATCCACGTTTCGAACACCTCACCAACCCACGCTCCAGTCTCCTGCCCGACCCGCATTCCAAACGCCTCACCAACCCACGCTCCGGTCTCCCTCCTGATCCGCGTTTCGAACGCCTCACCAACCCACGCTCCGGTCTCCCGCCCGACCCGCGTTTCGAACGCCTCACCAACCCACGCTCCGGTCTCCCGCCCGACCCGGGTTTCGAACACCTCACCAACCCACGCTCCGGTCTCCCGCCTGACACGTGCCTCTATTTCCCGTCTGACCCACACTTCCATCTCCCCACCAACCCATGCTCTGGTCTTCCCGATGACCCGTGCTCCAAACTCCACCCCCCAACCTCACTCCGAGCTCCCCACCAACCCATGCTCTGGTCTCCTCCACAACCCACGCTCCAATCTCCCCCACCCCCGACCCGCGATCTGATCTCCACCCCTCACCCCCCAACTGGCATTCCGATTTCACCCCCCCGCCCGACCCGCGATCCAATCTCCACGCCCCACCTCCAACTGGCGCGCCGATCTCCCCCGTCCCCCACCCCCGACAGCGCTCCGATTTCCCCCGGACCCACAATCTTTCCCTCCCTCCTCTCTGTTCCCGGTCTCCGGCTTTCCAGCGAGGCCTTCCCACCCAACAGTCAGCCAGCCTCTCAATCTGGCTGGCTGCCGGCCGGGAAACGGAGAAAAAAAATTCAAATGAGGTCTCGTCATTAAGTTCAGCAGGACCGCCGGGTTACCCGCATTTCCAGCTTGCCTGACTCCCACCAGCCCACGCAAATATCAGGGTCATTCTGTCCTGTATGAAACAGCAGCACATTTACTAATTGAACACTTTCAGTATATCTTTTCCCTACAGTCGCTTGAATCAGCTTAACCAAGTGATTATCTGTTGGTATGAACAGAACATTAATATTAATACAGGAGTAATTGAGAGTCACTTACCCAGTGTGGGGTCATATTCCCAGATGAACCTCTTGGTCAGAAACCTGACTACAATAGCTGTAAAGATTAAAAAAAATGAATTAATGCCTATTAAACGCCAATTGTGCTACAAATAGGAAACAGTGCAACCTTCAACTCAATCACAAGATAAATATGGATGAAAAGGACCATGTGACCTACAGTCCCCGCAATACAGCATCCAATTGCCTTTTAAATGATTGCAGGGCTTTTTGCTCCACTATCCTACATGAAAGTTCATTCCATGTATTGATTACACTTTCTTTGAAGGCTTCTTCATTATTTAGGGTAAATTGCTTCTCAAATGCACCACTAACCTAGCCTACCTCCCTCTAAATCAGCTTGAGTGGCAGATCTGGCCCTTAACCTGTTAAATCTGTCGCCGTCCCTGAACAGGCTGGGAAATGGAATTGGGGCAGGAACGCACAACTTCAGTCATCTCAAACCGCCCAGAATGAAATTACCAGCCTCAGCGGCGTAGTGAGAAACACCATCTTATTTAAATTTGCAGATTCTTGGTGACAGAATAACAATGCACACAACGTCAAATAAAGAATACCGGGAATTATATTCATCTTTTAAAAGAATTATGGGAGAGTGTCTGTTGATCTCTTTCATTCACGACTCACTAAAAATAATTGTAAGGATATGCAGCTTTAAAACATGTCATTCTTGCGCTATTTTATTAGCAGGCCGGTTATTTACAGGGAAATGCAGGCATTCTCCACCCCCAGTCCACTGTTTCTATAAAAGGAGCACCTGTGACACAGCATAGCTCTGTTAATACTATACTCATTAGTACATCACTTGTTCACCTGCAGCTTACGGTAGGATGTTTGTTCAAACACTGAGTTCAGCGGTTTATTTTCTGAATAGCATTCCTTGAAAACTCTGTGGCTTATGAGTTTTTGAAAGAATGTAAGATGCTACCATCCTGACCACAGTTAAACATAAACAATTTTTTGGCAAAATGCAAAACAAATGAGCAGCAGCACATTCACGAACAGGAAACAGCTAATTAGCTAATGTATTGCAACAACAGTTCTTCATTGCTCTGATAGTAACGATAGTAACACAGTAACTCTTTGAGCAGGACGAGACCACTGGTCCATCTTGCCAACCCTTCCAACAGTTTCCTTCCTGGGATTCGAGATCCAATGGGGGTGATTTTCACTCAGAAGTCGGGAAGGAGGCGGGACTACAACTTTTGGGGTTGTAGTCCCGCCTCCATCGAGATGTGGCCAATCCACGCAATTTTAACTTGATTGACCTTGTTGAGCCCACCCAGATGAAATATCAGCGTTTCACAGCTGTTTGAAGCTGTCAAACACTGACAGTCTTACTTCTAACCTGAGTCCTTCTACACAGACTCAGTTAGAAATCTCTCCGGCACAGAAAGTTGCAGGCTGTCACTTTTGACAGTTCGCAGCCGTTCCGCTTTCTGTGCCAGTTAGATGATGGACTCCCGAAACCTAGAGGAAGGAAGGCTAAAACGGTAAGTACAGGTAATATAAACTTCTTTACACACTTTAGACACACCAAACACACTTACCTTTGCACTCATGCGCCCATCACTCACCTGAACACCGACATCTCAACCTCTCCAAGTCCTTCAACCCGACGGCCCGACTCCTCTAACTTGGCGTGGTTTGGAGCTGTCGGGAATCCCACACTTCAAGCTTTAAAATAGGGATTGGGCTAAAAACTGCTTGTTAACTACCTGTTAACAGGCAGTTAATTGTCACTAATCCCTTCCCGCCTCGGGTAGGCGGGTCCCAGTGCGGTGCGGGTACCTGCCTCCTTTGAAATTTACATGGAGGCGGGTTTGGGGTGGGATGGTGTCGGGACCCCCGAATTCGGGACTTTAACCCCCCGCACGCCTCCAATCCCGACTCCACGGGTCAGTTAAGATCGAGGCCAATGTCTCCGAATCCCATTTACTAATGGGAATTCACCAAGTGTTTTACACAGGAACAGGAGTAGGACATTTGGCCTCTCGAGCCTGTTCTACCACTCAGTTAGTTCATGGCTGATCTGTACCACAACTCCATTGACCTGCCTTTGCTCCATCTCCCTTGATACGCTTATCTAACAAAAATCTATCGATTGCCATCTTGAAAATTTGAATTGACCCAGCATCCACAGCCTTTTGGGGGAGCAAGTTCCAAATTTTCACTAATCTTTGTGTGAAAAAGTGCTTCCTGATTTAAATGGCGTTGTTAAGATTATTCCTTCCTGTTCTGGGTTCCCCTCCCCCATCAGAAGAAATACATTCTCTGTTTCTATCCTATTGAATCCCTTTATTATTTTAAACAACTCAATTAGATCACAATTCAAACTTCTAAACTCGACTGAATGCAAGCCAAGTATATGCGACGTGTCCTCATAATTTAACCCTTTAACCTTGGTATCATTCTGGTGAATCTGCGCTGTACCCTTTCTAAGGCCAGTATAGCTTTCTTGAGGTTCAGTGTCCATAACTGAACACAGTTCTCCAGAAAGGATCTGGCCAAGGCTCTGTACAACTGAAGCATCACTTTTTCACTTTTGAATTCCAACCCCTTGAGATAAAGGCCAACATTCCATCAGCTTTTTTAATTACTTTTTGTACCTGTGCACTAGCTTTTAGTGGTTTGTGCACATGAACACCTAAAAACCTTTGCTGCTCCAAAGCTCCAAATCTCTCATCATGAAGAAAATATTCCTATTTGTCTTTTTCAGATCCAAAAGTGAATAATCTCAAACTATCCCACATTGAGCTCCATCTGTCATAGTCTTGCCCACTCACTTAGTCTGTCTCTGTCCCTTTGTAACTTCCTGCTCCCATCCACACAACTTACCATGTATCTCACTTAGTGTCATCTGCAAACTTAGATATACAACTCTCCATTGCTTCATCCTCAATAATTCACTTGGTTTCAGAGCAGCAGAGATACTAACTGCAGCGCTGAGTTGATCAGAAGGAATAATGGGGGTATCCAGGATGCAAAGGATCAAGAATTATATAAGATGGCCTGCACCAGAAACAACGTTTTTACAGAAGATCCAGGAAAGATGGCTACAATGATTTGGGTGCATTTCAAGAATGGAAACAGGTAGAATACCTTTCATGGCCCTGCACACAGCGGTACATGGAACAAGAAGCCAAGGAAGACCAAGAAAGCACTGGATAGACAATGGGAAGAGTGACTTGTCACAGGAAGGGATAGATTTCATTGAAGCAGTTCAGAACTGATAAGAGGGGAATGCATTCATTCAGCCCCATCATCGTTGCTAAGCTGACGAATGGGAATTTAGTAGTAGTAGTATTCCTTCATCCAAGCTGTTATATATACAGATCCGAGGAACACCACCTGTCGCATACCGCCAATCCACCAATTACCACAAGTTTAACTCCAAGTCAGCGTGCTCTCGTTTTTGCTAGTAATCTCTTGTGCGGAACCTTATCAAATGCCTTCTAGAAGTCCATATAGACAATATCTATAGACACTCCACTGTATACCATGCTAGTGAACTCCTCAAAAAATTCAACTAGGTTAGTCAGATATTAACTACCCTTCACAAATCCATGTTGACTCTCTTTGTTCAGCCCATACTTGTCCATGTTCTCAGTCACTCTGAGCTGCATATTAACTCGGAGGCAGGGAGGGAGCTGGGGGTGGGGGGGGGGGTTGCAGGGTGTTGGACTGATGTTGGGAAACCCAGAAGAGTGGGTCTCCCTCATGTCCTGCTGATTTTAACGGCAGGACCTGATTAGCATTTTTTGTCTCCGTTTCCTGGCCGCAGCCAGCCAGATTGAGAAGCCTTCGGCACCAGGCCACAGCCGGGGAGTGGAGAGGTGGGAGGCATCAGTGAAGCCGGGGCGGGGGAGGCGGAGAAGATCGGAGTCCGGAGGCCACATCGGGGAGGACAGAGCAGGGGTTGATTGGAGTCCGGAGGCCACAAGGAAGACTGGAGACCAGAGCAGGGGGGAGATAGGAAGCCTCGTGGAGGAGATCGGAGGGGCCGGAGGGGTGTCCAATCTGGAGAGGCGGGGTGGGGGGGGGGGAAGAGGTGGGTGAAGCAGGTAAGCTGGATCCAGCAGGTAAGTGGGAAGGCACTTACCTCCTGGATCCAGTAGTCCTCACCACCCTTTAGCTGCCGGGTTTCCTGAGGCCCGGGAAACCCAGCCGACAAGAGTTAAATTTAAAATGGAGGATAAATATGAGTCACACCTATGTACTTATTAAGGATAACATAATGGCAGTAGAAAAAAGTGGTGCAGCTATCAGCAAAACAGAAATAGAATCCATGTGGATAGAGATAAAAGATAATAAAGGATCAATCACAATAATAGGCATAGTCTGCAGACCACCTGATCGTGGAAGGGAGGTGGAGGAAGAAATATGCAAACAAATTAGGGAAATTAGTAAAAAAATACAATAATCATCATGGGGGATTTCAACTACCCCAATACTGATTGGACAGAAGAGGTAAAGGGGATAAGGGAATGGAGTTCCTACAATGTGTACAGGACTCCTTTATAACCCAATATGTGAAAATTCTAACAAGGGAGGATTCGCTATTGGATCTAGTAATGGTGAATGAACCAGAGCAGATAAGAGAAGTTAAAGTAGGGGAACATCTAGGCAATAGTGACCATAATATAATATGCTTTAAAATAATAATTGAGAAGGACATAAGTATGACAAAGACCAGGGTAACAGATTGGAGAAAAGCTAATTTTGAGGGGCTGAGAATAGAACTTGGGAAAATAAAATGGTCAACAATATTGGCAAACAATGACATAGAACAGCAATGGGAAACATTTAAAGCGGTGTTCAATAGAGTCCAGGAAAAATATATTCTGCTAAAAAACAAGAACAAGCTAAACGCTAATGAGACACCATGGATGAATAAAGCCATAAGGGAAAAACTGAGGGTAAGGAACGAGGCATACATTAAGTACATGGACAGCAGGGGAGAGCATAATGGAAAATATGAAGAGATTAGGAAAGTCAAAAAAACAATTAGGAAGGCCAAGAGGAACTATGAAATTAAATTATCAAGAAACATAAAACAAAATAGTAAAATATTTTGCAGGCACATCAATAAAAAAAGGAAGGTCACGATGGGAATAGGGCCACTAAGGGATGGACAGGATAATACCACAGGCAGTGATAGAGAGATGGCCGAAATATGAAATAATTAATTTGTCTCAGTGCAGGAAACTCTTGTTTAAACAGCACCTAAATATCCGGAATTCTCTATTAACCGGCAAAATTCATACTCCAAAAACAACACCTCAATAACTGGAAATGTTGCAGAGTCCGAGTCTCCCGCGGTGGCCGAGTTAGTCAGTGGGGGTAGTTCTCCAAACTGCCACTACTCGGCTTCTTGGTGCTGTCAGAAGTCCGAATACCTCAATAACAGGAGTCTGACTCTCCTGCGCTGCCGGTAGAACCCAATTACAGGAAACTTTGGTTTATCCGGAGGTTGTATGCCCGGAAACCTCGATCTAACGGCAGAAATCAGCAACCGTTTTGTTAGGTTTTTTTTCCTCCCCTAGCATTTTTCTTCCCCTAGCATTTTTTTAAACAGTCAGGCTGTGGAAAGCGTCTCTGTAGCTTAGCAACAGCTTCAGAGACACTTCCAAGGTACGGGCCGAGTGTTTACAAGCTGTTGCTAAGCAACAGTGTTTGTTGTCAGATACGGAGATGAAAACCTCCGTATCCTTCAACATTAGCGCTGGTCTATCCGGAAGTTTTGATCTAACGGCACCAGCTCGGTCCCGTCGGTGCCGGATATCGCGAAGTTTCCTGTATTGTACACTGCACATTTCTTGATTTTTTTATTTTTGTTTGTTAAAAATAGCCTCGGTAGATAACCCTCTCCGTCATCTGGAATTTTTAATCAACCAGCACCATCCCGGTCCCGTTGGTGCCGGATACCAAAGAGTTTCCTGTATTTACCAGGGAGATAGAACAGGTGGACATGACATTGGATCATGAGATTAGTAATGAAATAACTGCATTTAAAATAAAAAATGGAAATATATTAAATAAACTAATCAAACTCAGAGGAAAAAGCCCCTGGTCCGGATGGATTACATCTGCGCATTTTAAAAGAATCTAGGGAAGAGATAGCAAAGGCATTACTACACATATTTAATAATTCATTAGAAAAAGTTGTAGTGCCAGAAGACTGGCAGATAGCTAACGTAATACCTATATTTAAGAAGGGAGATGGAACATGTTCAGGGAACTATAGGCCAGTCAGCTTAACATCGGTGGTAGGAAAAATAATGGAATCCCTACTAAAGGAGAAAATAGAAGAACATCTAGAAGCCAAAAATATAATAATGAATAGTCAGCGTGGATTTCAAAAGGGAAAGTCTTGCTTGACCAACCTCATTGAATTTTCTGAAGAGGTAACAGAGAGAATAAACAAGGGTTTTCTAGATTTTCAAAAGGCATTCGATAAGGTACCACATAATAGACTAATGAATAAGGTCAGAGAACGCAGAGTCAGGGGACAAGTAGCAGAATGGATTGCTGGCTGGCTTCAAGACAGAAAGCAGAGAGTAGGGGTAAAGGGTAGCTATTCACAGTGGCAGAAAGCGGGTAGTGGTGTTCCACTGCTGGGATCACTGTTGTTCACAATTTATATTAACGATTTAGACTTTGGAATCAAAAACACAATTTCTAAATTTGCGGATGACACCAAATTGGAGGGGGGGGGATAGTCAATACTGAGGAGGACTGCAACAAATTACAAGAGGACATTAATAAACTTGCAGAATGGGCATATAATTGGCAAATGAAATTCAACACAGATAAGTGTGAGGTATTACATTTTGGTAGGAAGAATAGGGAGGTCACTTATCACTTGGAGGGTGCGAGTCTAGGTGGGGTAGAGGAACAAAAGGATCTAGGGCAGCACGGTGGCACAGTGGTTAGCACTGTTGCCTCACAGCGCCAGAGACCCGGGTTCGAATCCGGCCTCAGGCGACTGTCTGTGTGGAGTTTGCACATTCTCCCCGTGTTTGCGTGGGTTTTCTCCGGGTGCTCCGGTTTCCTCCCACAGTCCAAAGATGTGCAGGGTAGGTTGTTTGGCTATGATAAACTGACCCTTAGTGTTAGGGGATTAAATACGTGGGGTTACAGGGATAGGGTGGGAAATGTGTTGGTGTAGGGGTTACGGGGATCGGGTGGGATATGTGTCGGTGCAGGCTCGATGGGCCAAAGTGGCCTCTATCTGCACTGTGGGGTTTCTGTGATTCTGTGATTGTGAGGAGTATAAATACACAAATCACTAAAAGTAGCGACACAGGTTAACAAGGCCATAAAAAAAGCAAACCAGGCACTAGGATTTATTTCTAGAGGGATAGAATTGAAAAGTAGTGAAGTTATGCTAAACTTGTATCGAACCTTGGTTAGACCACACTTTTGAGTACTTCGCATAATTCTTGTCGCCATATTAGAAAAAGGATATAGAGGCACTGGAAAGGGTGCAGAGAAGGGTTACAAGGATGATACCAGAAATGCGAGGGTATACATATCAGGAAAGGATGAACAGGCTGGGTCTCATTTTTCTTGAAAAGAGAAGGCTGAGGGGTGACCTAATTGAGGTCTTTAAAATTATGAAAGGTTTTGATAGAGTGGATACAGAGAGAGTGTTTCCACTTGTGGGGAAGAGCATAACTAGAGGCCATCAATATAAGATAGTCACCAAGAAATCAAATAGGGAATTCAGAAGAAACTTCATTACCTAGAGAGTAGTTGAGGCAAATAGTATCGATGCATTTAAGGGGAGGCTAGATAAGCATACGAGGGAGAAGGGAATAGAGGGTTATGCTGATAGAGTTAAATGATGAAAGATTAGAGGAGGCCCGAGTGGAGCATAAACGCCGGCATGGACAGGTTGGGCTGAATGGCCTGTTTCTGTGTTGTATATCCTATGTAATCCTATGTAAACACAGTCTCATTATAATATTTAAATTGCCAACCTGCCTCCTGCGAGCTGGTTGGTTGCCCCCCTCCCCCAACCCACCATCCCGCCTCTGTTAAAACCGGAAGTGGGCAGGTTAAGGTCGGGATTCAGATTTTTAACATTTTAACATCCCACCTGACCCAAACCCACCTGTCTTTGGGGGTTAACATTCCCCCCTCTGTCTCGAATAATAGATTCCAGTATCTTCCCTACAATTGATGTTAAACTGACAGTTCTGTAGTTACCCGATTTCTCTCTCCCTTCCTTCTTAAGTAACGGAGTGACATTTGCGATTTTCCAATCCAAAGGCACAATTCCTGAATTTAGAGAGCTTTGAAAAGTTCTGACTAATGCATCTGCAATTTCCTCATCTATTTTTTTTAATACCCTGGGTGGAAAGCATTAGGTTTTGTTTAAAACTCTGCCATGGCTTTTTGTTCCATCACCTCTGCCAGTAAACCAGTCCACAATTCTATCCCCTTCTTACTAAAATATGTTGCCTAAGTTTCTTATTTTCTTTTCACATCCTTAACTTAAAACAGTATTGCCTACTCCTTGAATCCTGTGCCTGACAGAAGAACTTTCCTGGGCCTAATTTCTCCATCCTCTTCTTCTCATGATAGCAAAGTCCCAGGATAAACAATCTATCATCATATCCCAGCTCATTAGGTTCAGTAATTAACCTTTGATGCGCCGCTGCACAGACACCAGACTGAACACAGTGTTCCAAATGCAGTCTGAGGATACAACAGTTAGAAGACACAAGTTTCAAGCAAAGCTTCGAGTTTAAAATTTCTTTATCATTGACTTTCTTTACAAGATGGCATCTGTCGACCAGTTTTGGTGTTTTAACAACTGGCTCACAAGATTAGCTGATGTGATTGCCTAGAGTGGTTTAACCATAGTATTATCAACAAGGTTGGAATTTAGTGATAAATTTAGAAATGGTTAGAAATTTTTTTGACATAAGTTATTGCATGTATTTACTTGGTGTCAACAAGTCACGGAAACCAGCAAACTACTGTGCAAATGTTGCTTGGAGTAGACATTTGTTGATAAATCTTGTGGATTCTAGTATAAGCCAGATGTAAGGAAGTTCCATGAAAAAAATGACCATGTGTAAACAGTCTCGAGTTTCATTCTTTCTAATTCAACAATTAGATTTATCCAATCAGTAAAGAAGCTGTTATTATTGACTTTGCACAAAACAGGATCATTGAGAAGGTTTTAATAACTGCAGCCAAAGGTTTCGCAGTTGTCCAATTCTTCACTTGTTGTTTGAACTTTGTTCATTGGTCTTACTTCATTGAGAGGACTGGTAGGCCCATGTGACTTCCATTGACCACTGTCAAGCACGGATCTATAGACCCATATATAATTTTTCTTAAACATTCCCCAAGGGCTAATTCCTTCAACCAGTGCACCAAGAGAACATAATTCCTCAAAAGTGCAAATAGAGGTCGGTGAAACCATCAAAAAGGACAACAGAATTTTATGGTTATATGAATGGGGGCATAAAAAGTAAAGAAGTAATGATGAATTTATATTTAACATTGGCTAGACCACAGGTAGACCAGAGTACTAAATGTGCAGTTTGGGATACCCCATTAGAGAAAGGATATTAAACCATAGAGAGTGTACAATGTAGATTCACCAAGATGATGCTTGGGATTGTAAACTATAGTTATGAAGAGAGATGCAAGATGGTGTGACTATATCCACTGGAGTAGGGGAAGCTAAGAGAAGATTTAATCGGGTTTATAAAATTATTCTGGTTGGGAGTCAGTGCTGAGGGGTCATCAATTTAAAATTGTGGCTAGTAACTGAGGTCACAGGTTACGAGAAATTTCCTTTACCAGAGGGTCGCTGGAGCATGGAATGCTTTGCGACAGAGCATTGTTGAGGCAGAGACAATTGCATCTTTTATGGGGAAATTTGATAAGTATTTAAAGCAGAGGGAGGTACAAGGCTATCAGGAAAGAGCAGGGCAGTGGGATTAATGTTGGATTGCACTAGCAAAGAGCCAGCACAGACATAATAGGCATAGTGGCCTCCTTCTGTCCTCTAAGCTACTAAGGTTCTAAGAAAATCTATGAAGAAAGTAAGGATTTCCAGGTTACTGAATAAATTTCATGGTAAAATGCATAATTTAGATTTGAACTGTCTCCCAGGAGTAATAAACCAAAATTCATAATTAGCAGTAATATTTGTTTTTGTGAAATGATTGTTGAAAATTCACATTTGTGGAATTTCATTTATCTACAATACCTAAAAGTCTTGGGTATAAGCACACAATTCGTTCTTAAGTTTTACATCTACTTCATCGAACACCATCCCCACCGGGCCTTGTTGATTAGCTGAAATTGAACCAGTGTCTCTCTGACAATACACCGTCTATTACACGCCGTTAACACCTCTATTGTTATAGAATATAATGTGCTCTCCGACTCGCCGTGAGCAATGCCACAGGAGAGCTGCTAGCATGCCATAAACACAGAAAACCAGGTTTCCTTTCTTAACTCTTCAGCTGAAATCACGCTGTGTAAGATTAGCAATGAATGTCAACATATTCATATAAAATGTACCTCTCTGCTGTTTCAATGAAAGCATTAACTGTTGTGTATGTACCTTTAAGAGAGAACTGCTTTTATACTGTAGTACCGGCAGTGACCACACCTGTATATAAAGCCGTAGCAGGCTTCTGTACTTTCAGTTCCAGCATACCCTCTGTTCAGTAAACACCTGTTATTACCGTTCTCCTGCAGTCCGTGTGTTATTGATACGCGGACACTACAGTGGCGACGAGCAGGTTCAAACTCACCTGCAGTACTGCATCGCCTCACGGGGATCCATCCCTGAAAAGAAGCTTCTTGGAGGTCGAAGCCAGAGCAACGGGCGTCGACCCTGGGCTACCGCCCACTGATCCATCAGAGTTCAGAGAATCGCAGGGGAAGCTGTGGAGAGCTGGGCCTGGTTCTCCAGTCAAGGTGTCCCAGCAAATCGGACTGGTAGCAGGTAGTGCGCTGACCCTTCCCGGACTGCGGCGGGCTAGAGCTCGATCGAGCGGCTCTGCAAGGGGGCCGAGCAGCGTCGTTGGGAAGAAAAAAGAGAGAGAGGGTGGAGCGCACAGGGCGCGGTCGGTGCTCAAGAGTCGGGCAGCGTTGGAAAAAAAAATTAAAAGGGGAAGGAAAAGAGACGCGCAGAAAGCCGCGGGGCGCCGCCATTACTTGTTAGAACGCTGGGAGCAGCATCGGCAGCAGGGGGAAGAAGGAAAAGCGCGGGAGGCGCCATTTTAATCCATTGGGGAAGAAGGAAAAGCACGGGAGGCGCCATTTTAAACCACCCAAGATGCCGAAGAGTGGCAGCATCACTGCTTTCGATAACGAAATAGAAGACTGGACCACGTATGTGGAAAGAATTGAAGTGTACTGCAGGGCAAATGAGGTGGCTGCTGAGAAGGCGGCGTCGGTATTATTGAATTTGATGGGCGCGAAAACGTACGGCCTATTGCGGAATTTAATTACCCCAGCTAAACCAATGGAGAAAAGCTTTGAAGAGATTGTCAATATCTTACAGGAACATCTAAACCCTACACCGCTGCTGATAGCAGAAAGATTCAAGTTCCATAAACTAAACCAGCACAAAGACGAGAGTAATGCTGACTATCTTACGGAACTACGCAAGTTATCGAAACACTGCCAGTTCGGAGCAGGACTGGCAGATACCTTAAGGGATAAGTTTGTCTGCGGGCTCCAGAGTGAAGGAACCCAGAAATGACACTTTCGGAAAAGGACCTTACGCTAGAAAAGGCTTTCAGCGTTGCAGTATCCTACGAAGCAGCAGCACGGGGAGCTGCGGAAATACAACAGAAACCGCAAGAATATAGCATCAATGAAATGGCATATGGAGCAGAAAAGTGTTATCGCTGCGACAGAACAACCCATGACCAGAAGGATTGCTGGGCTAAGGACAAAGTATGCAGGCAATGTGGAAAAGTGGGACACATAGCACGAGTCTGCAGGTCGGGAAAGAAAACCAACACTAAAAGAACTACTAAGGAAAAGTACAAGAAAGTACAAAAGATGACGGACAGTAGTTCAGAAGACCAGAAGAGTGATAATGACTCCGGGAGCAGGAGACTAAGTTGTTTAAAGTTACACAACGTGATCGCAAAGGAGGATCACCGAACCATTTGGGTCACCCTCATGATAGCAGGGTCCCAAGTAAAGATGGAATTGGATACAGGATCAGCCCTAACAGTCATTAATCGACGAGACTACGAGCGGCTATTCTCACACATTCCCTTGAAGGATACGTCCATTGTCTTGAAGACATATACGGGGCAAAAAGTCTACCCCAGAGGAAAAATAAGGGTGCCCGTTAAATACAACGGCAAGGAAACACAGGAACTGTATCTATATATACTACAAGATGGAGGACCACCATTATTGGGACGTGAATGGGTCCGAAAAATACAATTGGATTGGCATTCCATTCAGGCGCTAACTGTGGCTGACAAAAAGGATGACGACGTCACACCTGGACGACTGTCAAAAATTCTAACTGACACAAAAGAGCTGTTCCAGCAAGGACTTGGGACTCTAAAAGGCGTAATGGCAACGATAAAAATTGAAGATAACGCAAACCCCAAAATTTTTAAGGCCAGACCGGTACCGTATGCGATCCACCCAGCCGTTGAAGCAGAGCTGGAGGGTCTGGAGTGTTCGGGTGTGCTGTCCAAGGTGGACTGGAGTGAGTGGGCCACACCCATCGTTCCTGTAATGAAGAAATCATTGAGCAGCATGCCTGGGGAACCGAAGAAGGTTCGCATCTGTGGGGACTTTAAGGTAACTGTGAACCCAGTCCTTCACACAGTACAATATCCACTTCCGCGGATAGAAGATATTTTCGCCTCACTATCTGGAGGGAAACGCTTTACGAAGATTGATCTGGCCCAAGTGTATCTACAAATGGAGGTAGAAGAATCATCTAGAAAATACCTCATGATAAACACTCATAAAGGTCTTTACCAGTACAACCGACTGGTATTCGGGGTAGCATCAGCTCCGGCTATTTGGCAGAGGGCGATGGAACAAGTCCTGCAAGGGATCCCGGGGACCCAGTGTTATTTGGACGACATCCTGGTTACGGGCGAAAATGACAGTGAACACCTTGCCAACCTGGAGCAGGTGCTCACTAGATTACAAGAATATGGGCTACGAGCCAACCGCCCCAAATGCGAGTTTTTCAGGAAACAAATCTCGTATTGTGGCCACATGATTGATGAAGAGGGGTTACATAAGTCCCCAGACAAGATTGAGGCAGTAGTCAAGGCTCCAGCACCGGAAAATGTGTCACAACTGAGATCGTTCCTCGGGTTGGTGAACTACTACCATAAGTTCTTGCCAAATTTGTCTACAATTCTGCACCCGCTGAACGCCCTGCTGCAAACTGGAGTAGCATTGAAATGGAGTGATGAGTGTAAGCGTGCCTTTCAGAAATGTAAATGCCTAATCACTTCAAAAGAAGTATCGGTCCACTACAATCCATCACTACCGATTCGGTTGGCATGTGATGCGTCTCCCTACGGCATTGGAGCGGTGCTGTCGCACAAATTCCTTGACGGTTCAGAGAGGCCAATAGCCTTTGCGTCGCGCTTGTTAACCTCAGCCGAGCGTAACTACGCCCAGATTGACAGGGAGGCCATCAGCCTGGTGTGGGGGGTGAAGAAGTTCAATCACTATCTGCACGGGCAGAAATTCACCTTACTGACTGATCACCAGCCTCTTGTCTCCATTTTTAACCCAAAGAAGGGCGTTCCGGTGATGACGGCGCAATGGCTGCAAAGATGGTCCCTTTTTCTAGGGGCACATCAATACGACATAGAGTATAAGGGCACGAAACAGCATGGAAGCGCTGATAGGCTGTCGCGCCTGCCGCTGCCTATGGTGGAGGAAGCACCTGCAGTGGACCCTGTTGAGATATTCCATGCGACCATAGTCGAATGTCTACCTGTCACAAACTCAAGTATAGAGAAGGAAACCCGAAATGACCCGACACTCTCTCGGGTCTATGATTTGACGGTGAAGGGATGGCCAGCACATGGCAACTCACTGTTGCCAGCATTCTCGCCAAGGAGAGAACAGCTGTCAGTGTGCCGGGGGACCTTGATGTGTGGATCCCGAGTGGTAATTCCACCCAAGTTGAGAGAAAGAGTGCTCAATGAGCTTCATGAGGGTCATCTGGGAGGGGTAAAAATGAAGAGCCTAGCCAGGACGTTTGTGTGGTGGCCGGGAATCGATAAAGAAATCGAGGAAATGACCAAGAGATGCACAGGATGCCAGAAAGTCCAAAACGCTCCACCACAGGCCCTGCTACACCCATGGGAGTGGCCCTCATCTCCATGGCAATGGGTACACATTGATTTTGCTGGTCCATTTATGGACTCAATGGCCTAGAAATTCAGTTAGGGGCGCCCAGCTCGCCTGGGCGCCAGAATTACCGCTGCACGCGGAGCCACTTGCGCCAGCGGGATATTCAGTTTCAGTGCCCCAAGTGGAAGCCGGCCGCTAAACAAGGGTTTCGGCGCCCCGCTTGGGGCGCTGAAACTGAATATCGGTGTGCAAAGTGCCGCAGCGCCACCCGCTGCGGCACGGCAGCCTGCGGTACTGCAGGCCTTCCTCTCACTCTTAAGGGGGAGGTGCCTGCAACAGCGCGATCCCCGCTCGCGAGTGCCGGCAAATGAGCCCGGCACCAAGGAGAAGTGCCGGGCTCTCTGGAAACAGCCGGCAATGCCGCGGGGGGGGGGGTTTAGGAGGCCGGGGACGGAGGTGCGGGCAGGCGGCCGCCGAAAAAGCGGCCGGCCGCACCTCCACCTTAACTCGCCCCACTACCGGCACAGGTAGGCCCCGTGTACCGGTCGCTGTTTGCGGCCGGCGCGGGGGAGGCGGCAGCGACCAAATATGGCCAGCGGGGCGATAGCGGGGCACTGCGCACACCGATGACGTCATCGGTGGTGGCGCAACGCTACTGGCTAACGCCGCCATTAGCGCCCCGCTAAATATCGCGGTAGGTTTGCACAGTGGCGCAAAAGCCCTCTTTGGGCGCAAACTGGTGGCGCAGGCCACTGAATTTCTAGGCCAATGTTTTTAATCGCCGTGGATGCACATTTGAAATGGCCAGAGGTCATCAAAATGTCCTCCACCACCACGGAGAAAACTATTGCAGTCCTACGGACCATCTTCACCAGGAATGGCTTGCCAGAACAGATTTGCTCCGACAATGGACCACAGTTTGTGTCCGAGGATTTCCGGAGGTTTTTGAGGAATAATGGGGTAAAGCATTACACATCCGCCCCATATCATCCAGCCACAAATGGATTGGCTGAGAGGTTTGTTCAAACCTTTAAAAAAGCAATAAAGGCGATGTATAACGACAACATACTGTGGTAAACCACTTTTATCGTTCACTATCGTTACACTATGGTTATCACGGTTTATATCGTTACACTATGGTTATCACTGTTTACACTGTTGTATCACTACACAAGGTCACCTCTTGTCACGCTGTTATACCTGGGCTGACCACAGCTGACTCCGCCCATGGCTCCGCCTGCTTGCCCAGGTATAAAGGTGGTCGACTGGCTGGTATTCCTCCTTGTTGGACCCGATCACCCACGAGGGTGGGCTCTGTCATTTAGCCAATAAAAACCTATAGTTACTATCTTAACTCGTCGCTTTTCATTGGATGAATTGATAGGTATATCAATTTTATTGGCTAAATTTTGAAATGAGTGGACCGGAGCAGCCAAACGACCAGCCAAACGGCCAGCTACAACAGCCACAGCAGCCGGCCTGGCTGCGAGCCCTCCGACCGCCGTACTTGGATCTAAACCCACAGGCAGCGAACTCAGCCCTCGACTTCAAACACTGGCTGAGCTGTTTCGAATCCTACCTGGGAGAATCCGGCGTGCCTCCGGGATCCAAACTAAGAGTTCTGACCGCCCAAGTGAGCCCTAAAGTATTTGCATTCATCCAGGACCTTACTACATACGAGGACGCCCTCAGTCTGCTGAAAGAGCAGTACCGGAGCCCGGTAAATTCTATGTATGCCAGACATCTCCTAAGATCCCGCTCGCAACAGCCAGGAGAGTCTGTAGATGAATTTTTACGGGCGCTACAAACACTCGGCAGGGACTGTGACTTTAAAGCTGTAACGGCGGCAGAAAATACTGAAGGGAATATCCGCGATGCCTTCGTGAAAGGCCTTCGGTCCGACTACTCACGGCAAAGACTGCTCGAATCAAAGGACCTCGACCTGAATACAACTGCAGCCCTCGCTCGCTCTCTGGAAGTGGCCCATCGGGACCTCGAGGCGTATTCCAGGTACTGTGCTGCGCGACCCTGGGACTCGGGCCCGACCCCGGCCGCAATACCCCTCGCACCGCCGCCTCTGGGACCTACCTCAGCGTCGGCGTCCCAGAACCGATCGGGACCGCCACCCCCGTTACCGGATGCGACATCGAAGCCCCGCGATCGGGCCGCCGGCTGCTTCTTCTGTGGCCAGGCGTGATGTGCCTCAATAATCCCCGAGACTCGATGTTAGCGATACAAAACAAGGCTTTTATTAACTTAGAAGATAACATGCAGTGGAGAGAGGTATCTTCCCTGGAGGTCTGCAGTACTGGCTGTGAGGCCAGACTGAGCTGGCTTACATAGAGGCCAGGTATGGGCGGAGCCCTACACACAACACATTCCATACATTCCAATACACAATACAATGGTGAGGAGAAACCTGAAACCAACCACAGTCACAGACAATACAATGGTAAGGGGGAACCTGAAACCAACCACAGTCACAGGCAGTGATGAATGGAATATTTCATCACATTCACCCCTTCTATAGATTTAGTCTGTTCGGGGGTTTGGTAGTCCTCTGCGACCGACGTGGCTGTTGTGGTGTCGCGGGTGTCGGCTGGGTGTCCCCGGTGGCCTCCTGGGTCTCTGCCGGGGGTGCCGCCAGGGTTGTTGAAGGGGTAGTTGGTGGGGGTGCCGTTGGTCGATGTTCTTCCGGGGGTGATGAAAGAGTAGTGGGTGGGTAAGAGTTGCTGTGGTCGTTGTTGCTGCTATTGCCGTGGTTGTTGTCGTTACCGGCTGGGGCGACGTCTTTTATTGACACGGTGTCCTCCCTTCCGTCGGCGTGCCGGACATACGCGTATTGGGGGTTGGCGTGGAGTAGGTGCACTGGCTCCACGAGAGGGTCCGTCTTATGGCCCCTCACATGCCTTCGCACGAATACCGGACCCGGGGTGGAGAGCCATGATGGCATGGATACGCCTGAGGTGGATTTCCGGGGGAAGCTAAACATTCGTTCATGAGGCGTGGCATTAGTGGCAGTACACAATAGCGACCGTATCGAATGGAGCACATCTGAGAGGACTTCCTGCCAGCGGGAGATAGGGAGGCCCTTGGTCCTTAGAGCTAGAGTGACTGCTTTCCATACTGTCCCGTTCTCTCGCTCCACTTGACCGTTACCCCGGGGGTTGTAGCTGGTGGTACGGCTCGTGGCGATACCCCTGGACAGCATGTACTGGCGTAGCTCTTCACTCATGAAGGACGCCCCCCTATCCGTGTGGATGTAGCTCGGCATACCGAACAGGCAGAACAGGCTGTTGAGGCATTTAATGACTGTGGCGCTGATCATGTCTGGGCAGGGGAAGGCGAATGGGAACCGGGAGTATTCGTCCACAATGTTCAGGAAGTAAACATTGCGGTCGACGGACGGGAGGGGGCCCTTGAAATCTAAGCTGAGCCGCTCAAAGGGCCGTGTAGCTTTGATTAAGTGGGCTCTATCAGGGTGGTAGAACCGAGGCTTGCACTCAGCGCAAGTGCGGCAGTTCCTGGTCAGAGACCGAACTTCCTCAATCGAGTAGGGTAAGTTGCGGGACTTTATGAAGTGGAACAGCCGCGTGACCCCTGGGTGGCAGAGGTCGTTGTGGAGGGTCTGTAGCCGATCCCCGGTGGCGCTGGCACACATCCCTCGTGAGAGGGCATCTGGGGATTCGTTAAGGGCCCCTGGCCAGTAAATGATGTCGTACTCGAAGGTGGAGAGCTCGATCCGCCACCTAAGAATCTTATCATTTTTGATCTTCCCCCTCTGTTTATTATTGAACATAAATGCTACCGACCGCTGGTCGGTAAGTAGGGTGAAGCGTTTGCCGGCTAGGTAGTGGCGCCAGTGGCGCACTGCCTCCACGATGGCTTGGGCCTCCTTTTCCACGGAGGAGTGTCTGATCTCGGACCCTTGGAGGGTCCTCGAGAAGAAAGCTACGGGCCGCCCCGCCTGGTTGAGGGTGGCCGCCAAGGCAAAGTCAGACGCATCACTTTCCACTTGAAATGGAGTGTTCTCGTCCACTGCCTGTAGCGTGGCCCGCTCAATATCCTGCTTAATGCTTTTGAAGGCGGCGTGGGCCTCAGCAGAGAGCGGAAAAGAGGATGCTTTCAAGAGGGGGCGGGCTTTGTCGGAGTAGTTGGGGACCCATTGGGAATAATAAGAAAATAACCCCAGGCACCTTTTCAGGGCTTTGGGAGTATTGGGCAGGGGCAGCTCCCGTAGGGGGCGCAATCGGTCGGGGTCTGGTCCGATTTCCCCATTCTCCACCACGCTGCCTGGTATGCAGAGGCGCGTGGTGTTGAAAACGCACTTGTCCTCGTTGTAGGTGAGGTTGAGTTTTTGTGCGGTTTTCAGGAACCTCTCGAGGTTCGAGTCATGATCCTGCTGGTTGTGACCGCAGATGGTGACATTGTCGAGGTAGGGGAAGGTTGCCTGCAAGTGGTGGTCATCGACCATGCGATCCATCTCCCTCTGGAAGACCGAGACCCCATTCGTCACCCCAAAGGGGACTCTGAGGAATTGGTAGAGGCGTCCGTTCGCCTCGAAGGCAGTGTATGGGCGGTCCTCTGGTCTGATAGGGAGCTGGTGGTACGCTGACTTGAGGTCGATGGTGGAGAGCACCCGGTATTGGGCAATTTGGTTCACCATTTCTGATATGCGGGGTAGCGGGTAGGCGTCTAGTTGGGTGTACCTGTTGATCGTTTGGCTATAGTCGATCACCATCCGTTTCTTCTCGCTACCCCTTACCACCACCACTTGGGCGCGCCACGGGCTATTGCTGCATTCAATAATGCGCTCTTTCAGGAGCCTGTCTACCTCGGTCGCGATAAACCGCCTGTCCTCCCAGCTGTACCTCCTGCTTTTGGTCGCTATTGGCCGGCAGTTAGGGGTAAGGTTCGCGAATAGCGAAGGCGGCTTTACCTTCAGGGTAGCCAGGCCGCACACTGTGAGGGGCGGCTGGGACCCACCGTACTTGAGCGTGATGCTTTGGTGGTTGCACTGGAAATCCAGGCCCAAGATCACGCTCGCGCATAGATTCTTCATGATTAATACTTTAAAATTATCGTATACAGTCCCGTTAACGGACAATTGTACCGTGCAGTAACCCAGAATGGTCGATGTCTGGGTTTTATCAGCCATAGAGATGGTACCCCGAGTAGGGACCACCTTTAGGGAGAGTTGTCGTGCCAGTTCCGGGTGGATAAAACTCTCCGTGCTTCCACTGTCAATTAAACATTTAACCCCGCACCCGTTTACCTCGATGTCCACCATTGATTTGGATAGCGGGTGGCGCCTGGTCTGGTCCACTGTGACCGATGCCACTGTAGGGCCCTGATCGAGACAAGATGGCGTCCGCGCTGTCTGCTCACAAGATGGCGGACCCCACGAGGTCGGGCAAGATGGCGTCCAAGATGGCCGCTCCCACGGCGCACACGCGGCGGTGGCGGGTTTTGGTTTTCCAGCGGGGTTCCCTCTGCACACCTTCCCAAAGTGCCCCTTCTTACCGCACTTAAAGCAGGTGGTGCCTTTCGCCAGGCACAGGTTTCTGGTGTGCTTTGGCTGCCCGCAGAAGTAGCAGTTGGGTCCCCGACATGTCACGGCTGTCGTAGGGCTTCTGGGGGGAGAGCGGGGCCCCGACGGTGTCGGGCTGCCGGGCGGGGAAGATGCCTTCCAAGATGGCGGCGCCCTTGGTGCACACGTGGCGGCGTGGACGGCGCGGGCTGAAGAGTAGGCGTCCAAGTTTCTCTGGGCCACATCCAGGGATCGCGCGGTGTCCGCAGCCTGTTTCAGGTCCAATCCCGTTTTTTCCAGCAGTCTTTGCCGGATGTAAATGGAGCTGAGGCCTGTGATAAAGGCATCGCGAACAAGCTCGTCGGTGTACACTGCGGCTTTTACATCTCGGCACTTGCAGTCTTTGCCAAGCATTTTCAGGGTGCCTAGGAACTCCTCCACCGATTCCCCAGGTCGCTGTGCGCGAGTGGCGAGCAGATGCCTAGCATACACCTCATTCGTAGGCTGCTGGTAATGCACCTTTAAGATGTCGCAGGCGGCCAGGTATGTGTCGGCATCTTGGATGAGGGGGTAAACCCGGTGGCTTACCCAATTCCGCAGAATTCCGAGTTTCATACTCGCAGCGTCCGTAGCGTCTTTGACGGCTGCGGAATTGTCCAGGAAGAATTCCATACACATAAGCCAGTGTCTGAAGCGTGCTGATGCGTCCGGAGCATGCTGATCCAAATCCAAACGTTCGGGTTTCAGGAGTTGATCCATTGTGTTGAAAAATAAGTTAATAAAATTGATGTGCCTCAATAATCCCGAGACTCGATGTTAGCGATACAAAACAAGGCTTTTATTAACTTAGAAGATAACATGCAGTGGAGAGAGGTATCTTCCCTGGAGGTCTGCAGTACTGGCTGTGAGGCCAGACTGAGCTGGCTTACATAGAGGCCAGGTATGGGCGGAGCCCTACACACAACACATTCCATACATTCCAATATACAATACAATGGTGAGGAGAAACCTGAAACCAACCACAGTCACAGGCAATACAATGGTAAGGGGGAACCTGAAACCAACCACAGTCACAGGCAGTGATGAATGGAATATTTCATCACAAGGCGAAACACCCGAGGACGCGCTGCCCTGCAAGAAACGCGACCTGCTCCGATTGCCACAAGAAAGGCCACTTCGCGAAGGCCTGCAGGGGGAGAGATACAGACGCCAGCAGTGCCTCATGCGAGTTGTGGGGGCGGCCATCTTTCATCAAGGCCACAGATGCCAGTATCCCCTCGTGTGAGTCGTGGGTGCGGCCATCTTTGATCAAGGCCACCGACGCCAGCAGGGCCTCATGTGAGTTGTGGGGGCGGCCATCTTCTCCGCCATTTTATTCAACGTCGTGGGCGCCGCCATTTTGTCCACCACACTCGTCCGCCACCTTGTCTCCAGACCCGACCACCGCCTCACCCGCAGACTACAGCAGCTCGCTCAGCCATACACTAGCCTCCGTCACACTGGACCAAGCTCGCCCGCATCACCTGTCCAAGTCCATGATGGACATCAAAGTAAATGGCCACGCCACGACCTGCCTGTTCGACAGCGGAAGCACGGAGAGTTTCATCCATCCAGACACGGTGAGCCACTACTCCCTCACTGTCCGGCCAACGCGCAACCGGATCTCGATGGCGTCGAGGTCCCATTCTACAGACATCAGCGGCTACTGTGTTGTGACCCTGTCGGTTAGGGGCACGGAGTATAAAAATTTTAAACTCCTCGTCCTGCCCCAGCTCTGCGCTGCCGTCCTACTAGGGCTGGACTTCCAATCCCACCTTCAAAGTGTCACTTTGGCATACGGTGGACCCCTCCCCCCACTCACAGTCGACAACCAGCAGCCTTTAAACCGCCCACCGCGTACCAGCTGCGGCCTATCCACCCTCAAGGTCCCGCCCCCCTCCCTGTTCGCTAACCTCTCCCGCGACTGTAAACCCATCGCCACCAAGAGCAGGCGGTACAGCGCCGGGGACAGAGCTTTTATTAGCTCTGAGGTGCAGCGTCTCCTGAAGCAGGGCATCATCGAGAGGAGCAACAGCCCCTGGCGTGCCCAGGTCGTAGTCGTTAAGACCGGCAATAAAAACCGCCTGGTCATCGACTACAGCCAAACCATAAACCGGTACACCCAGCTGGACGCATACCCACTTCCCCGCATATCTGATATGGTCAATCAGATTGCACAGTACCGGGTATTCTCCACCATCGACCTTAAGCCGGCCTATCACCAACTCCCTATCCGCCCTGAGGACCGCCAGTATACCGCCTTCGAGGCGAATGGCCGCCTCTACCACTTCCCTAGGGTTCCCTTCGGCATCACCAACGGGGTTTCGGTCTTCCAAAGGGAGATGGACCGGATGGTTGACCAGAACGGGCTGCAGGCCACGTTCCCTTATCTAGATAACGTCACCATCTGCGGCCGCGACCGGCAGGACCACGATGTTAATCTGGAGAAATTCCTCCCTACGGCCGAACGGCTGAACCTCACCTACAATAAGGAGAAATGTGTGTTTAACACCTCGCGTCTTGCCATCCTCGGCTGCGTAGTAGAGAACGGAGTCATCGGCCCCGACCCCGAAAGAATGCGCCCCCTCATGGAGCTTCCCCTCCCCCACTGTCCAAAGGCACTGAAGAGAACCCTGGGGCTCTTCGCTTACTATGCCCAATGGGTACCGAATTATGCGGACAAAGCCAGACCCCTCATGAAGTCCACCTCCTTCCCCCTGACGGCAGAAGCGTGCGCAGCCTTCTCCCTCATAAAGGGAGACATTGCTAAGGCCACAATGCACGCGGTAGATGAGTCTATCCCTTTCCAAGTGGAGAGCGATGCATCCGACTTCGCCCTAGCTGCAACCCTTAACCAGGCAGGGAGACCTGTGGCCTTCTTCTCAAGGACCCTCCAGGGCCCTGAGATCCGACACTCTTCGGTCGAGAAGGAGGCCCAGGCGATCGTGGAGGCAGTACGACGCTGGAGGCATTACCTGGCAGGCAAACGATTTACCCTCCTCACCGACCAGCGTTCGGTCGCTTTTATGTTTAATAACAAGCTGAGGGGCAAAATCAAGAACGACAAGATCTTGAGGTGGAGAATCGAGCTCTCCACCTATGATTATGATATCTTGTACCGGCCTGGTAAACTGAACGAACCCCCAGATGCTCTATCACGAAGTACATGCGCCAACGCGCAAATTGATAGACTGCAGACCCTCCACAACGACCTCTGCCACCCCGGGGTCACCAGACTTTACCACTTCATTAAGGCCCGCAACCTGCCGTACTCCATCGAGGAGGTCAGGACCATGACCAGGAACTGCCAAACCTGTGCCGAATGCAAACCGCATTTCTTTAGGCCGGACAGAGCAAGCCTGATCAAGGCCACCCGCCCCTTCGAGCGCTTGAGCATCGATTTTAAGGGGCCCCTCCCGTCCTCTGACCGTAATGTGTACTTCCTCAACATCATTGATGAGTACTCCCGTTTCCCCTTTGCCTTCCCCTGCCCAGACATGACCAGTACCACGGTCATCAAATGCCTGAACGACCTCTTCGCCTTGTTCGGGTTCCCGAACTATATACATAGCGACCGGGGCTCATCCTTCATGAGCGAGGAACTTCGACAGTTCCTACTAGTGAGAGGCATTGCTGCAAGCAGGACCACCAGCTACAACCCCCGAGGGAACGGCCAGGTGGAAAGAGAGAACGCGACTGTCTGGAAGGCCGTTCTCTTAGCCTTAAAGTCTAAGGGCCTGCCAACCTCTCGCTGGCAGGAAGTCCTCCCGGCAGCGCTGCATTCCGTCCGGTCACTGCTTTGCACGGCCATTAACGCCACCCCCCATGAACGAATGTTTGTTTTCCCCAGGAAGTCGACTACGGGAACCTCGCTACCAACATGGCTGACTTCTCCGGGGCCCGTCTTGCTGCGAAAGCACGTGAGGGCCCATAAAATGGACCCCCTGGTCGAGAGGGTGGACCTCCTGCACGCCAACCCCCAGTACGCCTATGTGGCATACCCAGACGGGCGGGAGGACACAGTCTCCTTACGAGACCTTGCACCCTCGGGCACCCCTGAGACACCACCGTTACCCCACACCACCCCCCCAAATCCAGCCCAGGTTGACGGCATGCCGGAACCCCACGAGCCTTCGCCGACCACGCAGACACCAGCATTAACATCGGATACTGCATCACCGCCACCGCTGCTGCGCCGATCAGAAAGACTTACGAGGCCTCCGGACAGACTGACATACCCGAACTGGTAGTACACTTCACCCCGCCGGACTCAAATCTAAACAAGGGGTGAATGTGGTAAACCACTTTTATCGTTCACTATCGTTACACTATGGTTACCACTGTTTATATCGTTACACTATGGTTATCACTGTTTACACTGTTGTATCACTACACAAGGTCACCTCTTGTCACGCTGTTATACCTGGGCTGACCACAGCTGACTCCACCCATGGCTCCGCCTGCTTGCCCAGGTATAAAGGTGGTCGACTGGCTGGTATTCCTCCTTGTTGGACCCGATCGCCCACGAGGGTGGGCTCTGTCATTTAGCCAATAAAAACCTATAGTTACTATCTTAACTCGTCGCTTTTCATTGGATGAATTGATAGGTATATCACATACCACTGCAACACAAGGTGGATAATTTCTTGTTTGCTTACCGAAATGCGACACATGCAGTCACCAACCAAGCTCCAGCCATGATGTTCTTTACCGCGGGTTAAGATGTCGCCTGGACTTGCTCAAACCAAACATAAGACGAGATGTTGCGAATAAGCAATTCCAGCACATCAATGAAAAGCCAACCAGGAGCTTCAAGATAGGGCAACCAGTCTTGGCCCACGACTACCGAACAGAAAAATGGCAGCCAGGAATGATATGCACACGGCAGGGACCACTAATGTACACAGTGAACGTTGGAGCGAGCATCGTGAGACGCCATGCTGACCAGATTCTAGAGTCACAGGAACAAGTCAAACCCATACCATGAGCATGCGCACCTGGTGATGAACCCGAAGTACAGATTGCGTCTACCTCAGAATCAGTGGTATTGGAAGCTGACGAACCAACCAATGACAATGAGCCAGAATCGACACCGCCGCAAGAACAGGATACTCGAACAAGGCGCTATCCAGACAGGATCAGGAAGCCTCCTCAAAGACTGAATTTATAAATGATTACTTTCAGCTGATGTATATAGTACAAAGAAAATTGTAATTGTAATTAGTTATTACTTAATTGTTAAATGAATGTTATGTACTGTTTATCTAAAAGGGGAGGAATTGTTGTGTATGTACCTTTAAGAGAGAACTGCTTTTATACTGTAGTACCGGCAGTGACCACACCTGTATATAAAGCTGTAGCAGGCTTCTGTACTTTCAGTTCCAGCATACCCTCTGTTCAGTAAACACCTGTTATTACCGTTCTCCTGCAGTCCGTGTGTTATTGATACACGGACACTACATTAACCACTTACAATACACAAGTTAACACATTCATTACAATAGCAGGAAAGGAATTTCATATCAACACATTAACATGCCTGTTATGAGCACTGCACAATGTCTTTTGTCACAATAGACAACAGACATCTGATTTCAAAGCTGCAAAATTCCAAGAAAATACTCTGGAGTTTTTGGCATCAAGGTGGACAGATTATAGGGATATAATTTTTGGAAAACACAAAAAGAAGTATGACAGTTTCATCCTATTTATCATCTTTCAGTAACTACTGTCAGTTTCCAAATGTGGTATAACCAAAGAATGTGTTTCTATTTTGTTGCATAGCTGTCTGACCAACTGCCAGAATAGGGAAATATTTGGCTTACATTTTCTGTACTCCCACATCAACATAGATGTGGCATTTAACAGTATCTCTTGCCATATAAATGTGGACCAATGTTCCTGATATTTGGGTCTGTGTTTTTTTTTTACTAGAGGCATAACTTCTTAAAAATAAAGGGCCATGATAAAAGATTTATGGTTGCAGTCATCCGGATCACTGTCAAAACCAGACTGACTCCAATGTATTTGGCCTCAAATATCAGAGTACTTCGAGCTGTCCCTCACTTACTGGTGGTTGGATTTGCACGAGGACTGCAGATGATCTGTCTTCAATGTGGAATTACTGCCCCATAAGTAAAATCAAGCTGCCTCTGTCAACGTGTTTGTGAAAATCCTTGCAATGCAGAGGGGAGGGGAGGGGGTGTAACATAGATCCTAGACAAACAGCAGAAAGAAAGAAAATGTAATGGAACATTATGAGCAGTGTGACTAGAATGGAACATGGACTCTATTAATAGTGGTGTCAATAGTGCCTTTGATCTTCAGTGGCTATTCTAACTTTCTATTACATTATAAATAGAGAAAAGAACATAATAAAATTAAGGTTGAGAAAAGGCCATTCAGCCTATTAAAGTTTGTTCTAACTCAACCAATCCTAGCATCCAACAGCATTATGAATGTGCCTATTGTCTTTGATTCTATCACCTTACGGGCAGATTATTCCAAACATACATCACTCTTAGAGTAAAGATTTATTTTCCTAACTCATCTGTTTTAAATTTACTTTTCACTAATTTAAATGTATGTCCTCTACTTCTACTGACCTGGCTTATTTTAAAGTAATATTCTATCCTATTTATTACTTTATGTACCTCAGAGCAATTCTCCGCACCCCCCACCCACCCCCCACCAACATTCTTACAAGACCAAAGAGCTTAGGCTTCTCCAATCTTTCTTTTGATCTCATCCCTTTTACACTTGGGATCATTCTTGTTGCTTTTTTTCTACACCCTCCCCAATCTATGTATATTCCTTTTCGAAGTATACTAATGAAAAGTGCACTATAACTTCTTTAGACTCTGGCTATGTAATCCAACACACACTTCACTTCGCAAATGCTTTGTAAAACTGTCTTGCCACAGAAGAGATCAAAATCGTCAAAATTTTAATTTAGAAGGAAGCAACGCCAGACAGACCGAAGCAGGCTACAGAGAAACATCTGGAATACCAACTAATATCAGGCATTCCCAAATTAATTTTACAGGTGTTTTTGACATGTGGCTGGATCACAAAAGATAAAATCCCAACATTGCTCAGAAGGCCAACAGCAATTATGAAGAGATGTGACATTGTGGTCACATGGAAGGGGTGATTCCGCGATCTGGCACTGCCAACGGGGAGTGGCACTCACAGGGAGTGCATCTCGGGAAGTCACAAATGCTCAGCCCATGGTTTTCTGCCCAGTAAATCTTAACTGGTAGGAAAACCATGGGCTGAATGCCCACAGCTTCTCAAGATGAACAGCCACTGCTCACCGGGAGTGACAGATTGACCAATCGCCCCTGAAGAAACAAGACTCATGTCGTTCTGTGACAAATGTTAAGCAAGGATCCATGTGGTCTCCCCCTCCTATCTGAGATTCTCATGATTACCTCCTGATGGTGATTTTGACAAAGAAAGCAGGAGGAGTGCTTCAGTTGGCCTCAAACGGTGAGGTAAAAATTGGCCCGAGTTTCTGCTCCGGACCTCTAACCAGAAGCCTTTGCTGGAAGTGAGCATATATGGGTGCCAGGTGAGGATTAGCCTCCACCACTGTGAAAGAGCCAACACTCATTGTGAAGGCTTACATGCGAATATTGTCACTTGGGCAAGGTACCAGAAAGCACCCAGTCCACATGGAACTGTACCCCAGCAAAGAGTCAATGCTTTCTGAAGAGAGGGCAAGGGGAAAAATTGCTGAGAAAAAGAGGGGAGAAAAAAGCACTTTGGGATGTTATGGAGAAGAGGCCTGTAGTGTCCGAGGAAAGACTGCAGGAGAACAATAAAACAGGTATTTACTGAACAGAGAGTAATTCAAGACTGAAATACAGAAGCCTGCTATGGCTTTATATACAGGGGCGGTCACTGCCGGTACTGCAGTATAGAATCAGTTCTTCACTTAAAGGTACATACACAACAAGGCCCTTACTGGAAAAACCATTAGAATTGGTATAAATTATGTCTCAGTGACTGCGTAAGATTCAACTAGGGCAGATCATTTCAAACAGAACAAAGCACCACTGGGATGATGGCGCTACTGTACTTGGTGAAGTAGTGGATCAGTTCCAAACCCTTGAGTCAAATATCCTCAAGAATAAAAAACTGAAACTAGGGCTGGACTGCAAATCAGCAAGAGATGACAAAACATTTCAATTACATGGGTTTTATTTTTCAATGGAGCCATTTGTTACCTGGAACTGGCCTCGAACAAAAGAGAGGGGGTTAGTTACCATTCATCAGTGTTACCTCAAACAAATACTACAAGAAGATAGCAAGACATGGTCATTAATGTAGAGAACAAGGAACATACAAAAACCACTGCACCAACAGCACAGCTCAGGAAAGAATAGACTTTAGATTGTTCAAGTACTGTATATTGCCCAAATTTGTAAAGAAATGCTTCCAAAAAAGGATTACTACAGCAGAATACAAAGGCATGAGCATATGAAGTGGAATGATGCTGGGATCCAGACAACAGTATCACTTTAAAAAGCATACAATTTTTAGCCAAGACCTGTATCAGATGGTGACTACATGTGCCAGTGCTATATACATAGAGATGCATAAAGGATGCAATATACTTGATGATGACAATAATGATATGAATCACGAGCAACAGGGCAGCAGTGAGACTGGACTCTTTGTATCGCTTGTTAAAATATAATTAATCACCCATTTTCTCCGCTGACTTTGTCTTCCTATATAATTAGCTACATTACAACAATTGTGGATTCTGATTACATTCATTAACACTCTTGTACCGCCACATGCAATTACTGAGGAGGCATGTAGCTTTCATAATGAAAATCTGCAGATAATGATAGCCAGGATGTTGAAACCCAAAATTATTGACTTTCGGTCACTCATCCATCCATTTGGCACATCACATTGATTGCTGTTTGATTTAACCCACAAAGAAGCTGCTTAATTAAAGACAATTGGAAAAGTATCATCCACAGCTGGAACTTAATGAACCTTGGGATTTTTTTTGCACAACGGAGCGTGGCATTCCAAATACATCAAAGGAAAAAAAGTACTTCAATGGCTTATTGAACATCCTGGAAACTGGTACCACTGGTCTCAGGTACGAAAACATGTTCATCACCACATGTTTGAAACACACTATTGGGCAGAACACTGCAATCATCAATAAGCATGAGTCACAAGTTCAATATACGGCCGACTTCATTCAGAAAAAGATATCTTGCGGCAACCAAAATAGAAGCCTCTCAAAAAACTGATGCCTGCAGTCAATTTAGCATTCTTCATTCAGCGACAATGCAGTAAGGCATCAGCATGTCCTCTTGTAGGAGACAGAAGCTTCTGTTAACCTTTAAATATGAACATATTCTACACTACAGAGTTTTTCTCATATAGCTTGCTCATTGTCAAATTCTTCTTAACCTGGTTCAGCAAAAGGAGGATGAGTCACTGTTTTATTCACGTACTATACAGTCAGACCTTGTGTTGCCATGTACACAGAATGCAGCAATTGGTTCAAGATATGGATCAGTATACAGGCAACTGTGCATTTTGCCCCTTTTAATGTTTTGGGGTGAAATTTTCTGCTGTTAAGGTGGAAGACAACTCGGAAGGGACTATCTTTCTACAACTGACTCCTATAACCATTGCCAGGTCAGTCATCACAAAGTCAGATGCACAGTAAAGCTCCATCAGCTTTGCCACTAATGAAGAGTCTTAGGGGCTTATTTTCTGACAGCGTGCCAGTGGCAGGTAATCTTGCCCACCACCAGTTTATATCGGAACACTGTGGGCACACTGCCAACATGCACTGGCACTCGGTGCAGTCACCCAGCTTCAGCCCCTCCAACTCCATTTCAATCTATTATTCTATCATAACAACAGAAAATGCTGGAAAAACTCAGCAAGTCAGGCAACATCCGTGGAGAGAAATTTGAGTTGACGTTTCGGGTTTGACCCTTCTTCAAAACTGGAGAGAAAAGGAACTAGATCGAAGGCAGGGCTGCGATCGGACAAAAGAATTAAAGAACCAAAAGAAGTAAAAGAGATTAGAAGCTAGACGAGATGGTAATAGGCTGTGATTAGGTGTAAAGTGTACTGGCAGGGCAAAAGATAGCTGCCAGGTGTGAGAGAGAAACAAAAGGAAAGGGGGGGGGAAAGGAAAGGAGTGGAAAAATATAAGTGAAAATGAAATAGGGGCCGAGGTTATGATCTGAAATTGTTGAACTCGATATTGAGACCGGAAGGCTGCAGACTGCCTAATCGGAAGATGAGGTGCTGTTCCTCGAGTTTACGTTGAGCTTCCGTGGAACAGTACAAGAGGCCAAGGACGGTGAGGTCCGAGTGGGAATGGAGCGGTGAATTGAAATGACAGGCGACCGGAAGCTCGGGGTCACCCTTACGGACTGAACCGAGGTGTTCCGCAAAGCGGTCACCCTATCCTAGTGATGTCTCTGAATTATATGACCAATTAGTGTCCAAACACAAATACATGCACAAATTAGACATATACAATACACACATTTATAAGGGAGATCACTGGGATTTGAGTTTTTCCTGAATCTTGAGATCTTTAGGATGTTTCACACCACTGTCTTGGATATATGTACAACAGACGTAAGTCCAAAATAGATTTTTTTAAAGAGACTGACTGTCAGTGACACTGAACACAGGACGTATTAAGTATTATTACTATTAGTGTTACCAACAACTACATTTGTATTGAGTCTAAGCCATATTTCAGGTCTCTCTGCCTCTCCACCTGCCTCTCCTACTTCAAGACCCTCCTTAGAACCCACCTCTTCACATACTTTGTAGGCGTAACTTATACAGCAGATTTTACACCACACAGTAAGTGTGATTTTCCTGGGTTTAGCAGAGGTGGCTCATGAAAAGATGGACACTATGCACAGGAAAAAAATATCCTTTTCCCCTGTTTTGCATCTGAATAGCACGGTAGCTGAATTTCCTGTGCAGCTTTTCGGGTGATTGCACACGAAGAGGGTGAAACAGTATAAGTTGCGTGCAAATCAACGTCAGAGATCTGTCCACTCATTTATTCCTGAACCAATACAAAAAAGCAGATAAACTAGTCAACTATCTCATTGCTGTTTGTGGGACCTTGCTGTGCGCAAATTAGCTGCCATGTTTACCTAAATAACAACAGTAACTACACTTCAAATGTACTTTGACTGTGAGGTGCTTTACAAGAAAGGTGCTATATAAATACAAGCTGTTTTCTTAGAAAGCTTCAACTAATATATCTAAATAATACATTATGAATATAGAACGGACTGAGTAAAGGCAGTTGATGAGGTATCAATTAGTTCCTTCATAAAGGGAACTGGATGAGTTAGAAATTGGTTTGAAAGTTCCAGAGATACAGATAGGTTGAGATATCAACAGAGATCATGATGTCATTCTTAGCGCATCCATCCAGGAAGATCCTACAGTTCTCCCATCACAGCAACCAACTCTTCTTTAAATGATCCTGAGGTTTAGTTCTCTATTAACCTACACAGAGATCTATTTCATGTGCCAATCACTCTGTGAGAAGAAATAATTTCTGGCAAAATGCCAAGTATATATTTTTTAATAGTTTAAACCTGTGCCATGGTTTGTGTAGTGTTCCAGATCCACCTTATCCTTATCATTTAGAATCTTGTAGACTTCAGTAAGGTTACCACTCAGTAGCTACCATTCAGGGTTGAAAAGTTCCAGTCTTTCCTTCTACCTCAGTCCTCGGGCACTGTGGCTCTTTCCTGACCTTCCTCTAGGGTCTGAATGTCCTTTTTCTGTCTCAGTAACCAGAAGTGGACACAGTACTCAAGGTACAGTCTGACCAGAGCACTATATACAGTTTGGTCTGCATACTGTAATTCGACGACAGAGGATGGGACGACCTTGGATCTAGACTGGAGGCGACGGAGGTTGAACAGTTTCCCGTTTGTTCTGTAAATTAGCTCCACTCCAGTGGGGAGCTTACTGAGGGTGAGATGGAGCATTGCAGCAAGGAAGATCTGCGCTTGCGTCTGCGCTCACTCGGAGGTCGAACTCCAAACCATCGTCAACACCTTCACCGAAGCGTACGAGAGCATGGGCCTTACACTAAACAACCGTAAGACAAAGATCCTCTACCAACCTGTCCCCGCCACACAGTACTGCCCCCCGATTATCAAAATCCACAACAAGGCCTTGGACAACATGGACTATTTTCCATACCTCGGGAGCCTACTGTCAACAAAGGCAGGCATCAACGACGAAGTCCAACACCGCCTTCAGTGTGCCAGTGCAGCCTTCAGTCGCCTGAGGAAGAGAGTGTTTGAAAACCAGGACCTCAAACCTGGCACTAAGCTCATGGTCTACAGAGCAGCAGTGATACCCGCCCTGCTGTATGCCTCAGAGACATGGACCATCAAAGCACTGGAGAGGTACCACCAACGCTGCCTCCGCAAGATCCTGCAAATCCACTGGCAGGATAGGCGCACCAACATCAGTGTTCTTGCTCAGGCCAACATCCCCACACTGTCCGCATGCCCGATACGAGACTCCCAAAACAAGCGCTCTACTTGGAGCTCCGGCACGGCAAGAGAGCCCCAGGTGGGCAGAGGAAACGCTTCAAGGACACCCTCAAAGCCTCCTTGAAAAAGTGCAACATCCCCACCAACACCTGGAAATCCCTGGCCCAAGACCACACAAAGTGGAGGAGAAGCATCCGGGAAGGCGCCAAACACCTCAAGTCTCTTCGCTGGGAGCAAGCGGAAGCCAAGCGCAGGCAGCGCAAGGAGCGCACGTCAACCCAAGCACCCCACCCACCCGCCCCTTCAACCACCGTCTGCCCCACCTGTGACAGAGACTGTAGGTCCCGCATTGGACTCATCAGTCACATGCAAACTCATTTTTAATGTGGAAGCAAGTCCTCCTCGGTTCCGAGGGACTGCTTAAGATAGAAGAGAGATAGATACAGTTTGGTCATGACTTCCACTGACTGGTGCTTTATTATTTTGTCTTTGTAACTCAGTATTGTATTTGCTTTGCTGGTTGTTGCTCTGGAGTGATTGCAAATCAGCATCAAGTCTATTAAACACTAGGGGGGAGAAATTCAGTTGGTTGCGCCAGCGATTAGCGCCTAAAGAGGCCGAGAAGTGGGGCGTTAGCCAATTTTCGCCCATGCGCAGTGAACCCAGCGCCTCTTGCTATATTGAGTGGGTTTTAGCACCGGTGCTAAATCTTAGCGCCCGCTTGCAGGTGCAGGCAGATCATGACGTCATTTCAGTGTGCAACGCCTTTTTGGCACCCCGGACCAGAAACTGAGTGGCGCCCCCCTCCGTTCCGCCTGGCGCTAATAGTGACAGCTTGCTGGAACCTTACCAACTCGCTCTCGGGCTGGAGGAGCGTTATTTAAGGGGGACTGGTGTGGTTTAAAAGCGGCAGCCATTTTTGGAGCACAACTTCCTCGAGAGCTACAAAGACTTGCTGAGCTGCACACTGAGAGCCATTTGACCACAGAGCCAGCGCAGGCAGACGATCTTCAGCCTTCTGACCATCACCTTGCTGTTGGTGAGCCTTGACAACGGGGAACCTTCCTGTGGGCACTTATTATGGGGGCTGCATTGGAGGGGAACGTCCTGCTGCTGAATCATCTGGAAAGGGCACTGAGATGCTGGGAGAGGGGGGCGGGCATGGCCAGACAGAGGAGGGCGAACAGACGTCGCCACAGCAGACCTAACGCTGGCAGGGTTTTCCGACAGCAGTTTCCTACATGAACATGCCGGAGGAGCAGTGTGTCAGAAGGCTGCGATTTAGAGAGGAGGTGGTGACTGAGCTGTGCCAGCTGCTTCAGCCAGATCTGCAGCCTCAGATAAGGTGCAGGACATCTCTGTCGGTGGCTGAGAAGATGTCTGCTGGCCTGAACTTCTACGCGAGCGGCTCTTCTCAGGCTGCGCGTCAGAGGCTGATCAGAAGTAGCTTCTAGGCCCCTCTCACGGAATGCTTGCTGCCATTCCAAGAACAGGAATGGAACTGGTCTGATAACCCCAAGCCTGTGAAGGGCAAGATGCATGTAAATAGCAGGCATGGCCATTGTAAATGAAGAAAGTGTTTCATTACACAAAATGTGGTTCCTTCAAACATGAGAAAGCTATGGCAACAGAAAGCAAAACTAATACACTGACACATAACTGACTCTCACACCCGGGAGACTGTCCAAAACATAAATCACATTCCGACCATTTTCTTTGGCCTTGATTCCACTGTGCCAACCAAAGCATCCAATGCCCCATCAGTGAGGCGTTCCACCCTCTGCCTCACCCTTTCCATGTCTTGCTAGGCTGGTGCGCCACAGGTAGGCTCCCACCGCTTTGAAGGCCTACAAGGCAGTGAGTGTGTCTGGTGATGCCAATTGACCTGCCCCTTTAAGAGCTGGCCAGCGCCAGTGTGTCTCAGGGAAAGTGATTATTGACAGCACCGTTGCTGCGCCCCGCCGCTGCGAAATTGGGTTGCGCCGCCAGGTTAGCGCCTTAAGAGTAGCGTGCAGTGCCTGATTTAGCGCCTCAATCACCTTTAGGGGCGCTGCAACCCAATATCGCGCGAGGTGGCGACAAGTTGCATCTGGCTATAAACTTTGCGCAGCGCCAATTCTAACGCCCCAAGCGGGGCTATACCCAATTTCTAGGCCTAGATTTCTTTTGACTTAATCCATTAATGGAGTATATACAGTACCCATTCTTTCTTCCTAATGTGCATACTTTGTACTTGTCCATATTACATTGAATCTGCTACTAGTTTACCCATTCAAATTTTTTTCTAACTCATTTTGTAGTGTCCAATCTGCCTCCTCAGATTCAATTTCCCTTCCTTGTTGTTTGTGAATTTGACAAGTTTTCATTGAGTTTCAGAATCGAAGTCATTAATATAAATTAGAAGCAGAGGAATGCCCCAATTCCAATGATCAAATACTCCATGGGATACAAGGCTGCCCAAGCTGCTGGAAGTAGAGGAGGTGGCATCTGTCATCTGGGGAGGGCAGCGGTCAGAGAATTGGATAGTGGAGGTGTGGGGATAAATAGATTGTTTAGTTTGATTACCTTGGGCAGCATTTATATGGGACTGTTTCTCAAGGAATTAAATAAACAGGTAGAATTATAATAGAGCAGTTTGTACATGGTCTGTGAAGAGGGGAGCTTTGATGGATCAAATGGACGCTATAAGAGTGCATCTACACTGCAGCTACCAGTCTGAGGCCTGCAGATGCAGTTGGAGTTCCAGTCAGTCAGAACCATGTTTGCATTTTTTGGCTCCAGCCTGGCCAGAACATTGAATGTTTGGTATAAGAGAGAGGTCTATGCAGCCTAGAAGGAGCACAGTCCTTTTAAAAATGCAGATTTCTTGAATGTGGAAAGGTAAGAATTTCTGCTCTAAACATCTAAACTGAAGTTGGGTAGAGTTTAGAAGTTCACAGGAGGTCCAACAGACTCCCTGAATTCCTTGTAAACCAGATTCGACACCGCACTGGAATTACACTCCATGTGGGATCAAACTGAAGTGGTGCGAAACTACCGCCTTCAGCTGATGTTCAGTTTCCCAGTTCACACATTCCTCACCCGGACAAGCAAAAATTAAATAGAGTAGTAGGTCTCCTGTGAGATAGCGCATGGGTCATGAGGGGACTTCTCCAGAGTTGGGTCAAACTGGAAGAGTCATTGCTGCAGAACAGGCTAGTGCCAGTAGAGAGGCTAAAGATTTGGGTCAGGTCAGAAGATGTGATGTTACAGACTCAGGGCAGGCTGGGCAGGACAGTCACCATTAAAAAGAAAATCAACTGAGGAAGCAAGGGCAAGGAGTCCATTCACCAGAAGCAATGCAAAGTCAGCAAAGAAGACATGGCAGAGACATGACCAATGATCACACCCTTCATGATCATCACCTTTCCTTTGGCGGTGGGATCTGATTGCTAAGCATATGTCTGATAATACCATGTGGCTGACAGGGACAGATCAGGAAGCAGAAGCACTACATTCATACAGAGACCAAACATTCTATTAGTATATATAGGTAGCACGCAGTCAAAGAAAGCAGTCTCTACACATTCTGGCTTATTCAGCGATCCTGCACTGCCAAAGGAGAGTCTCATTGAACAGGTTGGAGAATTGGCAACACAGTGTAGTATCCCTTTCTCCGATCCATGCCCATGTTGAGCAAGGCTCCCCACTGGGAGCATGGGATTGCTCAATTTGCCCTAGTGTGCAACTATATAAGTAACTTCATACATTACAGGTTACAATGTAGAGCTATGATTTTAACTGCAACAATTCACCCCGAATTCCTCACATGATCTCAGTCATAGAACACCCACCCCTGGTTTTTAATCCCCACTGCAGCTCAGTGTTGCCATTCCAATAGCAGGTGCTGGATGACAGACAGAACAGGCTTATGAAAATCCATCCATTATTGTTAAATCAGCTTTAAATAAGTAGGACGATTTTAGTAAATTCTAAAAATACTTGATTCCTTAAATCACACCTATTAAAACACAGCGATCAGCGCAGTAAAGAAGATTACATGAATATGAATCTGTCCCAGTTTCATCCTCTCGCTGCATCAATGATTTGGCAGTAAGTATCTGAATGGAAACTTTGTTCCCAGAGAAAGCAAATATTTAGTTTTAATAGTTATTGTTTGTATCTCTATTTAAAAGCTGACGTTAGCATCCTGTGTTAAAATAATTGCAAATCTTAGCATGTTACCATGATTTTATAAATATCCCACACCCATTGGCCAAACACGCAACTCCTCACAGTAATGTTTAAATGAACCACATAGATTTTCTATTTTGGTTTTAAACTGTGGGGAAGCGCAGGAAAACCTGAGATTAAAAGATTGGTGGCTTGCTTTAATTAAATGTTTTTTCCTCTAGAGAACTGTTATGATTACAGCTTGGGTTCCTCTCTCTATATTCACCAGCCTGTGTTTAGAAACTCATCATTTAACTATTGAGTCAGTGTTTTAGAAACAGGGTTCAGAGTTTTCAGTCTAGTTTCCCGAACGTCATTTTCTTTTAAAAACAACACAGGGTAGCAAAGTGCACCATGGTGGAGGGTCACAGATTCCCGACTGCAAAACCCCATTCAGGGAATTCCTAATCTCAACCATGCAGCATAAAGGAAAAAATTTTAAAAGTCAGGCAGGCCAGGATTAGATCTAGAACTTGTCCTCTTGGCCAGTGAAGGCACATGGGCCGGAATTTTGCCAGCACTCAGGGGGCAGGTTTGGAGGCGGGACAGCTGGCAAAATCGCCAAGATTGACAGTGGGCAGGAAACCTGCTGTCAACCCGCCTCCAATCAATCTTCCCAAGTGTCAGTTTCCCGATTTGCACATGGACCCGACACCTAGCGGCGGGAACAGGATTATAGCCACGTAACTGGCTGTTAAAGGTTGTGAACAGGCTCTTTTTCAATTCTGACACTTCTGCCTCGGGCTTCCTGACGTCCAGACACCACGCCAGGTAAGTGTGGTGTGTTGTGAGTCTGCTGTAATGTTCCTGCATTGATGACAGTTGCAGAAATGGTGTGAAAGATTCAATGGCGCACTGGTGAGTTTCAGAGGTAAGAAAATGTTGGGAAATTCATTTTTAATGCATTTAGACTTTTCTGTAGGTAACAAGTTTTGAATTGGATGTCTAGTCCCACCTCATTGGGAGAACCTCTCTCACCAATGAGAGATCACTTCTGTAACCTCACCTGCAGCTGCCATCTGTTCTAGCCTATGGAGGAGGGAGTCACTGGAGAGCCTGGGTGCAAGAGCTCCCCTTTGTACAGTGACTGTCAGTGTTTGCAGCACCTCAATGCTGTCAAACACGGAGAAATCAGCAGTCAAAAAAAAATTGTGCGTGATCCCTTTAAGAAAACTGGCAGATGACGCGTCATCAAATGACGTCATCTGACCAGCTTCATTTTAATTGGCCGGCAAGCCCACAGGGCCAATTGACGTAAAATCAAGTCTGTGGGCCGGATGTAGTTGGGGGCGGGGCTGGAACCCGAAAGCCACCTGACCCACTCCCAAGCCGCATCGATCGAGAACATCGCGGCCATGATACAGAGAAAGAACAAAAAGTGATCAAAAATTGCACTGAGAATAAAAAGCAGCAACAAGAAGAACTTGCATTTACAGTATATAGCACCTTTAACATAGTAAAGTGTCCCAAGGTGCTTCATAGGAGTGTTATCAAACAAAATTTGACACCAAGCCATATAAGGAGATATTAGGACAAGTGACCAAAAGCTTGGTGAAAGAGGTCGGTTTTAAGAAGCGTCTTAAAGGAGAAGCGAGAGAAAGATAAAGAGATGGAGAGGTTCAGGAAGAGAATTCCCGCGCTTAGGGCCTAGACAGCTGACAGCATGACCAATGGTGGAGCGATGATAATCGGGGATGCACAAGAGGTCATTTATCCCCCCTTCATAAGCAAGTAAATATCAGAATTTTTAATTGATTACAACTCTTTCTGTTAATATTTCCTGTATCTGCCTGGAGCAAGTACAACGAAAACAGCTGAACTTTGGCCTACTTGTGGATTATTTTTCATTCCTTCATGTGTCAAGATAAAACACACGAACAGTCCACTTCAGTAAAACCAGCTTGACGTCTGGCAGAGTACCAACCAGGAGAAAAATACTTGAACACACTGGTGCCAGGCCCAATGATGACTGTGAGACGCCACTGTGGCCTCCCATGCCGTGAACATGGATGCAGTTTAACACTTCACATGCTGAGTGGAGAGGATCTAACGCAGTCAGCACTAGAAAAGAGAACAATTGCACTTCTCGAACTCTTAAACCAGCCAGTGCACTTTAAATACTGTATGTGGGAAATAGGACTCAACAACAGCAGCAACTTACATCTATATAGCGCCTGTAATATAGCAGCGTAATCAGACTTACATAGAAACCATGCCAAAGAAGGAGACATTAGGGCAGGTGACCAAACGCTTGGTCAAAGAGATAGATTTTAGCAGAGTCTTAAAAGGAGGGAGAGGTGGAGAGGCAGAGGGGTTTAGGGAGGGAGTTCCAGAGCTTAGGTCCTAGACGGCTGAAGGCACAGCTGCCAATGGTGGGGCAAAGGAAGTGGGTGATGCAAAAGAGGCCAGAGTTGGAAGAACGTGGGCCTAGAAATTCAGTGGCGCCCCATTTGGGGTGCCAGCCTCGCCAGGGCACCGGAAGTACCGCCCCGGAAGTAGTCGCCTGCTGCAAATTCACTTTCAGCGCCCCAGAGGGAAGCGCGGCGCTACTCGAGGCGCCCCGCATCCCACTTGGGGCGCTGCAACTGAAGATCGCAGCGCAACGTGCCGCAGCACCACACGCTGCGGCACGGCGCGCTGTGGTACTGCAGGCCTTCCTCCCCTTCTTAAAGGGGAGGGGCCTGCTGCAGCGCGCTCAAAGAGCGCGAGTGCCGGCAAAAGAGCCCGGCACCAAGGAGAAGTGCCAGGCTCTTGGGACACAGCCGGCACTCTGCGGGGGGGGGGGGCTCAGGAGGCCGGGGATGGCAGCGCGGAGGTGTGCTGGCAGGTGGCCAGCAAAAAAAATGGCCGCCCCGCACCTCAGCACCTCTACCGCCGGGGGTAGGCCCCCCTGAACCGGTCGCAAATTGCGACCGGCGTTAAAGCAGGGAGTGCTACTAAATTTCATGATCAGGGCGGTAGCGGGGCGCTGCGCACACCGATGACGTCATCGGTAGTGGCGCAGCGCTAACGGCTAGCGCTGCCATTAGCGTCCCGCTAAATTTAGCGGGAGGCATGGCCAGTGGCGTACAACCCACTAAGTGCCTTCTTAGGGCGCTAACAGGTGGCGCAGCCCACTGAATTTCTAGGCCGTAGAGTTTTTGGTGGGTTGTAGGGCTGGAGGAGGCTACAGAGATAGAGAGGTAATGGAGGGATTTGAACATGAGGAAATCGGCAGACAACACTGCTTTTTTCTAACTAATACTTTCAGATCGATTTTACAGGTCTCTGTTCTCTCATGAGTCACTAGCTTTATGTTAGCATGGAACTAATCATACAGAAATATTAGCCATACGTGATGTCAACAATCTGTGGAGCTGTTATGGTGGTGTTTTTAAAGGACTGAATTCATTATGTTTGTGTGTTGCAGAACAATTAAATTTGAACTCATTGCCTTGTAGATACACAGCTGTAAGGAGGTAGATTTATTCCCCGATTGGTTTTTGGTGGATTTCAAGTCCTTAATGACAGTCAAAGTAAGGAGTAGCAGTTGATCGCTGGCAGCTCCACTACAGTTGATTAGTAGGATATTCTATGCCAAGTTCTTATTACCATGGGGTAAGTTTTATGGGTTAGGGCTAAAATCGGACTATCGGGTGTGGCTGTTATTAAAATAGCTGGAACACGTGGAGGGACAGAGACCGAGTCCTCTGACCTCTGTGCTTGATCTGTGCTCCTTTTAGTTTTCTGATTGCTAATTTCCATGCCCAACTGTCCGACCTGCCCAGCCATCGAGCAAGGCTCCGCACCGGAAACGCCAAGTCTAAAGACTTGCCCCTGGAGAACAGCAGATTCATTCAGTTCGGGGTTTCTTTTGCACCTCGGAGCACAGATACCAACAGCCAGGTTAATACATAGTGCTGTCCTTAATGAAGTGGCAATCACTCCCATTGATAATCAATAGTTAATTAGTGGGAAACACTGTACCTGATGTATATTCCATATCAATATTTATTGCACAATTACACCAGTTTCCAGGGCCCTCTGAATAAGTGAATCAGAAAGGGAATCAGAAATAAGAAATCAAACATGCACAATACAATAATGAAGATGCCATACTAGCTGATTTAAGTTGTCATTTCATTGGCTTTTTTTAAATTTGTTCCTGGGATGTGGGCGTCACTGGCAAGGACAGCATTTATTGCCTATCAATAATTGCCCTTGAGCCGCCGCCTTGAACCGCTGCAGTCCGTGTGGTGAAGGTACTCCCACAGTGCTGTTAGGGAGGGAGTTCCAGGATTTTGACCCAGCGACAATGAAGGATCGGCGATATATTTCCAAGTCAGGATGGTGTGTAACTTCGAGGGAAACTTGGAGGTGGTGGCATTCCCATGTGCCTGCCGCCCTTGTCCTTCTAGGTGGAAGAGGTCGCGGGTTTGGGAGGTGCTGTCGAAGAAGCCTTGGTGAGTTGCTGCAGTGATGGAGATGGTACACACTACAGCCACGGTACGCCGGTGGTGGAGGGAGTGAATGTTTAAGGTGATGGATGGGGCGCCGATCAAGTGGGCTGCTTTGTCCTGGATGGTGTTGAGCTTCTTGAGTGTTGTTGTAGCTGCACTCATCCAGGCAAGTGGAGAGTATTCCATCACACTCCTGACTTGTGCCTTGTAGATGGTGGAAAGGCTTTGGGGAGTCAGGAGGTGAGACACTCACCGCAGAACACCCAGCCTCTGACCTGCTCTTGTGGCCACAGTATTTATGTGGCTGGTCCAGTTAAGTCTCTGCTCAATGGTGACCCCCCAGGATGTAGATGGCGGGGGATTCGGCGATGATAATGCCATCGAATGTCAAGGGCTGGTGGTTAGACTCTCTCTTGTTGGAGATAGTCATTTCCTGGCACTTGTGTAGCGTGAATGTTACCCGCCACTTATCAGCCCAAGCCTGAATGTCATCCAGGTCTTGCTGCATGCGGGCATGGACTGCGTCATTATCTGAGGAGTTGTAAATGGAACTGAATGCTGTGCAGTCATCAGGGAACATCCCCACTTCTGACCTTATGATGGATGGAAGGCCATTGATGAAGCAGCTGAAGATGGTTGGGCCTAGGACACTGCCCTGAGGAACTCCTGCAGCGATGTTCTGGGGCTGTGATGATTTACCTCCAACGACCACAACCATCCTCCTTTGTGTTAGGTATGACTCTACCCGATGGAGAGTTTTCCCCCTGATTCCCATTGACTTCAGTTTTACTAGAGCTCCTTGATGACACACTCAGTTAAATGCTGCCTTGATGTCGAGGGCAGTCACTCTTACCTCACCTTGGAATTCAGCACTTTTGTCCATGTTTGGACCAAGGCTGTAATGAGGTCTGGAGCCGAGTGGTCCTGGCAGAACCCAAACTGAGCATCAGTGAGCAGGTTATTGGTGAGTAAGTGCAGCTTGTTAGCACTATCAATGACACCTTCCGTCACTTTGCTGATGATTGAGAGTAGATTGATGGGGCGGTAATTGGCCAGATTGGATTTGTCCTGCTTTTTGTGGACAGGACATACCTGGGCCGTTTTCCACATTGTCGGGTAGTTGCCAATGTTGTAGCTGTACTGGAACAGCTTGGCTAGAGGCGCGGTTAGTTCTGGAGCACAAGTCTTCAGCATGACAGCCGGGATGCTGTCGGGACCCATAGCCTTTGCTGTATCCAGTGCGCTCAGCCGTTTCTTGATATCACATCGAGTGAAGCTAATTGGCTGAAGACTGGCTTCTGTGATGGTGGGGACATCAGGAGGAGGGCGATATGGATCATCCACTCAGCCCTTCTGCCTTAAGATGGTTGCCTTATATTTTGCACTCACGTGCTGCGCTCTGCCATCTTTGTGGATGGGGATATTCATGGAGCCTCCTCCTCCCGTTAGTTGTTTAATTGTCCACCACCATTCACGACTGGATGTGGCAGGACTGCAGAGCTTTGATCTGATCTGTTGATTGTGGGATTGCTTAGCTCTGTCTATAGCATGCTGCTTCCGCTGTTTAGCATGCATGTAGTCCTGTGTTGCAGTTTCCCCAGGTTGGCACTGCATTTTTAGGTACCCCTGGTGCTGCTCCTGGCATGCTCTTCTACACTCCTCATTGAACCAGGGTTGGTCCCCTGGCTTGATGGTAATGGTAGAGTGAGGGATATGCTGGGCCATGAGGCTGCAGATTGTGATGGAGTACAAACCTGCTGCTGCTGATAGGCCACAGAGCCTCATGGATGCCCAGATCTGTTCTGAATCTATCCCATTTAGCACAGTGGTAGTGCAACACAACAAGACGGGACTTCGTCTTCACAAGGACTGTGTGGTGGTCACTGCTACCAATGCTGTCATGGATAGATGCATCTGCGAGAGGTCGATTGCCGAGGACGAGGTCAAGTAGGTTTTTCCCTCGTGTTGGTTCTCTCACCACCTGCCACAGGCCTAGTCTGGCAACTATATCCTTCAGGACTCGGCCAGTAGTGGTGCTACCGAGCCACTCTTGGTGATGGACATTGAAGTCCCCCACCCAGAGTACATTCTGTGCCCTTGCTACTCTCAGTGTTTCTTCCAAGTGGTGCTCGACATGGAGGAGTACTGATTCATCAGCTGAGGGAGGGCGGTAGGTGGTAATTAGCAGGAGGTTTCCTTGCCCATGCTTGACCTGAAGCCATGAGACTTTATGGGGTCCAGAGTCAATGTTGAGAACTCCCAGTGCCACTCCCTCCTGACTGTATACCACTGTGCCACCTCCTCTGGTGGGCCTGTCCTGCCAGTGGGACAGGACATACCCAGAGATGGTGATGGAGGAGTCTGGGACATTGGCTGAAAGGTATGATTCTGTGAGTTGCTAATTGGCACAGCCCTGGCTTAGATTCAATAAGACATTAATCCCAGTCAGAGTTAGACAGTATCTATGGAAGGGACATAGCTATTGCCAATCTTAAATTATAAACACACATTGCTTTAATGTATTTGATTTACCAGGATACTGATGTGACATATTCATAGTATTAGTGGGTCTACTGCCACCAACACTAGTTATGAAATGGGTCAGTGAAATGTAAGCCTTACACTCATTCTCAACACCGATAAAATAAATTGTGAACAGATTTTTTAAATTTTATTTGTGAGTCTTTCACTATATTTGGCAATTTCTCACATAAAAATTATACTTTTGATTCCGCACGCAGCCAGCGCATGTCACTGACCTCATGTCACTCGGCAAATTCTGTGCTCCTCTTCACAGAGCTACAATGCTCAAAACATGATCAAGCGTCAGGTGAAGGCGCTAGAGAGGAAGTCCTGCATCAGTAACTTTAGTGTGATCGAGCATGTACTATAAATAAACCTTTATTTGGAGAGTACGCTGTCTTTCCAGCAACACTTTACAGGAGTAGAAAAATGTGCAAGGTTTGCCCAACAGGAAAGCAGCTTATTGTATAAAGAAAGAAAGACTTGCATTTATACAGCATCTTTCACGACCTTAGGATGTCCCAAAGTGCTTTACAGCCAAAGAAGTACTTTTTAAGTGCAGTCACTGTTGTAATGTAGAAAGCGCAGCAGCCAATTTGCACACAGCAAGATTCCAAAAACAGCAATGTGATAGATAATGACCAGATAACCTGTTTTAGTGATGTTGGTTGAGGGATAAATATTGGCCCGGACACCAGGGAGAACTCCCCTGTTCTTCTTCGAAATAGTGTCATGGGATCTTTTATGTCCACCTGAGCGGGCCAATGGGGCCTCGGTTTAACATCTCACCCGAAAGACGGAACTTCCAACAGTGTAGCGCTCCCTCAGTACTGCATGGCTTCATTCAATTTTTAGCTCAACACTGTCAGGAGTTCCAGATTCAGGTTACAGTAAAACCGTATCATCCTTGTGTAACTATCAGTAGCTCTATGGGTTCTCACGGGAGCTGTTCAATTGCCACCAGCATCCAAGTAGCAGTGACATAGAATAATTGGGAGCATATAATTTCTTTTACTGGAATGAAATTTATTTACACAATATTTCCATTACATGGTTTACTTCAGAGGAACGAACCTGGAGGAGTGAGTGGCACAGATACCAGGTCTGACAGGCTTATAGGTGATGGAGAACTCTCCAAGATAATGGCCAGTCTTTTGAGGCTTGATTTAAACCTGGTTGAAAGTTTTGCCATTGTGCACACCAAACCTGCTGCCTAACATCTCTGGGAGGACAATCATAAAGAAAGACTTGTATTTATATAGCATCTTTCACGATTTCAGGATGTCCCAAGACACAGTCAATTAAATACTTTTGAGAGATTTTCCACTCTACACTCCTGATGGGTAAACCTCGGCACCAACAGTGCGGAATCATAGCAATTTCCCTGACAGAGCCAAATGCTGCAAGCATCGCAGAAATAGCAAGGTTCTAGTAAACCTCACAGGTTGGCAACAGTGTCAAGTTAGAAGTGAAAAGTCAATGAAAACTCATTAGGGATCATTTTAAGATCTGGATATTTATTGGGTAAAATAAGTAACAACTGGTTACGGAGGTCACGGACCATCATCAAAGACCCTACCCACCCCAGCCACAATCTGTTCGCCCTCCTGCCATCTGGGAGACGCTACAGATGCATTCGCACCCGAACGACCAGATTTAGGAACAGCTTCTTTCCCAGGGCTGTCATCCTACTGAACTCCACAAATAAACTCTAAAGCCTGCACATCTGCCAATGCACTTTATTATGGTTATGTTTATGTTAATGTATTACAAGCCAAATGAATGTTGAATGTTTAAATGTCTTAATCTAAATGTACACTCTCGGGAGCCACAAGCCTACATTTCGTTGTACTGCACTTGTGCACTAACAATGACAATAAAGTTGATTATTATTATTATTATTAAAACAAGTTTTACTTATCCTGCATCAGGCTGATGTTGTATTTGAGCCATATTCTTGCTGCCTGGAATGTGCCCTCACTGGGTTCCTGATCCTGACTGTGTCAAGTTCCACTTCCCCTCTACTCCAGCTCCAAGTGCAACTGACTCCACACGGCATTCCTCAGGACAGCACTTAGAATCAGCAAAGCTTCTGAACACAAAGTCCAGAAAGTCCTTGCAGCCCACAGTCAAATCATACGCTTTCAAAAACGCCATTTAAAATAAACACTTCTCACTGTCAAAATCTAGCACAAATGTTGCACCCCCTGCATTGAATAATCCAATCAGAGGATTCACCCTGTAGCTCTGAAGCACATGAAAGATCAGAAACAAGTAATACTGTTTGGGGATTTGTGCAATACTGTTTGACAGACTATTTCATTAGACTCTCAATATGTGCCTGTTGCCAATTGGCAAGCCTTTTGAATATTTTTTAAATTAGTTTTCTCCCTTTTCATTCCCTCCCTGAACACATACACACACGATGCATTACTCTTCTCCCCGGCCTCTGATATTGCTGCTCGTGAAATAGTTACTGGGAGGTGTGTGATGCTGGCCTCTGAAGACTTGTACAGGAAACTCTTTATTATCCGGCACCGACGGGACCGGCGTGGTGCCGGTTTAACAAAAAGTCCGGATTACAGAGAGGTATAGTTAAAAGGTACGAGAGCTCCGTACACAGCAACAAATCCAGGCTTCCCATGTGCAGAAACTCCGGCCACAGACCATGCGTCCCTGCTGCTTAGCAACAAGTGCAGGAACCCCAGTTACACAGCCACAGATCCAGGAACTGCCACTAATATGAAGTAAAACTTACCTGAACCTACTCCTGAATTTTGCCGGTTAACAGAGATTTCTGGTTATTTAGGTGCCGGTAAATCGAGAGTTTCCTGTACACTGATCGTCCCTCCCTCCCGGTACAGAAACTTTATGCTCTGTTCTGCATCTCCCTTGATGGCATGTTCAAGAATTCAGAATTCGCTGCATGGGGAACTGTATGATCCCACATCCTAGCGCTCTATCATACTGAGATTCTCAGCACAGAATAGAGCAGATAAGCCTGAGGCAAGGTTATTGATGCCTCACCGCCTGTGTCAATATAATTCTTATATAGACTGATCAAAGGTCAATTATTTTATCATCATCACTGCACCTTTTGCATCATCTCTACTGAAATAAATAGTTACTACCAGTTACAGACCATTGAATAAATCAACTCTATTCAAGAATATCTGTGGCTGATACTAAAAACAGCACAGATTAAATGTGCACAGTGACCACAGCATAGTTAGGTCCAATGTAAGAATGGGAAAGGACAATGAAGAACCAAAGATAAGGGTGCTGGACTGGAAAAAGACAACGTTCAGAGAGATAAGGAAGGATTTGGAGAAACTGGGCAAAAAATTTAGCAAACAGGTCAGTAAATCAGCAGTGGGAAATCTTCAAATATGAGATGCATAAAGTAGAAAATAAAGATGTTCCTAATAAGGCAAAAAAAAGGGGATACGTCAAAGAATGGAGTTCCATGGATAAATAGAGAAGTTAAAACCGAACTAAAATTTAAAAGTGAGGCATATGATAACATTAGGAATAACACTACAATAGATAATCATGAGGAATATAGAAAGTCTATTATGGAGATGAAAAGGGAGGTTAGAATGGGTTAAAAGGGAATAGCAGAAAGAGTGGAAAATATAAAAGGAAATAGTAAGGATTTTTATAACAATATTTTTTTTTAATTCGTTTATGGGATGTGGGCGTCGCTGGTAAGGCCAGCATTTATTGCCCATCCCTAGTTGCCCTCGAGAAGGTGGTGGTGAGCCGCCTTCTTGAACCGCTGCAGTCCGTGTGGTGAAGGTACTCCCACAGTGCTGTTAGGGAGGGAGTTCCAGGATTTTGACTCAGCGACGATGAAGGATTGGCGATATACTTCTAAGTCAGGATGGTGTGTGGCTTGGAGGGGAACTTGGAGGTGTTGATGTTCCCATGCGCCTGCTGCCCTTGTCCTTCTAGGTGGAGAGGTCGCGAGTTTGGGAGGTGCTATCGAAGAAGCCTTGGCGAGTTGCTGCAGTGCATCTTGTAGATGGTACACACTGCAGCCACAGTACGCCGGTGGTGGAGGGAGTGAATATTTAAGGTGGTGGATGGGGTGACAATCAAGTGGGCTGCTTTGTCCTGGATGGTGTCGAGCTTCTTCAGTGTTGTTGGAGCTGCACTCATCCAGGCAAGTGGAGAGTATTGCATCACTCCTTACTTGTGCCTTGTAGATGGTGGAAAGGCTTTGGGGAGTCAGGAGGTGAGACACTCGCCGCAGAATACCTAGCCTCTGACCTGCTCTTATTGCCACATTATTTATGTGGCTGGTCCAGTTAAGTTTCTGGTTAATGGTGCCCCCAGGATGTTGATAGTGGGGGATTCGGCGATGGTAATGCCATTGAATGTCAAGGGGAGGTGACTAGACTCTCGCTTGTTAGAGATAGTCATTGCCTGGCACTTCTGTGGCGTGAATGTTACCTGCCACTTACCAGCCCAAGCCTGAACGTCGTCCAGGTCTTGTTGAATGCGGGCATGGACTGCTTCATTATCTCAGAAGTTGTGAATGGCGCTGAACACTGTGCAGTCAACAGCGAACATCCCCATTTCTGACCTTATGTTGGAGGCAAGGTCATTGATGAAGCAGCTGAAGATGGTTGGGCCTAGGACACTGCAGCAATGTCCTGGGGCTGTGATGATTGACCTTCAACCAGCACAGCCAATATAAAAAGTAAAATAGTTAAAGAGAGGGTAGGGCCATTAAGAAATGAAGGAGAACATAAGAACATAAGAAATAGGAACAGGAGTAAGCCATTCGGCCCTTTGAGCCTGCTCCTCCATTCAATGAGATCATGGCTGATCTTCTGCCTCAACTCCATTCACCGGCCCTATCGCCATATCTCTTGATGCCTTTACTAGTCAGAAATCTATCGACTTATGTTTTGAATATACCCAATGACTGAGCATCCACAGCCCTCTGGGGTAGAGAATTCCAAAGATTCACACCCTCTTTGTGAAGAAATTTCTTCTCATCTCAATCCTGAATGGCCAACCCTTTATCTTGAGGCTGTGGCCGCTGGTTCTAGACTCCCCAGCCAAGGCCAGCATCCACCCCATTAAGCCCTGTAATAATTCTGTATGCTTCAATGAGATCCCCTCTCATTCTTCTGAATTCAAAAGAATACAGACCTAGTTTACTCAATCTCTTCTCATACGACAGTCCCACCATCCCAGGAATCAATCCCGTGAACCTCCGTTGCACTCCCTCTATGGCAAGCATATCCTTCCTTAGGTAAGGAGACCAAAATTGTACACAGTACTCCAGGTGTGGTCTCACCAAGGCCCTATATAATTGGAGTAAGGCTTTACTCCTGTACTCAAATCCTCTTGTAATGAAGGCCAGCATACCATTTGCCTTACTAATGGTTTGCTTCATCTGCACATTCACTTTCAGTGACTCATGTACAAGGACACCCAGGTCCCTTTGAGCATCTGCATTCCCCAATCTTTCACCATTTAGGAAATAGTCTGCCTTTCTGTTTTTTCTACCAAAGTGGATAACTTCACATTTATCCACATTATATTCCATCTGCCATGTTCTCGCCCACTCACTGAGCCTGTCGAGATACCCTTGAAGTCTCTTCAAATCCTCTTCACAACTGACACTGCCACCTAGCTTTGTATCATCAGCAAATTTGGAAATGTTACATTTAGTCCCCTCATCCAAATCATTGATATAGATTGTGAATAGCTGGGGCCCAGGCACCGATCCTTACGGTACCCCACTAGTCACAGTCTGCCATCCTGAAAAAGACCCGTTTATCCCTACTCTTTGTTTTCTGTCTGTTAACCAATTCTCAATCCATGCTAGTATATTACCCCCAATTCCATGTGCCCTAATTTTGTTCACCAACCTCTTGTGTGGGACCTTATCAAAGGCCTTCTGAAAATCCAGATACACCACATCTACCAGTTCCCCTTTGTCTACTCCACTAGTTAAATCCTCAAAGAACTCCAATAGGTTTGTCAAACAGGATTTCCCTTTCATAAATCCATGTTGACTCTGCCCAATCTTACTATTAGTTTCTAAGTGCCCAGTTATTGCATCCTTTATAATAGATTCCAGCATTTTCCCAACTACTGATGTGAGGCTAACAGGTCTGTAGTTCCCCGTTTTCTCTCTCTCTCCTTTCTTAAATAGCGTGGTTACATTTGCTATCCTCCAATCTGCAGGAACCGTCCCCGAATCTATAGAATTTTGGAAGACGACAACCAATCCGTCCACTATCCCAATGGCCACCTCTTTCAAAAACCTAGGATGTAGGTCATCCGGTCCTTGGGATTTACCAACTTTTAGTCCCACTGATTTTGCTAGTACTGTTTTTTTTACTAATAATAATTTCTTTAAGTTCCTCATTCTCGCCATACCCTTGGTTTTCTCGTATTTCTGGGAGGTTTTTTGTGTCTTCCTCCGTGAAGACAGAAATAAAGTATTTATTTAATTTCTCTGCCATTTCCTCATTCCCCATTATAAATTCTCCTGTCTCTGACTGTAAAGGACCTACATTTACCTTCGCCAGTCTTTTCCTTTTCACATACCTATAGAAGCTTTTACAATCCGTTTTTCTATTTTTCGCTAGTTTCTGCTCATATTCCATTTTCCCTTTATCAATTTCTTGGTCCCCCTTTGCTGATTTCTAAAAAGATCCCAATCCTCAGGCTGACCGCTTTTTCTGGCAACTTTATAAGCTTCCTCCTTTGACTTAATACTAGCTTTAATTTCTTTTGTTAGCCATGGTTGGATCACTTTTCCTTTTGGGTTTTTATGCCCTAGAAGAATATATGTTTGTTGCAAATGATGCATTATTTCCTTGAATGTTAGCCATTGTATGTCCACCTTCATACCTTTTAGTGTAGTCTTCCAATCTACCATGGCCAACTTGTCCTTCATACCCTTGTTGTTTCCTCTGTTTAGATTGAAGACCTTAGTTTCAGATTGGACTACATCACTCTCAAACTTAATGTAAAATTCAATCATATTATGGTCACTTGTCCCTAAAGGCCCCTTTACCACAAGATTATTGATTAGCCCTTTCTCATTACACAGTACCAGATCCAGAATAGCCTGTTCCCTGGTTGGTTCCTCCACATACTGATCCAGGAAACCATCTTGCATGCATTCCAAGAATTTGTCCTCCACACTATTAGTGGTAATTTGATTTGCTGAGTCAATATGTAGATTAAAGTCCCCCATGATTACCGTATTGCCCTTGTTACATGCACTTCTAATTTCTTGATTGATACTGTGCCCTACATTACCACTACTGTTTGGTGGCCTATACACAACTCCCACCAATGTTTTCCGCCCTTTGCTGTTTCTTAGCTCCACCCAAACTGATTCCAGTTCTACGTCACGATCTACCGAGCTAAGATCTTTTAACTCTACCATACCGATCTCATCCCTTATTAACAGCGCTACGCTACCTCCTTTTCCTTTTTGTCTGTCCTTCCTAAATGTTGAGTACCCTGGAACATTCAGTTCCCAGCTTTGGTTACCCTGCAACCATGTCTCTGTAATGGCAGTTACATCATACCCATTTACTTCTACTTGTGCCATTAATTCATCTACCTTGTTGCGAATGCTACATGCATTTAGATAAAACGCCTTCAACTTTGCCTGTTTAATATCTTTCGGCACTTTGACCCTCTTTACTGTTGACCTTTGTTTCTGCTCCCTACTAGTTTTGCTGACTACTTTTCTAACTTGCACTTCCAGCTTTGTTTCTCTCTGTTCTGGGCCACACTTAAGTTCCCAGCCCCCTGACAAACTAGGAGGCCTGGTGACTTATCTACCTTGAGTTCTGTTAGAGAGTCTAATTGTGGAGGTTGCAACGACGCCCAGATCCCATGAACTAATAAAAAAAAATATGGTGGAGATAGAAAATAAATATTTTGCATCAATTTTTACAAATGATAATGGACATTGGAATGTAAGTGTACTGGAGGAGGGAATGGAACAATTGTTCAGATCTATATGTAGAAAAGAAATTGGTTTTGAAAAAACTAACAACTCAAGGTAGATAAGTTACCAGGCCCTGGTGGCATGAACCCTGGGCTGTTGAGAAAAGTCAGAGAGGAGACAGCAGGGGCTCTGGCCACCATTTTGCAATCCTTTTTAAATATGCAAATTGTGCTGTGTGACTGGAGAGTACCCAATGTAGCAAACATTGCTCAATGAGAGAGGGAGGATAAACTGGCTAACTACAGACCAGTTAGTCTGTAAACTACTTTGGGTGAACTCTCAGAATCTATAATTTGAGATAAAATAGTGAACATTTTAAAGTTTTTTGAAGAAGTGACCGAATGGATAGATAAAGGGGATGCAGTAGATGTAGTGTATCTGGTTTTTCAGAAGGTGTTTAGAAATGGCCTCACAACAGTCTTGTTAGATAAACTCAAGCATATGGTATGAAGTAATGTAGCAGTATGGAGAGATCATCGGTTGACAGACTGGAAACCAAGAGTTAGGGTAAATGCTGTTGCTCAGACTAGAGAAGGGTTGGAAGTGGTGTGACCCATGGGGTGGTGCTGGGTCCACTTTTGTTCGAACTTGTGAACAGAGAACACAATTAACAAATTTGCTGACAACAGAAAATTAGCAGGTTTGGCAAACAGTGAAGAGGATTGTGAAATACTTCAAGAAGACATAGACAGGTTAACAGAATGGGCAGTCAGGTGGTAAGTGCAATTTAATTTGCATAAGTGTGAGGTAATGCAGAAAAAGGACTGGTATTATACAGTTAATAGAAAGACACTGAAGAGTGCAGAAGAACAGAGAAACCTAGGGGATCAAATACATAATTCTTGGGAAGTTTGAGTGTAGGTAGATAAAGCCGCAAAAAGGCCAAAATACTATTTGGCCCGGATTTTGTGGTCAGTGGCGAAGTGATAGCGCTCACTGCTGCCCTTGAGGAAAGCTGCCTACAATCTCTGTGGTGTCGATTTCACCTCTCCCAACATTAATTTGAATCTGCTGCCTAGTCTAGGGGATCTCCACCGTCCAGCAACAATGATGTCATCAAGCTGGCTAAGCAGCCAATCATATTGAAGAATTCTCACAGACAGCAAACCAGGAAGTAAAATGCATTGATTTTCCTTCACTTTTTAATCATTTTTACAGAGACTGAAATAAAGATTGGGACATACACATGGGATTAAGGTAGAAGCTGAAATATCATAAAACAAAAATTTTCTAAAAAAATTTTTTTTTTTAAATGGTAATTTTTATCATAATGGAAAAATTTGACATTGCACAAATATAAAATTAATATTTCAGGGCCAGAGCAATTGTTCAGCAATAATTATGACTCAGTACACCATTAAAAACCCAGTTACACCTCATGCAACAAGGCTTAACTTTTTCCGTTCTATTTCCCGCACTTCTGCTCTCACCCCTGCCCCTCCCTCCCAGAATCACGATAGGGTTCCCCTTGTCCTCACCTTTCACCCCACCAGCCTCCACATTCAACGGATCATCCTCTGCCATTCCGCCACCTCCAACGTGATCCCACCACCAAACACATCTTCCCCTCACCTCCCCTTTCAGCATTCCGAAGGGACCACTCCCTCTGCGACACCCTGGTCCAATCCTCAATCACCCCCAACAGCCCTGCTCCTTCACCTGGCACCTTCCCGTGCAAGCGCAGGAGATGCAACACATGCCCTTTTCCCTTCTCCCTTCCCACTGTCCAGGGCCCCAAACACCCCTTCCAGGTGAAACAGCGATTTACTTGTACTTCTTGCAATTTAATATACTGTATTCGCTGCTCACGATGCGGTCTCCTCTACATTGGGGAGACCAAACGCAGATTGGGCGACCGCTTTGCGGAACACCTCCGTTCAGTCTGTACGGGTGACCCTGAGCTTCCGGTCGCCTGTCACTTTAATTCACCGCTTCACTCCCACTCGGATCTCTCTGTCCTCGGGCTATTACATTGTTCCAATGAAGCTCAACGTAAGCTCGAGGAACAGCACCTCATCTTTCGATTGGGCACTTTGCAGCCTGCCGGACTCAACATTGAGTTCAACAATTTCAGATAATTATCCCTGCCCCCATTTTTCATGCAGTATGATTTTTGCAATTCCCATTTGCAACATTTTATCTTTCCTGCCTCTTACAAAAGTACAGGATGTTCTTTCTATTTCTTCCTCTCCTCCTAACCCCCACCCCCCCCCCATCTGTGCACCTGCTTAATATCTGTTACATCTCCAGCTTTTTCCAGTTCTGATGAAGGGTCCCAGACCTGAAACGTTAACTCTGTTTCTCTCTCCACGGATGCTGCCTGGCCTGCTGAGTATTTCCAGCATTTTCTGTTGTTATTTTTAACTTTTTCAGGGGTTTTTAAGAGCAATATTCCAGTGTAAAAGCTTAAGTCCTCGTCAGTTCAGTGATTTCAATTGATTGCCAACTCTGGGGAGTTCAACAGCGCGCCCTGTGGAGGAGCAGGGAATGACTGACAGCAACTTCTGGATTCTTGTGTCTAGCTGCACATGTGCAAACTCCAGAAGTTGCTGTCAGATTCACAGTTGGAATAACACTGACAGTTTTGCTGTCAGTACAACCGCAAATTCCGGGCCATTGAAATTTATAAATAGTGACACAGAATACGAGAATAAAAAAGTAAAGGGCATTAAAGCCATAGACAGCATACAATGTAGACTCACGACGGCGATTCCAGGAATGAGAAACTATAGGCTAGAAATTCAGTTGGGGCGCTAACTTTAATCAAGTGGAAAAAGTAGCGCCAGGCGCTAATGATTCTCTCCTGCCGGGAAATTCAGCTTTGGGCTCCAAGAGGGAAGTGAGCGCGAAATGAAGCGCACACCACTTCTCTTAGGACGCTAAAATCCAAGAGCGGGGCGGTCGCGGCTGAACGCTGAACAATTTGGAGCACATTGCTAACAGCATCAGAGGCTGCTTCCCTCGCTTAAAGGGAAGGGCCAATGCTGGTGCACAACCTACTTGTCGGCAGTTCTGCGTTGCAAGGCAACCTGCGCGACTGCTGTTACAGCCCCAAACACTCTCACAAAGTGGAGGGCTTGGACATCTTGCAGCAATGAAACGTCAAAAACTTGGAGCAGGCACCAGACTGGTGCAAATAATAAAAGGTTGGCCTACCTGAAAACCATTCCCTTTAATTAGCACTCCCCAAGCGGCCAGTCGAGTCGACAGCGCCTCCTCTTCCTGCTGTTGTTCACGCCCGGCGATACAGCAGGGGGCAGGTGGCACTTTCACATCTGGGGCGATAACAGGGCGCTACGCACTTTATGACGTCACGATCTGCGAGGCGCTAGAGGCCCAGGCAGTAAGAGCACCAGCGCTAAACCAGCACTGAAGTTCGCGGGCATTGCTGCATTCGCCGCGCCCGGTTGCTAACCCCTTAGCGCCCCGTTAGTGCCCCTCCCCCCGGCGCTAACGGGAGGCGCTAACCAACTGAATTTCTACCCCTATAGTTCTGAGCAGAGGCTATGAGGAGATATAAAGAAAGAGCTTGCATTTAAACGAGCCCTTTTCATGATCTCATGATGCGCCAAAGCACTTTGTAACCAATGGAGTATATTTGAAGCGCAGTCACTATTGTAATGCAAGGAAACGGCAGCCAATTTGCAAACAGCTAGGGCCCACAAACAGCAATAAGATAAATGAGCAGATAATTTGTTTTAGTGACACTGACTGAAGGAGAAGTGTCAACCATCATTGGGAGAACGCCCCTGCTCTCGTCAAATAGTACCGCGGGATCTTTTACACCCACCTGAGAGGGCTGGAGGGGGCAAGGTTTAACAGTTCATCTGAAAGATGGAACCTTTGGCAATGCACGGAAGTGTCAGCCTAAATTATGTGCTCAGGTCTCTGGAGTGGGCCTTGGAATCATGACCTTCTGACTGAGAGGCAAGAGTGCTACCACTGACACACATTAATAGAGGTTTTTAAAATGATGAAGCATTTTGATAGAGTGAATAGGGAAAGGCTATTTCCTCCGGTCGGGGAGTCAATGATGAAGGGTCATCAATTTAAACTTATGATTGAGAGCGAGGAGAGAGGTCAGGAGCATTTTCTTTACAGAGTGTTGTTAGAGCATGGAATACATTGCCACAGGGGATGGCTCAGGCAGGAACGACTGCATAATTTAAGGGAAAACTGTAAAAGTATTTGAAACAGATGAAGCTATTGGGATATGGGGAAGAGAACAGGGTAGCGGGATTAGTTTTGGATTGCTTGAGCAAAGAGTATCACAGCCACGTGTTGTAAACCTTTATGGTTCTATGATTTGCAAATAAAAAGATATACAGGCCTGGTGGGAATAGTCAGCACGTGTTTTGGGAGAGGAAAAGCTTTATAAAAAGTTCTTAACAGCAGTTAAACTAATAGGAACAGTGACATTTCAGTTGCCTGCCATTTATGCGTTGTCACTATTAGTTGCCTGAATCTAGCAGGTTTCAAGTTGCAAGGGCTGCAAAATGGTGAGTAGTTAACAGAAAAATCTGCAGATTCATGTGGAGAATTTCTAGTAAGGGCAATAAATGTACAAACTGGATAAACCATAATACAGTATAACCCTCCTGAGCAAAAATGTACAAGGACCTCATGATTAACACAACACAATGCTGATTTAGTGGTCAGGGAAAGATCTGTACAAATATTATTTCCACAGTTAAATTATTGTATTGTTTTAAAAGGGCAAGTTATTCTCAGCTTGTGGTCTAGTCATGCTAACTATCCATGGATAACACATTTATTTAGTTTATATAATTACTTATAAATGTATTTCCCTTGTCGAGCTCCCATTTTGTTAAGCAAAGTGTGAAATGGACAGAGTGAATTGACACGTCCCAAAGTACTGCACAACCAATGAAGTCCTTTTGAATTGTAGTCACTGTTCTAATGTAGGAAACGTGAAAACCAATAAGCACACAGCAAGATCCCACAAACAGCAATGTGATCTGTTTTAGTGATGTTGGTTGAGGGATAACTATTGGCCAGAACTCCTCTGCTCTTCTTTTAATAGTGCCAATTACATCCACCTGAGAGAGCAGATGGGAACTCAGTTTAACATCTCATCCAAAAGGCAGAACCTCCCTCAGTGCTGCAGTGAAGTGTCAGCTGGGATTATGTGCTTATGCCTCCAGTGGGGCCTGAATCCATGACCTTCTGACTCAAAGCAGGAGTACTAACTCTGAGCCAAGGCTGACACCAATTACCATGAGTGGTAAATAATACACCTCACTAACATAAGCATGGGTTAGAGATAGAGCTATAACACTAGAGGACTGATTCTGCAACTTTTCCTATATTACAAACCTATTTGGCTAATCAGCGGGTTAGAAATTTGGCTCCGTAGTGCCCGGTTTTTCGGTGGTACGGGTGACGTTTTGTGTCCAAAATGGCATCCGCGCACATTTCTGGTGCGGGCCGCGCCGGGCGCCATCTTGGTAAAGGCCAAACAAGAGGCATCCTTTACCCCATGTCTGAAGCGGACATTAGGCTATTAACATATGCAAATAAGAGGCCTAACACCTGCTTCTTCTCCCTCTTGCAAATTTGGTTTGTGGCTGAGGCAGTCGCCACCAGTGCTGATTGCCTCCGGGAAAACCAACGCTAAGCAGCATGGAATTTTTTAAAAAGGTAAGTACTTACCATAATCACCGCCGTTTCTGGTACTGAGATCTACCACCTCACTCCCAACTCCGACCTTCAGGCCCCTGGCCCCGATCTCTCCCTGGCCACATCCCCAAGCTCCTAGCACCCCCCTTCCAACAATAGCACTCCCGACCCCCCAACAGTACTGCAGACTGCCACGATCTTCCTACCCAACACCCGACAGCCCTCCGATTGTACTCCCGAAGCCCAGCCGTTCCTCCCCCGTGATCTAACCCAATCACTTACTTGATAATTGGCGCACGAACCTGTGTAGGCTCCGACTGCTGCACCATCTACATGGTAATGAGATCCCAGGCACAAAATCCAGCGCTGCTCGGACCTCCCCATTTGAGCGCGAGCTGTTAGCCTGCAGGTAAGGCGCCAAAAAATGGACGCTACCGAATTTCTAGGCCAATATGTTTCGACACCTGCCAGTTATTGTGATGTTTTTATAAGTCCCAACTGCTTTCATATATTTCTCATACTCTAATTTCCATCAGTTTCTTCTGATACTCTTTGTGTTATCTGTTTGGATGCATTTCCCTTACCTCATGCAATTTATCATCTTTTTCTTGTAACGCTGGGTCAGGTACAATTTCATTCAACTCCTTCTGAATATGCAGTGTAATCAAAATCTCCAGAAAACTGCATTATCTGTCTTATTTTATACTGAGTCTATTCAAAATAATTCCTCTCACGATGCTCCAACACACTGGGGCTGCTTTTGAAGTGGTGCACAAATCGAGTGGGCAGAGCGATCGTAACCCTTGCCCAATGTGGCGGGCAAGAGGCCTGGACCATTTTGATGGTTGGGCCTCATTAGCATGGAAGTGGCAAGCTGCCAACACAAACCGTTCTGGGTGGGGGGCAGGAATTCTAGTGGCCCAGCCATGGAGCCGAGTTGGAAGAATAGCATTAAAGGGGAGGGCCAAGCCAATGATGGATTGTGAGGTGGGGTGGTGTGGGGCGGGGGGGGGGGGGGGGTTGGGGGGAGGGGACATGACATTTACCGTTTGGGAGGATTTTTAATGACGCACAGCAGTTGTGCTCATCCTTCTTCCAAATTATCCTCACCAGGTCTTTATTTGCAGTAACAACAGAAAATGCTGGAAATACTCAGCAGGCCAGGCAGCATCCGTGGAGAGAGAAACAGAGTTAATGTTTCGGGTCTGACCTGAAACGTTAACTCTGTTTCTCTCTCCACGGATGCTGCCTGGCCTGCTGAATATTTCCAGCATTTTCTGTTGTTATTTCAGATTTCCAGCATCCGCAGTATTTTGCTATTGAATTGAAAGAACATACTGTGCTTATGTAAGAGGCAGGAAAGATAAAATGTTGCAAATGAGAATGGCAAAATAATACAGCATGAAAAATGGGGGCAGGGGTTATTGTCTGAAATTGTTGATCCTCAAAAATCCTCAACTCAATTATGCAAGGCAACAATGAAAATGTTTCCACGCAGAGATAGAGGAAAAATTTGGGGGGATAGTCACCCAGCCTCTCATTGTTCCCCTCTTAGGACCACTGATATATGCAGGAAACTTTCGATTTACCGGCACCTAAATAACCAGAAATCTCGGTTAACTGGCAAAATTCAGGAGTAGGTTCAGGTAACTTTTATTACTTTTTTTACTCCATTTGTTGCTGTGCAAGGGTGTGGCTGCAGCTGTTGCTAAGCTACAGAGACGCTTGCAACTTGTGCCCATTGTTCTGAAGCACAGGGTTTGTTGCTTTATACGGAGCTCTCAGCTCCGTATCTTTTACTCTAGCGTTCGGTTATCCGGAATTTTTGATGAACCGGCACCACGTCGGTCCCGTCCGTGCCGGATAAAAAAAAGTTTCCTGTGTGTAGAAGCAGATGACTCTATCATTCAGGTATTAATGTGTGTCATGGAGAGACCTAAAGAGAGGACAGGGGTAGATGAACAGGAAGTACATTTTCTGAATGCGTGCTCTTGGCATACACTTTTTCCCCATCGGGAACACGTATCTGCAAATCAGAGGCTTGCTCTCCTCGATTTTCTGTCCATTAAAATGAATGTATGGCGAATTGTGGGGGGACGACTGCAATTTCCCGATTATGTGCTGCCAGCAAGTGAGGCTCCCCACCAGGAATGCACATATGTAAAATTTGCCTTTGTGTCTCTTCTGTCATTCTGAGAGTGAAACACTGAAGTAAAATCCTGTTAATGTAACTTTATATCCATTGTCAGAAGTGCTCTGATATTACAGTGTGAAATCAACATTACGAGAAAGACCATCAGATTAAAGTTGGACGTTTTCACGGCTTATTGTTCTTCTTTTAGAAGCTTACTTTGTTTCAACTGCTGATTATGCTTTCATTCAAAACACTCTGTGCACTTCATAAATTAGGTCACTTTTAACAGTTGCCAAGTTGTACTCCAGACAAATGATATTAACCACCCATACTAGTGCCAACTTGTTCAATCTCAATGTTTTTAAATGATGTCATCAAAACAAATTTAAGAAAGAAAATGGGAGCGGGATGAGAGACCATGGCCAATATTCCCCCTATGGTGAGCCCCTAATCTGGGGAAGATAGCAAATGGAGGCTCTATCTCTGCCAAACATTCAGGACTAGGAGAGGGAAACCCGCTCTTTTCCTTTATTCCTTGAGTGATGCATATACAAAATAAGAATGGACCAAGAAAACTACAAAACAGCGACAGAAGGAAGCTAAATCTTTCACATGGTCTGAACAAGCTACTATCATATAGCCTCCCATCCAAAAATGTTCATAACTAGCTAGCTGCCTCTCAGATCAATGCTGCAGTTGATGGTTCATCCTCTGACATTTTTTTTTCCATTACCGAAGGGTTCTGTCCTCTCTCCTAATCTGTTCTTCATGTCAGTGATTTACTCCATCATCCAACGCTAAACTCTTTTGCTGATAATTTCACTGTACATTCATAAACTTCCATCAAAATGCTCATAACCCACACTCCTCTCACAGTCCAATGGTTAAATCAATACATCTTCATTTTCTCCTTACTCTTTAATGGAGCAGTAATAATCTTGTATCTTTCAATCCTTTAAAGGCGTACTTTCTACCTGTCTCACAATTTTAACCAAAAACTTTTAACTTTGATGGCTCTGTCTTTGGTCCTGCTTCATCTATTGATATACTTGGCCTATCTCGAGTGACCTCAAGTGGAACTCCCACATCACTTCCATTACTAAAGCTACCTCAAAGAACCTTTTTTTCTTTTATGACAAACACTTCATTTTCCCGATGACTCTTATTTTTCTATGAACTTTAATTCTGTACATATTGCTGCATGTCTCAAGAGACTCATCTATCACCTCTCTTACACTTGTGTGCAGAATACAAGTAAAAGCTGGTCATTTGCCAAGTGATTCCTCTCTCTCACCTCCAACTTCAGATCTCTCCCTCCATCCTAATCCTTGTTTATTTCTATTTTGATCAAAGGTACTGAGATCAGAGTTTCTGAGATTCTTGTCCTTTGTAAGTTCCAGGTACATAATCCTACACACACCTCCTCCCAACATCCTCACTGTACTAAAATGAAGATCTGTCTCTCTGTCTCCTACTCCAGCTCATTCTTTTTCAAGGCCTTACCTTCCTCACTCTTCCTCCTACAATCTTACACAGGATATACAGCACAGAAACAGACCATTCGGCCCAATCAGTCCATGCCGGCGAGCTTTTGAAGGCTTGGCACCACCTAATCCTAACTCCTGTGTTACCTCATCTCTTTTAATCTGATCAGCCTTGGTGTTGTCCTTCATCTAACCTGTTGTCTTCACCCAAGCTACTCAATGTAAAAAAAAAATCCAGGTGTAAGGGATTATTTTCAATATACATTGCTCAACCATCTAAACCAAACAAAAACGAAAATCTCGTGCTTTGCAGAAAAGTTTTTAATGCGGTTCTCACAACCTCCTGGGGAAATGTTATTACGGGCCTCAAACCAAAATGAAATGGGAAGAAAAGAAACGACCTCACAAAACATATAAAACAATAGCTACTTTCTTGGTGTAGCGGGGGGAAGGAACGGGAATGAGAGTTTTTTTTAAGCAGCGAGTTGTTATGATCACGAATGCATAACCTGAAATGGTGGTGAAAGCAGATTCAATAGTAACTTTCAAAAGAGAATTGGATAAATACTCAGAAAAAAAAATGCAGGGCTGTGAGAAAAGAGCTGGGGAAGTGGGACTAACGGGACAGCTTCATCAAAGAGCCATCACAGGCACAATGGGCCCAATGGCCTCCTTCTGTGTTGTATGATTCTCGCTCAAGGAAGGATTTTTTTACACTGCAGAATGGCTCTGGGATATAGCATTTGTTTTCTCTTACTGATTATGTTATTTCTCTTTACTTCATTTATTCTTGCAAATCTTTCCAATAGACAATGGGGTCAATATTATTTTCCCCTCTCTGCTCCACGCCTCACCTGTCTCCAATTCTCCCTCAAGTTCTCTGACACCTCTCTCACCATATTTATCTGCTTCTGATTTTCTTCACCTCTCCCTCCATCCATACATCTGGTTCCATTCTTCATCTAACCTGTTGTATCATTCTCGGTGTCCACTGTTCTTCAGCCTGTGCAGCAGGACAAAGCAGCCCGCTTGATTGGCACCCCATCCACCACCTTAAACATTCACTCCCTCCGCCACCAGCGTACCGTGGCTGCAGTGTGTACCATCTACAAGATGCACTGCAGCAACTCGCCAAGGCTTCTTCAATAGCACCTTCCAAACCCGTTACCTCTACCATCTAGAAGGACAAGGGCTGCAGGCGCACGGGAACACCACCACCTCCCAGTTCCCCTCCACGTCACGCACCATCCTGACTTCGAAATATATCACCGTTCCTTCATCGTTGCTGGGTCAAAATCCTGGAACTCCCTCCCTAACAGCACAGTGGGAGTACCTTCACCACAGGGACTGCGGCGGTTGAAGGCGGCGGCTCACCACCACCTTCTCAAGGGCAATTAGGGATGGGCAATAAATGCTGGCCTTGTCAGCGATGCCAACATCCTATGAATGAATTTTTTTTAAATTCTGTTGCTAGATCAATAAAACAAAGCAAGGGAATGCTGTTAAGAAATAGGACTACCCCAGCCTCCATATTACCGGTAAAGAGTCTTGTAACAGTACAGTATCAATAGGTTCCTTTTTTTGTTTTGCTGGACTAATCCCCCCTCCCCAAAACATTCCTTTGCGTTCCCTTGCTGGAAATGGAGAGAAAAAGGGGAACAGCATTCAATCACTGCACCGGCATCTGATCTTAGCAGCAGAGTCATCAGGGAAATGGGAGGCGTGGGGGAACAGACACGCATGTGAGTGGACAGTGTAAGGTGGGGAATACAACGCCAACATGTTCCTGTAAAGGTCAAGGGTGGGACCAACAAGCAAAGGGAACCTTGGATGACAAGGGATATACAAAAATGCATTAGAAATAAAAGGGGGGCTTTTGGCAGTTACAAAAGACTAAAGACAGAAGAAGCCCTAGAGGAGTATAAAAAGTGCAGGGGCATACTTAAAAAAGAAATTAGGAGGGCGAGGAGGGGCCATGAAATAACACTGGCGAGCAAAATAAAGGAAAATCCTAAGATGTTTTATAAGTATATTAAGGGCAAGAGGATAACCAGGGAAAGGGTAGGGCCCATTAGGGACCAAAGTGGCAATCTGTGTGTAGAGCCAGAGGATGTAGGCGGGGTTTTAAATGAATTTTTTGCATCTGTGTTCACTATGGAGAAAGACGATGCAGACATAGAAATCGGGCAAGGGGACTGTGACATACTTGAACATATTAGCATCGAGAGGGAGGAGGTGCTAGCGGTTTTAGCGGGCCAAAAAGTGGATAAATCCCCAGGCCCGGACGAGATGTATCCCAGGCTGCTGTGGGAGGCAAGGGAGGAGATTGCAGGGGCTCTGACACTAATTTTCAGAACCTCTCTGGCCACAGGGGATGTACCAGAGGACTGGAGAACAGCTAACGTAGTACCATTATTCAAGAAGGGTAGCAGGGATAAACCAGGGAATTACAGGCCAGTGAGTCTAACATCTGTGGTGGGGAAATTATTGGAAAAAATTCTGAGGGACAAAATTAATCTCCACTTGGAGAGGCAAGGATTAATCGGGGATAGTCAGCATGGCTTTGTCAAGGGTAAATCATGTCTAACAAATCTGATCGAATTTTTCGAGGGGGTGACTAGTGGGGTGGATGAGGGAAATGCTGTGGATGTGGTTTACATGGACTTCAGTAAAGCTTTTGACAAAGTCCCACATAGGAGACTGGTCAAGAAGGTAAGAGCCCATGGGATCCAGGGTGCCTTGGCGCGTTGGATCCTAAACTGGCTGAGTGGCAGGAGGCAGAGGGTGATGGTCGAAGGTTGCTTTTGTGACTGGAAGCCTGTGTCCAGTGGGGTACCTCAGGGATCGGTGCTGGGTCCCTTATTGTTTGTGATCTACATAAATGATTTGGATGAGAATGTAAAAGGTATGATCAGTAAGTTCGCAGATGACACGAAAATTGGTGGGGTGGTAAATTGCGAGGAGGAAAGCCTCCGGCTACAGGACGATATAAACGGGTTGGTCAGATGGGCGGAAAAGTGGCAAATGGAATTTAACCCTGAAAAGTGCGAGGTGATGCATTTTGGACGGACAAATAAGGCAAGGGAATACACAATGAGTGGTAGGACCCTAGGAAGTACAGAGGGTCAGAGGGACCTTGGTGTACATGTACATAGATCCCTGAAGGCAGCGGAGCAGGTAGATAAGGTGGTTAAAAAGGCATATGGGATACTTGCCTTCATTAGCCGAGGCATAGAATATAAGAGCAGGGAGGTTATGATGGAGCTGTACAAAACGCTGGTGAGGCCACAGCTGGAGTACTGTGTGCAGTTCTGGTCGCCTCACTATAGGAAGGATGTGATTGCTTTGGAGAGGGTGGAGAGAAGATTCACCAGGATGTTACCTGGGATGGAGCGCCTCAGCTATGAAGAGAGGCTGGACAGGCTGGAGTTGTTTTCCTTGGAGCAGAGAAGGCTGAGGGGGGACCTGATTGAGGTGTACAAAATAATGAGGGGCATAGATAGGGTAGATAAAGAGGAACTTTTCCCCTTAGTGGGGGGGTCAATAACAAGGGGGCATAGATTCAGGGTAAGGGGCAGGAGATTTAGAGGGGATTTGAGGAGGAACTTTTTCACCCAGAGGGTGGTTGGAATGTGGAACTCAATGCCTGAAAGGGTGGTGGAGGCAGGAACCCTCACAACATTCAAGAAGCATTTGGATGAGCACTTGAAATGCCATTGCATACAAGGCTATGGACCAAATGCTGGAAAATGGGATTAGACTGGACAGGGATGGATGGGCGGCGCAGACACGATGGGCCGAAGGGCCTCTTTCTGTGCTGTAAAACTCTATGACTCTATGACTATGACTCTATCGCCAAGGCACTCTGGCGATTGTTGGGGCTATATGATATTGTTGGAGCTGCGGATAAAAGAGGTAGCCTCCGATGCAGTATGGGAGATTTGACAGGTCGAAAGGAAGGAAAATTGGAAGTTGGGTCAATGCACATCACAGCAGTCAGTTACAATAGATGTCTGGGAGCAGGTCCCCCCATCCATCCTCTGCATCAGAAAATGGCGAAAGGTTCACAAGGGGAAGACAAAACTTACAAAACAAATGGGAAAGAGAACGAGTCAATTCGATATATTAAACTTGAAAAATATATTCCAATATTGCCACTAACTCCTGGGACCTGGTCCCAGACATTCATGTAAAACACGACAAGTGTTTTTGTTTGCCTCCTGTTATGTTCAATGGAGAGCTGGGCTTACTCTGCTGGCAGTCTGCAGGGGCTCCCTGCTCCAGTGACTCCCATTCTACAGGGTCGTGTTGCCCACTAGGATCTGTGGCAGATGTTATTCCGGCTGCAGCCCAAGCCTTCTCAATATTTTTGTGCTCTTATTAAGATTACTGAAACTAAAGTAAAAACAATCAACTTGAAATGCAAAACCTGATGAAAGAGTCACAATCGGCGATCATACCATTGAACCTTGGTTTGCAATCATCTCCTCCAGCACTTTTTACATGACAACAATGTTGCCTTGAATATTTACAAAGTGTCAAAAGATTTGATCTTGCAGCTTGTTTAAACAGTAATTTGATTAACAATACATTCATTTGGGATAACCTTGAAGTCTAATAGTATACAACCTTATCACAGCAGTCAGTTACAATAGATGTCTGGGAGCAGGTCCCCCATCCATAAAACATTGAAACATAGAAGATAGGAGCAGGAGTAGGCCATTCGGCCCCTCGAGCCTGCTCCGCCATTCAATGAGATCATGGCTGATCATCCAAACTCAGTACCCTGTTCCTGTCTTCTCCCCATATCCCTTGATCCCTTTAGCCTTAAGAAATATATCTAACTCCTTCTTGAATATATTTAATGAATTGGCCTCAACTGCCTTCTGTGGTAGAGAATTCCACAGGTTCACCACTCTCTGGGTGAAGAAATTCCTCCTCATCTCTGTCCTAAATGGCTTACCCCTTATCATTAGACTGTGACCCCTGGTTCTGGTCTCCCCCGCTATCGGGAACATCCTTCCTGCATCTAGTCTGTCTAGTCCTGTCAGAATTTTATACGTTTCAATGAGATCCCCTCTCATTCTTCTAAACTCCAGCGAGTATAAGCCCAATCTCTCCTCATACGTCATTCCTGCCATCCCAGGTATCAGTCTGGTGAATCTTCGCTGCACTCCCTACATGGCAAGAACATCCTTCCTCAGATAAGGTGACCAAAACTGCACACAATACTCAAGGTGTGGTCTCACCAAGGCCCTGTACAACTGCAGCAAGACATTCTTGTTCCTCTACTCGAACCTTCTCGCTACGAAGGCCAACATACCATTTGCCTTCTTAACCGCCTGCTGCGCCTGCATGCTTACCTTCAGCGACTGGTGCACAAGGACACCCAGGTCTCATTGCACTTCCCCTTCTCCCAATCTATTGCCGTTCAAATAATAATCTGCCTTCCTGTTTTTGCCACCAAAGTGGATAACCTCGCATTTATCCACATTATACTGCATCTTCCATGCATCTGCCCAATCACCCAACCTGTCCAAATCATCCTGGAGTTTCTCGGCATCCTCCTCACAGCACACATGCCCACCCAGCTTTGTGTCGTCTGCAAACTTGGAGATATTACATCTAGTTCCCTCGTCTAGATCATTAATATATATTGTGAATAGCTGGGGTCCTAGGACCGATCCCTGCAGTACCCCACTAGTCACTGCCTGCCGCTCGGAAAAAGACCCGTTTATTCCAACTCTTTGCTTCCTGTCTGCCAACCAGTTCTCTATCCAAGTCAGTACCTTGCCCCCAATCCCATGTGCCTTAACTTTACACGCTAATCTCTTATGCGGGACCTTATCGAAAGCCTTCTGAAAGTCCAAATACACAACATCCACTGGTTCTCCCTTATCCTACCAGTTACATCCTCAAAAAATTCCAGTAGATTAGTCAAGCACGATTTTGTAAATCCATGTTGACGTTGTCCAATCCTGTCACTGTTTTCCAAGTGCTCTGCTATTACATCTTTTAAATAATGGACTCTTAGCATTTTCCCCACTACCGATGTCAGGCTTACCGGTCTATAATTTCCCGTTTTCTCTCTACCACCTTTTTTGAATAGTGGGGTAACATTAGCTACCCTCCAATCCATGGGAACTGTTCCAGAGTCTATAGAATTTTGGAAGATGACCAGCAATGCATCTACTATTTCTAGGGCCACTTCCTTAAGTACCCTAGGATGTAGATTATCAGGCCCTGGGGATTTATCGGCCTTCAATCCCGTCAATTTCCCTAACACCATTTCCCTACAAATACTGATTTCATTCAGTTCCTCCCTCTCATTAGACCCTATGTTCCCCGACATTTTTGGGAGGTTATTTGTGTCCTCCTTTGTGAAGACAGAACCAAAATATGTATTTAATTGGTCAGCCATTTCTTTGTTCCCCATTATAAATTCCCCTGATTCTGACTGCAAGGGACCTATGCTTGACTTCACCAATCTTTTTCTCTTCACATATCTATAGAAGCTTTTACAGTCAGTTTTTATGTTCCCTGCAAGTTTACTCTCATACTCTATTTCCCCCCTCTTAATTAATCCCTTTGTCCTCCTTTGCTGAATCATGAACTGCTCCCAATCCTCAGGTTTACTGCTTTTTCTGGCCGATTTATACGTCCTCTCCTTGGATCTTATGCTATCCCTAATTTCCCTTGTTAGTCACGGTTGATCCTCTGCATCAGAAAATAGCGAAAGGTTCACTTGTTCAAGCTCACTTCTGGTCTCTGAATGATCTTCACTTGCTCATAGCCCAGGGGAGAGAGCAGAGCAGCATGGAGACCCGAGGCAGGCACAAGCACACCTCCTGTCAGCCAATGCAGACCAACTATGAGGCTGGCTGTGAATGGGATCCATAACTTAAAGCAGCCCAGCCTCCTGGCTGATGTAGGAGAACATGGAACCAGGAAGGATGGGGATAATGCAATAAAAATCAAGTTAAAAGTGCAACTCCCATCTTTCCGCCATGTATCAGAAATAGGCAAATCATTAGGGCATGGGGATCATGCAAGGAATTTGATCTCAAGTGACCTGGACTAAAATATTTACAAAGCTGACAGAAACATAAGATTTGATAAGGTCCGGAATGGGAGTAGTTTGATTCCAGGTAACATCTGGGACTGTATTTCCATCTTTCACCAAATGGAAAGCATAAGTACAAAGGTTTAATGTCAGATTTGTTCTCACTGAAGGCGAGTTGAGGCTGCTGGAAAAGGGACTATTTGACGAAAGCTACTTCACTGTTTAGTTTTATGAACTAAACGGATCATGTCCGCATAGCTTCAGATTCTATGCTACCATTCAATATCAATCTCTTTCCGAACCAAACTTCCCCCACCCCAGCAATCGATTACAACACGTGTGCATGCAATTCAATGAAACTTGGAAACCCTCTCCTGGTTTTGGAGAGGCAGGCGGCAGGAACACTGGTGCTCCCTCGCACGGGAAGAGGGCACGTTTGGCCACAGGTGGCCCTGACTGAGCTGGCTGCATGCAGTCGGAGCTGGCACGTTATTGCAATGTGGCGCGCAGTCTGTTCATATCAGTGGGACTTACTCTGTACAGCCACAAAAATAATAGCAACACGGCTCAGACATGCTCGGCAAGGAATTCTTTGAGAAAGGAACCCCCAGTGACTGCACAAGCGATCCGCAGCAGCAATCATCAAAACAAATGACCCCCCCCCCCTAATAATGAACAGTTGGCGGCTGACCTTGATAGGTTTTTAATGCTTTCAATTAATTGGGATAAATATTGTAAATGCAACATTTCAATTTAACCCCAGCCCCCGATTTGAATGGATAGGTCACATTTTTGCATTTTACTCAATGACAGCCCCTGGTATGATCGCACGATTTACAACACCGCTCCTATAACAGGAGCTGAGACATGGGGGAGATAACTTTAAAAAAAATACACTCGGTTACAGGTCGGCTCCCGAGACCCAGCCTGGGGTTTTTTTTTTACCTGACTTGCCCACGCCTGCTCTCCCGAAGACGGCCAGCTTCACCTCGGCACTCTTCGCCATGTCCAGCGAAAGGAGAAAAGCTCGATGTTCAATCAGTCAGCAAAAATAGACCAAGAATAAAATAAACCTTTTCGATCCAAAGTCAAACTTCACCATTTCATTCTAGCTGAAGACCGACCCTCTGTGTGTGTGTGTGTGGGGGGGGGGGGGGGGGGGGTGAGGAGAGAGAGAGAGAATAGGAAGAAGAAAAAAACGTCAAAGTTACTTTCATGTGTAATCACATCAACATCAAAATAAATCTAACAAGATCTTGAAATAATTGCGAGCATTCACCAGGCACTTGACTGCACTTTCAATGTCTGGTGACTGTACCTGTGAGGAGTGTGGCACTTTAAGGAAGCGGTGGGAATGCACTGCATTCACTTCTCACTGCAGATGCTATGGTGAAGCCCCTGTGACTAACGGTATCACTGGATCCCCGGCAGGTAGCAAGCAGTGGCTTTCCACCTTCACCTGGCTTATATCAAACGGTTGCGATTTACAAACCTCCCCCCGTCCAATGTAACGGGGTTCATGAGAGATAATCGCGAGGGTGTCTGCTCCACTCTGCATCCACCAATTCTGTACAGAATGAGGAGAAAATGCTGCATGCCTGCAGTTGGTTGTGAGGGGGGTGGGTGACTCTCACTGGGTCCCAGTCATGCAGCCACCCGCTCCCCAATACAGCGCTCAAGTCAATCAGTCTCCGCGGTCCAGTGTAATTAACTTTCCGCCTCTACCTTTAACTGATCGCCCTTCCTAGAACTGCATGAGGCACAAACACAAACACACACACACACCGGCTGCCGCTGCTCCCATCTGTTCAAACTCCTTTGCCCCTACACGTCTGGTCCGCTGCAACACTCCAGCTCGGGGCAGGACAGTGCGGACTATAAAGGCTGCACAAAATGAAATGGGTTGTCCCCTTAGGTTGCAAACGGAGGGGGGTGGGTGGGTGAGTAGCTGCCAGCGATTCCACCATTCAGGAGAAGAGCGTCTGCCGGCTGGGGTTGGATGTGTCATTGACAGAGAGCGGCGCCTCCTGCAGGAGATCGGCCACAACACGCGGACTGGAGTTCAGGGAAACGTGCACGGGATTAGCATTTCTCCTGTACAGATCAGTTACAACAAACTAAAGTTGGGGTCGGGAGGGTGGAGGAACGCATAGAACATCCTGCCAGATCATAATGAGTCAATTGTTATTTTTACAAAATCAGAAACTTATAAATCTGGATTCAATTGTGAGTTTTCAGCACTAGTTGAAATTTTCAATCAATCACCATTTGCTTTTCTCTGAATTACTGGTACTGGCAGCTGTTTCGTATTGCAGCCTTGGACCAGTGGTTGCACTCTCTCGCCTCTGGGTCAGACGGTTGTGTGTTGAAGTCCCACTCCAGAGACTTGAGTACGTAATGTAGACTGGCACTTCAGTGCAGTACTGACGCGGTGCTACACTGTCAGAGGTGCCGCCTTTCAGATGAGACATTAAAGCGACGTCTGTCCTCTCAGGTGGATGTAAAAGATCCCATGGCTCTCTTTCAAAGAGGAGCAGAGAATTTCTTCCCCTGGCCAACAATATACACACCTCAACTAACATCACTGAAAGAAAACAGATTATTTGGTCATTATCTTATTGCTGTTTGTGGGAGCATACTATGCACAAATTGTGCACAAATTGGCTGCCATGTTTCGATAGGTGCCAGGCTAAATTTGTTAATGGCAAATAATAGGTCTTACTTCAAAGAGTAAGATCTTTGTGCTTTGATAAAAAAAAATTCTTTCAGAATGTATATACAAATTCAAAGAAAGAATAGTAAATTCATGGTTCATCACCAATAAAGCAGAATGTTTAATGATATTTCTGCATTATATTGTCTGGATTCTGTAGTGCTGCTAAACCACTATAGGGGTAATTCCATGAATCCTGTGCATTCAGCAAGAAACCACAGTCACAGGGAGTGCAGGTCAGAGCGTAGCCTACATCCCACACATACTGCTTTCCAAGTGCAGCTCCCCGCTGGGAGTGTTGAGTTAGCCCTTACATCACTGCTGCTGTTTTAGTGCTTGGCTCAGTAATAGCACTGCTGCCACTGAGGCTGAAGGCTGGGAGTCCAAGCCACACTCCAGACACTTGAGCGCATAGGCTGACACTTCAGTGCACTACTGGGGGGGATCCACATTGTTGGAGGAACTGTCTTTCAGGTGAGATGCTAAACTGAGGCTCTAAATGCACTATTTGAGGAGAAAGGGAGTTGTGTCCCTCAACCAATGCCACCAAAACAGAATTACTGGTTGTTAATCGCATTGCTGTTTGTGGAACCTTGCTATTCACAAATTGACTGCTGTGTTTCCCTACATGAGTGGCTGCACTTCAAAAGTATTTCATTAACCGTGCAGTACTTTGGGACAAGCTGAGGATTCAAAAGCCTGTATAAATACAAGTTAATTTGTTCTTTATTTCTTTCCATTCTTTAGCATATCACCATAGGTTACCTTAGATTCCTTATTTTGCTGGAAACACACACAGTTAACAGTAATAATGACTGCTTGAAGCCCAAACATGTAAAATAGAAAATAAGTTAAATAAATACCACTATTATAGGAACACAGGAATGTACAGGATCGGCCAAGGCCTTTTCACTCTATCTGACCGACCCCAGAGAAGCACAGATTGCTCATAACCTTTTCAACATGTTCATCTTTTACTGTCTGGTAAGCAATGGCACAATTTATTGTTTTATTTCAATCTTTATTCCGAACCTTGTTTTCCACTCCTGCTTTATGGCAACAGCAGCAGTGAGGGGCTCGTAAACTGGGATTAGGCTGAAACTGCACAATTTATTTTCATTCTCTACACTATTCCCTGTTGCCTGTCTGATCACAAAAAAAGGGAGAAGAAAATTCTAATGTTGCACTTTTTCAAAATTCTGCTGTTGTCAGTTAGGGTCTGTTAATATCTGATTAATGAGCTTTTAGGGAAAGAGGCAGCAGTTTTCCACTGGCGGAGATTAAAACTACCATGTGGCAATTAGCTCACCCACTCAGCTATAGTTAATTCAGTGACAGAGCAAATACATTCTTTGACAGAGTATCTGTTCAGCATGGATTTTGTCGCAACTGCTACACTAACTGGTTCAGCGTTGCTGTTGGTAAGAGACAGTTGTCCAGGGATGCAGCACTACCCCACAAAATACCCCTGAATAATAAACATCAACCCACCAAATACCCCTACAGAATAAACATCAACCCCACCAAATACCCATAGACAGTAAACATCAGCCCCTCGAAATACCCCAGAGAGTAAAAATCAGCCCCTCCAAATACCCCTAGGGAATAAACATCAACTCCTACAAATACCCCTGGAGAATAAACATCAACGCACCAAATACCCCTGGAGAATAAACATCAACCCCACCAAATACCCCTGGAGAATAAACATCAGCCCCACCAAATACCCCTGGAGAATAAACATCAGCCCCTACAAATACCCCTGGAGAATAAACATCAACCCACCAAATACCCCTGGAGAATAAACATCAGGCCCACCAAATACCCCTGGAGAATAAACATCAACCCCACCAAACACCCCTGGAGAATAAACATCAACCCACCAAACACCCCTGGAGAATAAACATCAACCCCACCAAATACCCCGGGAGAATAAACATCAACACCACCAAATACCCCTGGAGAATAAACATCAACTCCACCAAATACCCCTGGAGAATAAACATCAACCCACCAAATACCCCTGGAGAATAAACATCAACTCACCAAATACCCCTGGAGAATAAACATCAGGCCCACCAAATACCCCTGGAGAATAAACATCAACTCACCAAATACCCCTGGAGAATAAACATCAACCCACCAAACACCCCTGGAGAATAAACATCAACCCCACCAAATACCCCTGGAGAATAAACATCAACCCCACCAAATACCCCTGGAGAATAAACATCAACTCCACCAAATACCCCTGGAGAATAAACATCAACTCCACCAAATACCCCTGGAGAATAAACATCAATCCACCAAATACCCCTGGAGAATAAACATCAACCCACCAAATACCCCTGGAGAATAAACATCAACTCCACCAAATACCCCTGGAGAATAAACATCAACTCCACCAAATACCCCTGGAGAATAAACATCAAACCCACCAAATACCCCTGGAGAATAAACATCAAACCCACCAAATACCCCTGGAGAATAAACATCAACCCACCAAATACCCCTGGAGAATAAACATCAACCCCACCAAATACCCCTGGAGAATAAACATCAACCCCACCAAATACCCCTGGAGAATAAACATCAACCCACCAAATACCCCCGGAGAATAAACATCAGGCCCGCCAAATACCCCTGGAGATTAAACATCAACTCCACCAACTACCCCTGGAGAGTAAATATTGGCTCCATCAAATATTGGGCCTTTCCCCCCCCCCCGCCACTTGCTTCAAGTGAAGTCATTCCTGCCGTTACCTCTGGCTGACTTCCATGGTGGACCCGGAGAGTGACATCAACAGGACGGATGAGAACACAGACCCTGCCCCCTCCCTGTAATTTGTATGTTGTGGTTAGGGAAGGAACAGCCAACAGTGGTCCCAGTAGGGCAAATTGCAGTTGGGGCAGTGAGATGGAGGTGGTGGTCCTCATTTCACAATGTTGCCCCGTTTTCCACTGCTTTTCTATACAATTTTAGATGACATAGCAGAGTGAAATCCACCTCCAAAACTCAGATGTGTATTACATTTATAATTCAAATCGTGGATCTATAAAAATCTACAAATGGCCCTGTTAGTTAATCAGACTGCACAAATTCTCGGCCTTACAGTTGCCTCTCTCCAGAGATAGATCAACTTCCTTCAATATTTATTAATGAATTTCAATGAAATTGAAACATGGGAGATGAGTTGGAGAGACCTTCCGCAGCAATCGTACACATCCTGGACTTGCACATGGTTGATTTCATCATGTACAGGAATAGATCCACCAAGAGGTTGCCCAGCGGACCGAGTGACCAGAAATTGAGGAGAAGCCCCTTTAAATAGGTGACAGTAGGTGTTTAGCAGCAAATGCATGACCTAACGTTGAAAGTGTTTCAGCAGTCTTAATGTCAATGACCTATAAAATCAGTCAGCTCATAGCGCTGAAACTTTGTGCTTCATATTTCTAACTTTATAGCAAAAAAATGTATTAGGTCCTGTAGTCTTTAAAACCTGGTCAGTGTTTAATATCCAGCATTTCAAAGTAAGATTGGTCATGCAGCACAAGACTACATTCAGTCCAGAAAGCAGATTAATGTAAGTCAAGTATATTGTTAATCCTCGGGATATGAAGTTCTGCAATGGCAGATTAAAGAAAAGCTACAGCTTCTAGATCACAGGAGACAAGGTTTTTGGGAACTGTTGTTTAACCACCAAGGGGGAAGTGATTCTATAAATTCGTAACAGCATCAGGCGGACACTGATGGATTGGGAAAATCGTTAAATGATACCAGAAGAGTGCAACGATATGTAACTGACTGCACAGCCTAGATAAATCTAGTTATGTATATCCATCGCCCAAACTAATCCCCATCATAAATTTAATATCTTTTAATGTCTTTTGTACACATGCTACTGTCTTCACCTTGGTAACAGTTTCACATTTCACTAAAGGATTTTGCAGAGTACAGTGAGAAAATGAGTAGAACCGGGATTGAGAGATATGGGTTTTCAATCTGAAAATGCAATTGATAATACTCATTCTTCCAAAGTGAAAGATCTACCTCGCTTATTTGAGCAGTTATATGCATTCTGAATGTGATATTATCTATTCTACAACCTTAATTATTCCCATCTCCCATCTGAATCTGTATTGCAGCAAAACATATCAACTGGTGGTATTTAGATGATAGAGGAAGCATTTCAGCCTCTCAAATGAGGCGTGCATATCTTCCCATCTGGTCAATGTGTCCCTGAGGAACTCTGGAAAATAGCACAGTTCTAGAATGTTGTGTAGCCACCGAAGTTGAACCAGGAGACATTTTTGGAAACTTACCCCCACCCTGTTGAATGTTACCCCTCCACCCCATTGAAACTTACCCCCATCCCATTGAAACTTACGCCCCACCCCATTGAAACTTACCCCCACCCCATTGAAGCTTCCACTGCACCCCATTCAAACTTACCCCCACCCCATTCAAACTTACCCTCCACCACATTGAAACTTAACCCCAACCCATTGAAACTTCCTCCCCACCCCATTGAAACTTACCCCACCCCAATGAAACTTACCCCTCACCCATTGAAACTTACCGCCACCCCATTGAAACTTACCCCCATCCCATTGAAACTTACCCCCACCCCATTGAAACTTATCCCCACCCCATTGAAACTTATACCCACCCCATTGAAACTTACCCCCACCCCATTGAAACTTACAACCCACCCCATTGAAACTTAACCCCACCCCATTGAAACCTACTCCCCACCCCATTGAAAATTACCCCCCACCCCAATGAAACTTACCCCCCACCCCATTGGAACTTACCCCCACCCCATTGAAACTTACTTCCCACCCCAATGAAATTTACACCCCACCCCATTGAAACTTACCCCCCACTCCATTGAAACCTAGCCCCCACCCCATTGAAACTTACCCCCATCCCATTGAAACTTATCCCCCACCCCATTGAAACTTACCCCCCACCCCATTGAAACTTACTCCTCACCCCATTGAATCTTACCCACCAACCCATTGAAACTTACCCCCACCCCATTGAAACTTACCCCCCACCCCATTGAAACTTACCCCCACCCCATTGAAACTTACCCTCACCCCATTGAAACTTACTCCCACCCCATTGAAACTTACCCGCTCACCCCATTGAAACTTACACCCACCCCATTGAAACTTACCCCCCACCCCATTGAAACTTACCACCAACCCATTGAAACTTACCCTCCATCCCATTGAAACTTACTCCTCACCCCATTGAAACTTACCCCCACCCCACTGAAACTTACCCCTCACCCCATTTGAAACTTACCCCACCCCATTGAAACTATCCTCCACCCCATTGAAACTTACTCCTCATCCCATTGAAACTTACTCCTCACCCCATTGAAACATACCCCACCTCATTGAAACTTACCCCCACCCCATTGAAAATTACCCCCACCACATTGAAACTTACCCTCACCCCATTGAAACTTACTCCCCATCCCATTGAAACTTACCACCCACCCAATTGGAACTTACCCCCACCCCATTGACACATACCCCCTGACGTAATAAAACTCACTACGCACTTGGTTTGAGTATAAAGCAAGGCTTTAATCAACTTGTTTCAGAACATGGAGGTCTAGTTGTACTTCAGCAGTTCCTTGTCTTACAAAATGTCCCTGGAAAGCTGGGGCCGACGCCCGAGTATTTATACTCCTTGGACTGCGCCACCAGCTGGCCGTCCAGCATTATTTCACGAGTAGTTTCTTGATGAATGATGAGATATATAACATTCTTCCTGCCGAAAAGATTTGGAAGTCCGACGACTTCCTCTTAGCGGATTAGGCGGACAACGAATAGCCACAGTCTTTTAGATTTTTGTTTATGATTAAAAGGCACGTCTCCCTGGACCGTGTCTTGGTCCCTGGGCCGCTTGATCCGTACCGGTGGATCGACAGGGCCCGTGTTACTCTGATCGACCTGAGGGAGGCTGGGGACATTGTGGCTCCGGGTGTGGGTCCCCACAGGCGCAGAACTGGCTTCATCCTGTTGGATAGCCGGGGATTGACCGGCATCCTGGCCTCGGGTGGCCATCCCACGGAGAGCGCTCGGCTCCCCGAGTGGATCCGGTGGGGCAGCTGGCAGATCTCTCGATGCGCCAGGTAGGGCGTCATCTTCGGGGGAGCGCAGAGTGTCGGCATCATCCCCGTGGGTCCCTCTATCAGTTGGGTCCGTGGAACCGGCCGGACAGGGAGCCAAGTCCCGGAGCGAAACGGTGGATTCCCGGCCATCAGGGTACCGCATGTGTGCGTACGTGGAGTTGACGTCCGTGAGTTCTACCTCGTCGATGAGAGGATCATTTTTAGATGATTGGACGAATCTTTGGAGCAGCACGGGGCCGGGAGCTGCCAACCATGACGGTAGAGATGTCCCATGGGTGGAGCGGCGCTGGAAGCTGAAGAATCGCTCATGAGGTGTGACATTGGTAGACGTAGAAAGGAGAGACCTGATGGAATGCAACACGTGAGGGAGCATAGTTTCCCACTGCTGATCTGGTAGGTTGCGTGACCTCAGCGCAAGACGAACAGCATTCCAAATGATAGCGTTATATCTCTCAACCTGTCCGTTACTGATGGGATGGTACGGTGTTGTTTTACTTGTGGCGATTCCCCGTTGGGAGAGATAACTTTTGAGTTTGCTTGACATGAAGGAGAGACCCCGATCAGAGTGGATGAAATTGGCCGTACCGCAAAGGGAAAAGACTTGATCAAGGCATTTGATCACTGTGGAAGTAAGCATATTGGGACAGGGGAAAGCAAAGGGAAAGCGTGAATATTCGTCCACCATAGTCAGTAAGTAGGTGTTTCGCGTTGAGGAGGGCAATGGCCCTTTAACGTCAATGCTGAGTCGCTGCATAGGCTGCATAGCGTGTATGAGCGAGCCATCCGATGGACGGAAGAATTGCGGATTTAATTCCGCACAAATTCTACAGGAGGAGCACGTTCTTTTCACATCTTCCGTAGAAAATGGGAGATTTTTAGATCGCACAAAGTGCAACATACGGGTAACGCCAGGATGGCATAAGTCAGTATGAAGATCCGCCAGAGTTGAAGTTGACATAGAAGAGCAGAATGTCCGCGTGAGGGTATCCGGGGCTACATTCTCTTTGTCGGGTCGATAATGTATGGTGTATCCTAAGGCGGCCAATTCCATCCTCCAGAGTTGTATTTTGTTATTCTTGACCTTAGTGCATTTCCTGTTATCCAGCATAAAGGCCAATAAGCGCTGATCGGTTATAAGTGTGAAATGGCGACGAGCGAGAAAATTACTCCATTTACGTACTGCTTCGATGATGGCCGTAGCCTCCTTCTCGACAGGAGGATAATGGAGCTCGCTACCCTGCAAAGTTCTGGACAGAAATGCAACGGGTCGACCACCTTGATTCAAGGTAGCAGAGATCGCCACATCCAATGCATCGCACTCGACCACGAAAGGAAGATTTTCATCAATGGAACGAAGCGTGGCTTTTTCCAGTTGTCGCTTGAGGAGGTTGAAAGCTGAAATAGCCGTTGCCTCCAACGGAAATGACTGCGTGAAGCAGGGGCTGGATCTTGTCGGAGAAGTGGGGTATCCATTTCGCATAATAGGCGAACATGCCGAGTGCCCGACGAAGAGAGCCAAGATTCGTAGGGGGAGGGAGCTCCTGAAGCGGACGAAGTCGCTCCGGATCCGGTTTGATGACACCGTTGCCCACCCAGTAGCCAAGGATGTTGACTGATGGAACTGATTTCACAGATTTGGACTCATTTAAGGTTAAATTGCTACGACGGAGAACGTCAAAAAATTTCTGGAGGTTGGCATCATGCTCCTTCTGGTTATGACCAGCAATGGTGATATTATCCAGATATGGAAAAGTGTCCGTTAAGTTCTCTTGTTTGACTAGGCTATCCATTGCCCGCTGAAAGACGGCCACCCCATTGGTGACCCCAAATGGAAGGCGACAAAACTGGTAAAGCCGACCATTGGCCTCAAAGGCCGTATACTTCTTGTCAGAGTCCTTTAATGGCACTTGATGATATGCGCTCTTTAAGTCAAAAGTTGAAAATACCTTGTAGTTGGCAAGGTTATTGACCATGTCATCGATACGTGGTAGTGGGTAGGCATCCAAGTCGGTATACTGGTTAATAGTTTGCGAGTAATTGATGCAAAGATGTTTCTTATGTTGCTTCAGAGGATTTTTAACAACAATGACTTGAGCCCGCCAGGAAGATGAACATGGCTCAATGATACCATCAGCTAGAAGGCGAGAGATTTCTGTCTCGATAAAGGATCGATCATCTTGGCTAAAACGTCGTGATTTATTGACTATGGGCTTACATTGGGGGGAAAGATTGGCAAACAAGGAGGGCTCATCGAGCAAAGCCGCCGAAAGCGCACACAACGGTACTTTGGAAATAGCAAGCTCCGGCTTTGACCCTCCAAACTCAAAAGTGAGTCTTTTGTGTTGTTTCTGGAAATCCTGTCCCAGGAGCACATCACTGCATAGGTTCTTGAGCACCCCGAGCTTGGTGGAGAAATAAGTGCGGCCATTGAGAATAAGGTCGACATGACAAAAGCCAGAAGAATTGGTGGTCAGTGTCATCAGAGCCATTGCAATTTCCCTGTCCGAGAGGTAAATACGCAGTTTTAACTTACTGACAGCCTGCTCACTAATGAAGCTGTCAGAGCTGCAAGATTCGATTAGTGCACTCAAAATGTGTCCATTTACCGAAAACTTCGTGGCTGCATGGGACAGACTTTGGGGAAAAACAGCAGTGATGGGAGGAGGGGCAGTTTTACCCTTGATAGCTGTAACCTTAGTAGTGGTTCTTGGGGGAGGAGCAGTTTTATAAATAGTAGCTGCAAAACTAACAGGAGCTCTCGACTAGTATACCTTAGAAAAGTGGCCTTTCTTACTAACAGCAGCTCTTTACTGGCATACATTAGAAAAGTGACTTTTCTTGCTGCAATGATTGCAGGTCACGTTACGAGCAGGACAAAATTTCCTATAATGGAACGCACCTCCACAGAAGAAGCACTTCCTTCCAGATTGCCAAGATGCCGCTAGGGCAGGGTCATCATCAGTGTAGGTTTCTAGGGTAGGGTTGTCATCAGCCGGGTTGGAGTCGTCATCCGTGAGGGCTTCTGCCCGAGGCCTATCAAAAGAGTCACTAAAAGTGATAGCAGCAGCCCGTGCACGTGGTGAAAGATAGGTGTCTGCATTCCTCTTTGCTAAGTCCAGAGAACATGCCTGGTCATAAGCAGCCTGTAACTTGAGGGTTTTATTCTCCAACAGACGCTGACGTATGAAGGGAGACGCAATCCCATTAATAAAGGAATCACGAATTAACTCCTCCTGGTACTGCTCAGCTGTAACAGCTTTAAGATTACAATCCTTGCTGAGCCTGCGAAGTTTCTGAAGAAATTCGTCAAGTGATTCCCCGGGTTGCTGTCGAGTTGTGGCCAGTAGATGCCGAGCAAAAATTTCATTTGGGGACTTGACATATAGCTGCTGTAGTATTTGGATAGCGGCATCATAATCTACACAGTCTTCGATATAATCAAACACATGAGGGGATACATAATTAGCAAGCATTTGTAACTTGTTAGGAACAGTCTCACCACATTCCTCAAGGAAGTTGCTAAAGGTACGATACCAGTGTTTCCATACCGTAGCGGCTGTAAGTGAATTCGGGTCCAGGTTGAGACGGCTGGGTCTGAGTAGTTTCTCCATGATGGATCGATTACTTGTCTGAGTTCCCTTCTACGGTTCAAGTCGTAGCTGGCTGTTCCCAAATCACCCAAAGTGTGGAGTCGATTTCAAGTTGATTAAATTGACGTAATAAAACTCACTACGCACTTGGCTTGAGCATAAAGCAAGGCTTTAATCAACTTGGTTCAGAACATGGAGGTCTAGTTGTACTTCACTAGTTCCTTGACTTACAAAATGTCCCTGATAAGCTGGAGCCGACGCCCGAGTATTTATATTCCTTGGACGGCGCCACCAGCTGGCCGTGCAACGTTATTTCACGATTAGTTTCTTGATGAATGATGAGATTTATAACACCCCCCAGCCCATTGAAACTTATTCCCCACCCCATTGAAACTTACCCTCACCCCATTGAAACTTACCCCCACCCCATTGAAACTTACCCCCACCCCATTGAAATTTACCCCCACCCCATTGAAACTTACCCCCACCCCATTGCAATTTAGCCCCCACCCCATTGAAACGTACCCCTCACCCCATTGAAACTTACCCCTCACCCCACTGAAACTTAACCCCACCCCATTGAAACTTACCCCTCACACCATTGAAATTTACCCCTCACCCCATTGAAACTTACAACTCATCCCATTGAAACTTGCCCCCACCCCATTGAAACTTACCCCCACCCCATTGAAACTTACTCCTCACCCCATTGAAACTTACTCCTCACCCCATTGAAATTTACCCCTCACCCCATTGAAACTTACCCCCACTCCATTGAAACTTACCCCTCACCCCATTGAAATTTACCCCTTACCCCATTGAAACTTACCCCCACCCCATTGAAACTTAATCCTCACCCTGTTGAAACTTACTCCTCACCCCATTGAAACTTAACCACAATCCATTGAAACTTACACCCACCCCATTAAAACTCACCCCCACCCCATTGAAACTTAGCCCCACCCCATTGAAACTTACCCCCCACACCATTGAAACATACACCCACCCCATTGAAAATTAGTCCCACCCCCATTGAAACTTACTCCCCACACCATTGGAACTTACTCCTCACCCCGTTGCAACTTACTCCCCACCCCATTGAAACTTACTCCTCACCCCATTGAAACTTACCACCCACCCCATTGAAACTTACTCCTCACCCCATTGAAACTTACCCCCCAACACATTGAAATTTACACCCCACCCCATTGAAACTTACTACTCACTCCGTTGAAACTTACTCCTCACCCAATTGAAACTTACTCCCACCCCATTGAAACTTACTCCGCACCCCATTTAAACTTACCCCCACCCCATTGAAACTTACTCCTCACCCCGTTGAAACTTATTCCTCACCCCATTGAACCTTACTCCTCACCCCATTGAAACTTACTCCTCGCGCCATTGAATTTTAACCACAATCCATTGAAACGTACCCCTCACCCCATTGAAACTTACCCACACCCCATTGAAACTTACCCACACCCCACTGAAACTTAAACACCACCCCATTGAAATTTACTCCCACCCCATTAAAATTGAAACTTCCCCACACCCCATTGAAACTTACCCCCTCACCCCATTGAAACTTACCCCCGACCTCATTGAAACTTACCCCCGACCCCATTAAAACTCACCCCCCTCCCCAATGAAACTTAACCCCACACAATTGAAACTTACCCCCACCCCGTTGAAACTTAGCCCCACCGCATTGAAACTTACTCCCCACCCCATTGAAACTTACTCCCCACCCCGTTGAAACTTACTCCCCACCCCATTGAAACTTACTCCCCACCCCATTGAAACGTACTCCTCACCACTTTGAAACATACCCCCACCCCATTGAAACTTCACCCCCACCCCATTGAAACTTACTCGCTCACACCATTGAAACTTAACCCCAATCCATTGAAACATACACCCACCCCATTGAAACTTACCCCCACCCCATTGAAACTTACCCCCTACCCATTGAAACTTACCCCACACCCCATTGAAACTTACTCCCCACCCTATTGAAACTTACCACCCACCCCATTGAAACTTACCCCTCACCTCATTGAAACTTACTCCCAACCCATTGAAACTTACTCCCACCCCATTGAAACTTACTCCCCACCCCATTGAAAACATACCCCCACCCCATTGAAACTTACCCCCACCCCATTGAAATTTACCCCTCACCCTATTGAAACTTACCCCCACCCATTGAAACTTACCCCCAACCTATTGAAACTGACTACTGACCCCATTGAAACTTACACCCCACCCCATTGAAACTTACCCCCCACCCCATTCAAACTTACTACTCACCCCATTGAAACTTATTCCTCACCCAATTGAAACTCACTCCCACCCCATTGAAACTTACTCCGCACCCCATTGAAACTTACCCCCACCCCATTGAAACTTACTCCTCACCCCGTTGAAACTTATTCCTCACCCCATTGAAACTTACTCCGCACCCCATTGAAACTTACCCCCACCCCATTGAAACTTACTCCTCACCCCGTTGAAACTTATTCCTCACCCCATTGAAACTTACCCTCACCCCATTGAAACTTACTCCCCACCCTATTGAAACTTACCCCTCACCCAATTGAAACCTACCCCCACCTCATTGAAACTGACCCCTCACCCCATTGAAACTTACCCCCACCCCATTGAAACTTACCCCACACCCCATTGAAACTTACTACTGAGCCCATTGAAACTTACCCCCCACCCGATTGAAACTTAGCCCCACCCCATTGAAACTTACTCCCGACCCCATTGAAACTTACCCTCAGCCCGTTGAAACTTGCTCCTCACCCCATGGAAACTTACCCCTCACCCCATTGAAACTTACTCCCCAGCCCATTGAAACTTACTCCTCACCCCATTGAAACTTTCCCCCCACCCCATTGAAACTTACCCCCCACCCCATTGAAACCTACCCCCCACCCCATTGAAACTTACTCCTCACCCCATTGAAACTTACCCTTCACCCCATTGAAACTTACCCCCCAACCCATTGAAACTTACCCCACACCCCATTTAAACTTACCCCTTACCCCATTTAAACTTACACCTCACCCCATTGAAACTTACCCCCACCCCATTGAAACTTACTCCTCACCCCTTTGAAACTTACTCCCACCCCATTGAAACTTACTCCCCACCCTATTGAAACTTACCCCTCACCCCATTGAAACTTACCCCCACCTCATTGAAACTGACCCCTCATCCCCTTGAAACTTACCCCCCACGCCATTGAAACTTACTCCCACCCCATTGAAACTTACCGCCTACCCCATTAAAACACACCCCCAGCCCATTGAAACTTACCCTCACCCCATTGAAACTTACTCCCCACCCCATTGAAATTTACCCCACCCCAATGAAACTTACCCCCACCCCATTAAAACACACCCCCAGCCCATTGAAATTTACCCTCACTCCATTGAAACTTACTCCCCACCCCATTGAAATTTACCCCCCACCCCAATGAAACTTACCCCCACCCCATTGAAACATACTCCTCAACCCATTGAAACATACTCCTCACCCCATTGAAACTTAACCACCATCCATTGAAACGTACCCCCAACCCATTAAAACTTACCCCCTCACCCCATTGAAACTTACCCCCACCCCATTGAAACATACCCCCACCCCATTGAAACTTACTCCCACCCCATTGAAATTGAAACATACCCCCCACCCCATTGAAACTTACCCCCACCCCATTGAAACTTACTCCCCACCCCATTAAAATTGAAACATACACCCCACCCCATTGAAACTTACCCCCACCCCATTGAAACTTACCCCCACCCCATTGAAACTTACTCCCACCACATTGAAATTGAAACTTACCCCCACCCCATTGAAACTTACCCCCACCCCATTGAAACTTACTCCCACCCCATTGAAATTGAAACTTACCCCCACCCCAATGAAACTTACACCCACCCCATTGAAACTTACCCCCACCCCATTGAAACGTACTCCTCACCCCATTGAAACATACTCCTCGCCATCCATTGAAACGTACCCCCCCCAGTGAAACTTACCCCCTCACCCAATTGAAACTTACCCCCACCCCATTGAAACTTACCCCCACCCCATTGAAAATTACTCCCACCCCATTGAAATTGAAACATACCCCCCACCCCATTGAAACTTACCCCCACCCCATTAAAACTCACCGCCACCCCATTGAAACTTACCCCCACATTGAAAATTACCCCCTACCCCATTGAAACTTACCACCACCCCATTGAAACTTACTCCCGACCCCATTGAAACTTACCCTCAGCCCGTTGAAACTTGCTCCTCACCCCATGGAAACTTACCCCTCACCCCATTGAAACTTACTCCCCACCCCATTGAAACTTACTCCTCGCCCCATTGAAACTTTCCCCCCACCCCATTGAAACTTACCCCCCACCCCATTGAAACCTACCCCCCACCCCATTGAAACTTACTCCTCACCCCATTGAAACTTACCCTTCACCCCATTGAAACTTACCCCCCAACCCATTGAAACTTACCCCACACCCCATTTAAACTTACCCCTTACCCCATTTAAACTTACCCCTCACCCCATTGAAACTTACCCCCCACCCCATTGAAACTTACTCCTCACCCCTTTGAAACTTACTCCCACCCCATTGAAACTTACTCCCCACCCTATTGAAACTTACCCCTCACCCCATTGAAACTTACCCCCACCTCATTGAAACTGACCCCTCATCCCCTTGAAACTTACCCCCCACGCCATTGAAACTTACTCCCACCCCATTGAAACTTACCGCCTACCCCATTAAAACACACCCCCAGCCCATTGAAACTTTCCCTCACCCCATTGAAACTTACTCCCCACCCCATTGAAATTTACCCCACCCCAATGAAACTTACCCCCACCCCATTAAAACACACCCCCAGCCCATTGAAATTTACCCTCACCCCATTGAAACTTACTCCCCATCCCATTGAAATTTACCCCACACCCCAATGAAACTTACCCCCACCCCATTGAAACATGCTCCTCAACCCATTGAAACATACTCCTCACCCCATTGAAACTTAACCACCATCCATTGAAACGTACCCCCAACCCATTAAAACTTACCCCCTCACCCCATTGAAACTTACCCCCACCCCATTGAAACATACCCCCACCCCATTGAAACTTACCCCCACCTCATTGAAAATTACCCCCACCCCATTGAAACTTACTCCCACCCCATTGAAACTTACCCTTCACCCCATTGAAACTTACCCCCACCCCATTGAAACATACCCCCACCCCATTGAAACTTACTCCCCACCCCATTGAAACTTACTCCTCACCCCATTGAAACTTACCACCTGCCCCATTGAAACTTTCCCCTCACCCCATTGAAACTTACCCCTCACCCCATTTAAACTTACCCCTCATCCCATTTAAACTTACCCCTCACCCCATTGAAACTTACCCCCCACCCCATTGAAACTTACTCCTCACCCCTTTGAAACTTACTCCACACCCCATTGAAGCTTACTCCTCAACCCGTTGAAACTTACTCCACACCCCATTGAATCTTAACCACAATCCATTGAAACGTATCCCCACCCCATTGAAACTTACTCCTCAACCCGTTGAAACTTACTCCTCACCCCATTGAATCTTAACCACAATCCATTGAAACGTATCCCCACCCCATTGAAACTTACCACTCACCCCATTGAAACTTACCCCCACCCCACTGAAACTTACCCCCACCCCATTGAAACTTATCCCCCACCCCAATGAAACTTACTCCCACCCCATTGAAATTGAAACTTACCCCCATCCCATTGAAACTTACCCCCTCACCCCATTGAAACTTACCCCCGACACCATTAAAACTCACGCCCCACCCCATTGAAACTTACCCCCACACCATTGAAACTGAACCCCACCCCATTGAAACGTACTCCCACCCCATTGAAACTTACCCCCACCCCATTGAAACTTACCCCCACCCCATTGAAACTTACACCCACTCCATTGAAATTTACCCGCACCCCATTGAAACATATCCCCCACACAATTGAAACTTACTCCCACCCCATTGAAATTGAAACTTACCCCCATCCGATTGAAACTTACCCCCTCACCCCATTGAAACTTACCCCCGACCCCATTAAAACTCACGCCCCACCCCTTTGAAACTTAGCCCCACACCATTGAAACTTAGCCCCACCCCATTGAAACTTAGCCCCACCCTATTGAAACTTACTCCCCACCCCATTGAAACTTACTCCTCACCCCATTGAAACATACCCCCACCCCATTGAAACTTAACCCCCACCCTATTGAAACTTACACCCTCACCCCATTGAAACCTAACCCCAATCCATTGAAACGTACACCCACCCCATTGAAACTTAACCCAACCCATTGAAACTTAACCCAACCCATTGAAACGTACACCCACCCCATTGAAACTTAACCCAACCCATTGAAACTTGACCCCACCCCATTGAAATTTACCCCCTCACCCCATTGAAACTTACCCCGCACCCCATTAAAACTCACCCCCACCCCATTGAAACTTACCCTCACGCCGTTGAAAGTTACTCCCCACCCCATTGAAACTTACCCCCACCCCATTGAAACTTACCCCCACCCCATTGAAACGTACTCCTCACCCCATTGAAACATACTCCTCACCATCCATTGAAACGTACCCTCACCCCATTGAAACTTACACCCACCCCATTGAAACTTACCCCCACCCCATTGAAACTTACTTCCACCCCATTGAAATTGAAACATACCCCCCACCCCATTAAAACTCACCACCACCCCATTGAAACTTACCACCACCCCCTTGAAACTTAGCCCCACCCCATTGAAACTTACTCCCGACCCCATTGAAACTTACTCCCCACCCCATTGAAACTTACTCCCCACCCCATTGAAACTTACTCCCCACCCCATTGAAACTTACTCCCCACCCCATTGAAACTTACTCCTCACCCCATTGAAACTTTCCCCCCACCCCATTGAAACTTACCCCCACCCCATTGAAAGTTACCCCCCACCCCATTGAAACTTACTCCCCACCCCATTGAAACTTACTCCTCACCCCATTGAAACTTACCACCCATCCCATTCAAACTTAACCCTCACCACATTTAAACTTACCCCTTACCCCATTTAAACTTACCCCCCACCCCTTTGAAACTTACTCCCACCCCATTGAAGCTTACCCCCCACCCCATTGAAACTTACTCCTCACCCCATTGAAACTTACCACCCATCCCATTCAAACTTAACCCTCACCACATTTAAACTTACCCCTTACCCCATTTAAACTTACCCCCCACCCCTTTGAAACTTACTCCCACCCCATTGAAGCTTACCCCCCACCCCATTGAAACTTACTCCTCAACCCGTTGAAACTTACTCCTCACCCCAATGAATCTTAACCACAATCCATTGAAACGTACCCCCACCCCATTGAAACTTACCACTCGCCCCAATGAAACTTACTCCCACCCCGTTGAAATTGAAACTTACCCCCCATCCCATTGAAACTTACCCCCTCACCCCATTGAAACTTACCCCCGACACCATTAAAACTCACGCCCCACCCCATTGAAACTTACTCCCACCCCATTGAAACTTACTCCCACCCCATTGAAACTTACTCCCCACCCCATTGAAACTTACTCCTCACCCCATTGAAACTTACCCCCACCCCATTGAAACTTACTCCTCACCCCATTGAAACTTACTCCTCACCCCATTGAAACTTACCCCCACCCCATTGAAACTTACTCCCCACCCCATTGAAACTTACTCCTCACCCCATTGAAACTTACCCCCACCCCATTGAAACTTACCCCCACCCCATTGAAACATACCCCCACCCCATTGAAACTTACCCCCACCTCATTGAAAATTACCCTTCACCCCATTGAAACTTACCCCCACCCCATTGAAACTTACTCCCCACCCCATTGAAACTTACTCCTCACCCCATTAAAACTCACCCCCACCCCATTGAAACTTACCCTCACGCCGTTGAAAGTTACTCCCCACCCCATTGAAACTTACCCCCACCCCATTGAAACTTACCCCCACCCCATTGAAACGTACTCCTCACCCCATTGAAACATACTCCTCACCATCCATTGAAACGTACCCTCACCCCATTGAAACTTACACCCACCCCATTGAAACTTACCCCCACCCCATTGAAACTTACTTCCACCCCATTGAAATTGAAACATACCCCCCACCCCATTAAAACTCACCACCACCCCATTGAAACTTACCACCACCCCCTTGAAACTTAGCCCCACCCCATTGAAACTTACTCCCGACCCCATTGAAACTTACTCCCCACCCCATTGAAACTTACTCCCCACCCCATTGAAACTTACTCCCCACCCCCTTGAAACTTACCCCCCACCCCATTGAAACTTACTCCTCACCCCATTGAAACTTTCCCCCCACCCCATTGAAACTTACCCCCACCCCATTGAAAGTTACCCCCCACCCCATTGAAACTTACTCCCCACCCCATTGAAACTTACTCCTCACCCCATTGAAACTTACCACCCATCCCATTCAAACTTAACCCTCACCACATTTAAACTTACCCCTTACCCCATTTAAACTTACCCCCCACCCCTTTGAAACTTACTCCCACCCCATTGAAGCTTACCCCCCACCCCATTGAAACTTACTCCTCACCCCATTGAAACTTACCACCCATCCCATTCAAACTTAACCCTCACCACATTTAAACTTACCCCTTACCCCATTTAAACTTACCCCCCACCCCTTTGAAACTTACTCCCACCCCATTGAAGCTTACCCCCCACCCCATTGAAACTTACTCCTCAACCCGTTGAAACTTACTCCTCACCCCAATGAATCTTAACCACAATCCATTGAAACGTACCCCCACCCCATTGAAACTTACCACTCGCCCCAATGAAACTTACTCCCACCCCGTTGAAATTGAAACTTACCCCCCATCCCATTGAAACTTACCCCCTCACCCCATTGAAACTTACCCCCGACACCATTAAAACTCACGCCCCACCCCATTGAAACTTACTCCCACCCCATTGAAACTTACTCCCACCCCACTGAAACTTACTCCCCACCCCATTGAAACTTACTCCTCACCCCATTGAAACTTACCCCCACCCCATTGAAACTTACTCCTCACCCCATTGAAACTTACTCCTCACCCCATTGAAACTTACCCCCACCCCATTGAAACTTACTCCCCACCCCATTGAAACTTACTCCTCACCCCATTGAAACTTACCCCCACCCCATTGAAACTTACTCCTCACCCCATTGAAACTTACCCCCACCCCATTGAAACTTACCCCCACCCCATTGAAACTTACCCCTCACCCCATTGAAACTTACCTCAACCCATTGAAACTTGAACCCACCCCATTGAAACAAACACCCACCCCATTGAAATTTACCCCCACCCCATTAAAACTCACTGCCACCCCATTGAAACTAACCCCCACCTCATTGAAACTTACACCCTACCCCATTGAAACTTACTACCGCCCCATTGAAACTTACCCCCACCCCCTTGAAACTTAGCCCCACCCCATTGAAACTTACTCCCGACCCCATTGAAACTTACCACACACCCCATTGAAACTTACTCCTCACCCCATTGAAACTTTGCCCCCACCCCATTGAAACTTACCCCCACCCCATTTAAATTTAGCCCTCATCACAGTTAAACTTACCCCTCACCCCATTGAAACTTACCCCCACCCCATTGAAACTTACTCCTCACCCCAATGAATTTTAACCACAATCCATTGAAACGTACCCCCACCCCATTGAAACTTACCATTCACCCCATTGAAACTTACCCCCACCCCACTGAAATTTACCCGCACCCCATTGAAACATATCCCCCACACAATTGAAACTTACTCCCACCCCATTGAAATTGAAACTTACCCCCATCCGATTGAAACTTACTCCCACCCCATTGAAACTTACCCCCACCCCATTGAAACTTACCCCCACCCCATTGAAACTTACCCCTCACCCCATTGAAACTTACCTCAACCCATTGAAACTTGAACCCACCCCATTGAAACTTACCTCAACCCATTGAAACTTGAACCCACCCCATTGAAACTTACTCCCACCCCATTGATACTTACCGCCTACCCCATTGAAATTTACCCCCTCACCCCATTGAAACCTACCCCCCACCCCATTAAAACTCACCCCCAGCCCATTGAAACTTACCCTCACCCCGTTGAAACTTACTCCCCACCCCATTGAAACTTACCCCTCACCGCATTGAAACTTACCCCCACCCCATTGAAACTTACCCCTCATCACATTGAAACATACCCACACCCCATTGAAACTTACCCCACACCCGATTGAAAATTACGACTGACCCCATTGAGACTTATCCCCACCCCACTGAAATTTACCCCCACCCCATTGAAACTTACCCCCCACCCCATTGAAACTTAATCCTCACCCCGTTGAAACTTACTCCCACCCGATTGAAACTTACGCCACACCCCATTGAATCTTAACCACAATCCATTGAAAAGTACCCCCACCCCATTGAAACTTACCCCTCACCCCATTGAAGCTTACCCCCACCCCACTGAAACGTACCCCCATCCCATTGAAACTTAACCCCTCACCCCATTGAAACTTACCCCCGACCCCATTAAAACTCACGCCCCACCCCATTGAAACTTACCCCCACACAATTGAAACTTAGCCCCCACCCCATTGAAACTTAGCCCCACCCCATTGAAACTTACTCCCACCCCATTGAAACTTACTCCCCACCCCATTGAAACTTACTCCTCACCCCATTGAAACTTACTCCTCACCCCATTGAAACTTACCCCCCACCCTATTGAAACTTACACCCTCACCCCATTGAAACCTAACCCCAATCCATTGAAACCTACAGCCACCCCATTGAAACTTACCCCAACCCATTGAAACTTGCCCCCCACGCCATTGAAACTTACTCCCACCCCATTGAAACTTACCGCCTACCCCATTGAAATTTACCCCCTCACCCCATTGAAACTTACCCCCCACCCCATTAAAACACACCCCCAGCCCATTGAAACTTACCCTCACCCCATTGAAACTTACCCCCTCACCCCATTGAAACTTACCCCCACCCCATTGAAACATACCCCCCACCCCATTGAAACTTACCCCCACCCCATTAAAACTCACTGCCACCCCATTGAAACTAACCCCCACCTCATTGAAACTTACAACCTACCCCATTGAAACTTACCCCCAAACCCTTGAAACTTAGCCCCACCCCATTGAAACTTACTCCCGACCCCATTGAAACTTACCCTCACCCCGTTGAAACTTCCTCCTCACCCCATTGAAACTTACCCCTCACCCCATTGAAACTTACTCCCCACCCCATTGAAAATTACTCCTCACCCCATTGAAACTTTCCCCCCACCCCATTGAAACTTACCCCCCACCCCATTGAAACTTACCCCCCACCCCATTGAAACTTACTCCCCACCCCATCGAAACTTACTCCTCACCCCATTGAAACTTACCACCCACACCATTGAAACTTACCCCTCACCCCATTGAAACTTACCCCCAACCCATTGAAACTTACCCCTCACCCCATTTAAACTTAGCACTCATCCCAGTTAAACTTACCCCTCACCCCATTGAAACTTACCCCCCACCCCATTGAAACTTACTCCTCACCTCAATGAATCTTAACCACAATCCATTGAAATGTACCCCCACCCCATTGAAACTTGCCACTCACCCCATTGAAACATACCCCCACCCCACTGAAATTTACCCCCACCCCATTGAAACTTATCCCCCACCCCATTGAAACTTACTCCCACCCCATTGAAATTGAAACTTACCCCCATCCAATTGAAACTTACCCCCACCCCATTGAAACTTAGCCCCGACCCCATTAAAACTCACGCCCCACCCCATTGAAACTTACCCCCACACCATTGAAACTTAGCCCCACCCCATTGAAACTTAGCCCCATCCTATTGAAACATACTCCCCACCCCATTGAAACATACCCCCACCCATTGAAACTTACCCCCCACCCTATTAAAACTCACCCCCACCCCATTGAAACTTACCCTCACGCCGTTGAAAGTTACTCCCCACCCCATTGAAACTTAACCCAACCCATTGAAACTGGACCCCACCCCATTGAAACTTACTCCCACCCCATTGAAACTTACCGCCTACCCCATTGAAATTTACCCCCTCACCCCATTGAAACTTACCCCGCACCCCATTAAAACTCACCCCCACCCCATTGAAACTTACCCTCACGCCGTTGAAAGTTACTCCCCACCCCATTGAAACTTACCCCCACCCCATTGAAACTTACCCCCACCCCATTGAAACGTACTCCTCATCCCATTGAAACATACTCCTCACCATCCATTGAAACGTACCCCCACCCCATTGAAACTTACCCCCACCCCATTGAAACTTACCCCCACCCCATTGAAACTTACTTCCACCCCATTGAAATTGAAACATACCCCCCACCCCATTGAAACTTAACCCCACCCCATTAAAACTCACCGCCACCCCATTGAAACTTACCACCACCCCATTGAAACTTACCCCCACCCCATTGAAACTTAGCCCCACCCCATTGAAACTTACTCCCGACCCCAGTGAAACTTACCCTCACCCCGTTGAAACTTGCTCCTCACCCCATTGAAACTTACCCTTCACCCCATTGAAACTTACTCCCCACCCCATTGAAACTTATTCCTCACCCCATTGAAACTTTCCCCCCACCCCATTGAAACTTACCCCCCACCCCATTGAAAGTTACCCCCCACCCCATTGAAACTTACTCCCCACCCCATTGAAACTTATCCCTCACCCCATTGAAACTTAACCCCACCCCATTGAAACTTACCCCAAACCCATTGAACCTTACCCCCACCCCATTGAAACTTATCCCCACCCCACAGAAACTTAACCCCACCCATTGTAACTTACCACCACCCCATTGAACCTTACCCCCACCCCACTGAAACTTACCCCCATCCATTGAAACATACCGCCACCCCATTGAAACTTACCACCACCCCATTGAAACTTACCCCTCCCCCATTGAAACTTAACCCCACCACATTGAACTTACTCCTCACCCCATTGAAACTTAACCCCCACCCCATTGAAACTTACCCCCACCCCATTGAAACTTACCCCCACCCCATTGAAACTTAACCCCCACCCCACTGAAACTTGCTCCTTACCCCATTGAAACTTACTCCCACCCCATTGAAACTTACCCCACCCCATTGTATCTTACCCCCCACCCCACTGAAACTTACTCCTCACCCCATTGAAACTTACACCCACCCCATTGAAACTTGCCCCTACACCATTGAAACATAATCCCCACCCCATTGAAACTTACCCCCCAACTCATTGAATCTTACCCCCACCCCATTGAAAGTTACCCCCCACCCCATTGAAAGTTACCCCCCCAACCCATTGAAACTTACCCCTACCCCATTGAAACTTACTCCCACCCCATTGGAACTTACCCCCACACCATTGAAACTTACCCCCACCCCATTGAAATTTACCCCTCACCCCATTGAAACTTACTCCCCACCCCATTGAATCTTAACCCCGTCCCGTTGAAACTTACCCCTCACCTCATTGAAACTTACACCGCCCCATTTAAACTTACTCCCCACCCCATTGAAACTTACTACTGACCCCGTTGAAACGTAAGCCCGCCCCATTGAAAATTACCCCGACCCCATTGAAACTTACCCCCACCCCATTGAAACTTAGCGCCACCCCATTGAACCTTAACCCCACCCCATTGAATCTTATCCCCACCCCACTGAAACTTACCCCCACCCATTGAAACTTACCACCACCCCATTGAAACTTACCCCCACCCCATTGAAACTTACTCCCCACCCCATTGAAACTTACTCCCCACCCCATTGAAACTTACGCCTCACCCCATTGAAACTTACCCCTCACCCCATTGAAACTTACCCCTCCCCATTGAAACTTACCCCTCACCCCATTGTAACCTACCCCCACCACATTGAAACTTATCCCCACCCCACTGAAACTGACCCTCACCCCATTGAAACTTACCCCCACCCCATTGAAACTTACCCCCACCCCCTTGAAACTTAGCCCCACCCCATTGAAACTTACTCCCGACCCCATTGAAACTTACCCTCACCCCGTTGAAACTTCCTCCCACCCCATTGAAACTTACCACCCACCCCATTGAAACTTACTCCTCACCCCATTGAAACTTTGCCCCCACCCCATTGAAACTTACCCCCCACCCCATTTAAATTTAGCCCTCATCACAGTTAAACTTACCCCTCACCCCATTGAAGCTTACCCCCACCCCATTGAAACTTACTCCTCACCCCAATGAATCTTAACCACAATCCATTGAAACGTACCCCCACCCCATTGAAACTTACCATTCACCCCATTGAAACTTACCCCCACCGCACTGAAATTTACCCGCACCCCATTGAAACATATCCCCCACACAATTGAAACTTACTCCCACCCCATTGAAATTGAAACTTACCCCCATCCGATTGAAACTTACCCCCTCACCCCATTGAAACTTACCCCCGACCCCATTAAAACTCACGCCCCACCCCATTGAAACTTAGCCCCACACCATTGAAACTTAGCCCCACCCCATTGAAACTTAGCCCCACCCTATTGAAACTTACTCCCCACCCCATTGAAACTTACTCCTCACCGCGTTGAAACTTGCTCCCACCCCATTGAAACACACTCCTCACCCCATTGAAACATACCCCCACCCCATTGAAATTTAACCCCCACCCTATTGAAACTTACACCCTCACCCCATTGAAACCTAACCCCAATCCATTGAAACGTACACCCACCCCATTGAAACTTACCCCTCACCCCATTGAAACTTAACCCAACCCATTGAAACTTGATCCCACCCCATTGAAACTTACTCCCACCCCATTGAAACTTACCGCCTACCCCATTGAAATTTACCCCCTCACCCTATTGAAACTTACCCCGCACCCCATTAAAACTCACCCCCACCCCATTGAAACTTACCCTCACGCCGTTGAAAGTTACTCCCCACCCCATTGAAACTTACCCCCACCCCATTGAAACGTACTCCTCACCCCATTGAAACATACTCCTCACCATCCATTGAAACGTACCCTCACCCCATTGAAACATACTCCTCACCATCCATTGAAACATACTCCTCACCATCCATTGAAACTTACACCCACCCCATTGAAACTTACCCCCACCCCATTGAAACTTACTTCCACCCCATTGAAATTGAAACATACCCCCCACCCCATTGAAACTTACACCCACCCCATTAAAACTCACCACCACCCCATTGAAACTTACCACCACCCCCTTGAAACTTAGCCCCACCCCATTGAAACTTACTCCCGACCCCATTGAAACTTAACCCCCACCCCATTGAAACTTACTACTGACCCCGTTGAAACTTAACCCCACCTCATTGAAACTTACCCCCACCCCATTGCAAGTTACCCCCCCCACCGCATTGAAAGTTACCCCCCCAACCAATTGAATCTTACCCCTACCCCATTGAAACTTACCCCCACCCCATTGAAACTTAGCCCCTCACCCCATTGAAACTTACCCCTCATCCCATTGAAACTTACTCCCCACCCCATTGAAACTTAACCCCGCCCCATTGAAACTTACCCCTCACCCCATTGAAACTTACCCCACCCCATTTAAACTTAACCCCCACCCCATTGAAACTTACTACTGACCCCGTTGAAACTTAACCCCACCCCATTGAAACTTACCCCCACCTCATTGAAACTTACCCCCCACCCCATTGAAACTTACACCCCACCCCAATGAAACTGACGCCCACCCCATTGAAACGTATCCTCACCCCGTTGAAACTTACTCCCACCCCATTGAAACTTACCCCTCACCCCATTGAAACTTACCCCGACCCCAATGAAACTTATCCCCACCTCAATGAAGCTTACCCCCCACCGCATTTAAACTTACCCCCACCCCATTGAAACTTACGCCGAACACAATGAAACTTACTCCAACCTCAATGAAGCTTACACCCACCCCATTGAAACTTACCGCCCAACCCATTGAAACTTACCCCCTGACCCCATTGATACTTACCCCCTGACCCCATTGAAAATTACCCCCACCCCGTTGAAACTTACTCCTCACCCCATTGAAAATTACCCCACCCCATTGAAACTTAACCCCACCCCATTGAAACTTACCCCAAACCCATTGAACCTTACCCACACCCCATTGAAACTTATCCCCACCCCACAGAAACTTAACCCCACCCATTGTAACTTACCACCACCCCATTGAACCTTACCCCCACCCCACTGAAACTTACCCCCACCCCATTGAAACTTACCCCCACCCCATTGAAACTTACCCCACCCCATTGAAACTTACCCCACCCCATTGTATCTTACCACCCACCCCACTGAAACTTACTCCTCACCACATTGAAACTTACCCCTCACCCCATTGAAACTTACACCCACCCCATTGAAACTTGCCCCCACACCATTGAAACATAATCCCCACCCCATTGAAACTTACCCCCCAACTCATTGAATCTTACCCCCACCCCATTGAAAGTTACCCCCCCACCCCATTGAAAGTTACCCCCCCAACCCATTGAAACTTACCCCTACCCCATTGAAACTTACTCCCACCCCATTGGAACTTACCCCCACACCATTGAAACTTACCCCCACCCCATTGAAATTTACTCCTCACCCCATTGAAACTTACTCCCCACCCCATTGAATCTTAACCCCGTCCCGTTGAAACTTACCCCTCACCTCATTGAAACTTACACCGCCCCATTTAAACTTACTCCCCACCCCATTGAAACTTACTACTGACCCCGTTGAAACGTAAGCCCGCCCCATTGAAAATTACCCCGACCCCATTGAAACTTACCCCCACCCCATTGAAACTTAGCGCCACCCCATTGAACCTTAACCCCACCCCATTGAATCTTATCCCCACCCCACTGAAACTTACCCCCACCCATTGAAACTTACCACCACCCCATTGAAACTTACCCTCACCCCATTGAAACTTAATCCTCACCCAATTGAAACTTACCCCCCACCCCATTGAAACTTACCCCCACCCCATTGAAACTTACTCCCCACCCCATTGAAACTTACTCCCCACCCCATTGAAACTTACTCCTCACCCCATTGAAACTTACCCCTCACCCCATTGAAACTTACCCCTCCCCATTGAAACTTACCCCTCACCCCATTGTAACCTACCCCCACCACATTGAAACTTATCCCCACCCCACTGAAACTGACCCTCACCCCATTGAAACTTACCCCCACCCCATTGAAACTTACCCCCACCCCATTGAAACTTACCCCCCACCCCATTGAAACTTACCCCCCACCCCACTGAAACCTACTCCTCACCACATTGAAACGTACCCCCACCCCATTGAAACTTACCCCTCACCCCATTGAAACTTACCCCCACGCCATTGAAACTTACCCCCAAACCATTGAAACTTTATCCCCACCAAATTGAAACTTACACCCCACCTCATTGAAATTTAACCCCCACCCCATTGAAAATTACCCCCCACCCCATTGAAAGTTACCCCCCCCAAACCATTGAAATGTACACCTACCCCATTGAAACTTAACCCCACCCCATTGGAACTTAACCCCACCCCATTGGAACTTAACCCCACCCCATTGAATCTTACCTCCACCTCATTGAAACTTACTCCTCACCCCATTGAATCTTACCGCCTGACCCCATTGAAAATTACCCCCATCCCATTGAATCTTACTCCCCACCTCACTGAAACTACCCCACCTCATTGAAACTTAACCCCCACCCCATTGAAACTTACCCCCACCCCATTGAAACTTACCCCCACCCCAGTGAAACTTATCCCCACCCCATTGAAACTTACCGCCACCCCATTGAAACTTACCCCTCACCCCATTGAAACTTACCCCTCACCCCGTTGAAACTTACTCCTCACCGCGTTGAAACTTGCTCCCACCCCATTGAAATTTACCCGCACCCCATTGAAACTTATCCCCCACACAATTGAAACTTACTCCCACCTCATTGAAATTGAAACTTACCCCCATCCGATTGAAACTTACCCCCTCACCCCATTGAAACTTACCCCCGACCCCATTAAAACTCACGCCCCACCCCATTGAAACTTAGCCCCACACCATTGAAATTTAACCCCCACCCTATTGAAACTTACACCCTCACCCCATTGAAACCTAACCCCAATCCATTGAAACGTACACCCACCCCATTGAAACTTACCCCTCACCCCATTGAAACTTAACCCAACCCATTGAAACTTGATCCCACCCCATTGAAACTTACTCCCACCCCATTGAAACTTACCGCCTACCCCATTGAAACTTACCCTCACGCCGTTGAAAGTTACTCCCCACCCCATTGAAACTTACCCCCACCCCATTGAAACGTACTCCTCACCCCATTGAAACATACTCCTCACCATCCATTGAAACGTACCCTCACCCCATTGAAACATACTCCTCACCATCCATTGAAACATACTCCTCACCATCCATTGAAACTTACACCCACCCCATTGAAACTTACCCCCACCCCATTGAAACTTACTTCCACCCCATTGAAATTGAAACATACCCCCCACCCCATTGAAACTTACACCCACCCCATTAAAACTCACCACCACCCCATTGAAACTTACCACCACCCCCTTGAAACTTAGCCCCACCCCATTGAAACTTACTCCCGACCCCATTGAAACTTAACCCCCACCCCTTTGAAACTTACTACTGACCCCGTTGAAACTTAACCCCACCTCATTGAAACTTACCCCCACCCCATTGCAAGTTACCCCCCCAACCAATTGAATCTTACCCCTACCCCATTGAAACTTACTCCCACCCCATTGGAACTTAACCCCACCCCATTGAAACTTACCCCCACCCCATTGAAACTTAACCCCACCCCATTGAAACTTAGCCCCTCACCCCATTGAAACTTACCCCTCATCCCATTGAAACTTACTCCCCACCCCATTGAAACTTAACCCCGCCCCATTGAAACTTACCCCTCACCCCATTGAAACTTAACCCCACCCCATTGAAACTTAGCCCCTCACCCCATTGAAACTTACCCCTCATCCCATTGAAACTTACCCCTCATCCCATTGAAACTTACCCCTCACCCCATTGAAACTTAACCCCGCCCCATTGAAACTTACCCCTCACCCCATTGAAACTTACCCCACCCCATTTAAACTTAACCCCCACCCCATTGAAACTTACTACTGACCCCGTTGAAACTTAACCCCACCCCATTGAAACTTACCCCCACCTCATTGAAACTTACCCCCCACCCCATTGAAACTTACACCCCACCCCAATGAAACTGACGCCCACCCCATTGAAACTTACACCCCACCCCAATGAAACTGACGCCCACCCCATTGAAACGTATCCTCACCCCGTTGAAACTTACTCCCACCCCATTGAAACTTACCCCTCACCCCATTGAAACTTACCCCGACCCCAATGAAACTTATCCCCACCTCAATGAAGCTTACCCCCCACCGCATTTAAACTTACCCCCACCCCATTGAAACTTACGCCGAACACAATGAAACTTACTCCAACCTCAATGAAGCTTACACCCACCCCATTGAAACTTACCGCCCAACCCATTGAAACTTACCCCCTGACCCCATTGATACTTACCCCCTGACCCCATTGAAAATTACCCCCACCCCGTTGAAACTTACTCCTCACCCCATTGAAAATTACCCCACCCCATTGAAACTTAACCCCACCCCATTGAAACTTACCCCAAACCCATTGAACCTTACCCACACCCCATTGAAACTTATCCCCACCCCACAGAAACTTAACCCCACCCATTGTAACTTACCACCACCCCATTGAACCTTACCCCCACCCCACTGAAACTTACCCCCACCCCACTGAAACTTACCCCCACCCCACAGAAACTTAACCCCACCCATTGTAACTTACCACCACCCCATTGAACCTTACCCCCACCCCACTGAAACTTACCCCCACCCCACTGAAACTTACCCCCACCCCACAGAAACTTAACCCCACCCATTGTAACTTACCACCACCCCATTGAACCTTACCCCCACCCCATTGAAACTTGCTCCTTACCCCATTGAAACTTACTCCCACCCCATTGAAACTTACCCCCCACCCCACTGAAACTTACTCCTCACCACATTGAAACTTACCCCTCACCCCATTGAAACTTACACCCACCCCATTGAAACTTGCCCCCACACCATTGAAACATAATCCCCACCCCATTGAAACTTACCCCCCAACTCATTGAATCTTACCCCCACCCCATTGAAAGTTACCCCCCCACCCCATTGAAAGTTACCCCCCCAACCCATTGAAACTTACCCCTACCCCATTGAAACTTACTCCCACCCCATTGGAACTTACCCCCACACCATTGAAACTTACCCCCACCCCATTGAAATTTACCCCTCACCCCATTGAAACTTACTCCCCACCCCATTGAATCTTAACCCCGTCCCGTTGAAACTTACCCCTCACCTCATTGAAACTTACACCGCCCCATTTAAACTTACTCCCCACCCCATTGAAACTTACTACTGACCCCGTTGAAACGTAAGCCCGCCCCATTGAAAATTACCCCGACCCCATTGAAACTTACCCCCACCCCATTGAAACTTAGCGCCACCCCATTGAACCTTAACCCCACCCCATTGAATCTTATCCCCACCCCACTGAAACTTACCCCCACCCATTGAAACTTACCACCACCCCATTGAAACTTACCCTCACCCCATTGAAACTTAATCCTCACCCAATTGAAACTTACCCCCACCCCATTGAAACTTACCCCCACCCCATTGAAACTTACTCCCCACCCCATTGAAACTTACTCCCCACCCCATTGAAACTTACTCCTCACCCCATTGAAACTTACCCCTCACCCCATTGAAACTTACCCCTCCCCATTGAAACTTACCCCTCACCCCATTGTAACCTACCCCCACCACATTGAAACTTATCCCCACCCCACTGAAACTGACCCTCACCCCATTGAAACTTACCCCCACCCCATTGAAACTTACCCCCACCCCATTGAAACTTACTCCCCACCCCATTGAAACTTACTCCCCACCCCACTGAAACTGACCCTCACCCCATTGAAACTTACCCCCACCCCATTGAAACTTACCCCCACCCCATTGAAACTTACCCCCCACCCCATTGAAACTTACCCCCCACCCCACTGAAACCTACTCCTCACCACATTGAAACGTACCCCCACCCCATTGAAACTTACCCCTCACCCCATTGAAACTTACCCCCACGCCATTGAAACTTACCCCCAAACCATTGAAACTTTATCCCCACCAAATTGAAACTTACACCCCACCTCATTGAAATTTAACCCCCACCCCATTGAAAATTACCCCCCACCCCATTGAAAGTTACCCCCCCCAAACCATTGAAATGTACACCTACCCCATTGAAACTTAACCCCACCCCATTGGAACTTAACCCCACCCCATTGAATCTTACCTCCACCTCATTGAAACTTACTCCTCACCCCATTGAATCTTACCGCCTGACCCCATTGAAAATTACCCCCATCCCATTGAATCTTACTCCCCACCTCACTGAAACTACCCCACCTCATTGAAACTTAACCCCCACCCCATTGAAACTTACCCCCACCCCATTGAAACTTACCCCCACCCCAGTGAAACTTATCCCCACCCCATTGAAACTTACTGCCACCCCATTGAAACTTACCCCTCACCCCATTGAAACTTACCCCTCACCCCATTGAAACATAACCCCACCACATTGAAACTTACACCTCGCCCCATTGAAACTTATCCCCACCCCACTGAAACTGAACCTCATCCCATTGAAACTTACCCCCACCACATTGAAACTTACCCCCCACCCCATTGAAACTTACCCCCACCCCATTGAAACTTACCCCAACCCCACTTAAACTTACCCCCACCCCATTGAAACTTACCCTCACCCCAATGAAACTTACCCCCACCACATTGAAACTTACTCCTCACCCCATTGAAACTTAACTCCCACCCCATTGAAACTTACCCCCACCCCATTGAAAATTACCCCCCACCCCATTGAAACTTACCCCCACCCCATTGAAACTTAGCCCCCACCCCATTGTAACTTACTCCTCACCCCATTGAAACTTACCCCCACCCCATTGAAACTTAACCCCCACCCCACTGAAACTTACCCCACCCCATTGAATCTTACCCCCCACCCCACTGAAACTTACTCCTCACCACATTGAAACATACCCCCACCCCATTGAAACTCACCCCTCACCCCATTAAAACTTAATCCCCACCTCATTGAAACTTACCCCCCACCTCATTGAAACTTAACCCCACCCCATTTAAAGTTACCCCCCCACCCCATTGAAAGTTACACCCCCAACCCATTGAAACTTACCCCTACCCCATTGAAACTTACTCCCACCCCATTGGAACTTACCCCCACGCCATTGAAACTTACCCCCACCACATTGAAACTTAGCCACTCACCCCATTGAAACTTACCCCTCACCCCATTGAAATTTACCCCCACCCCATTGAAACTTACCCCCCACCCCACTGAAACTTACTCCTCTCCACAATGAAACTTACCCCCACCCCATTGAAACTTACCCCTCACCCTATTGAAATTTACCCCCACCCCATTGAAACTTACCCCCACCCCATTGAAACTTACCCCCCACCCCACTGAAACTTACTCCTCACCACATTGAAACGTACCCCCACCCCATTGAAACTTACCCCTCACCCCATTGAAACTTACCCCCACCCCATTGGAACTTACCCCCACACCATTGAAACTTAATCCCCACCTAATTGAAACTTACCCCCACCTCATTGAAACTTAACCCCCACCCCATTGAAAGTTACCCCCATCCCATTGCAAGTTACCCCCCCATCCCATTGAAACTTACCCCCACCCCATTGGAACTTACCCCCACACCATTGAAACTTATCCCCACCCCATTGAAACTTACCTCCACCTCATTGAAACTTAGCCCCTCACCCCATTGAAACTTGCCCCTCACCCCATTGAAACTTACCCCTCACCCCATTGAATCTTACCCCACCTGATTGAAACTTAACCCCCACCCCATTGAAACTGACCCCCACCCCATTGAAACTTACCACCACCCCATTGAAGCTTACCCCCACCCCATTGAAACTGATCCCCACCCCATTGAAACTTAATCCTCACCTCACTGAAACTTACCCCCACCCCATTGAAACTGATCCCCACCCCATTGAAGCTTATCCCCACACCACTGAAACTTACACCCACCCCATTGAAACGTACCGCCACCCCATTGAAACTTACCCCTCACCCCATTGAAACTTACCCCTCACCCCATTGAAACATACCCCTCACCCCATTGAAACATACCCCCACCACATTGAAACTTACTCCTCATCCCATTGAAACTTATCCCCACCCCACTGAAACTGACACTCATCCCATTGAAACTTACCCCCACCCCATTGAAATTTAACCCCACCCCACTGAAACTTACTACCACCCCATTGAAACTGACCGCCACCCCATTGAAACTTACCCTCACCCCAATGAAACTTACCCCCACCACATTGAAACTTACTCCTCACCCCATTGAAACTTAACGCCCACCCCATTGAAAATTACCCCCCACCCGATTGAAACTTACTCCCCACCCCATTGAAACTTACTCCCCACCCCATTGAAACTTACTCCCCACCACATTGAAACTTACCCCTCACCCCATTTAAACTTACCCCTCCCCCATTGAAACTTACGTCTCACCCCATTGAAACTTACCCCCACCACATTGAAACGTACTCCTCACCCCATTGAAACTTACCCCTCACCCCATTGAAACTTACCCCCACCCCATTGAAACTTACCCCTCACCCCATTGAAACTTACTCCTCACCCCATTGTAACTTACCCCTCACCCCATTGAAACTTACCCCCACCCCATTGAAACTTACCCCTCACCCCATTGAAACTTACTCCTCACCCCATTGAAACTTACCCCCACCCCATTGAAACTTACCCCTCACCCCATTGAAACTTACTCCTCACCCCATTGAAACTTACCCCTCACCCCATTGAAACTTACCCCTCACCCCATTGAAACTTACCCCCACCCCATTGAAACTTACTCCTCACCCCACTGAAGCTGACCCTCACCCCATTGAAACTTACCGCCAACCCATTGAAACTTACCCCTCACCGCATTGAAACTTACTCCCCACCCCATTGAAACTTACACCCCACCACATTGAAACTTACCCCTCACCCCATTGAAACTTACCCCTCCCCCATTGAAACTTACGTCTCACCCCATTGAAACTTACCCCCACCACATTGAAACTTACTCCTCACCCCATTGAAACTTACCCCCACCCCATTGAAACTTACCCCCACCACATTGAAACTTACTCCTCACCCCACTGAAACTGACCCTCACCCCATTGAAACTTACCCCCACCCCATTGAAACTTACCCCTCACCCCACTGAAACTGACCCTCACCCCATTGAAACTTACCCCCACCCCATTGAAACTCACCCCTCACCCCACTGAAACTGACCCACACTCCATTGAAACTTACCCCCACCCCATTGAAACTTACCCACCACCCCATTGAAACTTACCCACCACCCCATTGAAACTTAATCCTCACCCCATTGAAACGTACTCCCACCCCATTGAAACCTAACCCCCACCCCACTGAAACCTACTCCTCACCACATTGAAACTTACCCCCACCCCATTGAAACTTGCCCCCACACCATTGAAACTTAATCCCCACCCCATTGAATCTTACCCCCCCACCCCATTGAAAGTTACCCCCCCAACCCATTGAAACTTACCCCCCCACCCCATTGGAACTTACCCCCACACCATTGAATCTTTCCACCGGACTCCCTGGAAAATTACCCCCATCCCATTGAAACTTATCCCCCACCACATTGAAACTTAATCCCCACCCCATTGAATCTTACCCCCCCACCCCATTGGAACTTACCCCCACACCATTGAATCTTTCCACCGGACTCCCTGGAAAATTACCCCCATCCCATTGAAACTTATCCCCCACCACATTGAAACTTACTCCCCACCCCATTGAATCTTAACCCCGCCCCATTGAAACTTACCCCTCACCCCATTGAAACTTACTACGGACCCCGTTGAAACTTAACCCCACCCCATTGAAACTTACCCCACCCCATTTAAACTTACCCCCCACCCCATTGAAACTTACTACTGACCCCGTTGAAACTTACCCCCACCCCATTGAAACTTACCCCCCACTCCATTGAAACTTACACCCCACCCCAATGAAACTGACGCCCACCCCATGGAAATTTACTCCCCACCCCATTGAAACATACCCCCACCCCAATGAACTTATTCCTCACCCCATTGAAACTTACCCCCACCTCATTAAAACTTAACACCAACCCCATTGAAACAGACCCCTCACCCCATTGAAAATTACTTCTCACCCCATTTAAACTTACCCCCACCACATTGAAACTTACCCCCACCCCATTGAAACTTACCCCTCACCAGATTGAAAGTTACCCCTCACCCCATTGAAACTTACCCCCAACCCATTGAAACTTACCCCCACCCCATTGAAACTTACCCCCCACCCCATTGAAACTTAGCCCCACCCCATTGAAACTTACCCCCACCCCACTGAAACTTAATCCCCACCCCATTGAAACTTACGCTCACCCCATTTAAACTTACCCCACACCCTATTGAAACTTACTCCCCACCCTACTGAAACTTACCCCCACCCCAATGAAACTTACCCCCACTCCACTGAAACTTACCCCCACCCCATTGAAACTTACTCCCCATCCCATTGAAACTTATCCCCACCCCACTGAAACTTACCTCTCAGCCCATTGAAAGTTACCCCCACCCGATTGAAACTTAGCCCCCACCCCATAGAAAATTAACCCCACCCCATTGAAACTTACCCCCACCCCATTGAACCTTACCCCTCACCCCAGTGAAACTCACTCCCCACCCCATTGAAACTTACCGCTCACCCCGTTGAAACTTGCCCCCACCCCAATGAAACTTACCCCCTGACCCCATTGAAACTTAGCCCCACCCCATTGAAACTTACCCTCTCACCCCAATGAAACTTACTCCCACCCCATTGAAACATACCCCCCACCCCATTGAAACTTACTCCTCACCCCATTGAAACTTACTCCAACCCCATTGAAACATACCTTCCATCCCATTGAAACTTACTCCCCACCCCATTAAAACTTACCCCGACCCCAGTGAAACTTACCCCCACCTCAATGAAGCTTACACACCACCCCATTGAAACTTACTCCTTTCCCCATTGAAACTTACCCCAACTCCATTGAAACTTACCCCACCCCATTGAAACTTACCCCCACCCCATTGAAACTTACCCACCACCCCATTGAAACTTCCCCCCACACCATTGAAACTTCCCCCCACACCATTGAAACTTACCCCTCACCCCAGTGAAACTCACTCCCCACCCCATTGAAACTTAACCCTCACCCCATTGAAACTTACCCCCACCCCATTGAAACTTACCCCCCACCCCATTGAAACTTAGCCCCACCCCATTGAAACTTACCCCCACCCCACTGAAACTTAATCCCCACCCCATTGAAACATACGCTCACCCCATTTAAACTTACCCCACACCCTATTGAAACTTACTCCCCACCCCACTGAATCTTACCCCCACCCCAATGAAACTTACCCCCACTACACTGAAACTTACCCCCACCCCATTGAAACTTACTCCCCATCCCATTGAAACTTATCCCCACCCCAATGAAACTTACCCCTCACCCCATTGAAGGTTACCCCCACCCGATTGAAACTTAGCCCCCACCCCATAGAAAATTACCCCCACCCCATTGAAACTTACCCCCACCCCATTGAAACTTACCCCTCACCCCAGTGAAACTCACTCCCCACCCCATTGAAACTTACCGCTCACCCCGTTGAAATTTGCCCCCACCCCAATGAAACTTACCCCCTGACCCCATTGAAACTTAGCCCCACCCCATTGAAACTTACTCCTCACCCCATTGAAACTTACTCCAACCCCATTGAAACATACCTTCCATCCCATTGAAACTTACTCCCCACCCCATTAAAACTTACCCCGACCCCAGTGAAACTTACCCCCACCTCAATGAAGCTTACACACCACCCCATTGAAACTTACTCCTTTCCCCATTGAAACTTACCCCAACTCCATTGAAACTTACCCCCACCCCATTGAAACTTACCCACCACCCCATTGAAACTTCCCCCCACACCATTGAAACTTCCCCCCACACCATTGAAACTTAATCCCCACCCCATTGAAACTTACCCCCCACCTCATTGAAACTTACCCCTCACCCCAATGAAACTTACCCCCACCCCATATAAACTTAGCCTCACCCCAATGAAACTTACACCCACCCCATTATAACTTACCCCCACCCCATTGAAACTTAGCCCCACCCCATTGAAACTTACTCCTCACCCCATTGAAACTTACCCCACCCCATTGAAACTTACCCCGCACCCCGTTGAAACTTACCCCCTGACCCCATTGAAACTTACCACCACCCCATTAAAACTTAACCCCCACCCCATTGAAACTTACCCCTCACCCCATTTAAACTTACCCCCACCACATTGAAACTTAGCCCCACCCCATTGAAACTTACCCCACACCCCATTGAAAGTTACTCCTCACCCCACTGAAACTTACCCCCCACCACATTGAAACTTACCCCCCACCCCATTGAAACTTAGCCCCACCCCATTGAAACTTACCCCCACCCCACTGAAACTTACTCCCCACCCCATTGAAACTTACCCTCACCCCATTTAAACTTACCTCCCACCCTATTGAAACTTACTCCCCACCCCACTGAAACTTACCCCCACCCCAATGAAACTTACCCCCACCCCATTGAAACTTACTCCCCATCCCATTGAAACCTATCCCCACCCACTGAAACTTACCCCTCACCCCATTAAAAGTTACCCCCACCAATTGAAACTTACCCCCACCCCATTGAAACTTACCCCTCATCCCTGTGAAACTCACTCCCCACCCCATTGAAACTTAACCCTCACCCCATTGAAACTTACCCCCACCCCATTGAAACTTACTCCAACCCCATTGAAACTTACCCCCACCCCATTGAAACTTTCTCCCCACCCCATTAAAACTTACCCCGATCCCAGTGAAGCTTACCCCCACCTCAATGAAGCTTACACACCAGCCCATTGAAATTTACTCGTCACCCCATTGAAACTTACCCCCACCCCATTGAAACATACCCCCCACCCCAATGAAACTTACCCCACCCAATTGAAACGTACCCTGACCCCAATGAAACTTACCCCCACCTCAATGAAGCTTACACAACACCCCATTGAAACTTACTCCTTTCCCCATTGAAACTTACCCCCACTCCATTGAAACTTACCCCCACCCCATTGAAACTTGCACCCCACCCCATTGAAACATACCTCCACCCCATTGAAAAGCACCCCCACCCCATTGAAAAGCACCCCCACCCCATTTAAACTTACCCCTCACCCCATTGAAACTTACTCCCACCCATTCAAACTTACCCACCACCTCTTTGAAACTTACTCCCCACCCCAATAAAACTTACCCCCACCCCATTGAAACTTACCCCCCACCCCATTGAAACTTACCCCCACTCCATTGAAACTTACCCCCTCACCCCACTGAAACTTACCCCCACCCCATTGAAACTTACCCCCCACCCCATTGACTCTTACCTCCACCCCATTGAAACTTACCCCCTCACCCCATTGAAACTTACCCCCACCCATTGAAACTTACCCCCACTCCATTGAAACTTACCCCCACCCCATTGAAACTTACCCCCCACCCCATTGAAACTTACCCCTCACCCCATTGAAACTTATCCCCACCCCATTGAAACTTACCCTCCACCCCATTCCTGGCCTTCTGCTCTCACTTCACATAATCCATCAGTGTGCAAGCACAGAGGAGCATCCTGAGTGAGTCCCCAGTGTCAACCGTAAGCCAAGACCCACTCACTTATTATAACGTTGCATCGTGTGTACTGCACATTGTCAATGAAACAGTGTTATATATAATAACAATGTAACTATGCAACAATTGCAATTATAAAAAATATCACAAGGGGATGTGCATATTAAAATTATTAAGTAGATTCAATAAATATCATTTTTAAAAACAGCTTCATAAATTGTCATACAGGTCAATCTGAAATCTTTATGTATTATACTCTGGCCAAGTATTACACTTCATAAATTATCTTTTGTTCACAAAGTTTGGAATGATTTATTTGGAAGAGCATCAAAACCTCTTAAAATTCCAGTGGTTTATCTGAAAACATCTTTACCAATATGCAGAGTGGTTCTGAACTGACAAGGGCTATAAAATTAATGTTACTGTTCTCCACAGGACAAACATTCACCAAAGTACTTAATGAACGAAAGGCGTCAGATCTGATAATGTAACAGTGCTTTAAGAGGTACTGGTGAAATTGAACAGCTAAACTGGGTTAGGAACCAAGAGGCAGAGTTGCCTTGGTTCTATGTTGCTCTCTGTTTTTTTTCCTAATCATTTTCACATTGTCCATTCCTCCTTCCTCTTATTCTCTGCTATGCTGTATTTCTTTCAACCGCACCCTCCCCCAGTTCTGATACTCTTTCTCTATCCATCCTTGACTCTCAGTCTTATTCAGTATTTATTTTCTTTTAACTTATCTCCGTACAAAAACAAATGCCCCTTACCTCCCATGCACCTCACCTTTACTTTCACCCAAATGAAGACCAAGTAAGTAATCCATCCCTCACAGGCCGTGCATTCCAAGAGCAAATGCAAAAGCACAGCCAATAGTAACCAAACATCTACTGTTACGAAAGCCTGCCAAAAGGCAACTTCTCCCTCCCAAAGCAGCAGAAATTTCTTTATAAACACAAACCTCAACAGGACAATAAATTCCCACACTCGCTGCGGTACATGTCTGCATCGGAGGCACATCTCCCAACATGATGAAAATTAAACCATTACAAAGCTCTTACGGTAAGACGTTTATACACAAGTTATTCTCACACAGAGGGCTGTCTCCCCGCAATCCACAACAATTCTTACATATCCAACCACAACATTGATTATATATAGGGCAGATGGACAATTTAATTCACTTTGAACATACCTTGAAACAATTACACTTTTGTCATTGATTACATTTTTGATCCATACACGGGGCAGGCGGATTTCAAACACTGATCCCTTTCAAGCGTATAAGCTTCAAAAGCTCAGAATAAACCTGTGCTGTAAATTCATATTTGACACTTTACATGCAACCAAATCCTCCTCGCTAAAGGTTAGCAATTCTCAATATTAAATTGACTTTAATCTGCATCAAAAATACTGGTCCATAGCAAGCTAATACTGTCATAAAGCTGTTCCCCCATTTGGGAGCAATCAGTTTGTACTATTCATGTTTTTTTTGGTTGTTTTCCATCTTGCTCCTGATCTTAGTTGACTCAACTAGTTACCACATTAATCAGCCCTTTGGTTGGTCTGAAATGTTGATTGTCTGTTGCAGTTAGTCTCGAACTTTGTCTAACAAAATCTCCACTTGTAAATTTGAACTAGTTTTGAACCAGTTAAGCCAAAGTCCTTCTAATTAGAATTGTGGGTGATGACATGGCTGAACTGTTCTGCAAACAGTTGAAATTCTGATCACTTTACAACCTATTGGTTGCTAAATACTGTAGCTAGCTGTTCAACCAACTTTCTCTGGTGTGATTGAGCTACTGGCAGACTGTCAATATTCTGGTGAAAAAAAATAGATTTTTACTGTTTACCACAATGTTTATGTCATGCTGTGCTGCACTGCTTCTCCTGTGTGCTCTCAATTGTTTCAATTTCATATGGTTAACATACTTCAACACATGAAGAGACCAATAAAATGTGGGAGCTATGAGAACATTTCACATGCCTGTAATGTTAATGATGATTCTAATCATAATGTACAAGTTTACGTGAATAAGGCAATACACATTGGGACGATAGCAAAATACTGCAGATGTTGGAAATCCGAAATAACAACAGAAAATGCTGGAAAAACTCAGCAGGTCAGGCAACATCCGTGGAGAGAAATTTGAGTTGACGTTTCGGGTTGGACCCTTCTTCAAAACTGGAAAGAAAAGAAACTAGATCGGAGGCAGGGCTGCGATCGGACAAAAGAATAAAAGAAACAAAAGAAGTAAAAGAGATTAGAAGCTAGACGAGATAGTAATAGGCTGGGATTAGGTGTAAAGTGTACTGGCAGGGCAAAAGATAGCTGCCAGGTGTGAGAGAGAAACAAAAGGAAAGGGGGGGGGGAAAGGAGTGGAACAATTACAAGAGAAAATGAAATGGGGGCCGAGCTTATGATCTGAAATTGTTGAACTCGATATTGATCTTCCCCTCCCCTCCCCTTTCAGCATTCCGCAGGGACCGCTCCCTCCGAGACACCCTAGTCCACTCCTCTATCACCCCAAACAGCCCTTCCTCTTCGCCTGGCACCTTCCCGTGCAAGCGGAGGAGATGTAACACCTGCCCCTATACCTCCCCCCTTCCCACTGTCCAGGGCCCCAAACACCCCTTCCAGGTGAAACAGCGATTTACTTGTCCTTCTCGCAATCTAGTATACTGTATTCGCTGCTCACGATGCGGTCTCCTCTACATTGGGGAGACCAAACGCAGATTGGGTGACCGCTTTGCGGAACACCTCCGTTCAGTCCGTAAAGGTGACCCCGAGCTTCCGGTCGCCTGTCATTTTAATTCACCGCTCCATTCCCACTCGGACCTCACCGTCCTTGGCCTCTTGTATTGTTCCACGGAAGCTCAACGTAAACTCGAGGAACAGCACCTCATCTTCCGATTAGGCAGTCTGCAGCCTTCCGGACTCAATATCGAGTTCAACAATTTCAGATCATAAGCTCGGCCCCCATTTCATTTTCTCTTGTAATTGTTCCACTCCTTCCCCCCCCCCCCTTTCCTTTTGTTTCTCTCTCACACCTGGCAGCTATCTTTTGCCCTGCCAGTACACTTTACACCTAATCCCAGCCTATTACTATCTCGTCTAGCTTCTAATCTCTTTTACTTCTTTTGTTTCTTTTATTCTTTTGTCCGATCGCAGCCCTGCCTCCGATCTAGTTTCTTTTCTTTCCAGTTTTGAAGAAGGGTCCAACCCGAAACGTCAACTCAAATTTCTCTCCACGGATGTTGCCTGACCTGCTGAGTTTTTCCAGCATTTTCTGTTGTTATTTAGGCAATACACATTGTTGTGAACAAGGTTAAAATCTTCTCTTGATAATGGCTCCATTGACCAAATGGTTCAGTTATGTGATGGATCACCCATCATGTGCCTTTTACTCTGACACTGTACATTAGATTCGGTATCGTACTGTGTCCAATGAGTAAAATATGTCCATACATGTGGCTGGGAGTCAGATAGAATTTTATATCCAATTGTATGCACATACTCACCGAGGAAAATTAAAGCCCATTGTCCCTTTCAGTGGAAGGTTCCTCAGCAGGTAATGTTTTATATCTAATTGATTATTGCAGACTTTGAAGAGATATATAGCTTAATGTTTTAATTCATTGGTAGGGGTCATCTTTTAGGAAGAATAGATGAAAAATGTATTGGCGATGATTTTAAGCAAGCATGGATTCTGACAGATTCAACAATAGCTCCTCGCAGTGATATATGCATTCTGTTTCCTTCTGCCTTTGGCAATAGCTATTATGTTCACAGATGGTGTTCCTAAATCCAAAACCTTCACTACAAAGAAGCACAATGGCAGCAGGCACATGGGAACACCATCACCTCCAAGTTCCCCTCCAAGTCACACACCATCCCGACTTGGACACATATCGCCGATCCTTCATCGTTGCTGGGTGAAAATTCTGGAACTCCCTCCCTAACAGCACTGTGGGAGTACCTTCACCACACGGACTGCAGCGGTTCAAGAAGGAGGCTCAGCACCACCTTGTCAAGAGCAACTAAGGATGGGCAATAAATGCCGGCCTTACTAGCGATGCCCATATCCCGAGAATGAATTTTTAAAAAAGAGGGATCACAAGAATCTCAGCTGCCGCAGAACTTGCATTTCTTCATTCTGCCAAAACCATTAGGTAACATTCTTGATGACATTGAGACACAACTTGCTCCGTGTGAAACCTGTGATTTTAAATGACTTTCATCTCTGTACATGTACAAGTAGTCTTTTTTTTTGGATTTGGTGCTTTCAAAATGGTCACATGGGTTTGCTAGCTTCCATTTAAAACTGTTTTAATTTGTTGCACAGTGGGTTATTCGGATGTTTGTGGTGGTTTCTATTCCGTATTTATCCTCTGATCTACAGTTCTACCTATGCATCATCAATATTAACTCCAGGACAATCTTTATCTTCTCAGCTGGATTCTCAGTCTTTAATCTGGAATATGAGGGTATATTTTTTGATTGGAAAGGTCATTCCCGCCAGCATGATTTGGGCACACAAGACCAGGAAATTGGGTGAACTCACCCAGTCCCTGCAAGAATTCCCCCATCCCCCAATCTGCCTGATTTCCCGATCAGATTCATCCCCATGTGGATTGCGATCATGCATTTTGCGGGAGAACTTCATTTTAAATCCATGCAAATGAAAGTGCATGAGTTTTCCCACTGATTATGATCGGACTTCAGTTTTGTTACCTTACTTCTTTGTGTTTTTCTGTTTTAATTAAGTTCTGCTCTAATTATTCCTTCTTTTGGTATCAGGACATGTTGGGAACATTTACACTGAAACATAGAATAGAATAGAATCATAGAATGGTTACAGCACAGAAGGAGGCCATTCAGCCCATCGAGCCTGTGCCGGCTCTCTGCAAGAGCACTTCAGCTAGTCCCACTCCCCTGCCCTTTCCCTGTAGCCCTGCAATTTTTACCCCTTCAGGTACTTATCCAATTCCCTTTTGAAAGCCATGATTTAGTCTGCCTTCACCAGCCTTTCAGGGAGTAGTTGAGACAGAGATGCACTTCCTCACAGCCTGTGGAAAATATCAGGGCATCAGAGAGAATTTCTATCAAAAATTCTCACAAATATGCCCTGAATTCAGAAATCTGACTGACAACCAAAAACTCCCATTCCTACTGGGGGAGGAGAGAAGCTGTGTAACACTGGCGGCACACTATGTTACAGCTTGCCATGAACAGAGGGACAACCAGTAAACTAAGACAAGAGTATATATAAACAAGGCGAAAATATATTTATAAACTCAGGGATATACCTGTTTATACACTGTATGAATGGAACCGCGTTTATGTGTTCAACCATAAATGTATTTTGATGCTTTGGCAACATAAGATGTACCTTATCATGCCAATAAAGCGATTTGTATTGTATTGTATTGTATTGCATTCCAGATCACAACCACTCGCTGCGTAAAAACGTTTTTCCTCATGTTGCCTTTGGTTCTTCTGCCTATCACGTTAAATCTGTGTCCTCTGGTTATCGACCCTTCCGCCAATGGGTACAGTTTCTCTCCATCTACTCTGTCCACACCCCTCATGATTTTGAACACCTCTATCAAATCTCCTCTCAACCTTCTCTGCTCTAAGGAGAACAACCCCAGCTTCTCCAGTCTATCCATGTAACTGAAGTCCCTCATCCCTGGAATCATTCTCATGAATCTTTTCTGTATCCTCTCTAAGGCCTTCACATCCTTCCTAAAGTGCGGTGACCAGAATTGGACACATTACTCCAGCCGAGGCCGAACCAGTGTTTTATAAAGGTTCATCAGAACTTCCTTGCTTTTGTACTCTATGTTTCCCACATTACAACAGTGACTCCACATCAAAAGTACTTCATTAGCTGTAAAGTGCTTTGAGGCGTCCAGTGGTCATGAAAGGTACGATATAAATGCAAGTCTTTCTTTCTTTCTTTCTTCCTTTCTTTCTTTCTTTCTTTCTATGCTTCTATTTATGAAGCCCAGGTCCTGTGTACATTTTTAACCGCTTTCTCAATCTGCCCTGCCACCTTCAACGATTTGTGCACATAAATCCCCAGGTCTCGCTGTTTCTTTAGAATTGTACCCTTTAGTTTATATTGCCTCTCCTCGTTCTTCGTACCAAAATCTATCACTTTGCATTTTTCTGCATTAAATTTCATCTGCCACACGTCCGCCCATTCCACCAGCCTGTCTATGTCCTCTTGAAGTCTATCACTATCCTCCTAACTGTTAACGATACTTCCAAGTTTTGTGTCATCTGCAAATTTTGAAATTATGTCCTGTACACCCAAGTACAAGTCATTACTATATATCAAGAAAAGCAGTGGTGCTCGTACTGACCCCTGGGGAACACCACTGTATACCTTCCTCCAGTCTGAAAAACAACCGTTCACCATTACACTCTGTTTCCAGTCACTTAGCCAATTTCATATCCATGCTGCCACTGTCCCTTTTATTCCATGGGCTTCAACTTTGCTGGCAAACCTATTATGTGGCATTTTATCAAACGCCTTTTGGAAGTCCATGTACACCACATCAACTGCATTGCCCTCATCAACTGTCTCTGTTACCTCATCAAAAAACTCAATCAAGTTAGTTAAACACAATTTGACAAATCCGTGCTGGCTCTCCTTAATTAATCCACACTTGTCAAAGTGACTGTTAACTTTGTCCTAGCTTATCGTTTCTAAAAGCTTCCCCACAACTGAGGTTAAACTGACTGGCCTGTAGTTGCTGAGGCCGCGATTTTGCCTACTGAGGCGGGTCCGGGGCGGCCAGGGTTGTTGACGGGGTGCAACCCCACTGCTGGCTCCATCCCACTCTGTGAAAAGAATTTTACGTTGATTGGACTTGTTAAGCCCACCCTGCGCGTTACCCGGCCAATTGAAGGAAGTGGGTCTGATGATGTCACTTGATGACACGTCATCAGCCGGTTTCCTTAAAGAGACCATGCGCAAATTGTTTTTGACAGTTCTGCTGTCAGTGTTCTACAGCATTGAGGTGCTGCAAACACTGACAAGCACTACACAGAGGTGCACGGCTGCACCCAGGCTCTCCCATGACTCCCTCCATATGCTTATGGAGGGAGTCACAGTATGCAGGGAGGTCCTCTTCCCTTCCCATGGGCGGAAGAGACCTCCCCAGGATATCAAGGCAGCCTGATTGCACATTGCACAGGAGGACACAAGCAGGGATGTCATTAGGAGGACCAGATGCAGTGGCACAAACCTTTCAATGATCTCAGTAGATCACGTAACGTTACTGCAAAGCCACACTCAACCTCATCCTGCTGTGCCATTCATCACATCCCCATCACTCTGCCTCCCCTACCCTACTCCTGCACATCCTTACTCACACCAACTTACCTTGCATCTCCAGCCATCCCTCTCTATCTACATTATCACTTCCCCATCTCACTAGCCACCCTCACACTCACCCGCATCCTAGTCCAATCATACCAACTAACAACACACAAGGGTAGGCACTTGGGTGTTTTAGCCAATGTGCATGTGAAGTTTCTGTTCATGTGCTGGCAAACATTGAAATCTTTATTTTCAACACTTTGTGTTCTTGGACAGATATGTGTGCACCTTTGGAAGTGGCTTAGTGAGTTGCAGTGAATGGTGAGACATAATGGTACCTCCTGTAATGGCGATGAGTATGAACGGAATGGCTTGGGCATTGTAGGGATGCTTTATGGTGTTGGTGTGCGGTGGTGCCAGCCTGGCACATCATGTCGCAGCCAGGGTGTACAGCGTCAAGTGAAGTAAATCTGGCTATGGTGAGGACATCCTTGGCGTCCCGGGCAGCAATGTGGTCGGGTGCTGATGCCCTGTGTCCTGTGCAGCATCAGGTGATTGCGGAGAAGGTTGGTGTGGTTGTTGGTGCTGCTGGTGTGCCTGGTGATGCTGGTGTTGAGGCTGATCGTGGGGGATTCTGAGACCAAGGTGATATTTTTTCAAGGTCACCGATGCTGATGGAATAGATGGCATGTGAGGTTGAGATGACAGAAGCGATCTGTCAATGGTGAAAGTTGTTGTTCCAATGAGGTGACACTGGATAGAGAGTTTGTTCCAAACACTTACAACCTGCATAAAACTCAATCTGTCTTCCAAATGCAGTAAGCAACAGCTTCTGAGCTTGGAAAGTGAACAGCGGTGAGATGGGAGCTTTTATAGACCATTTGCAGCTGTCAAGTTAAGAAATCATCACATGCTGACACGACACCCGATCGCCTTACCTGACGTGATCCCCGAGCAGTGGGGAAGCCATTGGCGAACTCTAAAAATAAAAGGTGAGCTTAAAATACTATTTAATTACCTCTTAACAATCTCTCTAATGATGTAAATTGCCTCCCCCGTCACTTGGTGTCGGGTCAGTTCAGCGATGACAGACCCAACATCTGGGAGATTAGCATGGAGGTGGGTTGACAGCAGGTAGCCAATGTCCCAAACTCCTCCATCACCATCCCTGGGTATGTCCTGTCCCACTGGCAGGACAGACCCACCAGGGGTGGCGGCACAGTGGTATACAGTCGGGAAGGAGTGGCCCTGGGAGTGCTCAACATTGACTCTGGACCCCATGAAGTCTCATGGCTTCAGGTCAAGCATGGGCAAGGAAACCTGCTGATTACCACCTACCGCCCTCCCTCAGCTGATGAATCAGTACTCCTCCATGTTGAACACCACTTGGAAGAAGCACTGAGAGTAGCAAGGGCACAGAATGTACTCTGGGTGGGGGACTTCAATATCCATCACCAAGAGTGGCTCGGTAGCACCACTACTGGCCAAGCTGGCTGAGTCCTGAAGGACATAACTGCCAGTCTGGGCCTGCGACAGGTGGTGAGGGAACCAAAACAAGGGAAAAACCTACTTGACCTCGTCCTCACCAATCTACCTGTCGCAGATTCATCTGTCCATGACAGTATTGGTAGCAGTCATTGTGGAGACAAAGTCCCGTCTTCACACTGAGGACACCCTCCATCATGTTGTGCGGCACTACCACCGTGCTAATTGGGATAGATTCAGAACAGATCTAGCAGCTCAAAACTGGGCATCCATGAGGCGCTGTGGGCCATCAGCAGCAGCAGAATTGTATTTCACCACAATCTGTAACCTCATGGCCCAGCATATCCCCCACTCTACAATTACCATCAAGCCAGGGGACTAACCCTGGTTCAATAAGGAGTGTAGAAGAGCATGCCAGGAGCAACACCAGGTGTACCTAAAAATGAGGTGCCAACCTGGGGAAGCTGCAACACAGAACTACCTGCATACTAAAAAGCGGAAGCAGTATGCTATAGACAGGGCTAAGCGATCCCACAATCAACGGATCAGATCAAAGCTCTGCAGTACTGTCACATCCAGTCGTGAATGGTGGTGGACCATTAAACAACTAACGGGAGGAGGAGACTCCATGAACATCCCCATCCTCAATGATGTTGGAGCCCGGCACGTGAATGCAAAAGACAAGGCAACCATCTTCAGGCAGACGTGCCGAGTGGATGATCCATATCGGCCTCCTCCTGAGGTCCCCACCATCACAGAAGCCAGTCTTCAGCCAATTCGATTCACTCCACGTGATTTCAAGGAACGGCTGGGCGCACTGGATACAGCAAAGGCTATGAGTCCTGACAACATTCCGGCTATCATGCTGAAGACTTGTGCTCCAGAACTAGCCACGCCTCTAGCCAAGCTGTTCCAGTACAGCTGCAACACTGGCATCTATCCAACAATGTGGAAAACTGCCCAGGTATGTCCTGTCCACAAAAAGCAGGACAAATCCAACCCAGCCAATTATCGCCGCATCAGTCTACACTCAATCATCAGCAAAGTGATGGAAAGTGTCATCGACAGTGTTATCAAGCGGCACTTACTCACCAATAACCTGCTCACTGATGCCCAGTTTGGGTTCCGCCAGGACCACTCAGCTCCTGACCTCATTACAGCCTTGGTCCAAACATGGACAAAGGAGCTGAATTCCAGAAATGAGGTGAGAGTGTCTGCCCTTGACATCAAGGCAGCATTTGACCGAGTGTGGAATCGAGGAGCCCTCGTAAAAATGAAGTGAATGGGAATCGGAGGGAAAACGCTCCACTGGCTGGAGTCATATCTAACACAAAGGAAGATGGTTGTGGTGTCATAGAGTCATAGAGTCATAAAGTTGTACAACACAGAAAGAGGCCCTTCGGCCCATCGTGTCTGCGCCGTCCATCAATCCCTGTCCAGTCTAATCCCATTTTCCAGCATTTGGTCCATAGCCTTGTATGCAATGGCATTTCAAGTGCTCATCCAAATGCTTCTTGAATGTTGTGAGGGTTCCTGCCTCTACCACCCTTTCAGGCAGTGAGTTCCAGATTCCAACCAACATCTGGGTGAAAAAGTTCCTCCTCAAATCCCCTTTAAATCCCCTGCCCCTTACCTTGAATCTATGCCCCCTTGTTATTGACCCCTCTACTAAGGGGAAAAGTTCCTCTTTATCTACCCTATCTATGCCCCTCATCATTTTGTACACCTCAATCAGGTCCCCCCTCAGCCTTCTTTGCTCCAATGAAAACAACCCCAGCCTGTTTAATCTTTCTTCATAGCTGAGGCGCTCCATCCCAGGTAGCATCCTGGTGAATCTTCTCTGCACCCTCTCTAAAGCAATCACATCCTTCCTATAGTGAGGCGACCAGAACTGCACACAGTACTCCAGCTGTGGCCTCACCAGCATTTTGTACAGCTCCATCATAACCTCCCTGCTCTTATATTCTATGCCTCGGCTAATGAAGGCAAGTATCCCATATGCCTTTTTAAACACCTTCTCTACCTGTTCCGCTGCCTTCAGGGATCTATGTACATGCACACCAAGGTCCCTCTGACCCTCTGTACTTCCTAGGGTCCTACCACTCATTGTGTACTCCCTTGCCTTATTTGTCCGTCCAAAATGCATCACCTCGCACTTTTCAGGGTTAAATTCCATTTGCCACTTTTCCGCCCATCTGACCAACTCGTTTATATCTTCCTGTAGCCTGAGGCTTTCCTCCTCACAATTTACCACCCCACCAATTTTCGTGTCATCTGCGAACTTACTGATCCTACCTTTTACATTCTCATCCAAATCATTTATGTAGATCACAAACAGCAAGGGACCCAGCACCGATCCCTGAGGTACCCCACTAGACACAGGCTTCCAGTCACAAAAGCAACCTTCGACCATCACCCTCTGCCTCCTGCCACTCAGCCAGTTTAGGATCCAACGCGCCACGGCACCCTGGATCCCATGGGCTCTTACCTTCTTGACCAGTCTCCTATGCGGGACCTTGTCAAAAGCTTTACTGAAGTCCATGTAAACCACATCCACAGCATTTCCCTCATCCACACACCAAGTCGCCCCCTCGAAAAATTCAATCAGATTTGTCAGACATGATTTACCCTTGACAAAGCCATGCTGACTATCCCCGATTAATCCTTGCCTCTCCAAGTGGAGACTAATTTTGTCCCTCAGAATTTTTTCCAATAATTTCCCTACCACAGATGTTAGGCTCACTGGCCTGTAATTCCCTGGTTTATCCCTGCTACCCTTCTTGAATAATGGTACTACGTTAGCTGTTCTCCAGTCCTCTGGTACATCCCCTGTGGCCAGAGAGGTTCTGAAAATTTGTGTCAGAGCCCCTGCAATCTCCTCCCTTGCCTCACACAACAGCCTGGGATACATCTCGTCCGGGCCTGGGGATTTATCCACTTTTTGGCCTGCTAAAACCGCTAGTACCTCCTCCCTCTCGATGCTAATATGTTCAAGTATGTCACAGTCCCCTTGCCCGATTTCTATGTCTACATCATCTTTCTCCATAGTGAACACAGATGCAAAAAATTAATTTAAAACCCTGCCTACATCATCTGGCTCTACACACAGATTGCCACTTTGGTCCCTAATGGGCTCTACCCTTTCCCTGGTTATCCTCTTGCCCTTAATATACTTATAAAACATCTTAGGATTTTCCTTTATTTTGCTCGCCAGTGTTATTTCATGGGCCCTCCTCGCCCTCCTAATTTCTTTTTTAAATATGCCCCTGCACTTTTTATACTCCTCTAGGGCTTCCTCCGTCTTTAGTCTTTTGTAACTGCCAAAAGCCCCCCTTTTTTTCCTAATGCATTTTTGTATATCCCTTGTCATCCAAGGTTCCCTTTGCTTGTTGGTCCCACCCTTGACCTGTACAGGAACATGTTGGCGTTGTACTCTCTCTATTTCCCTTCTGAAAGCCTCCCACTGCTTTGATGTGGATTTTCCTATAAGTAGCTGCTCCCAGTCCACTTTGGCCAGATCCTGCCTTATCGTATTAAAATCGGCCATCCCCCAATTTAGAACCCTTATTTCCGGGCCGTCATTGTCTTTTTCCATGACCACCTTAAATCTCACCAAATTATGGTCACTGTCACCAAAATGCTCTCCTACTGACACTTCCACCACTTGCCCGGCTACATTCCCTAGAATTAGGTCCAGTACCGCCCCCTCTCTTGTAGGACTTTCTACATGTTGGCTCAAAAAGCTCTCCTGGATGCACTTTAAGAATTCTGCACCCTCTAAGCCTTTCACACTCTGACTATCCCAATTAATATTGGGGAAGTTGAAATCCCCCACTATTATTACCCTATTATTTTCGCACTTCTCTGAGATTTGCCTACATATCTGTTCCTCTATCTCCCCCTGACTGTTTGGGGGCCTATAGTACACTCCCAGCAAGGTGCTTGCCCCCTTTTTGTTTTTAAATTCTACCCATATGGCCTCATTAGAGGAACCCGCTAATATATCATCCCTCCTTACAGCAGTAATCGACTCCTTAATTAATATTGCAACACCCCCTCCCCTTTTACACCCCCCTCTGTCTCTCCTGAAGATTCTATACCCCGGAATATTGAGCTGCCAGTCCTGACCCTCCCTCAACCATGTCTCCGTGATAGCAACAATATCGTACTCCCATGTGTTCAACAACAACTTCAGTTCATCCACCTTATTTGCAAGACTCCTTGCATTAAAATAAATGCCTTCCAGCCTTGCCATATTCCCTTTTGCCCTCACATATTTTCTCTGCCTTCCCAGCTGACTTGTTTTTTCCTTTGTATTTGGCTGTAAATCACCCCCTACTATATCTCCACTCTGTATCCCATCCCCCTGCCAAGTTAGTTTAAACCCCCCCCAGCAGTGCTAGCAAACCTCCCCGCAAGGATATTGGTCCCCCTCTGGTTCAGGTGTAGACCGTCCGACTTGTACAAGTCCCACCTTTCCCAGAAGCAGGCCCAGTGATCCAGGAAACTAAAGCCCTCCCCCCTGCACCATCCCTTTAGCCACACATTCATCTGTTCTATCTTCCTATTCCTATACTCACTAGCACGTGGCACCGGGAGTAATCCAGAGATTACAACCTTTGAGGTCCTGCTCTTTAATCTTCCACCTAGCTCCCTAAATTCTTGCTGCAGGACCTCATCCCTCTTTTTACCTATGTCGTTGGTACCAATGTGGACCACGACCTCTGCCTGTTCACCCTCCCCCTCCAGAATGCCCTGCAGCCGCTCAGTGACATCCTTGACCCTGGCACCAGGGAGGCAACAAACCATCCTGGATTCATGTCTACGGCCACAGAAACGCCTATCTGTTCCCCTTACTATAGAATCCCCTACCACTATTGCTCTCCCACTCTTTTTCCTCCCTTCCTGGGCAGCAGGAGCACCCCCAGTGCCAGGAAGTTGGCTGCTGCTGCCTTCCCCTGGTGAGTCATCCCCCTCAACAGTATCCAAATCGTTATACCTGTTTGAGAGGGGAATGGTCACAGGGGTGTCCTGCACTACCTGCCTGCTTCTATTGCTCCGCCTGGTGGTCACCCATTTCCTTTCTTCCTGTGCAACCCTTCCCTGCGGTGTGACCAACTCACTAAACGTGCTATCCACGACCCTCTCAGCATCGTGAATGCTCAACAACCCATACACCCGCAGCTCCAGCGCCTCAATGCGGTCTGCTAGTAGCTGCAGATGGATGCATTTCCTGCACACGTGGTCATCAGGGGCAGTGTCCCTGAATTCCCACATGGAGCAAGAGGAGCACATCACAGGGCTGGGCTCTCCTGGCATGACTTACCCTTTAATTAATTTAAATTTATTTACTATCACCAATTTAAGATATCTCTAAGGCGCTTGTATAGTCTACCACAGTCCCTGCTACACCAGAAAAGACCCTAGTAACTATAAACTACAGAGTTAAAGTTTAAAAAAGAGAAATACTCACCAACCAATCACTTACCTGCTCCCTGGTGACGTCACACACTGATTACTTTTTACCTCTCTCCCCGCTGCTGAGATGGTATGCCTCGCCGGTCGCCGGTTTTTATACCGGGCTCCTCACCTCCCAGGCTCCGTGCTCCGACTGCTCTCGGGCCTCGCTGGTCGCCGGTTTTTATACCGGGCTCCTCACCTCCCAGGCTCCGTGCTCCGACTGCTCTCGGGCCTCGCCGGTCGCCGGTTTTTATACCGGGCTCCTCACCTCCCAGGCTCCGTGCTCCGACTGCTCTCGGGCCTCGCCGGTCGCCGGTTTTTATACCGGGCTCCTCACCTCCCAGGCTCCGTGCTCCGACTGCTCTCGGGCCTCGCCGGTCGCCGGTTTTTATACCGGGCTCCTCACCGCCCAGGCTCCGTGCTCCGACTGCTCTCGGGCCTCGCCGGTCGCCGGTTTTTATACCGGGCTCCTCACCGCCCAGGCTCCGTGCTCCGACTGCTCTCGGGCCTCGCCAGTCGCCGGTTTTTATACCGGGCTCCTCACCTCCCAGGCTCCGTGCTCCGACTGCTCTCGGGCCTCGCCGGTCGCCGGTTTTTATACCGGGCTCCTCACCTCCCAGGCTCCGTGCTCCGACTGCTCTCAGGCCTCGCCGGTCGCCGGTTTTTATACCGGGCTCCTCACCTCCCAGGCTCTGTGCTCCGACTGCTCTCGGGCCTCGCCGGTCGCCGGTTTTTATACCGGGCTCCTCACCTCCCAGGCTCTGTGCTCCGACTGCTCTCGGGCCTCGCTGGTCGCCAGTTTTTATACCGGGCTCCTCACCTCCCAGGCTCCGTGCTCCGACTGCTCTCGGGCCTCGCTGCTCTCCGGTTTTTATAGCAGGCTCCTCACCTCCCAGGCTCCGTGCTCCGACTGCTCTCGGGCCTCGCTGCTCTCCGGTTTTTATACCGGGCTCCTCACCTCCCAGGCTCCGTGCTCCGACTGCTCTCGGGCCTCGCTGCTCTCCAGTTTTTATACCGGGCTCCTCACCTCCCAGGCTCCGTGCTCCGACTGCTCTCGGGCCTCGCTGCTCTCCGGTTTTTATACCGGGCTCCTCACCTCCCAGGCTCCGTGCTCCGACTGCTCTCGGGCCTCGCTGCTCTCCGGTTTTTATACCGGGCTCCTCACCTCCCAGGCTCCGTGCTCCGACTGCTCTCGGGCCTCGCTGGTCGCCGGTTTTTATACCAGGCTCCTCACCTCCCAGGCTCCGTGCTCCGACTGCTCTCGGGCCTCGCTGCTCTCCGGTTTTTATACCAGGCTCCTCACCTCCCAGGCTCCGTGCTCCGAAGGTCAATCATCACAGCCCCAGGACATCACTGCAGGAGTTCCTCAGGGCAGTGTCCTAGGCCCAACCATCTTCAGCTGCTTCATCAATGACCTTCCCTCCAACATAAGGTCAGAAATGGTGATGTTTGCTGATGACTGCACAGTGTTCAGCGCCAATAACAACTTAACTGGACCAGCCACATAAATACTGTGGCAACAAGAGCAGGTCAGAGGCTGGGTATTCTGCGGCGTGTGTCTCACCTCCTGACTGCCCAAAGCCTTTCCACCATCTACAAGACACAAGTAAGGAGTGTGATGGAATACCCTCCACTTGCCTGGATGAGTGCAGCTCCAACAACACTCAAGAAGCTTGACACCATCCAGGACAAAGCAGCCCGCTTGATTGGCACCCCCTCCACCACCAGCGTACTGTGGCTGCAGTGTGTGCCATCTACAAGATGCACTGCAGCAACTTGCCAAGGCTTCTTCGGCAGCACCTCCCAAACCCGCGACCTCTTCCACCTAGAAGGACAAGGGCAGCAGGCGCATGGGAACACCACCACCTCCAAGTTCCCCTCCAAGTCACACACCATCCTGACTTAGAAGTATATCGACCGATCCTTCATCGTCGCTGGGTCAAAATTATGGAACTCCCTACCTAACAGCACTGTGGGAGTACCTTCACCACACGGACTGCAGCGGTTCAAGAAGGCAGCTCAGCACCACCTTCTCAAGGGCAATTAGGGATGGGCAATAAATGCTGGCCTTGCCACCGATGCCCACATCCCATAAACTAAAAAAAAAGCATGGAGGTGGGTTGACAGCAGGTTCCCAGCCCGCTGTCAAAAAAAACATTTTCCCAGCTGACCCACCACCAAACGCGCCCGGTGACCCTCCAAAAAATTCTCCCCTGGGTTTATCCTTACATCCTTTTTTGCAATTCTCCAGTCCTCTGGTATCACTCCCGTATCTAAGGAGGATTGGAAGATTATGGCCAGTACCTCCGCAATTTCCACCCTTGCCTCCCTCAGCATCTGGTCCTGGTGACTTATCTACTTTAAGTACAGCCAGCCTTTCTAGTACCTCCTCTTTATCAATTTTTATCCCATCCAGTATCTCAACTACCTCCTCTTTCACTATGACTTTGGCAGCATCTACTTCCTTGGTAAAGACAGATACATGTTGAATATTGTCTGTAAGATTACCAAAACGTTAACTGTAATTGAAAGATTTACAGGAGTTCAGCAGAAAGAGGAGATATGGAAAGAGGTTCTTAGAATACCAACAATAATTTCAGCTCAGCGAGTAACAAGGCATCTAATGGCAAACTACAGAGTCCTGTTCCACTTGACAGCTCAATTTAATATTAATTATGGGGTTGTTTTTAATAGACTTCTAACGGTTCTTGACTGGGGCAGAGACCGCATCATAGAAAAGGTAAGTGGTTTTACAGATAACACATGGTCCATGTGATCTCCTGGATTTGTTTCGATTGCCTGAGGGGGTCGGAGAGGAATTTTACAGAACATTTCTTGCTTTATTGACCCTGGGGTTTTCTCTGTTGTTTTGCCTCTCCTAGGAGATTACATGACTACTGGAGGGTGGGTGGGTGGGAGGTGGGGGGAGTGTCTCTTCATGAGTGTGGGGCAGGCTTGATGGACCAGCTGCCCGTCAATTCGTATGTTAGACCCCCATTGTAGTATTTCATGGCTGAACATATTTCATGGAGTTCCGGGGCATCAAAGCCGAACTGCCCACCACCCCCATTTTGCACGCCTGATTAGCAATGACCATGGGGAACTGCCTTTGCAGGCTCTGGATCAGCACAGAGGCAGATGTAGAACTGTGCCATTTGCTGATGTAGAACTAGCCTGCAGCCCATCCTATGCGTCAGTGGCTGGTCATGCATCATGCAGCAAGGTGGTGTTTGAATGGTTTACTGTGCAACGTCTTTTTAAGAGGTCAGTGTGCCAAGGGTTTCAATGTGAAGCTGCAACTCAAATGGTGTGTTCTGTTGCTGTAAGAGTATCCATGGTGGGAAATGAAAGAGCTAGGAGTATGGTCTTAGAGCTTTGCATGGGCAAGCAGGTTAACAGGCAATACTTCACAACATGTATATTTGGCCACCTGTCCAGTATGTGATAATGTTGTGTAGCCATACCAAGGCAGCTTTCTTCTGACACGCTCTTGATTTTACACCATTGGCTGTAAAGTGCTTTGGGACATCCTGAGGCCATAAAATACGCTACATAAATGCAAGTATTTCTTTGTTTTCTCTTCTACACCTGTTCCCCAGACTTGCAAGTACTGTACAAAGCGTTGACTGTGGCCACCACCTCCTACCAGGAATGCTGCACTACTGCCCTTTTTTTCTACTCCAACATTAACATGACTATCAAGTATCTCTCAGCTCAGGTATATCAACTATGGCCAGTTTTCTAATCCCGACACTGAAGTGGTGGCACTGGAGCACAACAGACCTAGCATTCACTGCCATCACACCTGGCCAACCTTTACCAAGATCCTCCTCATTATGTATGTCGTCCTCATCGTCCTTCTCCTGGACAAGGTTGGCTCTGGCTGAAGCAGCTTGCTGTCACCTTAGTCGTGCTCTTCAAGAGCTGGAACTGCCATGCATGGTTTCTGGGCAGAAACCGCAAAGAGCACTTCCATTTACAGACCTTGTTCTATTTACTTAGCATCACTGATGCTAAATGTGCAGTTTAAATGCATCATTGCAGAGAGATGGCTTTATGTGTTCAGTCTAAGCTGGATTTGAAGTCTTGGAGCAGTGTTCTAAGCCATTGTGTCACTTAATCCACGAGTGTATATTTGATTTCAGTTCAAACCGTCTTTCCTCTGTTGATAGACAAGTTTCACAAAGTCTCTTTGAAAGAACATATAAACCGTGTTCTGAAGCAGGAGGAGAAAAAAGAGCAATAGGAAACACTGACAAAGTAGCAGAAGGCCACAATACTCTATGTAATTAAAGAGCCAAGAACAAAGTTGACCAGAAATAGTATCCTGAACTGTAATTTCAGACCATTCAGCAGTCAAAAAACTGTACAATTAGCACTTGTATGTTCTATGTGGCAGTGAGCTCAATGAAGCCTGGCTACATGTTCTCACAAGCTACACATTGAAATGAGTGTCAAAGAAAATATATTATCCAAGCCTAAAGAGACACTGCCACAATCAGAAACAAAGGGCAGGATACCTACATGACAATGCATTAACTCCCAGACACTTTATAGGGGTGAGAGAGAGAGCAACTGAACACTAACATTAGAGCTGGGGGAGAAATTAAGAGATGACAGAAACAAATCTGCATCACTCAAAACAATTGTACGCTATCATTGTTTCTTTCCCTTCATCTCATGTTTCATATCCTCTTTCTCTTTACCTAACTTTATTTCTGTAACCTCTTTCGCTCCCTCTCATTTTTAATAGTCTTCTTTCTCTTCCTGTCTGTCCAACTTGAGTTCTGTAACTCTATATTCTGTATGTTATAGAATGAACCATCTGGCCCACTCTGATCCATACTTTATATACAATATTCTTTTACCACTTTCTTCCATCAACCTTCACGCCGAAAACATTCTACTGATTTTCCAGCTTGGTCCTATTTTCCCTACAACTGACTTCAGATTACCTCTCAGTACATGTCAGCCGTGGCTCAGTGGTAGCACGCGCACCTCTGCGTCCGAAGGTTGTGGGTTCAAGCCCCACTCCAGAGATTGGAGCACGTAACCTAGGCTGACACTCCAGTGCAGTACTGAAGGAGTGCTGCACTGTTGGAGGAGCCGTCTTTCGGATGAGATATTAAGCCGAGACCTCGTCTGCTCTCTCAGGTGGATGTAAAAGATCCCATGGCACTATATGAAGAAGAGCCGGGGAATTCTCCTGCTGTCCTAGCTAACATTTATCCCTCAACCAATACCTAAAAAAAAATGATCTGGCAATTTATTTCATTGCTGTTTGTGGGAGCTTGCTGTGTGCAAATTGGTTGTCATGTTCACTACATTACAACACTTCAAAAGTACTTCATAGGCTGTAAAGCGCTTTGGGATGTCCTGAGGCCATGAAAGGTGTTACGTAAATGCAAGTCTTTCTTTTCAGTCTCTCCTTTCTGGAGATATGTCTCAGCATCATTTCTTACTCAGTGGGAATAAATGCTGCTGGCAGACTGTGTCCTCGGGCAGTTAGTTAAGGCAGCCTGCTCACACATTAGGTCAGTGCACACTTCTCCATGAAGTGGCTGGATTGAGATAAAGTGCAATAACATTTTATAGCCAACCTACTGGGTCCAACTGACAAATGGTTTCAGAAGAGAGTCAAAATCTTTGCCTTCACTTGAACTCACAAGCACAGTAGGAGTGCAGCAGGACAAGGGCCTGAAAACTGCTCAGCTTTTGTCAACTAACTCATTCTTCACTCACTCAACTATAAATAACAGGGCGGAACTCTCTGTAACACTTGGTCCAGCTCATGATTAAAAATAATTTTGTCTCAATTTTGTTGAATTATTGAAAAGTTTATTTATGTAACAGGATATTGCCGGCACTGCTCGAACATGTGTGCAATATTGATCACCTAGTCCCTTAGATTGCTCTCTGTGTGTTTGTGCCTACGACACACTTTCAAAAGCATATAAAATACAGCTAATGTCACCGGGTGAGAGGGACAATCTGCCAATCTACTTTTTGCCTCCCCCACTCATTCATTAAACCATCAATATATCCATCCTTTGCTACGGTGACCCTTGCAGGACCACAGCATCATCACACTGGGCACTGGGGGCAGTGAAAACAGAACACACTCGTGATGCATTTAACAGCATTGCTAGTCTTTTTTTTAAAAATTATTCCGATTTTTTAAAAATTAATATCTCAGTGCCAATTTAGGTGATGGAAACTGTGAAGTTTATCACCCTCCTAGGACAACTTATAGATTACAGGTATCAATCATTCATTATGCAGCACAAGGTCGGGCAAGTGGTAGAAGTGTTAGAAGGTGAGCACTTTGGTGACAGTGACCATAATTCGGTGAGATTTAAGGTAGTCATGGAAAAGGACAGAGATGGACCAGAAATAAAGGTTCTAAATTGGGGGAAGGCCGATTTTAATATAATAAGGCAGGATCTGGCCAAAGTGGACTGGGATCAGCTACTTGTAGGAAAATCCACATCGGAGCAATGGGAGTCTTTCAGAAAGGAAATTGAGAGAGTACAATGGCAATGTGTTCCCGTAAAGGTCAAGGGTGGGACCAACAAGCCCAGGGAACCCTGGATGTCAAGGGATATACAAGAATGGATTAGGAAAAAAAGGGGGGCTTTTGGCAGATACAAAGGACTAAAGACAGAGGAAGCCCTAGAGGAGTATAAAAAGTGCAGGGGGATACTTAAAAAAGAAATTAGGAGAGCGAGGAGGGGCCATGAAATAACACTGGCGAGCAAAATAAAGGAAAATCCTAAGGTGTTTTATAAGTATATTAAGGGCAAGAGGATAACTAGGGAAAGAGTAGGGCCCATTAGGGACCAAAGTGGCAATCTGTGTGTGGAGCCAGAAGATGTAGGTGGGGTTTTAAATGAATTTTTTGCATCTGTGTTCACTATGGAGAAGGACGATCTAGACATAGAAATCGGGCAGGGGGACTGTGATATACTTGAACATATTAGCATCGAGAGGGAGGAGGTACTAGCGGTTTTAGCAGGCTTAAAAGTGGATAAATCCCCAGGCCCGGACGAGATGTATCCCAGGCTGTTGTGTGAGGCAAAGGAGGAGATTGCAGGGGCTCTGACACAAATTTTCAGAACCTCTCTGGCCACAGGGGATGTGCCAGAGGACTGGAGAACAGCTAAAGTAGTACCATTATTCAAGAAGGGTAGTAGGGATAAACCAGGGAATTACAGGCCAGTGAGCCTAACATCAGTGGTAGGGAAATTATTGGAAATAATTCTGAGGGACAGAATTAGTCTCCACTTGGAGAGGCAAGGATTAATCAGGGATAGTCAGCATGGCTTTGTCAAGGGAAGATCATGTCTGACCAATTTGATTTAATTTTTCGAGGGGGTGACTAGGTGTGTGGATGAGGGTAGTGCAGTGGATGTGGTAAACATGGATTTCAGTAAGGTTTTCGATAAAGTCCCGCACAGGAGACTGGTCAAGAAGGTAAGAGCCCATGGGATCCAGGGTGCCTTGGCACATTGGATCCAAAACTGGCTTAGTGGCAGAAGGCAGAGGGTGATGGTCGAAGGTTGTTTTTGTGACTGGAAGCCTGTGTCCAGTGGGGTACTGCAGGGATCGGTGCTGGGTCCCTTGCTGTTTGTGGTCTACATTAATGATTTGGATGTGAATGTAAAAGGTATGATCAGTAAGTTCGCAGATGACACGAAAATTGGTGGGGTGGTAAATAGCGAGGAGGGTAGCCTCAGTCTGCAGGACGATATAGATGGGTTGGTCAGATGGGCGGAACAGTGGCAAATGGAATTTAACCCTGAAAAGTGTGAGGTGATGCATTTTGGAGGGACTAACAAGGCAAGGGAATACACAATGAATGGTAAGACCCTAGGAAAGACAGAGGATCAGAGGGACCTTGGTGTGCATGTACATAGATCCCTGAAGGCAGCAGAACAGGTGAATAAGGTGGTTAAAAAGGCATATGGGATACTTGCCTTCATTAGCCGAGGCATAGAATATAAGAGCAGGGAGGTTATGATGGAGCTGTACAAAACGCTGGTTAGGCCACAGCTGGAATACTGTGTGCAGTTGTGGTCGCCACACTATAGGAAGGATGTGATTGCTTTGGAGAGGGTGCAGAGGAGATTCACCAGGATGTTACCTGGGCTGGAGCGCTTCAGTTATGAAGAAAGACTGGACAGGCTGGGGTTGTTTTCCTTGGAGCAGAGAAGGCTGAGGGGGGACCTGATTGAGGTGTACAAAATTATGAGGGGCATAGATAGGTAGATAGAAAGGAAATTTTTCCCTTAGTAGAGGGGTCAATAACAAGGGGCATAGATTCAAGGTAAGGGGCAGGAGATTTAGAGGGGATTTGAGGAAGAACTTTTTCACCCAGAGGGTGGTTGGAATCTGGAACTCACTGCCTGAAAGGGTGGTAGTGGCAGGAACCCTCACAACATTCAAGAAGCATTTGGATGAGCACTTGAAATGCCATAGCATACAAGGCTACGGACCAAATGCTGGAAAATGGGATTAGGTTAGACAGGGCTTGATGGTCGGCGTGGACGCGATGGGCCGAAGGGCCTCTTTCTGTGCTGTATAACTCTGACTCTATGACTCTAAGGCTTACTTGAAACTTAGACCTTATTCAATTTGCAGAATATATTTATTTTAATGTGTTAAGGTGTAATGTGTAGGAACAGATGAACAGGAGTAGGCAATTCAGCCTCTCGAGCCTGTTCCGTCATTCAGTGGGATCATGTCTGATCTATATGTTAACTCCATCTAGATGCCTTGGTTCTGTATCCCTTAATACCCTTGCCTAATAAAAATCTATCAATCTCAGTTTTGAAATGATCAATTGACGCCCAGCCTCAACAGCTTTTTAGGGGAGAGAGTTCCAGATTTCCACTACCCTTTGTGTGAAGAAGTGCTTCCTGACATCACCCCGGAACGGCCTGGCTCTAATCCTAGGTGACATTCAACCAGAGCAGCATGAATACTCATGGGAAAGTGCAAGCTGTTGGAAAGGTGTTCAGGGCTGGGGATTCAATCTGAGTCGGAAGATACAAAACGGTTATTCCTGCAGTCACACAGACCAATATAACAGAGCACGGGTGAACAAGGGAATTACAAACGTCTATCTCCCCCTTGTGGAATATATACAGGATTGCACAAAGTCAATCCATATCATACCCACATTGTAAATTTCCTGTATTATTTGGACTGTTTTATATTTATTATTACATTTGTCTTATCCTGCATAGCTGTAAATAATTAACTTTCTAACTGTCTTTTCAAATGGCATTTATGAAGCCGAGCTCCTGACTTCAGTCGCTTTTTGTTGTAGATCAAAGGCAAGTCAGTGCCTTTGCCACAGCCAGTATATCGAATGGTCTTTCATTACTGAAGTAAGCTCCAACATGCATTAAAACTATAAAGCGTCACGGAAGCCTTTCGCTTTCAAGTAAAACTAATGATATTGCACCATACTCAGAGCTGTGAAGGTTAAAATATGTTTGCAAAATTGCCAGGTAATCACAAAGGGCTTTGATGTGCATCCATGGGGCTTCCAATGCAGGTAGGTAAAGTTTGACCTCCTCTTGTGTCGTTCCTTTTAACTCTTAAGTGCATTTCCCCTTTTGCGGCCTCCCAATCTTTAAAAGCCTTCTCAAAAGGCAGCTCTTTCACCAAGATTTTGATCACTTCTCCCAACCCTCCTCTAAAGGATCAACGCCTGCTCCTCAGGAAGTTGTTCTACAGTGAAGGTGTACGCTGTAATTTCCACAGGTGCCCGTCCGATCTCCTGTCGTAACTTTGTAACTTCATCGTTGCTTTGCTCAAGTTCTATGGATTGCCATCGTGTAATGAAGTTTCACATTTTAGTTATGTAAAATCATATGATTGGACTGGTTGGACTGGTGACTGCAGATTTTTGCAGACGGCCTCTAAAATTAGGTTACAACTCCACTAATTCTCACTGGGCAACTTAGAACTGCCGTTGCCTGTACCCTGAAAGTAGTACAAGGGGCTATTTCAAAAGTAAAATACTGCGGATGCTGGAAATCTGAATTAAAAACAAAAATGCTGGAAATACTCAGCAGATCAGGCAGCATCTGTGGAGAGAGAAGCAGAGTTAACGGCCGGAATTTTCTGGGGTCCATGCGGGCGCGATCGGAGGTGGGCCGGGTGGGAAATTTGAAATAAGTCGAAGTGGGAATGGAACCCGCCGTCATTCCCGCCCCCATGCGCCTTTCCCTCGGGCTCGTCTGCCAGCGCGGCAGCGACCCTAATGGCAGAGGCGGGCAACCTAAATCAAATCATTAAGAGGTACTTGTCAGACCCTTAAGCGCCTTTTTAACCCTACCTTTCAAATTTCCCTGGATGCCCACGGGGTTCATGCAGCTCAGGAACCACGTCTGTCAACCTGAGGCGGGAGTTCAGTGGCCATTGCTCCAGCTGATTAGTTGACAGCATGAAATGTACTATAAAAGTTCCCACCTGACAACTGATCACTTTCCTCAGGCAGAAGCTATTGCTGACTACATTCCCAGCTCAGATTTAGCTTTCTGCAGGCTGCAAGTCTTTCCAGCAAAGTCTCCATCCAGTGTCACCTCATTGGAAGAACCTCTCTCACCAGTGACAGATTGCTTCTCTCATCTCTACTTCACTTGCCATCTGTTTCATCAGCATGGGTGCCATTTATACTCTCTCACCTTGGTCCTCAGAATCTGACCACGATGAGCCCCAACACCAGCAGCACCAACAACACCTCCAACCTTCTCCTCAACCATCTGATGCTGCACAGGACAGAGGGCATTAGCACAGGGCTGCACCACGCTGGAGGCGATACCCCAACACAGGGTATACAGGCAGAGGATGAGCTTCCTCAACATGACTGAGCAGCAGTGCCAAAGGAGGCTCAGGCTATCGTGCCAGGTCGTCGCAGACATTTGCACTTTGCTAGAGGAAGACCTGCAGCCTAGAGTAGCGGGTGGACATGCCTTACCGATGGCTGTCAAAGTCACCAGCGTCCTCAACTTCTCCGCCTCAGGCTCCTTTCCAGGGATCTGCAGCAGACATTTGCAGCATCTTGCAGTCGGCCACCCACAGATGCATCACACAGGTCACCAATGCCCTGTTTGACAAGTCAGCCAATTAACTTTGCCACTGATGAAGCCAGTGTTACTGAGTGGGCGCTCAGCTTTGCTGCTCTGGCTGGCTTCCCATGGGTGCAGGGCATCATCGATTGCGCACATGTGGCCATCAGGGCAACCCATCATAACCCAGGAGTCTTTGTCAACCGCAAGGGCTTCCACTCCCTCAATGTGCAGCTCGTCTGCAACCATAGGAAGATCATCACATATGTGTGTGGCAGATTCGCTGGCAGCTGTCATGACTCTTTTGACCTTCGCCATTCCAGCCTCCCTCCACTCTTTGCACCTCCAAGCACACTTTCCGGCTGACTGCTTGGAGACAAGGGCTATCCACTGAAGAAGTGGCTCATGAAAACTTTGAGGAGGCCAAGTACTGAGGCCCAGGAGAGATACAACGAAAGCCACATTTCCACTAGATGTGTCATAGAGCAGACAATAGGCTTGCTCAAAATGTGCTTCTGATGTAGGATAGATCTGGAGGAGTCCTTCAATATGTGCCAGCAAGGGTCTCCAGAATCATCATGGTCTGCTGCGCCCTGCGCAATATAGTCTTGCAGAGAGGATTAGCACTGCATGAGGAGCAAGGCTCTAAGCACACAGCCTCTTCAGAGGAGGAGGAGGAGGAGCATCAGCTGGAAGACGAGGAGGAGCAGGAGCTGGAGGAACCTGCGGTCCAGGTCCCACCAGCACCCGAGCACATTGCTGCCCGAGAAGCCAGGGATGGCCTCATCATGGCCAGATTTACATAACTTTATGCAGTACACCAATGTGGCTGCCACATGACGCACCAGGTTGGCAACACCCCACACCAACACCATAAAACATCCCTACAATGACCAAGCCATTCCTTTCACAATGACCACCATTGCTGGTGGTTCTGTTATGTCCCACCATTCACCGCAACTCACGAAGCCACTTCCAAAGGTGCACACAAATCTGTCTAATGGAAAGTGGTGAAAATAAAGATTTTTATGTTTGATAGCACATTAACGGAAATTTTACATAAATATTGAATAAAACACCCAAGTGCTTACCCTTGCGAATTTACTTGTGTGTTATCTTTCTCTTCCGTGTGCTTCTACGCGGTGCAACCCCTGTGGCTTCAGCAGAGATAGAGGCAGCCTGCTCACTTCCCTGCTGCGACTGCTTAGACACTTCTGTGTAAGGGGTTTTCCTCGAGAGGTTTCCCTGAGGTTTCTCTCTCTAGAGGCCTCTCTCTCTTGCACAGTAAAACTTTGAGTGGTTCGACCCACTCACCCCTTAGATTCTATAATCTGGACTTAGGTGCAGGAACTGCAATGCAGAGAAGACTCTTGTAGACCAAGTTTGATGAATAAAAATGAAATTTTATTGCAAATGGAAAAATATCAAATCAAATGCAACAAAGACAAGAGTACGGTACATGGGAGGGAAAAACAAATACAAACAAATCATAACGACATTATACTAACTAAGGCAAATATATGCATCTTATACTCTACAAAGATCATCATGAAATAAAGAAACACATGGAACATCGAGGGACAACAACTCATGTTAATTGTACCCTTAAATCCACCCCCTTATTAAACCTAACTAGATCTGATTGTGAAGGGCCAGAAACATGCTCACCAATCCCACTAGGAAGTGCAAGGTTTTGAAAACGAGGCTGCTGGGGCTGCAACGACTGTCCGATTTTAAACTGTCCTTTTTCTCCACTCTCTTTGTGACTGTCCGAGCTTGTTGATTCGAGCTTCCTCCAATGTCTTCTCCCAAGCTGTGTCTTCCTCCTCAAGCTGCGTTCCGGGGTGCTGCGTCCTGGTCCTGTGTCTCAACTCGTCCAAGCTGTCCCTGGGGTCGTTGCCCCTGTCGAGTCATGTCCCACTGCCGTGTCCTCCAAGCTGCTTGTTCAGCTTGCCTCGAGTGTCGCTTCCAACCCGGTGCTTCTGCTTGTGTCAACTGCTGAAAAGTCTCTTCAGTTATACCTTTCTTCCTGAGGCTTCACTTCCCGCCCAAAATCAGGTGAGTCTTTGTTTTAACTTTTGGTGGCCTTTGAGCACAGCGGGGCAGTTATTATATTTAAAATCATTTTAAGCGGCTGGTAACAGGCCCATCTCTGGTTTGAAATGGCTTTCATTGTTGTTAATTTCGTGCTGATCCTGTTACCGAGCCCTTGGTGTTGTCCTCATGAATATGTTATTGTCTCTTTCGTCTGGGTCAACATTTAGATGGCCTCTGTCTCCAAGCATCTAATCCATATGCATGCCTGTGGGTCTGGCTTTTTTTTCCTCTCAGAAAACAGCTTCCAGAACTTGCTATGGGTTCAATCCACATAGTTGTCTGAGGTTGTGCAGGAACCATTTTAAAGTGTCCCAATAAGCTGGTCACATGATACGGCGGCCATTTTGTATGCCCCCCTTTTCTGGGCTTCTTTTAAAACAGTCTTTAAAATCATGGCCTCTTCTGCCCATTGATCCTTATTAATATGAAATCCAATTTTGCGAATCCTACATCTGGCGGACGTCCTCTGTGTTTTGGAGCCTGTGATAGACCCGCCAAAGTCTGCTCCTCCTGCGACTGTGCATGGGCAGACTCAGCCATTGCTGTCCGGGGAGGCATCTGGGGCCCTGACTGAGGGGGATGCAATGGGGGAGAAGTGTGAGCGCTTTGAGAGGAGCCCCCACTTCCATGTCCCCCCTCACCATCATCCCTCTCATGGGCCACCCGCACTTCCCTGCTAGCAAGGAGCTGGAGAGCACCTTGCTGCACATCATTGGGGCCATGAGGACCAACGTCTACACTGACGTCTCTCCGAGAGAGGAGGTCTGTGAGCCTCTGCCATCTATTCTCCATAGATAGCATGTGCTCCTGTGAGTGGCGCATTAGCTGCTCCATGTAGGTGGCCATCCTTTCCATGGAGGAGCCTACAGTCACCATCGCTTGTGATATGGTGGTAGTCATGTTGAAAATGGACACCTCCATTCTCTGAACATTTGCAGACATCACGCTCGCAAAACCTGTCAGAGCCCCCTGCACTTCTTCTTGCACCTCTAGGATTGCCCTTTTTCTGGATGGTCCCCGAGGTTTAGCGTCTGCATGCAGCTGAGCACAGCTGGGAGCGTACTGCGCCCTCCGGCGAGGAGTCTCCACTGCTGTCCCTGTCTTCACCATCTGCTGTTGCTCACTTGTGAGTTGTGAGGCACCAGGTGACAACTCTACTCTATCTCGTGTGGGACCCACCCAGGTGTGCATATCTGTGCTGGTGCTGGGTGTGTTTATGTGTGGTGATGGTGCCCCCTCAGAGGCTGGAGGCTCCTCTGAGGAGTCGTCTTCCTCCCGGACAGTAGGGTTGATTGGGGGGGGGGCCTCTTAATGGACGTGTGGGACCTGAGAGTAAAAAGATGATTTAGGAATGTCATATCAAGAATGGGTACAGATACCATTATGCACATGGTGAATATTCACTGGCTGCTGACATCAGTCCTCATATGAGTGACTGATGTATGCCATGTAGCTGTATGATATGTAATTCTGTCACCAGGTTGCTGAGATGTTCCCCTCTCTCCGTCTCCCACCTCCAGCTGCTCGGCGAGTCCTGATATTTCTAAAGCAGCCTCCTCTGCTGTTGTAAGGTTTGTAAATGATGGAGGCCCACCTCCAGTTTGCTCCCTCGCCCTCTTATTGTGGGCTCTCTTTTCCTGCAAGGAAGGAAAGAAGAGAAGGTTGCGTGAGAGTGATGGAATGAGTGTAAGGTTTGGATGGGTTACATCTTTAGAGGGAGAATATGATGGAGTGGGGTGCCAAAGCCAAGTGGCCTCCTTGTGTGTTAGTTGTTATTATTGCACTGGGATGAGGGTGAGTGTGAGGGGTGGGTAGTGAGATGGGGATCTGATAATGTAGATAGAGAGAGAGGGATGGGTGGACGTGCAAGGTATGTTGGTGTGAGTAAGGATGTGCAGGAGTAGGGTAGGGAAGGCAGAGTGATGGGGATGTGATGAGAGGCACAGCAGGATGAAGTTGAGTAGGGCTTTGTACTCACCTTTACTGATCTAATGAGATCATTGAAACGTTTGCGGCACTGCACCCAGGTCCTCCTCACCACACCCTGCTGTTCATCTCCTCTGCAATCTGCAACCAGGCTCTTTTTGCCCCCTGGGGAGGTCTCTTCCGCCCATTAGAAGGGAAGAGGACCTCCCTGCATGCACTGACTCCCTCCACAAGCATATGGAGGGAGTCATTGGAGAACCTGGGTGCAGCCCTCTGCCTCTGTGCAGTCATTTACAAAGTGTTTGCAACACTCCAACTGTGTAGTGCAGTGCCTGCACTATCCTAGCTGAACCATCAAATGCAATGTGGCCATGGCTCCTTTAAATATCACGGCTGAAAACGCATCATCAATGACGTCATCAGATCCGCACCATTTAATTGGACCAGGTAATGCGCAGGGCAGCCTTAATAGGCCCCATTAATGCAAAGTCGTTTTCTGGAGCGGGATGGAAGCAACAATGGGGTCGTGACCTGTCATGGTGACCGCCCACACCGGACACGCCCAGGTAAGGAAAATTCCGGCCAATGTTTCAGGTCGATGACCTTTCATCAGAACTGGAAAAAGTTAGAGATATAACAGGTTTTAAGCAAGTGCAGGGGCAGGGAGAGGAGGGAAGGAAAGAACAAAAGGGATGGTCTGTGATAGGGTGGGAAGGCAGGAGAGATTAAATGACAAAAGGGATGATGGTGCGAGGCAAAAGGGGATGGTAATGGGACAAGTAAAGAAACAAAATCCCCAGTGACTTACCTGCGTGCCGGCCAGCGGCCTCTGGGCTGCCCAATCTTCACCTGCTGGCAGCCAGACAATTGCCTCTTTACGCCCGTTTCGGGCAGGCAGCTGGCTGGTGCAATGTAAATAAGGCCTGGGAGTTAAAATAGCCGGGGTCTCCAATTGATGTAGTCGGGGTGGGTGGGACGCTCACCCGCCACACCCAATACCCGCTCCCAGTTAGAATTACCGTTACTTCAGTCAATGTGTTTTATTAGTGTAGCAGTGTACAAAACTCTGTTGTTTCAGCTGCAGCAGGACCACAGTTAAGTGACAAAAACGTAATCATTTTTAACTTTAATTCTTACTTTTTTTTAAAAATTGAGAAACAAAAGTGAACCAACAAGGGCGCCATCAAGGCTGAAAAGAATTGAAGAAAAATTGAGGTTATGCAGGAAGTAGTGATGAAGTGATGTTAAGCTTAGGTTATAAAAGTTTGAAGATTGTAGCAGGAAGCAAAGATTGAGCCAGATCAGAAGTTCTAGGGGACGATTTTCCCCGGATACTTTAGGTGCTAACGAACCTCCGAGGTGGCCAAGGTGGGGTCTTGAGCTGCAACCCTGGTTTAGCCCACATTTAGCACAAGACACTCTCAAGGAGTTGAAGCACATGCTAGGAACGGCCGCCCTGAGGATTGTTAAGGCTCTGATTGATAGCTAAATTGGCTGCTGGCGCTCATTAAAGAAGCTGCACCCCATTTTGCTGGCAACGCTGCAATTAACGACCTCTCCCAACAGCGTCCTGCTGAACAGGAGTGAACAGGTCATTGTTGAGGATTTCTAGCGCTACTTAAAGCCATGCTCAGCTTTCACTGTTCACTTGCTGCTGGTGATCGACTGACTATACTGCGTTTGAAGAGGACTTTTGAGACACATCGGGAGAGTTTCTGGAACACTTTGTCAAGACTTCACTAACACTCTATCAACATTTTTCCTGCAAATTCTATGAAGAAGTCATCTAAAGAGAGTGAGTGCTGTGCTACTCTACCATATTGGAGACCTTATAGGAGTCATCAAGAGAGAGGGGACATGGGGGTCTTGCAAGGGGTCCCCCTTAGTCAGAAGAAGGAATGGGAGGAGGAGATGAGCCCAAGCAGAGCAGCACCAGCTGCTGCAGGAGAGAGACCGGAGGGCGAGGTGGGCTCTAGACTCGTGGTGACGCTGCAAGCTCCATAATCTGGCGATCATGAGAGACCAGGCGTTACCACCAGCAATTGTGCCAGAGGGTCAAGCTCAGGAGCCACAAGAGGAAGAGGAGGAAGATGAGGAGGAGGATGTCGAGGAGGAAGACAAGGAGGAGGAGGAGGAAGAGGAGGGGGACCAGGGGGAGCACCAGAGGGTTCCAGGTAGTCAGCCCACACCTGGGAGGGTCGCTCGCCACCATCTAATTGGAGACCGCTTTTCAGACACATCCTCCACCATCAGACTCCGGAACACTGTTACCACATGCCTTACCCTCCACGACTGAGGATCCATCAAGAAGTCCAACATCTGCACTCAATCCTTTCAACCTCTTCCTCATGAAGGTTACAATAAAAAAGACCACCAATTTCACCACTACCCAATTACCATCATCACTCTATGTACAGCAAAAACAAACAATGAAAACATGACATAACCAACAGCACTTACAAATCTTAGGGCTCATGGGATTGGGGTAATATATTAGCATGGATTGAGGATTGGTCAATGGACAGAAAACAGAGAGTAGGAATAAACGTATTATTTTCAGGTTGGCAGGCTGTAACTAGTGGGGTACCACCAGGATCAGCGCTTGGGCCTCAGCTATTTACAATCTATATTAATTACTTGGATCTGTTAGTTTTCATTTGTTCTTGGGGTGTGGGTGTCCCTGATGAGGTAGCCCACTCTTAGTTTCCCTGAGGGCATTAAGAATCAACCACTTAGTGTGGGCCAGTCTGGGTAGGGGTGTCAGGTTCACTTTCCTGAAGAATGTTAATGAACCAATCTAGCAACAATCTAGCAGCTTTCAACATCATTTTGTTTCTGGTGCCAGTTCACAAGTGACCAGATTTATTAAATTCAATTTCACAACTTGCCATGCTGGGATTTGAACTCACGACCTCTGGGTTGCTAGCGGCTTTGTAGGGTGGGGCAAAGAGTTGTTGAGGGGAAAAGAAGTATTTGGCACCAAAATAAATGGCTGGAAGCAGATTTGCCCGAACACAGAACTTGCCATGCCTATGATTGGATGGATTTTTCTGTAGTTCCGGTTTTTGCAGTATACCCTAGAGGGTTTGGGTCATTCTCAGTGTAGAAGGGCCAGAAAGGGTACCAGACAGATGCCGATGCATATGTGAATAGAAGGTACGCAAAATGGGCCACGCCTTCTACCCAAAGGACAATAACAGGTAAAATAATTCTCAATTGTACTTTGTAAACTGCTACTCAAATACTGTGTGTATTAAGTCTCACTTAGGCTTAAATAAAATCATAACTGTTACCAATATGGAGTCAGCATCGAACCATTGAACAGAAAGTCCAAAGGGACTCCAAATTTTTTACACTTAAAGCTGTGGGAGGTATTAAAGTACCCTTCTCTATTATAATAAGCCAAAGTAAAATAAACTTTGTTTAATAATAAAATAAAATATAATTTTCCTCTAAGATTATAAATTATATGACACTTGCTAATAGGCAGAATTAGCATGAGATCTCAACTAACTGCAAGAATCTAATCAGCTAAATCAATATCAAATACAGGAAAAATAATGATCCTCAACAAAAGCTTCTTTTAAAAAGAAACTGCTGACTGGGTGGCATTGGTACTTGGGTTTCTAAAGCATTGCCTAAGGATCCCATTGCCTCTTGGCTCATCCATGTCGATTACTTCCCAGTTTTACTCCATTACAGCATGAGTTACGATGAGTTTCCTCGAAGGACACCAAGATTAGGTCATGGGACTTTATCTTCGCATTGCAGCTCTGCAGGTGTCTCCCAGGGAACCAAGCATGGCCCAAATGTGTATTTCAGCTTCATCAATTGACGTGATCAAAGGTGATGTTATTTTTTCTGGTGACACGCACCTCTACCCTCTGCAGATTGGTTAACTTGCCATCAAAAGGTGACACGGTAACAAAATCGGGCAGGGTAACATGGTTAGAATTGGACAGTGGGTGGACGAATGCCGCATTATAATCCATGCTGAGAAGAGAAAAAAATAATTTTAAAAAGACTTGGCGTTATATAGCACCTTTCATGTGTTAATGGATTAGTTCTGAAGTACAATCAACTGTTGTTACGTAGGAAAAGCCTGACAGCCAATTCGTGCACAGCAAGGTCCCACAAACAGCAACGAGATGAATGGTCTCTTAATCCATTTGGTTGAGGGATGAATACTGGACAGGACACTGGGAGAACTCACTGCTCTTCTTTAAAATGTGCCATGGGATCTCTTACATTCACCTGAAGAGGCAAAAGGGATCTAATTGAACATCCCATCTGAAAGATGGCATCCACGATAAAGCTCCACTCTCAGTATTTCAATGAAGTATCAACCTAGGATGTGTGCTCAAGTCTGTAGTGGAACTTGAACCCACAACCTTCTGACTCAGAGGCAAGAGTGCTACCACTGAGCCACAGCTGACACTTGATAGCCAAACGATGGACAGGGACAACTGGGTGCTGCAGTGAATTCAAACAGTGGCTCTGCACTTCTAGAAACTAACTGAAAATTCAACCTACAGTAGCAACATCCCCTCTAAACTCAAGATCAGATATTTGCATTCCTGTGACTTCTACTGGTACTCTTCACGGCCCGATAGATGGGTAGGGGATTTAAAGCCCGTTTTCATCTGATGGTCTGAACATGGTGGATCCATTTCCTTGCCTCTTGTCGGGTTCCTGGAAGTGGCGACAACACTCAACTAGCTCGTTATTTCCTCCTGAGGCATTCTTCATGGCTATGTCAAGTGATTTGCTAAAACATTCCACAACGACTTCAATGAATTTCTATACAACAAAAGAAAAAAAAGACTTGCATTTATATAATGCCTTTCACAACCTCAGGATATCCCAAAGCACTTTACAGCAAATGTAACACTTTTGAAGTGTAGTCACCACTGTAATGTAAAGAAACGCAGCAGCCAATTTGCGCACAGCAAGCTCTTTCAAACAGCAATGAAATAAATGACCAGATCATTTATTTTTAGGTGTTGTTTGAGGGATGAATGTTGACCAGGACATTGGGAGAACTCCCTGCTCTTCTTCGGATAGTGCTGTGGGGTCTATTATGTCCACCTGAGTGAGGCTTTAACACCACGCCTGAAAGATGGCACCTCCCACAGTGCAGCACTCCCTTAGTACGGCGCTGGAGTGTCAGCCTAGATTATGACTGTATGTAACACCATTTTACAGCCTGTGTAAGGGGTGGTGTGTGGGGTCAGCTTCACCTCTGACTTGTGAGCAGTTCGAATCGTTCCCACTCCCTTGGTTCTAGCCCTTGGACTTATTTAGGGGTTGTGATAGAAGTGCAGCTAACAACTGATTTTGGTGCAAGAACTTTGATCTTTATTTGAGAAAGAAAATACAACACAATAATCTTAACACTCTAGTAAAATGGGGAAACACTTCGACATACACGAGGGGAAAATTACAGTAGACAAAATCTCTCACCCCTCCCAATCCCACCTTACTAGCTAAGTTAGGCTCTGAAGGACCAGGGATAATGCTCACCAAACGCAGGAATAGTTTGTAGAGTGGAAAAACTTGCGAATCTTCGGTTTTCTTCCGAGTTGGTTTTCTTTGGTCGTGGTGGCCCAATATTACCTGGTTGGCTGATGGTAATGTTTGGTTGGTTGTTTCGTAAGGCCCTTGTTGCTGTGAGATGTCTGAAGGTCTTCTTGTGTTTGAACTGCTTCCAGAGAGAGAGAACTTCTGCGAGAATCCTTCGAACTGCAGAGAGTACTGTAGAGCTTGTAGAGAACTTGTTGTAACTGTGTAACTGCTGGACTGAACTGCTCGACTCCGCCTTGCTGAACTTGAACTGTGAGATGATACTGTTTAACTGTTGAACAGGCCCCCAATTATACAAAACGAGGCCTGCTAATCTACGCGCCAAATCTGTTCAAGTTTTTTGTTAGAGTTTGGCGGGCTCGTTAATATTAAGTTGTGTAAATTGTTTTTGTTAGAGTTTGGCGGGCTCGTTAATATTGGGCCAGAAATTCCAGGCCAGAAGCGTGAGTACGGTCGGCTTACTCAAGCTTCTGGCCGTTGGAAATGCCGGCGTTCAGCATGAACAGCGCATGCGGGGAACGCCGGCATTTCCAGACCTCGAGCGCGTGCGACTGCACAGGCAGCGCTTGCGCAGTGAACTTCGTGGATTTCATTCATGAAATCCGTGAGGTTAAGTCCTTAGAAGTTACACTGAAAAAAAGCAAGTGTAAAGTGGTTCATTGGCTGCGGAGGAAGATATATTTTATCGTGGAGCTTTTGAAATGCAATATTTTTGTTTGGGAAAGGGAGGGAAGTTATTTTAAGAAATTTTAAGTAAGTTTTAAAGTTAAAATTTTTTATTTTTTAAAGGGTTTTCAGAACGGTAGGTAGAAGGAGCAATTGTGGCTGTGTGAATGGAATGTGAGAATGAGTTATGTATGTATGTCCACATATATTCCTTTACGTATATGTATGTATGTTTTATATTCCTTTACTATGAATGTATGTTTTTAATTATGATTTTCCAATAAGTTACTTTCTCTGAAAGTCATAATTAAATAATACATTCATACACATAAGTAAAGGAATATATACATAACACGCAAAGGAATATATACAGACATACATACTTTCAGAAGCTCCACGATAAGAAATATCTTCCTCCGCAGCCTCTGGAGCAACTGTACCCATGCTTTTTTCATGTGTAAGTTGTAATGACTGGACCTCACTGAAAGCATTAATGAAAGCGGCGAATTATACTGCGCACGCGCTGCATGTGCAGTCGCACGCGTTCTGCCTCTGAACCCCTTCGTTCAGAGGACAGGAAATGCCGGTTTTCCCCATATGCACTGTGCATGCTGAAAACCGGCATTTCATCCGGCCAGATGCGTAAGTACCCCGACCGTACTAGCGCATTTGGAAGGGAATTATTGGGCCAACATTTTACATGTCAATAAAATAAAAAATTTAACACTTGCACGACTTGCCCCCTCGCATCTGCGACTGAGGGTCCAAGGAGGTGCATTGCGCAAGAGGTCATCATCGGACGTATCCTCACACTGTTCCCTTTGGGGAACTGTATGAAGTGGTGGAAGGATTTATGGCCGTGATTAACGCTCATTCCGTGACCGTAACCATCTTTGAACCAGCCATTAGGGTGGTTAGTCCTATGGCGGGAGGGTTTTATGGGCTCCCACAACCCATCTGAGGGGGGGGGGGGCCACCAACACCCACGGACGCAAGTATCCCGCTGGATGTCCACCCAGAATTTAAAGTTGGAGCTCCGACTCCACTTGCCGGGACTGTCTGGAGTGGGGTTCAAAACCCTACTCCTTCTGGCCCAGCGGCGGGGATGCTTACTGCTACGCAAAAGGCCCACTCCGCACAAAAGGTGACACCCATACGTTTCCTGCGCCTTTTCCCTCCCCGTGACTGGAGCCTTATGCTGCCATTTCACGTTGCTAATCGGACTGGGCGTTTGTCATAGCGGTAGGATCCCCGCCGCTGGGCCAGATCAGGGTAGGGTTTCGAACCCCGCTCCAGACAGTCCCGGCAAGTGGAGTCGGAGCTCCAGCTCTAAATTCTGGGTTGACATCCAGTGGGATATTTGCGTCCGTGGGTGTGGGTGGCCCCCCCTCCTTGTATAGCTTGTGGGAGCCCGTAAAACCCTCCCGCCATAGGACTAACCGCCCTAATGGCTGGTTCAAAGATGGTTACGGTCACGGAATGAGCGTTAATCACGGCCATAAATCCTTCCACCACTTCATACAGTTCCCCAAAGGGAACAGTGTGAAGACACGTATGACGACGACATTGCTAAATAAATAAATGGAATTAAAAAAATTCTTTTAGGGCTTTTAAAAGTCTTTAAATTGCTTTAATTCTCTTTAAAACTACTTCAGATTACTCAAAATAATGTAAACATTTTAAAAAGTTTATAAAAGTTACCAAAATCTTCAAAAAACTTCCAAAAACCTATTTAAACTGCTGCTTTGCATGTAAAAAAGCAAAGCAGCTTGACAGAAACATTGGGGGCGTGTCCAGTGAAACAGACCTCAAGGGGCGTGTCTCACTTACACTGCACGCTCCTGGGTCCGCGCTGGCTGCACTCCTGGGCGGCGTGACGTCATACGCTGCCCGGGAATGTGCTTTCTATTTCTCCAAGTTCAGGCGTCCCAGAAGCTGATCGGCAGGAGCGCGGGGTAAGTGCAAATACGGGGCTTGCACGCGCTGCAAGCCCCGTTCTGGAATTTCTGGCCCATTAAGTTGTGTAAATTGTTTAAGTGGTTTCGAGATGGCTTCCAGAGTTGTTGAAGTCATTAAAAATGTGAGAAGTAGTTTCGGGGTGGTTTTACTGAGCTGTTGAGCTCTTATCTAATTGTGCTGAATTGCCCTCAAGCTTTGACTTTCCTGTTCTTTGTAGGTTGGCTAAATGATTTGTTCTATGCATGTTTTTGGATGGGTCTTGTGAGGCTGTTCTTCCATGGGTCTATTGTTAACATGTAAATTTCTTGATAGGGGCTGAGTGACGTTTACAGTTCCCCCCAGACAGTTTGATTACCTCGAATACTCAAACTGGCTACTGCATAGGTAGATCCCAAATTCTTTGTTGCAGCCTTTTTCCCAAACATGCCTGAACATTGTCTTGTTTTGCACACTTTGTACAAAAATAATAAATTGCAGGACAACAGAGTATTACAGTTTAACTCTTTATTAAGCATTAGGTCTGATGATTTTACTCATACAGCACAGTGGGGAAAAGATGGCGTTAGGACCCCTAGCCTGGGTCTTCAAAACAATAGAAGTCCTTACAGATGCCTGCAGGCCAATGACAACGCAGCATGTGATCACATGTGAATATAATAGGTATTCCTTACAGATGCCTGCGGGCCAATGATAATTCAATATGCAAATGTTACATCCCCTTTCTTTTCAAAGAAAAATGTTATGCATTACTTTTAAACCTTTATTCTACATAATGTTCTCGGTAGCATAAACATATAAGTAAACTCAGCATTTAACTAGCATTGAAAACATCTCAACGTTTCAATAATGATGTACAGTTTTTTTTAGGGCAGCGATCCGCCTACACCCTTTGACAGTTCACAAGTCAAGGATAACTCTAGGCTTGACCTCTTGTCCCGACCTTGTGTGGTATGGAACTGAGCATGCTCCTGAATCGGTCAACAAATCAGATTCAGGTTTAGGTTCAGGTAAGTATGATGTGTTTTGTGTATTGCTCTGTTCATCACACTCTGTTGAACTGATCCTCTCGTCGGAATGACAGTGTTGTTCCTTGGTGTTCAGGAGGTGCCTGCGATTGCGGCGGTACACCTGTCCTTCTGGGGTGCGGACGTGATATGATCACTCAGTGTCAGCTGGCTGGATGACAACTGCTGGCTTCCAGTAGTCATGCTCCTGGATTCTGACGGATTCTCCATTGTGCAGTGGCGGCAGTAGTCTAGCTGACCTGTCATAGTATCTCTTTTGGTGTTGCTGTCTCTGTACACGTTTTGCATGCACTTGCTTGCAGCTGACGACCTCTGGCTGCAGCTGCTGGTTGGTGCTTGGAAGGATTGAGCGAAGTCTGCGGCTCATCAACAGCTGTGCTGGTGACTTGGAGTTGTCAACCGGAGTGTTGCGGTACTCAAGGAGACTGATGTAGGGGTCTCTTTTGTCCGCTTTGGCTTTGTCCATGAGTGTTTTTGCAATCTGGACAGTTTTTTCAGCAAGGCCATTACTTTGAGGGTAATGTGGGCTTGGTGTGACATGTGTGAAATCCCATGCCTTGGCAAACGACTCAAACTTTTTTGATTTGTATTGGGGGCCATTGTCTGAGACTAAAGTCTCTACCATGCCATGCCTGGCAAAGGCTGCCTTTAGCTTGTGGATCACAGCTGCAGATGTGGTGCTGTGAAGCTTGTCCAGTTCAAATAATCTGCTGTAGTAATCAACAGTCACTATGTAGTCCTCGTTGTTCCATGTGAACAGATCCATTGCCGCGACCTGACAGGGCCTGTCTGGGATACGGTGAGGTATCATGGGCTCTTTGACATTTGATGGGTGGCGTTCTAGACAAATGGAACATCTTCCGACAATGTCCTCAATGTGTTTGCACATTCCGGGCCAAAACATGATGTCACGTGCTCTTTGTTTGCATTTTTCCATGCCCATATGTCCAGCATGAATTTTTATCAACATCTCTTCTCTGAGACTGGTAGGAATGATGATTTTCTCCCCTTTGAAGACAATTCTGTTGATTTGTGACAGTTCATCTCTGTGGTTCCAGAATTCAGATATGCTCTGAGGGCATTTCCTCCTTTCCTCAGGCCATCCTTCATGTATGACTTTGCTCAGCAGTGTGAGTTGTGCATCTTTCTCTGTTCCTGCTCGGATCTCCTTCAGTTTTGAGTCACTCACAGGTAAGCTGTTGTACACCATGTGCACCTGCACATCCATGCCTTCACTGAGGCTGCTGTCCTGGTAGCTAAGAGACTTTCTGGAGAGCGTGTCTGCGACAGGAATGTCTTTGCCTGGACGGTGAATGATTGTGAAGTCGTACTTCTGTAGCTGAAGGATCATTCTCTGTAGCCTTGGTGGGGCTGCGGCTAGTGGTTTCCTCATGATTGACTCGAGGGGCTTGTGGTCGGATTCCACAATGACTTGTCGGCCATAGACGTACTGGTGGAAACGCTTACATCCAAACAGAATTGCATATAGCTCTTTCTCGATTTGAGCATAGTTGATTTCACTGTCTGTGAGAGATCTGGAAGCGTAGCCGATGGGCTTTCCTTCTTGCAGTAATACTGCACCTAGTCCGTACTTTGACGCGTCCACTTGTAGTCAGAGCTCTTTGTTGGGGTCGAAGTAGGCAAGAACTGGTCCTGGTTCTCTGGTGATTAGGTCTTTCATTTTCTGAAATGCTGTGTCATGTTGTTTGTCCCACAGGAACTCATTGGATTGTTTGAGCAACTGACGCATGGGTGCGTTGATTTCGGAGAGGCTCAGGGCAAACTTGGCTAAGTAGTTAACCATGCCTAGTACTGTCTCTAGCTCTGTGCGGTTCTTCGGCGGCTCCATCTTCTTGATGGCGGAGATTTTCTCTGAATTCGGCTTAATGCCATCAGCTGAGAGGCGATGCCCGAAATAACTGATCTCGGTGGATCCAATTATGCTTTTCTCGGGGTTGAGCTGGATACCTTTCTCCTGTGATCTTTGTAGCATCACACGGAGGTTCCTGTCATGTTCCTCTCTATTCCTGCCATAGATGAGGATGTCATCTACAATTGCGACTACTCCGTCGAGGCCTTCATAGGTTTCGTCGATCTTCCGCTGGAATTCATCCTGAGCTGAGATAAGACCAAATGGTAAACGCAGAAATCGGTAGCGTCCAAATGGTGTGTTGAACGTTGTTAGCTTAGATGACTCTTCCGTGAGCTTGATAGTCCAGTATCCTGATCGTGCGTCCATTACACTGAAGTAACGTGCTCCCACTAGCTTGGGTGTGATGTCATCTAGCATTGGTAGAGGGTAGTGAGGGCATTTGATAGCCTTGTTCAAATCTCTGGGGTCGAGACAGACTCTGAGCTTGCCTGTACGTGGTTTCTCAATCACTACTAACGTGTTGACCCACTCTGTCGGTTCTATTTCCTGGATGATGATTTCTGTATTCTCCATGCTCTGCAGCTCCTCCGTCAGGCAACTACGTATAGCAAGGGGTATCCTTCTCGGTGGGCAAACCACAGGGGTTGCTGCTGGGTCAAGGTGAATAGAGCATTCACCTGGGAATAGTCCGATTCCTTTGAAAACGTCAGCAAACTCCTCCATGACTGTGTGCCTCTCAACTGGTGCTGTCAATGATAGCACTAGCTTGACGAGGTCCACGTCTAAACATGCCTTTAGAGCTAGCACTGGAGGTGCTCGAATGTCAACAATGTAAAAGACCAACATCATGTCGCTTTCTTTGTACTTGCATTTCATCACGCATGTGCCTTTTACAATGAGCTGCTCACCCCCATAGCTGGTCAGTCTGCGTGAGGTGGGCTGTAGCTCACACCCATCCCTCAAGCTGTGATAATCACTCAGAGGAATTACATTAACCTGAGCTCCAGTGTCTAGTTTAAACTTAAGCTCTTTGCCCTGTTTTCCTATCTCAATATCTGCAAAGGCTTGTTCAGTCTCTGGAATCTGTTTTTTCTGTGACACAGAATCAATAAACAGTTCCTCTGCATTTGGCTCTCTATCTGGCATTTGGCTGTCACTCACTGTGTGTACTGCTTTCCAAAAACAGTCCTGCAAACTTTAGCAAAGTGGTTCTGTTTACCACATTTAGCACATTGCCTTCCTTTGGCAGGGCATTGCTCCTTTTCTCCATGCATCTTGTTTCCACAATATCCACAGTTTTTGAAGCGTTTTATGTCTGTGTCGCTCATTTTTAGAGCTCTCTGTTCTTTCTGTTCTGAAACACGCTCTGGGCGGTGTTCTTTGGTGTGTGTCAATTAACTGCGTGCACTGTCTGTTCATGCGAGCTGTTCGTGGCGCCGGTTATGGTTTTCAACTGTGCTTGGGCTATCTCGTGCGATCTAGCTATGTCCATAGCTTTGTCCAGCGTTAGCCCGGACCCAACATTCAAAAGTTTCTCTCTCACTTTAGCTGAATGTATTCCAAACATGATGCGGTCTCTGACCAGCTCATCCTTATCTGCATATTCACAGTCTTTTACCAGCAGTTTTAACTCAGTCACGAACTGTTCAAACGACTCACTAGCTCCTTGTACTTTCTCCTGAAACTTGTACCTAGCGAATATCGTATTTGTCTTGGGCATCACATATGATTCAAAACGGTCAAAATAACTTTTCAGTACCTTTGCTTCATCCGCGGTGAGAGACCATGTGTTAAAAATGTCTCTCCCTTTTTCTTCGATCCACAGGAGTAGGTAACTGCATCTTTCTTCCTCCCCTTTGCTTTTCAGCGGACCCAAGAATATCAACTCCACGTGTTGCTTGAACTTGCGCCATTCTCTATGTAAGTTCAAAGATTCCCAATTCATTCGAGGTAAGGGAGCTCCAACGATGTCCATTTCAAATCCCTGTTCTGACACCATGTCTTGTTTTGCATACTTTGTACAAAAATAATAAATTGCAGGATAACGGAGTATTACAGTTTAACTCTTTTATTAAGCATTAGGTCTGATGATTTTACTCATACAGCACAGTGGAGAAAAGATGGCGTTAGGACCCCTAGCCTGGGTCTTCAAAACAATAGAAGTCCTTACAGATGCCTGCAGGCCAATGACAACTCAGCATGTGATCACATGTGAATATAATAGGTATTCCTTACAGATGTCTGCGGGCCAATGATAATTCAATATGCAAATGTTACAAACATGTCCTTTTAAAAAGGCCAAGTCTGCTTTTGACCTTGAATCTCCCTGCTAGGCCCAACATGCTTTTTATCCTCCTAAAGTTTTTAGCAAGGGTCCAAAGTCACTTTAATATGTTTTTTTTCTTTCGTAATGGGGGATCTGTAAATTTTGAGAATCCTACACCTGACTACCACAATTTTCAACTAAAAGTCCCACTCACAGTTTTTGAGTGAGAACAAATGACTTCCCACAACAGATCACAACCTTCTGGAATCATGAGAGGCCTTTTTGTGCCATAAATCATACATTTCTTGCTTACGATATGGATTAGTGAACAATCTGGCCTAGAAATTCAGTTAGGGGCGCCCAGCTTGCCTGGGCGCCGGAATTACCGCTGCGCGCGGAGCCACTTGCGCCAGCGGGATATTCAGTTTCAGCGCCCCAAGTGGAAGCCGGCCGCTAAACAAGGGTTTCAGCGCCCCGCTTGGGGCGCTAAAACTGAATATCGGCGTGCAAAGTGCCACAGTGCCACCCGCTGCGGCACGGCAGCCTGCGGTACTGCAGGCCTTCCTCTCAGTCTTAAGGGGGAGGTGCCAGCAACAGCGCGATCCCCGCTCGCGAGTGCCGGCAAATGAGCCCGGCACCAAGGAGAAGTGCCGGGCTCTCGGGAAACAGCCGGCAATGCCGCGGGGGGGTGGTGAAGGAGGCCGGGGACGGAGGTGCGGGCAGGCGGCCGCCGAAAAAGCGGCCGGCCGCACCTCCACCTTAACTCGCCCCACTACCGGCACAGGAAGGCCCCGTGTACCGGTCGCTGTTTGCGGCTGGCGCGGGGGAGGCGGCAGCAACCAAATATGGCCAGCGGGGCGATAGCAGGGCGCTGCGCACACCGATGACATCATCGGTGGCGGCGCAGCGCTACTGGCTAACGCCGCCATTAGCGCCCCGCTAAATATCGCGGTAGGTTTGCACAGTGGCGCAAAAGCCCTCTTTGGGCGCAAACTGGTGGTGCAGGCCACTGAATTTCTAGGCCTCTGTGTTTTGTAGGCATCAAGAGGCTCATTTCCTGCTTGCCAAACTGTGATGATCACAGCTGAGCTTCCATTGGGTGCCTTAATTTCCCTACAGGGAAGGTATCGCACAGCCGACGACTGGAGCTGCTCAATTCCCGTATGTTCAGAGGTCACGCGGCTTGCACGGAAAATTATTTGGTTAAAAGTCCCAACGGATAATTCCTGGAATCCCAACCCCCTTCTACCTTGGGTTGCTACAGTCGCATGGGTGTAAAATGCACGGTTACCGGCAGCAGAAAATGCCTTGGCAGAACACGAACAGGTCCAGTTCCTTGACCACATTAATAAAATGCTGTACCAGAGGAGGGGGAAAATCACCACGTGTTTGGTTTGAACTTCATACAAAATCTGAAAAGGATTTTAAAATCTCTCTCATTCTGACACAGCAACATCGTCGAGGTTGATGGAAAAGGTCACAAATGAATTGATTTCCATAGCTCCTCTAGGAGCGCCATGGCTTTCTGGAAACACATAATTCTTGACAATTTCTAGCTCAGGTTAAATGCGAGCATTACATGTATTTATATCCCAATGCTGATGTTTATCAAACTAGCCATGTAATTACTTACAGTTGCCAGCTTATGAGTTCTGAAGAAAACACTTTGGGCTTTATGTTTTTCACATCAAGAGGACATTAAACAAGCAAATTCTGGGTGAACATTCAGCTCTATACCATCGAAAAGCACAATGTCCATCAAAAATACAGTTACGATAACTGTGCTACACTTCAAGCCTATATATCCCTGGCACTGCTCATGGTAAGTCGGCAGGTATTCTGTTTCATCATCCCAATAACGGCATAAATGGTAAGCGCATGGCAGATTTTGTAGCATCGACTGCATTGACATGAAGGGCGAGTTTTAAAAATAGTGCTGATTTGAAAACTATGTAAACTTATCGTATTGTAGTTACAGTATCAAGGTACAGCAGCATATGGATTCAGTTCCATGCCAGATGATTATAAAAGGAGGCTAAATCCAGAAGTACCACAGAAGTCCATGCATTAAGAGAATAACACTAGCGTTATATGTTAGAGAGCTTGAACGTATGGAGGAAATAGGCAGAATCAAATAAGGTAATCAAGGCAACTCTGATTGGGTTCCCATATGTTCAATTCCAAGGATTTAAGCAAAGCAATCATGAGGGAATACATCCCAATGCCATCAACTAAATTGCCAGTGTATAAGTCTTCTTCATCCTTGATGTAAAGTCAGGATACTGGCCAGTAACTCTTGATGAGAAAAGGAGCAAACTGATTGATAGAGTGTCCTGTTTGGCTGATGGAAATTCACACACATGCCAGTCAGAATCTCAGAGGACGTATCCAGCAAAAAGTCCATGAAGTCTTACATGAACTTGGAGTCAAGGTAGTAGTCGATGATATTTGCCGTTTGCAGCTGCAGAACACTATTTTAAAGATAGCAGGAGGCTCAATAAGGACAGTATGCAAGTCAAGTTCCAACGCATTTGTATTTTGGGCTCAAAAATTACTGATAACGATCATGAAGGTCAATGCTGTTTGAAATATGAAGCTCCCAAAGATAAAAGCTGCACTTTTGTCATGGGTAGGTTGAACTATCTTTTGAAATCTTCTCCAAGACTAATGCAGATAATCAAACAACTATGTCATCTCTTGAAAATGGATATACTTTTTAAATGAGACACCAACCTAGGTAGAACTTTTGAAGAAACAAGGCAACTGATCATAAAATCTTCATGATCAGTGTTGAAGGATTTGACGTAGGAAATGAGGCCACACTACACTTTGATGCGAAGGAGGACAGAACACATTCTGTAAACTATGTAATGGCAAACCTACCTGTATCAGACAATAAAATGACAGAAATACAAGACAAGATAAGGATGTTAGAATTGATTGTAATGATAAAGTTAGAGTGCCCAAAAGCTCAATTAGATGTATCGATTGTTACCAAGGAATACTGGTATTTCCAAGATGAGCTGGCTGTAGGAAATGATACTGTGCTCAAAAAGGTGAAAATAAATCAGTGTGTTGAAGTCATGATACCAACAATTCCACAGAAAACACACGCACAGATTTCTCAGGCTGGTGCTATACAAGACAAAGGATAGAGATCTACCCTACTGGCCAGACATGACAAAGCCATTCAGGAGGTTGCGCAATGTGTCAAGATAACCAGAAATCATGAATAAAAGAATTGTAGATGTTGCAGGAGAAAAGAGTCCAAAGAAATGTATTGAGGAACTCTGGAGTTTTACTGGAAATACAGACACACTGAAATCTTACCACATCAGAACCAGTAATGGAGCAAGAACTTGTATTTATACAGCACCTTGCAACATCCTCAGGATGTTCCAAGGTGTTTTACAAGCAATGGGTTAGTTTTTGACATTCAATCACTGTTGTCATTGTAGACAAACACAGTTTTAATAATTACAATTAAAGTTAGAAATGTAACCTAAAAACATACAAAGCTACTTTGAGCTCTGTCAAGTGCATGCTGTGACCTTGAAAATTGAATTGGTTAAAACCAGCTGCTGTGATTTTGGACGATTTCAATTCTGTCGAGAATACGATTCATTACTTTTACTATGCTCATTGTTACTGAACCTTAGAATGGTGATGATTTTAGTGTTTGAATTCAGTTAAATAACTCTGTAGTTAGTGATATACAGTATTGAGGTTTGTATCATGTTCTTGAGATCTTCCAAGTATGGTAAGAGTCAAGGACAATTTTTTGTAGCACTGCATTATATTCTCATTATCACTGGTTGTGGCAGTTCCTTTGTGAGTTGTTTCATGTATGGTGACTCCCTGAGCGGAATGGCATCACATATAAACCTCGAGGCATAATTGATAAATCCCAATCCAGTTCTTCCTATTAGATTTTTGATTCAATTCTTCAGGCAAAATATAGAACAAATTCCACGCTGGTCAAAGTCTCACCCTATCCTCAATATTGTTAAATAGGTTTGGACCTTTATGGTACCACAGATGAATCCTGTTATGTTGCAGCTAAAAATGAATTTGTACTAGTAATGAGCACAAAATTAGGTTGAGCTTTAGAACAAATTACATAGAATGTACAGCAGAGAGACAGGCTATTCGGCCGATCTGGTCTATGCTCCACACGAGCCTCCTCCCACTCTACTTCATCTAACCTCATCAACATAACCTTCTATTCCTTTCTCCCTCATGTGTTTATCCAGCTTCCCCTTAAATTATGTTATTCGCCTCAACCACTCCCTGTGGAAGCGAGTTCCACATTCTAACCACTCTCTGAGTAAATATGAAATCAAGTCCAAGATCGCTAAACCCAGTCACTGATTCTGACAAGATTGATGGCTGTTGTGAATTTGGAACAATACAGGTATAGAATTGCATCCAAACCCAGCATACAGTATGAGTTGCTGGAGGGCAATTTGATCAGACCTACATAAAAGTTCAAACCAGTAAAGTCATTTTGATCCTGGATTTGTATGTTTTCTTCTTTTTATTCCATTTTATTTTCTTTGTGCACTGTCAGTAGGTAATAAACATAAACTATAATATTTTAATTCTTGTGTCCCTTAGCACTTTGAAAAATAAATACATTTTATTTGACTCTGCTCTCTTTTATGAGCTTGTGAAATAAATATTTTGCGGCATTATCACAGCATTTTGAAAGCAGAACGTTTTTGAAAGATGAAGTCTTATATTGTATGGCATGCAAATTAATTTTTTATACATTTGAAGTACAGCCATAAATAGGAATACTGCCACTGAACTGCTGTCGCATAAAGATAAAGATATTAATGGAGAGTGTTTCAGCTGCTATGATCTATTATTGGGGTTACATACATAGATGTGAATTTGAAAAGATATATTCTCCTGTATGTAACACAATGACAGAGAAAGTAAATAACACAGAAGGAACTATTGGTTTTATGAATTTCTCCAAGGATGCAAGCAGTATGTTTTTGAGCCTGGGCCATTTATCCTGCATGCATGGAGCCGTCAGGTACGCTCAAGCAGTGCTCAGTGACATCCTGCAGAACAGCACTGATGGAGCATAAAAGCCTATATTGCATGCAGAGTTTGCTATGAAGCAGTGAAAGCATTGCACGCAAAAGATTCAATGGAATCGTGGATGGAGGCAGCTACATTTTAGTGCAGTCTGTAAGGACTCACTGGGCAGCTACCCTGCCCATCAGTCTGTACGTCATACCGGTAATGGAAATTGCCAGCAACTCTAATACCTCACCTACTGTAAACAGATGAAATTTGGGACCATTTGATCAATGTGTTTTGTTTAAATATATAGTTAAATTTATGACAATTCTTCATCAGGAATGATAAACAGTCAACATACAAAGACAGCAAAGGAGAACAGGAGCAGTAACAGGGCAATGACAGCAAGGGGGAGCAGGAGCAGTAACGGCAATGACAGCAAGGGGGAGCAGGACCAGTAACAGGGCACAGACAGCAAGGGGGAGCAGGAGCAGTAACGGCAATGACAGCAAGGGGGAGCAGGACCAGTAACAGGGCACAGACAGCAAGGGGGAGCAGGACCAGTAACAGGGCAATGACAGCAAGGGGGAGCAGGACCAGTAACAGGGCAATGACAGCAAGGGGGAGCAGGAGCAGTAACAGGGCACAGACAGCAAGGGAGAGCAGGAGCAGTAACAGGGCAATGACAGCAAGGGGGAGCAGGACCAGTAACAGGGCAATGACAGCAAGGGGGAGCAGGACCAGTAACAGGGCAATGACAGCAAGGGGGAGCAGGAGCAGTAACAGGGCACAGACAGCAAGGGGGAGCAGGACCAGTAACAGGGCAATGACAGCAAGGGGGAGCAGGAGCAGTAACAGGGCACAGACAGCAAGGGGGAGCAGGACCAGTAACAGGGCAATGACAGCAAGGGGGAGCAGGAGCAGTAACAGGGCACAGACAGCAAGGGGGAGCAGGAGCAGTAACAGGGCACAGACAGCAAGGGGGAGCAGGACCAGTAACAGGGCAATGACAGCAAGGGGGAGCAGGAGCAGTAACAGGGCACAGACAGCAAGGGGGAGCAGGACCAGTAACAGGGCAATGACAGCAAGGGGGAGCAGGAGCAGTAACAGGGCACAGACAGCAAGGGGGAGCAGGAGCAGTAACAGGGCAATGACAGCAAGGGGGAGCAGGACCAGTAACAGGGCAATGACAGCAAGGGGGAGCAGGACCAGTAACAGGGCACAGACAGCAAGGGGGAGCAGAACCAGTAACAGGGCAATGACAGCAAGGGGGAGCAGGACCAGTAACAGGGCAATGACAGCAAGGGGGAGCAGGAGCAGTAACGGCAATGACAGCAAGGGGGAGCAGGACCAGTAACAGGGCACAGACAACAAGGGGGAGCAGGAGCAGTAACAGGGCAATGACAGCAAGGGGGAGCAGGACCAGTAACAGGGCAATGACAGCAAGGGGGAGCAGGACCAGTAACAGCGCAATGAAAGCAAGGGGGAGCAGGACCAGTAACAGGGCAATGACAGCAAGGGAGAGCAGGACCAGTAACAGGGCAACGACAGCAAGGGGGAGCAGGACCAGTAACAGGGCAATGACAGCAAGGGGGAGCAGGAGCAGTAACAGGGCAACGACAGCAAGGGGGAGCAGGAGCAGTAACAGCGCAATGACAGCAAGGGGGAGCAGGAGAAGTAACAGAGCAATGAAAGCAAGGGGGAGCAGGACCAGTAACAGCGCAATGAAAGCAAGGGGGAGCAGGACCAGTAACAGGGCAATGACAGCAAGGGGGAGCAGGACCAGTAACAGAGCAATGAAAGCAAGGGGGAGCAGGACCAGTAACAGGGCAATGACAGCAAGGGGGAGCAGGACCAGTAACAGCGCAATGAAAGCAAGGGGGAGCAGGACCAGTAACAGGGCAATGACAGCAAGGGGGAGCAGGACCAGTAACAGGGCAATGACAGCAAGGGGGAGCAGGACCAGTAACAGAGCAATGAAAGCAAGGGGGAGCAGGACCAGTAACAGCGCAATGAAAGCAAGGGGGAGCAGGACCAGTAACAGGGCACAGACAACAAGGGGGAGCAGGAGCAGTAACAGCGCAATGAAAGCAAGGGGGAGCAGGACCAGTAACAGGGCAATGACAGCAAGGGGGAGCAGGAGCAGTAACAGGGCAATGACAGCAAGGGGGAGCAGGACCAGTAACAGGGCAAAGACAGCAAGGGGGAGCAGGAGCAGTAACAGGGCAATGACAGCAAGGGGGAGCAGGACCAGTAACAGGGCAATGACAGCAAGGGGGAGCAGGACCAGTAACAGGGCAATGACAGCAAGGGGGAGCAGGAGCAGTAACAGGGCAATGACAGCAAGGGGGAGCAGGACCAGTAACAGGGCAAAGACAGCAAGGGAGTGTAATGATATCAGCAAATAGAGATGGTATTTGCCTGTTTGATTATGATGCCTTACCAGCATGTTTGTATGTATTGATTGCTTGTGGCTGACCAGCAGAGGGCATGTGACCGAGACAAGCAAGGCAGTTTAGTTTGGTTTCAGTTTCGTTCTAGATGCATCACAAGCATCATGTCTCCTGTAAAGCTGTATAAAGAGTTGAACAGACTTTAGATTAAAAGACATTGGCCTAGAAATTCAGTATAGCCACTTTTGGGGCGGAAAAGTCGGGCGACCGCTAAAGTTTGCGCCCGGCGTAAAGTCGAGGCCACTTCGCCGATATTCAGTAGCTTCGCCCTAAGAGTTTGCTCGAGCGCTAAAACTGGCGTTCCACAACTATCTTTAGGCGCAAAGCCGGCGGTGCTGAGCTAAACCGCCGAGGCCGGGCGCAGCGCAGGTGCGGTCATTTCTTGATTGACAGCAGACACCCTGGCGCCGGCCAGCTCTTAAAGGGGGAAGGGTCGAGTTCGTCTGCTGCCACGCCCTGGACACTGCAACCCTCCAGCTAGGCCTAAACACTGCTGCTGAACAGAAATAGCGCCGGGAAAGATGCAGAAGGCCCGTGAACGAGCGCAGCGCTTCTCTGGCCATGATTTGAAGCTGCTGGTTGGGGCTTTGGAGAGGAGACACAAACACCTGTTCCCGGACAGTGGGAAGAAGCCTGCGACCAGCGTCTACAGGAAAGCCTGGAGGGAGGTCGCCATCAGGGTGACAGCCAACAGCGAGGTCCCCGGGAACTCTATCCAATGCAGAAAAAAGTTCAATGACCTCACGAGGATTGTGAGGGTGAGTAGCCTTTCCAGTGTCCTCCTCATCCTTGCATGTGCACCTCACCTTATGGGCAAAGGGACCTGAAAGCCCTAATGGCCAGCCCTCATCCAGCAGCTATGGGACTGGCATGAACAGCAATTGCACATTCTGCACTTGACACACTGGCCAAGCTATTCGACCATGGGAGGCAGTGCATACCAGATCAGGGCTCCACACTGGCCAAGCTATTCGACCATGGGAGGCAGTGCACACCAGATCAGGGCTCCACACTGTACTTAGAGGCCGTCCTTTCTCTTGCAGGCCAAGCTGGCCCACAATCAGAAGAGCCGGACTGAGACCGGGGGAGGCGGTCCCCAGATCCAGCAGCTCACTGACCTGGAAGAGCGCGTGGGTCGCCTCATGGGAGCCCGGGTGATTGGCCCCGTTGCCAGTGGAGATGCCGACCCTGTTCTGGGCACCAATGGTAAGGACATCACCTTTTGGACCTCTCTCGTCCCACTTGCGCATCAGATCTACATCCTTTGCCACTGTCCGACCAATGCGCTGAATGCCACCACTCATGCCTCCCTCGCTGACGCCCTCTCCTCAACCTAAAGCTACTCTTGTCCCTTCCTGCATTCAGATGGTGAGGAGGAGGTCCCTGAAGCTGCCACTGACAGCCCCTCGGAAGAGGAGGAGGAGGAGGAGGAGGAAGAGGAACAGGAAGGCAGCCCATCAGGGGAACCCTCACCCGCGCCAGGGGATGCCAATGTAGGGGACACGTCTTCCCTGGAGGAGAGCGTGGGGGAAGTGTCGGAGGGGAGTGTCGCTCCTGGGACCAGTGGCGTGCAGCAACGCAGGGGGTGTGCGGTTGCTCAGCGGCCTTCTTCCCAGAGGGGTGTAGTTGCTGGGCCCAGTGGCATCCAGCAACGCGGGAAGGATCGGCCAGCTCGGCAGCCTTCTCCCCAGAGGGAGAGTCCGGCCTCCAGTCCGCCGACGGTCAACTCCGAGGAGCTGCGCCTCCTCGATCAAATGTCCGTGAACTCGGAGCGCCGGCACACCGAGCTCATGGGGGTTGTGGCATGGATGCCTGAGGCCATCGAGTCCCTGGCTCATAGTGTGGCCGAGTTCGGGGCCTCACAGGCCAGGGGTTTGGAGCTATTTGGGGCAGCACAGGACGCGAGTCGTGCCAAATTCGTGGCAGCACAGGCAGCGAGTGGGCAGCTGATCAGTGGTGCCGTGCAGTCACTGGCTGGTCTGATGCGGTCACAGACCAGGGCAGCACGGGCACTCACTGCTGCCACACTCGCTGCGTCAGCCAGGCATCGCCAGGACACCCGCCGCGCTGTAGCAGCACAGCGGTCTGTCGTTCGGCACATGGCAGCGCATGCTGCAGTGCGGGCCCGGGCGAGTGCCAGTGTGTCACTTGACCAGCGGCGGCCTGTCATACGCCAGCTTGCCCCCATTCCTCCAGCCGCCACTGTCACTCCCCCAGTGGAGCTGCGACGAGATGCTGGTCCGACTGATGCTGGCCAGCCACAGCTGCAGCATTCACCAGCCGGCCCCTCGAGGCCCAGACCTCGTCTAGGCTGACCCCCAAGGGCATCTGCCGTGACGACATGTGCCCCTCAGGAGCCTTCCCCCAGCCTTGCAGCAGCCACTGGCCACGGTTTGAGGAGGAGCAGCAGGGCGGCCAGGGGCCGCCAAAGGCTGGACAAGGAATCGCCCTCGCGGGCCACAAAGTAGAGGGTGTGGACAAATGTTTGTTTATATTGGGATGGTTGTTTTGTTTCTGGGGATGGTTGTCTTGTTTCTGGGGATGGTTGTTTTGTTTCTGGGGATGGTTGTTCTGTTAAGGCCGAGGATGAAGGCCATTTTTGTTCAAATGTTTTGTTATTCCTCCCCAGGTTGTGGGAGTGAGTCATGTGTGTGACTGTTTTTTGGGGGGGTCTTGTCTGTTTTTGGGTTTCATGTGGGAAGGGCCCTGAGTTTGTTCAATAAAGCATTTTATTTATTCATATTGTCCATGTTTGATCTTTGAAGTGTTTGTTGCCTTAAGCGGCTGAGGGCTTGCGGAGCGGCTGCATTCATGTTCTTTCACTGGCACAAGCCATGCCCTGACAGGGGGCCTAGAAGTGACGTTCAATAAGCCTCCGACGGGCGGCCCTTGGACCTTGTGCCTCCCTCCTGGCCTGGTACTCCTCCTCCTCCTCCTCCTCCTCCTCCTCATGCTCCTCCTGCTCCTCCTCCTGAGGTGGTGCTCCAGCGTGAGGTGGCAGTGCCTGCGTCCTGCGGATAGCCAGGTTGTGCAGCATGCAGCAAACGACCACGAACTGGGAGACTCGCTCCGGCGAATACTGCAGAGATCCGCCGGAACGATCCAGGCAGCGGAACCGTTGCTTGAGGATGCCAATTGTTTGTTCTATGATGTTCCTAGTCGCTTGATGGCTCTCGTTGTATGCCTCTTCAGCAGGGGTCCTGGGCGCGCGGAGCGGGGTCATGAGCCAGGTACACAAAGGATAGCCTTTGTCCCCGATAAGCCATCCTCTTGGGTGAGGCTGTGCCTGGAAGATATCAGCCACAGTAGTCTGTCGCAGGATAAAGGCATCGTGGCTGCTGCCTGGAAAGCGGGCATTGACAGCTAGGATGCGCTGCCTGTGGTCACACACCAGCTGTACGTTGAGGGAATGGTAGCCCTTCCGGTTGCGGTAATCCTCGGGATGGTCCAGAGGTGCCCGCAAAGCCACATGCGTGCAGTCAATGGCGCCCTGCACCATGGGGAAGTCCGCGATTCTTGCAAATCCCACTGCACGCTGCTGCTGCCTCTCCAGGGTCATGGGGAAGGAGATGAATTGGCGTCTCCTTCTGAAAAGGGCATTGGTGACCTGGTGGATGCAGCAATGGACGGCGAACTGGGATACGTTAGCAATGTCCCCAGCAGCTGATTGGAAGGAGCCGGTGGCATAGAAGTTCAGAGCCACCGTCACCTTCACTTCCACCGACAGAGACATCCTGCAACTCAGCTGTGGACGCAGATCTCTGTGAAGCAGATGGCAGATCTCTGCAACCACCTCCCTTCTGAATCGCAGCCTCCTAACACATTGCGCGCCAGTCATGTTGAGATACGAGACCTGCTGGCGGTATTGCCTGAGTGGGAAAGGCCCACATTGCCGACGCCTGTTGCCCCCTCTGCATCTAGCCAGGGCTGCCCCTCTAACCCAGCATCTGCGAGCCCTTCCAACATAATCCTGAAACTCAGCATTGGCACCCCATGCAGCCCCCATAATATGCTGGCAAACAATGAGATATCAGTGAAGGCGAATTGCCAAGCTCTGGCCTGAAGCCAAAAATACCTGTCCTAGTGTTGGCCCAAAGCAGTAAGCTCCCTTCCTTGGTTTTTTTCAAAAAATCCGTTGCACAGGAGTGATTGCTGCAAAATGGCAGCCCTTTATAGTGCAGGGTAAGTGCCCTTTAATTTGCGCTCCCCGCGGCCCGCTTCGGCTGTGTACCGTTCCACTCCACAGTCGTTAGGGCCGCCCGGCGCACAATGGGCCGGCGCGACTGAAGTTCCGGTTTGGGGCGCACAAAGGGCGTTGCACGAGGAAATGACGTCATAATCTGCGCGCGCAGCAGGGCGCGCGCAAAGACTTTGCGCCGGCGCTAAATGTCTACTGAAGTTGGGGCGAGGCGCAGATCACGCTGCGCCCGGGCACTAAGCGCCTAGCGCTCGAGATCTACTCCTCCTAAGGCACTAACGGCTGGCGCACGCTACTGAACTTCTAGGCCATTCTCTTTCATAAATGTCTCGTCATTGAACCCACAAAGAAATCAATACATGGTGTCAGAAGTGATTGAAAGAGATGAAGAGTAAAAATCTGAAGTTAAATCAGCTCTCCACAAATTAGCAAGCCAAAAGAGAACATCGTTGCTTACCATTGGAGAATAGCTAACGAAGTGAAAAATGGAAGGTTTACACCCACCGGCGACGCTTCAGTTGACAGGTAATGTGGCTGAAAATTGGAGGAGGTTCAAACAACGTTTGGGGTTGTATTTATCAGCAATTGGAGCTGACGGGAAAGGTGATAAAATGAAAGCGTCACTGTTCTTACATGTCGTGGGTGATGAAGCGCTGGAGGTGTATAATAACTTCACATTCGCTGCTGATGGAGACAATATGAAGCTAGATAAAATAATGGAACAGTTTGAGGCCTACTGTATACCTAAACGTAACGTGATGTTTGAGAGGCACAGATTTTTCACATGTGTACAGAAAACGGGAGAGACTATTGATCAGTATGTGACTGAACTGAGAAACCGAAGCAAAACATGTGAATTTGGGGGACTGACAGACTCGCTGATAGAAGACAGACTGGTGTGTGGTATTCCAGATAATGGTCTAAGGGAAAGACTGCTAAGAGAGCAAGATCTAGACCTGGGAAAAGCCATAGCACTGTGTAAGGCTACAGAGACTGTGAAGTCGCAGGCAAAAGAGCTGTTCAGTGACAGTAGCTGCAACGTGAATGCAGTGAGAAAGAACGGACACAAACCGTTTAACAAAAAGAGCGCCAATGTGAAAAAAGAGGCGTGGCCAGCGAACAAAAATGAAAGGGACAATCGAAAGTCATGTAGTCGATGCGATACACAGCATCCACCAAAAAAGTGTCCAGCATATGGTAAAACATGCAATAGTTGCAACAAGAACAACCATTATGCCCGTTGCTGTAAGAACCAAGCGCAACAAAGCAAGGTCCATACAGTAGATGAAAGCGAGATAGAGGAATTCTATGTAGATGTTGTGTCTGAAAACAAAAAAGAAGAAAGAGACTGGATGTTGACACTAAAAGTGAATGACATACACATTCCATTTAAATTGGATACTGGAGCACAAGTTAATGTCATAGAGTCATAGAGTCATAGAGTCATAGAGTTTTACAGCACAGAAAGAGGCCCTTCGGCCCATCGTGTCTGCGCCGCCCATCCATCCCTGTCCAGTCTAATCCCATTTTCCAGCATTTGGTCCATAGCCTTGTATGCAATGGCATTTCAAGTGCTCATCCAAATGCTTCTTGAATGTTGTGAGGGTTCCTGCCTCCACCACCCTTTCAGGCATTGAGTTCCACATTCCAACCACCCTCTGGGTGAAAAAGTTCCTCCTCAAATCCCCTCTAAATCTCCTGCCCCTTACCCTGAATCTATGCCCCCTTGTTATTGACCCCCCTACTAAGGGGAAAAGTTCCTCTTTATCTACCCTATCTATGCCCCTCATTATTTTGTACACCTCAATCAGGTCCCCCCTCAGCCTTCTCTGCTCCAAGGAAAACAACTCCAGCCTGTCCAGCCTCTCTTCATAGCTGAGGCGCTCCATCCCAGGTAACATCCTGGTGAATCTTCTCTGCACCCTCTCCAAAGCAATCACATCCTTCCTATAGTGAGGCGACCAGAACTGCACACAGTACTCCAGCTGTGGCCTCACCAGCGTTTTGTACAGCTCCATCATCACCTCCCTGCTCTTATATTCTATGCCTCGGCTAATGAAGGCAAGTATCCCATATGCCTTTTTAACCACCTTATCTACCTGCTCCGCTGCCTTCAGGGATCTATGTACATGTACACCAAGGTCCCTCTGACCCTCTGTACTTCCTAGGGTCCTACCACTCATTGTGTATTCCCTTGCCTTATTTGTCCGTCCAAAATGCATCACCTCGCACTTTTCAGGGTTAAATTCCATTTGCCACTTTTCCGCCCATCTGACCAACCCGTTTATATCGTCCTGTAGCCGGAGGCTTTCCTCCTCGCAATTTACCACCCCACCAATTTTCGTGTCATCTGCGAACTTACTGATCATACCTTTTACATTTTCATCCAAATCATTTATGTAGATCACAAACAATAAGGGACCCAGCACCGATCCCTGAGGTACCCCACTGGACACAGGCTTCCAGTCACAAAAGCAACCTTCGACCATCACCCTCTGCCTCCTGCCACTCAGCCAGTTTAGGATCCAACGCGCCAAGGCACCCTGGATCCCATGGGCTCTTACCTTCTTGACCAGTCTCCTATGCGGGACTTTGTCAAAAGCTTTACTGAAGTCCATGTACACCACATCCACAGCATTTCCCTCATCCACCCCACTTGTCACCCCCTCGAAAAATTCGATCAGATTTGTTAGACATGATTTACCCTTGACAAAGCCATGCTGACTATCCCCGATTAATCCTTGCCTCTCCAAGTGGAGATTAATTTTGTCCCTCAGAATTTTTTCCAATAATTTCCCCACCACAGATGTTAGACTCACTGGCCTGTAATTCCCTGGTTTATCCCTGCTACCCTTCTTGAATAATGGTACTACGTTAGCTGTTCTCCAGTCCTCTGGTACATCCCCTGTGGCCAGAGAGGTTCTGAAAATTAGTGTCAGAGCCCCTGCAATCTCCTCCCTTGCCTCCCACAGCAGCCTGGGATACATCTCGTCCGGGCCTGGGGATTTATCCACTTTTTGGCCCGCTAAAACCGCTAGCACCTCCTCCCTCTCGATGCTAATATGTTCAAGTATGTCACAGTCCCCTTGCCCGATTTCTATGTCTGCATCGTCTTTCTCCATAGTGAACACAGATGCAAAAAATTCATTTAAAACCCCGCCTACATCCTCTGGCTCTACACACAGATTGCCACTTTGGTCCCTAATGGGCCCTACCCTTTCCCTGGTTATCCTCTTGCCCTTAATATACTTATAAAACATCTTAGGATTTTCCTTTATTTTGCTCGCCAGTGTTATTTCATGGCCCCTCCTCGCCCTCCTAATTTCTTTTTTAAGTATGCCCCTGCACTTTTTATACTCCTCTAGGGCTTCTTCTGTCTTTAGTCTTTTGTAACTGCCAAAAGCCCCCCTCTTATTTCTAATGCATTTTTGTATATCCCTTGTCATCCAAGGTTCCCTTTGCTTGTTGGTCCCACCCTTGACCTTTACAGGAACATGTTGGCGTTGTACTCTCTCTATTTCCCTTCTGAAAGTCTCCCACTGTTTTGATGTGGATTTTCCTATAAGCAGCTGCTCCCAGTCCACTTTGGCCAGATCCTGCCTTATCATATTAAAATCGGCCTTCCCCCAATTTAGAACCCTTATTTCCGGGCCGTCTTTGTCTTTTTCCATGACCGCCTTAAATCTCACCGAATTATGGTCACTGTCGCCAAAATGCTCTCCTACTGACACTTCCACCACTTGCCCGGCTACATTCCCCAGAATTAGGTCCAGTACCGCCCCCTCTCTTGTAGGACTTTCTACATGTTGGCTCAAAAAGCTCTCCTGGATGCACTTTAAGAATTCTGCACCCTCTAAGCCTTTCACACTCTGACTGTCCCAATTTATATTGGGGAAGTTGAAATCCCCCACTATTATTACCCTATTATTTTCGCACTTCTCGGAGATTTGCCTACATATCTGTTCCTCTATCTCCCCCTGACTGTTTGGGGGCCTATAGTACACTCCCAGCAAAGTGCTTGCCCCCTTTTTGTTTTTAAGTTCTACCCATATGGCCTCATTCGAGGAACCCGCTAATATATCATCCCTCCTTACAGCAGTAATTGACTCCTTAATTAATATTGCAACACCCCCTCCCCTTTTACACCCCCCTCTGTCTCGCCTGAAGATTCTATACCCCGGAATATTGAGCTGCCAGTCCTGACCCTTCCTCAACCATGTCTCCGTGATAGCAACAATATCGTACTCCCATGTGTTCAACAACAACTTCAGTTCATCCACCTTATTTGCAAGACTCCTTGCATTAAAATAAATGCCTTCCAGCCCTGCCATATTCTCTTTTGCCTTCACATATTTGCTCTGCCTTCCCAGCTGACTTGTTTTTCCCTCTGTATTTGGCCGTAAATCACCCCCTACTATAGCTCCACTCTGTACCCCAACCCCCTGCCAAGTTAGTTTAAACCCTCCCCAGCAGTGCTAGCAAACCTCCCCGCAAGGATATTGGTTCCCCCCTGGTTCAGGTGTAAACCGTCCGACTTGTACAAGTCCCACCTTTCCCAGAAGCAGACCCAGTGATCCAGGAAACTAAAGCCCTCCCCCTTGCACCATCCCTTTAGCCACGCATTCATCTGTTCTATCTTCCTATTCCTATACTTACTAGCACGTGGCACCGGGAGTAATCCAGAGATTACAACCTTTGAGGTCCTGCTCCTTGATCCTTCACCTAGCTCCCTAAATTCTTGCTGCAGGACCTCATCCCTCTTTTTACCTATGTCGTTGGTACCAATGTGGACCACGACCACTGGCTGTTCTCCCTCCCCCTCCAGAATGCCCTGCAGCCGCTCAGTGACACCCTTGACCCTGGCACCAGGGAGGCAACAAACCATCCTGGATTCACGTCTACGGCCACAGAAACGCCTATCTGTTCCCCTTACTATAGAATCCCCTACCACTATTGCTCTCCCACTCTTTTTCCCCCCTTCCTGGGCAGCAGGAGCACCCCCAGTGCCAGGAAGTTGGCCGCTGCTGCCTTCCCCAGGTGAGTCATCCCCCTCAACAGTATCCAAAGCGGTATACTTGTTTGAAAGTGATATTGATATCAGAGACTGATTTTAAGAAAATTAGACCCAGACCAAAGATACATGGAATCAAAGTGAAAGTGACAGGATACTCAGGTACTGATATACCAGTGAAAGGAAGATGCATTGTCAAAGTAACACACAAGGACAGAGAGCACATGCTAGCATTAATCGTGGTGCCAAAGGATGTGCAAGCCATACTAGGTTTAAAAGCCTGTGAGAGACTGAACCTGGTAAAGAGAGTCCTCGTTGTGGAAAGCGAAGGAGAGACAGTCTATGATGAACTCATGAAAGAGTACAAAGACCTATTTAAGGGTCTAGGCTGCATTCCAGGAGAACACATGGTCAGAGTAGATAAAAGTATGACACCGGTCATACATCCATGCAGAAAAGTTCCGTTTGCTCTTCAAAAGCAACTGAAGGCAGAGTTGGACAGGATGGAAAGCCTGAACGTGATTCGGAAGATAGATGAGCCAACTGAGTGGGTGAGTTCCCTCGTCGTAGTGGACAAAAAGAATGGAAAGCTCAGAATTTGCCTGGATCCAAGAGATCTAAACAGAGCAATAAAGAGAGAGCACTTCAAGCTTCCTACACGTGAGGAAATCATGTCACAGTTTGCAAATGCAAAGTATTTCAGCAAGTTAGATGCATCATCAGGATTTTGGCAGGTGAAGCTGGACGAGGCAAGTTCAAGACTGTGCATGTTCAACAGTCCATTTGGCAGATACAGATTCCTAAGGTTACCATTTGGCATTGCCTCAGCTCCTGAAGTGTATCACAAAACAATTCATATGATCTATGAGCATCTGGAGGGAATTGATACATCAATGGATGACATCATAGTATGGGGAACCACGAGAACTGAGCATGACGAGAGACTGAAAAAAGTGCTGGAAGCAACAAGGAAAACAAACCTGAAGCTGAATAGAGAGAAATGCCAGCTCGGGGTGACAGAACTGACATTCGTGGGAGATATCCTTAGCAGTGAGGGCATCAGACCAGATCCCAGAAAGGTGTCCGCCATTGAGAATATGCCAAAGCCACAATGCAAAAAGGACGTGCAGAGGTTTAATGGAATGATCAACTACATGGGGAAATTCATATCCAACCTCTCAGAAAAGACGGCGCCACTGAGAAGACTAACTGAAAAGAACATAGAATGGGAATGGAATCATGAGCATGAGAAGTCATGGAGCGATCTAAAGAAACTGCTCACAGAGGAACCAGTTCTGAGGTTTTATGACCCAGCGAGACCCATCAAGATATCATCAGATGCATCACAGAGTGGGCTCGGTGCCGTTCTTCTGCAAAAATATGACTACTGGCAACCTATTGCATATGCATCGCGCTCAATGACAGACGCGGAGACGCGATATGCTCAAATAAAAAAGGAGCTGCTCAGCATCACATACACCTGTGAAAGATTTCACCAGTTTGTGGCAGGACAAGCAATCAGTGTAGAGACTGACCATAGGCCCTTGAATGCATTGTTCCAAAAGCCACTAAATAGCTGTCCGCTTAGAAAACAAAGAATGATGATCAGGCTGCAACGCTATACACTGAATGTTGCGTACACACCGGGTAAGCTGATGTATACAGCAGACACGTTGTCCAGAGCTGTTGACCCAAGTGAGCCCGCAAACACCACAATGGATGAAAAAGTGAACGCCTACGTGGACATGATCACAAGTGCACTGCCCATAGCAGATGCAAAAATGGAGCTCATAAAGACTGAGACAAACAAAGATGAAACAATGAGACGACTGAGGAAAAGCATCTTGGATGGATGGCCCAACATGAAGCAAGACTGCTCACCTGACATGGCAGAGTACTGGAACTGCAGGGCGGAACTATCAGTGGTCGAAGACATCATCTACAAAGGAAGTAAAATAGTTATCCCAAAGAGTCTGAGAAAAGAGATGTTAAAAAAGATCCATGGAGGACATCTGGGAATCGAAAAGTGTAAGAAAAGAGCACGAGAGGTGATGTACTGGCCACGAATCAACCAAGGTGTGACAAATGAGGTGTCAAACTGCACAACATGCCTGAAATATTGAGCAAGCAATCCGGTAGAACCACTAAAGCCACACCCAACGCCAGACAGACCTTACCAGAAGGTAGGCGCTGACCTATTCGTATGTCAAGGGAAGGACTATCTTGTAGTCACAGACTATTACTCCCTGTATCCAGAGGTTTGTAGACTGTACACCACCACTGCAGATGCTGTGATAACATGTATGAAAGCCATATTCTCCAGACATGGCGTGGCAAGCGAGGTCTTCACAGACAACGGACCCCAGTTTTACAATGCAAGTTTCCGACACTTTGCCAAAGAGTGGGACTTTGTCCACACAACGTCAAGTCCTCACTATCCACAGTCCAATGGACTAGTGGAAAAATCGGTCCAGACAGTGAAAAGACTGATGTACAAGGCAAAAGACAGTGGAACTGACTTCTACCAAAGCATGCTTGTATACCGCACAACGCCGCTCGAGTGTGGTAAGTCACCAGCCCAACTCCTGATGGGACGTCGGCTAAGGTCAAACCTACCCATCCCGGAGAACCTCCTGAAAACAAAAGAGGGGGAGAAAGTGAGGAAGTTCAAAGAGCAACAGAAAGAAAAGCAAAAGTACTACTATGACAGAGGAACACACAACCTACCTGAACTCCACACTGGTGACCAAGTAAGGTTGAAAGACAAAACAAACACATGGACTCAGAAGGGAACTGTCCTGAGTGAAGTTCAACCAAGATCATACACCATTCAGACAGATGAGGGTGCTGTTCTGAGAAGAAATCGTCGAGATCTTCTCATGGGACCAGCCACAGCAGGTCAAGAGACTGATACTGTTGAACAACCTGATCACACAGCTGAGAACCAATCATCTGAGGCAACAACTCAGATTCAAGGACAATCAGTCAGAAAATCCTCAAGACACGTGAAGCCTCCTGAGAGACTCATTGAGCAAATTTAAGGACTATTGTTATAGAAGGAAGTAATGTTATCTTATTCTTTCTTCAAGTTCTAGTGTATTGACATATTTCGTGTGAACACACAAAGCAAGGTTAAAAAACCTTGATCATGATAATGATAATGTAAGTTCATTAAGTGTTACAGTTAAAATGCAGATTAATACAAAGAAAACATGTTGTTAGTTAAAAGTAAAATACTTTTGTTTTAAGAAAAGAAGATGTAATGATATCAGCAAATAGAGATGGTATTTGCCTGTTTGATTATGATGCCTTACCAGCATGTTTGTATGTATTGATTGCTTGTGCCTGACCAGCAGAGGGCATGTGACCGAGACAAGCAAGGCAGTTTAGTTTGGTTTCAGTTTCGTTCTAGATGCATCACAAGCATCGTGTCTCCTGTAAAGCTGTATAAAGAGTTGAACAGACTTTAGATTAAAAGACATTATCTTTCATAAATGTCTCGTCATTGAACCCACAAAGAAATCAATACAGGGAGAGCGGGACCAGTAACAGGGCAATGACAGCAAGGGGGAGCAGGACCAGTAACAGGGCAATGACAGCAAGGGGGAGCAGGACCAGTAACAGGGCAATGACAGCAAGGGGGAGCAGGACCAGTAACAGGGCAATGATAGCAAGGGAGAGCAGGACCAGTAACAGGGCAATGATAGCAAAGGGGGAGCAGGACCAGTAACAGGGCAATGATAGCAAGGGAGAGCAGGACCAGTAACAGAGCAATGACAGCAAGGGGGAGCAGGAGCAGTAACAGGGCAATGACAGCAAGGGAGAGCAGGAGCAATGCTTAAAATGCTTTGCATTTAAGCAAGATTTTTATTTTACAAATTTAGCCACAGAATAAAAGCATATTTGTATCTTGTTCATTTATTGTATGTTTTTTCTAGTTTAACTTATAATCAGATCAAAAGTCTTAGCTTTATCTGCGCAGTGGTACTTGGTACCTATTCTTTCCAAACGTAATATAGAACTGAACCATTTTAGTCACAGAATAAAAGATCTTACAGAGCAGGGGGAGGCCATTTGGCCCATCGAGCCGGTGCCAATGTTAGCACTATAATTGAATCTACTCGAATACTATTTCCCTGCTTATTCCCAAATTAACAACGACTGTGCAGATAAAGAGCCAAACCCGAAAATGATTTGAAAGCCAACTTATAGAAGACTATAATACATTATACAGTAAGTTCATAAAGCACATTGTTTCCATTCATTTAACAAGTTTAATTTGTGACCCTTTCTTGACAGTGGGAGTTGCAGTGAAGCATTTCAGTTTTTTTACAAATTATAGATAGAATGAAAATTTGAGGTAATGTATGCTGAATTACTTTTTTGTGTACACTATGGCTTCTGACGATAAAAATGCAATACAAAGGCCGATGGACACAGCAGATGGCAATATCGTTGAACACCTCCAGTTCCACCAGGCCATGCTCCCTGGGATAAAGGAGAACAGTCTATGTTTCTACTTCCATAAATGCAAATAGACATATAAATGGTAATTAATTGCTAAATGCTGTCACCACCATGTTAAATGCTGGCAGCATTCTCAAATAACTATGTTTACATTTATTTAAACGAACTCAGGTATCACATTCCACTGAAAGGGTTTCTGTGCACCAGAGCCACACGAGAGCACAGCAGCAAGGCCCAACATGGAGGCAGGTCAAAGGTCATGAATTAGAGTCACTTGCGATTAAATTGAAGAGAAAAAGATTGGTGAAGTCAAGCGTAGGTCCCTTGCAGTCAGAATCAGGGGAATTTATAATGGGGAACAAAGAAATGGCCGACCAATTAAATACATACTTTGGTTCTGTCTTCACAAAGGAGGACACAAATAACCTTCCAGAGATGTCGGGGAATATAGGGTCTAATGAGAGGGAGGAATTGAATGAAATCAGTATTTGTAGGGAAATGGTGTTAGGGAAATTGACGGCATTGAAGGCTGATAAATCCCCAGGGCCTGATAATCTACATCCTAGGGTACTTAAGGAAGTGGTCCTAGAAATAGTAGATGCATTTCTGGTCATCTTCCAAAATTCTATAGACTCTGGAATAGTTCCCTTGGATTGGAGGGTAGCTAATGTAAATCCACTATTTAAAAAAGGTGGTAGAGAGAAAACGGGGAATTATAGACCGGTAAGCCTGACATCGATAGTGGGGAAAATGCTAGAGTCCATTATAAAAGCTGCAATAGCAGAGCACTTGGAAAACAGTGACAGGATCGGACAAAGTCAACATGGATTTACAAAAGGTAAATCATGCTTGACTAATCTACTGGAATTTTTTGAGGATGTAACTGGTAGAATAGATAAGGGAAAACTAGTGGATGTGGTGTATTTGGACTTTCAGAAGGCTTTTGATAAGGTCCCGCATAAGAGATTGGCGTGCAAAGTTAAAGCACATGGGATTGGGGTAAAGTACTGACTTGGATAGAGAACTGGTTGGCAGACAGGAAACAAAGAGTTAGAATAAACGGTTTTTTTTCCGAGTGGCAGGCAGTGACTAGTGGGGTACCGCAGGGATCGGTGCTAGGACCCCAGCTATTCACAATATATATTAATGATCTAGACGAGGGAACTAGATGTAATATCTCCAAGTTTGCAGATGACACAAAGCTGGGTGGGCATGTGTGCTGTGAGGAGGATGCAGAGAAACTCCAGTATGATTTGGACAGGTTGGGTGATTGGGCAGATGCATGGCAGATGCAGTATAATGTGGATAAATGCGAGGTTATCCACTTTGGTGGCAAAAACAGGAAGACAGATTATTATCTGAACGGCAATAGATTGGGAAAAGGGGAAGTGCAACGAGACCTGGGTGTCCTTGTGCACCAGTCACTGAAGGTAAGCATGCAGGTGCAGCAGGCGGTTAAGAAGGCAAATGGTATGTTGGCCTTCATAGCGAGAGGATTCAAGTACAGGAGCAAGGATGTCTTGCTGCAATTGTACAGGGCCTTGGTGAGACCACACTGTAATGTCCGTGTGTAATTGAGACACGGACTGCAGAAGTTGGTTATAACAGGTGTTTACTGAATGGAGACAAAACTGGAACTACTATACAAAGTTACTACACAGGCTTATATACAGGGGTGGTCACTACTGGTACTGCAGTATACAGGGGCTGCAGAATATAGTTCCTTCTTCAAGGTACATACACTACAATTCCTCCCCTTTTACCTAAACAGTACATAACATTCGATTAATAATTAAATAACATATTTACAATTACAGTTGCTATATACATTAGCTGAAGTTAATCAATTATAAATTCAGTCTTTGAGGAGGCTTCCTGATTCTGTCCGGATAACGCCTCTTTGGGGTATCAGGTTCTTCTGGAAAAGTTGATTCGTCATCAACGTCGTTGTTTGGTTCATCTGCTTCCAATATCACTGATTCTGAGGTAGATGCAATTGGTACTTCGGTTTCATCACCAGGTGTATAGGATCGTGGTGTAGATTTGACGTTTTCCAGTGACTCTAGAATCTGGTCAGCATGGCGTCTTACAATGCTCTCTCCAACATCCACGGTATACATTAGAGGTCCTTGCCGTGTGCAGATCGTTCCTGGCTGCCATTTCTCTGTGCGGTAGTCCCGGGCCAAAACTGGTTGACCTATCTTGAAACTCCTGGTTGGCCTTTCATTCATATTCTGAAACTGCCTGTTCTCCACATCTCTTCTGATGTTTGGCTTAACCAAATCCAAGCGGCATCTTAGTCTTCGATTGAAGAACAGCATGGCTGGAGTTTGGTTGGTAACCGCATGTGTCGCATTCCGGTAGGCAAACAAGAAGTTATCCACCTTGTGTTGTAGGGGTATGTCTTCATTACACATTGCCTTGATAGCCTTCTTGAATGTTTGGACGAATCTCTCAGCCAATCCATTGGTGGCTGGATGATATTGGGCGGATGTGTAATGCTTAACACCATTGTTCTTTAAGAACCTCCGGAACTCTTCAGACACAAACTGTGGTCCATTGTCGGAGCAAATCTGTTCAGGCAGCCCATTTCTGGCGAATATGGTTCATAAGACTGTGATAGTTTTTTCTGTGGTGGTTGAGGACATTTTTATTACCTCTGGCCACTTTGAATGTGCATCCACCGCAATTAAAAACATCGAGTCCATAAATGGACCAGCAAAATCAATGTGTACCCTTTGCCATGGAGATGAGGGCCACTCCCATGGATGTAAAGGGGCTTGTGGTGGGGCGTTTTGGACCTTCTGGCATCCTGTACAGCTCTTGGTCATCTCTTCAATTTCCCTATCGATTCCCGGCCACCACACAAACGCTCTGGCTAAGTTCTTCATTTTTACCCCTCCCAGATGACGCCCTTCTTAGGGTTGAAAATGGAGACAAGAGGTTGATGATCAGTTAGTAGAGTAAATTTCTGTCCGTGCAGGTAGTGATTGAACTTCTTCACCCCCCACACCAGGCTGAGGGCCTCTGTCAATCTGGGCGTAGTTATGCTCGGCTGCAGTTAACGAGCGTGACGCAAAAGCTATCGGCCTCTCTGAACCATCAAGGGATTTATTTGACAGTACCGCTCCAACGCCGTAGGGAGACGCATCACACGCCAGTCTTATCGGTAGTGATGGGTTATAGTGAGCCAATACTTCTCTTGAAGTGATCAGGCCTTTACACTTCTGAAAGGCCCGCTTACATTCATCGCTCCATTTCCATGCTACTCCAGTTTGTAGCAGGGCATTCAGTGGGTGCAGAATTGTGGACAAATTCGGCAAAAACTTATGGTAGTAATTCACCAATCCGAGGAATGACCACAGTTGCGACACAGAGCCTTAACTACCGCTTCAATTTTGTCAGGGGACTTATGTAACCCCTCTTCATCAATCACGTGGCCACAATACGATATTTGTTTCTTAAAAAACTCGCACTTGGGGCGATTGGCTCGTAGCCCATGTTCTCTTACTCTAGTGAGCACCTGCTCTAGGTTGGCAAGGTGTTCACTGTCATTTTCACCTGTCACTAGGATGTCGTCCAAGTAACAATGAGTCCCCGGAATCCCTTGCAGGACTTGTTCCATCGCTCTTTGCCATATAGCCGGAGCTGATGCTACTCCGAATACCAGTCGATTATACTGGTAAAGACCTTTGTGAGTGTTTATCGTGAGATATTTCCTGGAGGATTCTTCAACCTCCATCTGCAAATAGGTTTGCGCTAGGTCAATTTTTGTAAAACGTTTCCCTCCAGATAGTGAGGCGAAAATATCTTCTATCCTCGGAAGAGGATACTGTACTGTGTGAAGGACTGGGTTCACAGTCCCCTTGAAGTCCCCACAGATGCGAACCTTCCTTGGCTCCTCAGACTTATTGTTTAACGTTTTCTTCATGACAGGAACGATGGGTGTCACCCACTCGCTCCAGTCTAGCTTAGATAACACGCCTGCATTCTCCAGATTCTCCAGCTCTGCCTCGACGGCTGGACGAATTGCATACGGTACCGGTCTTGCTTTGAAAAATTTGGGAATTGCATTCTCTTCTATTTTTATCGAGGCGGTTACACCTTTAAGAGTTCCCAGTCCTTGTTGAAATACCTCTTTAGCGTTAGCTAAGATTTTTGACAATCGTCCAGGTGTGACGTCGTCATCCTTTTTACCAGCCACAGTCAGTGCCTGAATGGAGTGCCAGTCTAAACTTATCTTTCTGATCCATTCACGTCCCAATAACGGTGGTCCACCATCTTGCAGTATGTACAGATACAATTTCTGTATTTCCTTGCCGTTGTATTCGACAGGCACCCTTATTTTCCCTCTGGGGTATACTTTCTGCCCCGTATATGTCTTCAAGACAATGGATGTGTCTTTCAAGGGTATGTGTGAGAATAGCCGCTCGTAGTCTCATCGATTCATGACGGTCAGGGCTGATCCTGTATCCAATTCCATTTTGACTTGGGACCCTGCTATCGTGAGGGTGACCCAAATGGTTCGGTGATCCTCTTTTGCGATTACGTTGTATAGTTTGAGACAGCTTAGCCTCTTGTTCCCGGATTCACTATCGCTTTTCTGGTCTTCGGAACTACTGTCCGTCATCTTTTGTACTTTCCTGTACTTTTCCTTAGTAGTCTTTTTGTTGTCGTTAGTCTTCTTCCCGGACCTGCAAACTCTTGCAATGTGTCCCATCTTTCCGCATTGCCTGCATGTTTTGTCCTTAGACCAGCAGTCCTTCTGGTCATGGGTTGTTCTGCCGCAGCGATAACATTTTTCAAATCCCCGTGTCATTTCATGGGTGCCGTATTCCTGTGGCTTTTGCTGTATTTCCGCAGCTCCCCTTGCTGCTGCTTCGTACGATACTGCCACGCTGAAAGCCTTATCTAGCATCAGCTCTTTCTCTGAGAGTAACCTCTTCTGGGTTCCTTCACTCAGGAGTCCACAGACAAATTTGTCCCGTAGGGTATCTGCCAGTCCTGCTCCGAACTGGCAGTGCTTTGATAGCTTGCGTAGTTCCGTAAGGTAATCAGCATTGCTCTCATCTTTATGCTGATTTCTCTTGTGGAATTTAAATCTTTCTTCTATCAGCAGCGGTGTAGGATTTAGGTGTTCCTGTAGGATATCAACAATTTCATTAAAACTCTTCTCCATCGGTTTGACTGGAGTGATCAGGTTCCGCAATAGGCCGTACGTTCTTGCGGCCATTAAGTTTAGTAGTACCGATGCCTTTTCCTCATCGGCTACTTCATTTGTCTTGCAATATACTTCGACTCTTTCCACATACGTGGTCCAGTCTTCTATTGCATTATCGAAGGCAGTGATATTGCCAGTCTTCGGCATCTTGGAGATCTAAGATGGCGCCTCCCGCGCTTTGCCTTCTTCCCCGATTGAACAAAATGGCGCCTCCCGCGCTTTGCCTTCTTCCCTGCTGGATTAAGATGGTGCCTCCCATGCTTTCTGCCTTTTCCGCTGCTGTCAGCGCTGTTGCTGGCATTTTTATGCCTTGATGGCGACGCCCTATGGTCTTCGCGCACTTCCCCCCGCGCTGCTGCCAACGCCACTCTCCACGGTCCCCGTGGCAAACTGCAGCTCCTCGCGGATTTCTGCGCTTCTAATTTCTTTTTCTTTTATTCTAATTACTGTTCCCGTCGTCAGAGCAGACCTATGGGACACTTCCCTCCCTCTTCTCGGGTCTGTACGCTGCCCGGCTTCGTAGCACCGGCCGCGCCCTGTGTGCTCCACCCTCTCTCTCCTCTTCCCGACAACACTGCTCGGCCCCGTTGAAAAGCCACCCGATCGAGCTCTAGCCCGCCGCAGCCCAGGAAGGATCAGTGTACTACCTGCCACCAGCCCGATTAGCTGGAACACCATAGACTGGATAACCAAGCCCAGCTCTCGATAGCCTCTCCTGCAAATCTTCGAATTCAATGAATCAGAGGGCGGTTGCCCACGGTCGACGCCCGTTTCTTCTGTTTGTTTTCTTTTTTCTTTTTGGATTTCTTCCTTCTGACTTCGACCTCTAATAACTTCGCTTCAGGGATGGATCCCCGTGAGGTGGTGCAGAACTGTAGGTAAGTTCGGATCTGTTCGTCGCCAATGTAATGTCCGTGTGTAATTGAGACACGGACTGCAGAAGTTGGTTATAACAGGTATTTACTGAATGGAGACAAAACTGGAACTACTATACAAAGTTAGTAGTAATATAGGGTTATATAGTATTATTATATTATATTATATAGTAATATAACACAGGCTTATATACAGGGGTGGTCACTACTGGTACTGCAGTATACAGGGGCTGCAGAATATAGTTCCTTCTTCAAGGTACATACACTACACACACCTTGAGTATTGTGTGCAGTTTTGGTCACCTTATCTGAGGAAGGATGTTCTTGCCATGGAGGGAGTGCAGCAAAGATTCACCAGACCGATGCCTGGGATGGCAGGAATGATGTATGAAGAGAGATTGGGTCAATTAGGCTTATATTCACTAGAGTTTAGAAGAATGAGAGGGGATCTCATTGTCTAGTCCTGTTAGAATTTTATAAGTTTCAGACTAGATGCAGGAAGGATGTTCCCGATGGCAGGGGAGTCCAGAACCAGGGGTCACAGTATAAGGATAAGGGGTAAGGCTTTTAGGACTGAGATGAGGAGGAATTTCTTTACCCAGAGAGTGGTGAACCTGTGGAATTCTCTGCCACAGAAGACAGTTGAGGCCAACTTATTAAATATATTCAAGAAGGAGTTAAATATATTTCTTAAGGCTAAAGGGATCAAGGGATATGGGGAGAAAGCAGGGACAGGGTACTGAATTTGGATGATCAGCCATGATCTCATTAAATGGCGGAACAGGCTCGAGGGGCCGAATGGCCTACTGCTGCTCCTATCTTCTATGTAATTTACTGTAAAATCCATGAAGTGCTCAAGTCAATAAATCTTTTGGAAAAGAAAACTTGGGCAGTGTAAAAAAAAAAGAAAATTGCACAAGGTAGAACCTCTTTACTCATAATATTGCCTCAAATGATTTTGGATTACTGGTTAAACTTTAGCAGATTTTGTACAGCTGCACACACACAAACTAAAAAGAGGCGGCCAGATAGTGGTAGGCCAAACGCTGTACCTGCTCCATAGCTTCCAGTGATGGATGGATGGAATTTATATAGCGCCTTTCACGACTACTGGACGTCTCAAAGCGCTTTACAGCCAATGAAGTACTTTGAGTGTAGTCACTGTTATAATGTGGGAAACCCGGCAGCCAGTTTGCGCACACCAAGCTCCCACAAACAGCAGTGTGATAATGACCAGATAATCTGTTTTTGTTTTGTTGGTTGAGGGATAAATATTGGCCAGGACATCGGGGAGAACTCCCCTGCTGTGGCGACACGCCACCATTGGACATAATCCGCTTACGGCGGCACGGACAGTTTACACAGGCGCACTGCCAGCAGCAGCCGTCCCCAGCCGTGGGCCCTTTCCTCCGGCAGCTTGTTTCCCGTAGGGACAGGCTGTCGGGAGCACTTCCTGTCTGGGGAGTATTTAAGTGGTTGCGCGGGCTTTTTAAGCACTTGTTTTGCCATGATGTAAATTAAAGCAGTTGTGTGCCATCAACTCTGGTCTCGACTCCCACGTTTGCCGCGGTCTCTCAACACTGGTGACCCCGACGCCCAGGACGAACCCTAAGCTAGCATGGCGGATACAAACGCAGTCACGGTTAAACTACTGGACTTTTGGGAGAACCTGGCCAAGGCCTGGTTCGTTCAAGCCGAGTCCAGATTCCGGCTGAGAAGCATTACAGTAGACGCCACGAAGTACGACTACCTCATCGCCTCTCTCACCGGTGCCACAGTCCCTAAGGTTTGGGCAGCGCTGCAGGATCCACCAGAGGAAGGCAAGTACGAACATCTGAAGGCTGCGCTCCTTAAAAAATTTCAGGCGTCCTCCTACCAGCGCAACTGCCAACTCGTCGAGCTCCCAGGCCTTGGTGACGCTTCACCATCAGACCTGCTTTCCCACATGCTGTCCCTCTCGGACGACAAAAAACCCGGCGCCCTCTTTCGTACGCTTTTCATTCGGCAGCTCCCCGCCAGCATCCGCCCGCTCATTGTGGAGTCTGGCTCCATGGACCTGAACGAGATAGCCGAAAAGGCCGACCGGCTGCTCTCCGTGCAGACCGCCCGCGACGTCGCGCCCGACCTCACGGCAACGACCACGCGGTCCCCCCGGCTCACTAGGCCTGACCGCCCTTCCACTCCGGGTCACTGCTACTACCACACCCGTTTTGGCTCTAGGGCCCAACGTTGCACGCCACCGTGCACTTTCAAACCCTCCCCTGCACCGGCCCCCACGATGGCCGCGGGGCAAAAGGGGCCCCTACTGTACGTCACCGACGACAGCACCAACCGCCGATTCCTGTGCGACACAGTAGCCCAGCACAGCGTCACCCCCGCCTCCGCCCTCGAAATCCAACGCGGCGCACGGGGTGTCACGCTGGCTGCAGCCAATGGCTCTGACATCCGCACATACGGCACCCACATGGTCACGCTCGACCTCGCAGGCCGCCGCTACCGCTGGGAGTTCCTCACAGCCAAGGTCCTCTGCCCATTCATCGGAGCCGACTTCCTACGCGCCCGCGGCCTCCATGTCGACATTCCGAGGCACCGCCTCATCGACATCAACACTATGGCCCCCATCCCTGGCGCAGTCACCCCGGCCCGTTCGGCCGGCCTGACGACCTACTGCCTCGCCAGAGCCACGGACGACTACTCAGCACTACTAGCCGAGTTTCCCGCCCTCACTAACCCGACCTTTTCGGCCAAAGCCGCCAAACACGGTGTGGAGCACTATATCCCCACCACCGGCCCCCCGGTCTCTGCCCACGTCCGCAGACTCGACCCAGCCAAGCTGGAAATCACGCGGGCCGAGTTCACCACCATGGAGCAACTCGGCATCATCCGCCGCTCCAGCAGCCCTTAGGCCTCGCCCCTCCACATCGCCCCCAAGCCCGGTGGAGGCTGGCGCCCCTGCGGGGACTACCGCCGCCTCAACGACGCCACCACCCCCGACCGATACCCGGTGCCGCACATCCAGGACTTCTCAGCCCGACTGGCCGGACGCACCGTCTTCTCCAAGGTTGACCTGGTGCGCGGTTACCACCAAGTCCCCGTACACCCCGCGGACATCCCCAAAACGGCCGTCATCACCCCATTCGGCCTGTTCGAGTTCCTGAGGATGCCCTTTGGCCTCAAGAATGCAGCCCAGGCTTTCCAGCGCCTTATGGACTCAGTCCTCCGGGACCTGAACTTTCTATTCGTCTATTTAGACGACATTCTTGTGGCCAGCTCCTCCAAACAGGAACACCTCGAACACCTTCGCATCTTGTTCGGGTGCCTAGCCCAACATGGGCTTATCCTCAGCCCGGCGAAGTGCCAATTCGGCCTCGCCGAGATCGATTTTCTCGGCCACCACATCACCCCTGCTGGGGCCGTCCCCCTGCCCAACAAGGTGCAGGCCGTCCAGCAATTCCCCCGCCCTAAAACCATCAAGGGCCTCCAGGAGTTCCTCGGGATGGTGAACTTTTACAACAGGTTCATCCCCAGAGCTGCAGCCCTCATGAAGCCCTTATACGATTCCCTTCGAGGTAAATCCGGCAAGATGGCCGTAGTCTGGACCGCTGACAAGTCAGCCGCCTTCAACGCCACCAAAAACGCGCTCGCTGACGCCACCCCGCTCGCGCACCCGAGGGCCGATGCCTGGGTCGTGCTCACCACCGACGCCTCCGACCATGCGGTCGGAGCCGTGTTCGAGCAGTGGGTCAATGGCGCGTGGCAGCCACTTGCCTTCTACAGCCGCCAACTGCGCCCCCCGGAGGTCAAATACTCTACTTTCGACTGCGAGCTCCTCGCGCTCCACCTGTCGGTCCGCCATTTCAGGTTCCTCCTGGAGGGCCGCTCCTTTACCACATACGTGGACCACAAGCCGCTCACATACGCGATGGCCAAGAACACCGACCCTTGGTCCGCTAGGCAGCAACGCCAGCTCGCGGCCGTGTCCGAGTTTACCACGGACATCCAGCACGTCTCCGGTAGAGACAACGTTGTCGCCGACTACCTTTCCCGTCCCTCCATCTGCGCGAATCACCTAGCGGTCGACTACGTGCAACTAGCAGCGGCCCAGCTCACGGACCCAGACCTCCTCTCGGCGGCTACCAGCCTGCCAGGGCTACGCCTAGCCAAGGTTGCGCACGGGCCCGAGGCCACGGCAGTCACTTGCGACGTCTCACTCGGCCAACCTAGGCCGGTCGTCCTTGCAACCTGGCGCCGCCGCATCTTCGACGCGCTCCACAGGCTTTCCCATCCGGGTTCCTGCGCATCTGTTAAACTCCTCTCCCAGCGCTTCGTCTGGCGCGGCCTCAGCAAAGATGTTCGGACTTGGGCCAACTCCTGCCTTGCCTGCCAACGGGCTAAGGTGCAGCTGCACACAAAAGCACCCCTGGGAGACTTCGAGGTACCCAGCCGCCGCTTCAACCACGTACACGTCGACATCGTCGGTCCTCTGCCGCCATCGCAAGGCCAAACTTATCTTCTCACGATGGTCAACCGCTACACACGCTGGCCTGAGGCAGTGCCGTTGACCTCCACCACCACAGCCGACATCGCCAGGGCGTTCGTTAACAACTGGGTCGCGAGGTTCGGCGTACCGGCCGATATAACCTCCGACAGAGGCGCCCAGCTCACCTCCGAACTCTGGACGGCCACAGCACGCAACCTCGGGGTGACGCTCCACCGAACCACGGCGTACCACCCGCAGGCCAACGGGCTGTGTGAACGCTTCCATAGGTCACTCAAGGCCTCACTCCGCGCCAGCCTGCAGGACAGTACCTGGACTGACCGCCTACCGTGGGTGCTACTAGGCCTACGCACCGCGGTCAAGGAAGACCTCCAGTCCTCAGCAGCGGAGTTAGTCTACGGACAACCGCTGCGCGTACCAGGCGAATTCCTCCCGGAGGCTACCACGCCTTGGTCGGCCGAACAGCAGCGGCTCAACTCTTTTTCTTCCGCTCAACAGTTCGCTCCACTTCTGGTCAACCGACACGGCGAACTCGCACCTCACGTTCCGCCAAACTTACAGCAGGCACGCTTCGTCTTCGTGCGACACGACGCACACCGCGGACCCCTGCGACCCCCGTATGACGGACCGTACGAGGCACTACAAACCGGGGACAAGGTCTTCAAGCTGCGACTCAGCGACAGGGTCGAAACGGTCTCCATCGACCGACTCAAACCAGCACACACAGAACCAGGGGAACAGGTCCCCGTGGCCCGACCTCCAACTAGAGGCCGTCCCGCCAGCAAGCTAGCACAGCCGGCGGCAAACCGCCCGGCCCCACCAACTAGACCGGCGGCCACTCAGAGCCGCTCCGGCAGAACCATTAGACCACTGTCACGACTCGTCCACTCCTCCTAAGCGGATTCTGGGGGGAGCTCTGTGGCGACACGCCACCATTGGACATAATCTGCTTACGGTGGCACGGACAGTTTACGCAGGCGCACTGCTGGCAGCAGCCGTCCCCAGCCATGGGCCCTTTCCTCCGGCAGCTTGTTTCCCGTAGGGACAGGCTGTCGGGAGCACTTCCTGTCTGGGGAGTATTTAAGTGGTTGCGCAGGCTTTTTAAGCACTTGTTTTGCCATGATGTAAATTAAAGCAGTTGTGTTCCATCAACTCTGGTCTCGACTCCCACGTTTGCCACAGTATCTCAACACTGCTCTTCTTCGAAATAGTGCCATGGGATCTTTTACGTTCACCTAAGATCTTTTCCTTTCCAATCCTCCAGTCTTCCCATTTCTTTTAACGGCAATTCTTTCTCGGCTGTTTTTAATGGGTTTACCCCTCGTTCCCTCCCCCCTCCTGTTCTCCTCAAGCTGCATTCATGCCACAGGCAGTTCTCGGGAGCAGGATCAGTGTAAAAAGCAAGAAGTTATACGATAAAGTGCCTTACGTGATAAGGACGGAAACAGCTTACCCAACTTTTCCAGTTCACATTAACATTTGGTTAAAAAGGCAATAATGAATTTGACATAAAGCGGGAAAATGCTGCTAATACATGGCATGCCTGTCAGGATCAGAGGGCGAAAAGATATGGTAACATTTTGGATGGAAAGCCTTAGTCATATTTCCAGCATCCACAGTTTTTCTCTGCTGGCTGAATGAATATGAGAAATGTGAAAGAAAGATCCAATAGTTGTACAAAGTTCACAATAAAGAATTGGAGCAAAGAATGAATTCTTTCTGATTAATGTACATTTCCCAGTTGCCTTGTCTTGGACGAGTTACCTGAAGAAGCTTCTGCCAAAATAGAATAGCAGAACATGAAATAAAGTATTTACAAGAAACATTCATGCAATTCATTTTACTACATCCAGCTCAGCAGGAGAAAAAATAAATAATGTTAAGAGAATAAAGTCTGACTATTTTCCTGGCTAATGAATGAATACTTTGAGGTTATTGGAGTTGCCATGGGAAGTGTGGGAATTGCTACTGGCGAAGAAAGAAAAGAATTGTGTGGAAGGAGGGACTTGGAGCTCATGAAACCTTTTATTTAGCTAAATCTTTAGAGGGCGAGTCATAGGAATGAGCATGCAGCCAACAAACACCAGTGGATGTACCAAAAGCCTGCATCAACTTTGATTTATTGATTAAAATTTGAATGAGGCTTGCAGGAGAAAGTGAAGATAGATGATCATCTGTATTGAGAAGCAAACTGCAAGGAGTACCCAGTGCAAGAATACCAAGGCTGGAGAATTTGTTGGAAGGTAACCATTGGGGAAGCCTGATGCCCCAGTCAGGGGAAGTCTGGACAATTCGGTGGTAAGAAGGATTCAGCTTGAAACATTTGACATGTTAAGTCTGGAACAACCAGCAGGTGAAAGCTGGAGTTTTAAAGGAAGTTTGGAATGCCGGTCAGGAAAAGCTGGATATATTAGCTTTGGGAATTTTAGAGTACTGGTTTTGAGATGCCTGAGGCATCTGTTTGACAATGGCTGGCACATCAAGAGGCTGAGGCTGAACAATCCACTGGGTAAATCTGAACATTCATTCTGCTGCCGAAAGCATCTCAGGTAAGGCATCGTGTGAACAGAATGGAATGTGGATACATTGACACGAAAGCAAGAACGTGTCAGAAAAAGAGACTTGCAGCCAAAAGATATTTTCAGGGAAGCTTACACTGAAAACCTTTCATCAAAGGAGCCATAAATTTTGAAGCCAAGGTAAGTGGTATGAACTATAGGAAATGGTATAACTGAGCTATCTACAGCACAAGAGGTGGCCATTTGGCTTAGGGTTACACCTCCTGGTACTAGAAATGTAACCAAAGAGTAATATCTGCACCCTCCTGTCAGAAGCAGTAATGCTGACATGGCACTCCACCTTTTTGCCAAAGGCTCCTCTCCAGCAATTGCAGAAGACTTGGCAAGTTTGAAGTTCACTGCTGCCCTATCTCAAGATGCTGGTGGATACATTAAAGTCAGCATCAATATGCAAGAGTAGTAAAGTCTGAAAGGGCTTTTCAAAAAGATGTGACAGTCTGGGGCATAAACAACTGCATCTATGTTGACCATTCAAGCACCTGTGCACTATCTCATGAGAAAAGTAACATTCGAATGTCCGATGGTTGATGCCAGAGTGGGAAACTACTGTTAAGAGGAGGGACTGGAGATACTGGGGTGATTTCCACTGCAGCAGAGACGGCTAAGAGGAGATTTAATACAGGTTTTTAAAATTATAAAAGGTATTGATAGAATTAATAGAGAATGACTATTTCCTTTGGTTAGAGAGTCAGTGATGAGGAATCATTAATTTAAAATCATCACTAAGAGAGTGAGGAGCAGTTAGGAAAATGTCTTTGTACAGAGTTGTTGAAGTATGGGATCCTTTGTCACAAGTAATAATTGAGGCAGAAATCGTTGCATTTTTAAAGAGACAAATGGATAGATATTCGAAGCAATGGAAGATAACGGGCTATAGGGAGAGCATGGAGCAGTGAGATTAGTTTTGGGTTGCTCTAGCAATGAGCTGGCACAGACATGATGGGTTGAATAGCTTCCTTCTAAGCTGCAAACTTCTAAAGTTCTAGGAGGCAAGTGACTGGTGCATTCAAAATAACAACAGAAAACGCTGGAAGTGACCAAGTGACGGGTGCATTCATTTGTTTTCCTGCAATATCCACCCTTTCATGGCTGGCCCAAAGAGATTTAAATCATGAAGTAACTTAGCAGAGCCCAATGAATGATATTCCTCTGCAGTCAGCTCTCCTTCATCCACTACCCCTTTGCCAGCTTTTGAGAAGTGACTCATTCTTTGTTTACATTATCGCATCACTGAACATTCCAGTGTGTGAATCTCTGGGATATTCCATGATGATACTGAGCGTTCCGATGAGATTTGTTGCTGAGAAACCCGGCTTGATGCTCCTGGGGTTCTGGCAAACTTGAAACAAGAAAAAAAGGGCAGATGGTAAGTCAACCTGCAGAGTTAGGCATGTTGATGCTATGCAGACAGTACATGGCACATTTCACAGCATAACAATCACTGCTTTCCACACATTTACACAGAGAAGGTTTGCAATTATTATAAGTATAAAATAACCTGGGGCATATTCCTCCTCTTCCACTTGTACCTCTTCTATGCTGTGTCCAGCTTCCCAGCCAATGGGCTCCGAGATAGTACCTTCAAAAAAATTAGAGGATTGATCTGCTGAGCCTCGCCACCTGCCTTCGCTTTACTCCTTCCATTGAAAGCAACCTTTTCCTGTAAGTAGATGAGAGAAAAGATGTAATACTTTGAGTGAATATTTCATGCTGTGTATATCACACAGCTGCAGTTTTCTGGCCTTGCGCATAAAGTATCAGAATATAAAGTACTTAGCTTACAGGAAGTTTGAGTGCATGGTAATTGTTAGATGCGTGTGAATAATTATCGTCAATCTTCAGTCTTTCCCAGCTGCACCACTGCAGGTTCCGCCCCGCTGGGCTACTTCACCACCATGTCTTGCTTCCACTTGTGTTGTATTGACAGCAGGTTACTGTGCCAACTTAAATTAACTATCCCCTGACTCTATGTGGCATTCTGTGTGTCACCCCTCCCTTCATCTCACCATTGGTAGCAGAGAATTCAGCCGCCTAGGAATGTCTGGAACTCCATCCTGAAAACATCTCTGCCTTTCTCTCTCTATCTTTTACAGACCTTCTCAAAATCCTTCACTGCAACTGAGTTTTAGGCCACCCTCTTAATCTCTTCCAACCCAGCTCAGCATCCTTTTCCTTAAACCTACTTGTGAAGTGCTTTGGGACCTTTATGTTAAAGGCATTATGCAAATGCAATCTGCTATGGCTGGTTTGTTAGGTGGTGGTTGTTATATTCAAGTAAACTTGTTTGACACCAGTAACGGTTTGAATGTCATCAGCAGTTATCTCCATATATGGCATGCTATACTTATTTACATTCATTCTCATTTTTCCCTTTGGCATTTTCTCCAAGCATGACACTCTCGTCTGGGTATCCTCCCAGCATCTCCTGCTACATGATCCCAGATCAACCTCTTGCACGATGGCCTGCTTACCCCTCTAGATGTTGACTGTATGCCCCTCCACGTCATAAGAGAGCACTTTGCTGTACATTCTTGCTGCCCAATGTGTTTGGTAAATCTGGTCTTACAACATCTGCTTCTGCTGTCTCCCTCCTTTTCTCACAGAAGTTCTGGCTGCCGCTGGATCAGTGTGCAATTTATGCCTGTTACTTATACCGCTTAAGTGGCTGGCTAGCTAGTTGAGCAATATCCTTGCCATTGCTTTCCAATTGGTCACTTAGTTGGGAGATACATTAAGCATAACCTAACACGAGTTTCGAAAAGATGCCCAGAGTAAGACTGTGCATTTCAGCAAAGGTGTAACATGAGAACACAAATTTGAACCCCAAATAATGCTCTGATGAGGTCATTCTAATAAACAGAATGCAACTGAATGGATGAAAAGGGGTGGGATGAGTAAATAAGAAACCACTATTACATATTTTAAATGTAAGAGCAGAAAATGATAAGAGTCGGAAGATAAAGAACAAAACAACAGTTTATCCTGCACAAGGTATAATGAGAGCCATAGAGTCATAGGCTGCGATCTTACCTTTCAGTGTGAGTTGGGAGCAGGTCAGCTGCCTTCCGAGTTCCAATCCCGCCCCCAACGATGCCCGACACACAAACGTAATTTTACGTCAATTGGCCTTGTTACGCCTGCCCTGTGGGCTTGCTGGCTGATTAAGAGAAAGCCGGTGTCAGATGATGTCATTTGATGACGCATCATCTGCCAGTTTTCTTAAAGGGGACACGCACATTTTTTTTTGACAGATGATTTTTCAGTGTTTGACAGCATTGAGGTGCTGCAAACACTGACAATCACTGTACAAAGGTGGGCCCTTGTACCCAGGCTCTCCAGTGACTCTCCCCTTAGGATAAAACAGATGGCAGCTGCAGGTAAGTTTACAGAAGCGATCTGTCACTGGTGAGAGAGGTTCTCCCAATGAGGTGGGACTACACAAACACTTCAAACCTTGTTACCTACAGAAAAGTCTAAATACATTAAAAATGATTTTCCCAACATTTTCTTACCTCTGAAACTCACCAATGTACCATTGGATCTTTCACACCACTTCTGCAGCTGTCATCAATGCACAAACCTTACAGTAGACCCACAGCATGCCACACTTATCCTGGCATGGTGTCCGGACGTCGGGAAGCCCACAGTCGACCTGTCAAAATTGGAAAAAACCTCTTAACTCCCTGTTAACTACCCGTTAACAGACAGTTAAGTGCCTATAATCCTCTTCCCGCCGCTAGGTGTTGGGTCCCTGCACAAATCGGGGACCCGACACTTGGGAAGATTGTATGGAGGTGGGTTGACAGCAGGTTCGGGACCCACTGTCAATCTTTGCAATTTTGCCAGCAGTCCTGCCTCCAAACCCACCCCCTGAGCACCGGCAAAATTCCCCCCATGGAGTCTGACTCTCGATGCATTTGCCATAGCATTTGCAGCTTTTTGGGTTAATTAACAGGACTGAAAGCAACAATTAACAAATGGCAATTGGAAATGTACATTTGGTAAATGAACACCAGATCTCAGCTCATGATTAGTTAAAGCAAAGGCAGTGCTTATTTGTTAGTCAACTTGATTGTATGTGACTGGCATGAGTAGCTAAAATCCTGACTTTGTAAAGGTAGGTACACCAATCTGAATCTGTGTTTCACATACATGGAGTGTGAGAGGCTGCAGCCCCTCTTCCTTTATTTGAGGGGCCTGCTCTTCAATTTCTGGCTGCACTTCAGTCCCATGGTCCTGATCTTTGGCCCTCTGGTTTGGAGGGGAGTGGGCAAGGCAGAGGACCTCCTCGTGGGTCTGCTCCTGGGCCTGGCCAAGGAGGCCATCCACAGGTCCAGGTTGGACATGGCCGGTGGGGTTGTTTGCTCCGGCTGCCTACCTCTCCGCCGCAGCTTTGTCCGTGCCCAGGTGGCCCTGGGAAAGGAGCACGTGGTGTCTGCCAACACACTTCAGGCCTTCCGCGACTGGTGGGCATTGGAGGGACTGGCCTGCAGAGTGGACACGGAATAATGTTATGATTTGATAAGTTTCCTTTGTTTTTATTTATAATTTGGTTCGTATTGTTTGTGGCCCTTTAAAAGAGGGCTCTTTTATTAGATTCATTTTATTTTGATTGATGACACCTGGAGCAACCTAGTGTCATCCTGATTGGCCAATCAGAAGTGTAGATAAACAAATCTGGTTCTAGTAAATCAAAACCACACCTGTGTCTGTATTTTACACATAACCATCATCTTAGCAGAGAAAATAAGTATGTTATAAAATCTTTAAGAGCTAAACAGTTATTTTAAATTCAAATACAATTAAGTCCTGTTAGAATGCTTTAAGATGATTGAGTTAGTCAAGCTATCCCAGCATCCTTTGCTTTGTTTGTATTATTATTATATCAATATGGGAGAAAGAGAAACCTTAATTTTGTCTCTATATATGAACAACAGACAGTTCCAAGACAGCACATACCACTGTTGTAAGAGATGAGATTTAAATTACACACTTGCTGTACTATAAACAAAGCTTGCAGCACAGAGGCAAAGGCTGAAAGATATAAGCTGGGTAAACACCTAAAAATGCGACCTCAGCTAAACATGCAATCTACATATTACGTATCTACGTATTACATAAGCACAGGCTAAGGTTATATTTTATAGTATAAAACTAGAACCAGGTCCCCTTTTAGGCAGAGCGTTCTCGAGGGTTGGGAACTAGGCACTCAAGGACTTGTGTTACCCTCTAACATCAGAGAGTTCTCAGAGTCTGGGAACCAGGTTGTATTCTTTGCCTGTCATTTAATATAAATGGAAGACCAAATCAGTCAGTGTAATAAAGCTTGTTATTATATAAACCACTCGTGCGTGAATCATAAGCAGAGTTATTGTCGCTGGACTAACAACCCTTTGTAACCACTAAGAAATCCGCTAACAAGTCCTATTTAATAAATACATACTGGCATATTAGGAAAAAGAGCACTATTCAACAAATCAAAAATGTGTCAGGATTTATTAATCATACAAGTATAAGTCATCGATTTAATTAATTACAACAAATATATAAAGGTTCGAATCAATTTTTTAAATAGACACGTGCTATACATGTACTGTACATATTATATTGATTTAAATAGTAAAAACATTGATTTTGTAAACCAAACAGGGAGATTGCAAGTTTATAATCCCATGTGACAAATATCTCAAAGAAACATACCTCCTCTTCCATTCATCCCCTCTAAATTCCGAGAAATATATAATTATTAATGAGTGCAATTGAGAACTATTTTTATTAGCTACCCAGATACACAGACATGAATGAAAAGAAGTATCTGGATGTTTGTGACTGGAGACAAGGGCATTTCTTTTTTTGCTTTCCACCCCTCCCCCCACAAACTGAAGGACAGGTCCTCCACAGTTTGGTATTACAAAAATGAGTGTTATTAATTGAATGGTGTTGATTAGGATGACTCCAGGCTTTAAAAAGAGTGGCTTGTTTAAAATAGACATTACGGTTCTGACACTCAGTAATTAGTGGAATATTCTAACAATCGCCCTACTCCCCTCCTGGATTGCAATTTTGTTCGGATTTCATAGACAACTCTTGCCCCAGATAAGATGATGGAAGGATCAGTTAATGGAAAGGAACGGAAAGCTCTCGGGTGTTTGAAGCGGACCGCACGGCTGGTTATAGGCTGGAGTCTCCCTGGAGGAGAGAGAGAGAGAGAGAGAGAGGCGGGGTTAGAGGAAGAGAATGAGCTTTTTGTGTAGGGATGCTCCCTGCCCATTGATCAAATGCAACACAACCCACTGATGGAAGGATCACAGGAGGATAGATGATCAGTCTGCTCACTGAACGCGTGTTTTAGGAACCGTTGAGAGAGACAAAAAAAACAGTGCCTAATTGTATCCAGTGGTGTAGCTCCAAGCTGTAGCCGTGACAGTGAAAGGGAGGGAGGGAGGGACACCATCGAAAGGCTGGGACCCAGTCTGCAGCATGCAGAGTGAGCGGGGATAGTGCAAATGATCTGATGCTGCAGGAAAACGCCATTGTCTGTGTCAGCAGCCGAGCCTCCTGCCAGATTTCTCCATCTCCATTAAATGCATTGGGATCTGCAAAGAGGAGCCGTTTGCTCAATGGTGCTTTTTATCACTTGTTTCCTTTTCGCCATAAAGGTAAGCGGAATGTAGCCTTAAACTGATGCATCACTTTTTGAAAAAAAAACATGTCCCTCAATTTAAGTGAGGAACATTATTTTGTACAAAAACAGACTGAAATTGTTTTAATTATCTCTGTATTGTTAGCGTCTTGTGTGAAGTATAAAATATATATTATTTTAAAAGGTCTTGGTGTGTAAGTTCCCCCCACCCCACCTCAATGTGCTTTCACCATTAATAACCAGAGCTGACACAGAAGGTCGGCTTGGCATAATATGCTTCCAGGCACAATGAAGCCACTTAATTTTCCCTGAGATTAATGTATTCCAGCTTGGTACTGCACGCCACTTATAGCAGTCACGTATTGCTTTAATGTCTGTTTCCTGGATTAGTCACTTTAGGTAAATACTAGATCATAACGGGAGAGTTTTGATTTTTTTTTCAGAAAGAAAAACTGTTTTATGATGAATTTTCATTGACCTGTGCTGTTACTCTGTGAATGATTATCCAGATCGATTTAAAATCAGATGGTTTGTTTTTTCTCTCTTGGCATTTTGCAAAATTAATGGATCTTTGACTAAACGGGGTCCAAGGAGACCACAGTAATGTTGACCCTTTCGTTGCACGAGTTTAAATAGATCTGCTCTCCAAGGGCAACACTTTGCCTTTTAATAGTCCTATCACAGTCATTCTGTAGCCCTTTACTTTCGTGGTTGCATGAGCTACAGGGAAATTGTTTGTGACGTGTGGCCAATGTACGTGGATTTGTATTTTGATAAATTTGACAGCAGCCACCTGAGAATAAATAGACAAAAAATGAGCTGCGTTCCAACAGAAAAGAAGAAATGGGTTATCTATAATAGTCATTGTAGGAGATATACATTTAAGACCATGATTAATTTGCGTTAGTTGAACTATATTCGTGAATATGTATATGTATGTATGTGTGTGTAGTGTGCAGAGATATACATATTTATTTCAGCACCTATCATTGTGTTAGACAACAGTAAGAATCTGCCAAGATTAATAATTTATATAAATCCACATCTTGGTACTTCAGGACACCCTCATGTCTGTGGATCAATGGTAATGGGCAAATGTGTAGGTGCCAGGAGCTGGATCCAATCGCAGCCCATGGGCTACATTCTGGTAATGCACAATGAAGCTGGGCAGTTTCCAGTTTTAATAAAAACAGAAAATGCTGGAAATACTCAGCAGGCCAGGCAGCATCTGTGGAGAGGGAAACAGAGTTAACGTTTCAGGTCATGACCCTTCCAATTTTAATGTTATTCTCTTTCCCCCTTATGTACTAGTATGAGGTCCTTTAATAGTAGGAGCTTAAGTAGTCTCGAATTAATCAAATCTAGTAATGTACACATCTGCTTATTAAGGAAGGATCTACTTGCCATAGAGGGAGTGCAACGAAGATTCCCCAGACTGATTCCTGGGATGGGTGATTGTCCTATGAGGAGAGATTGAGTAGACTAGGCCTATATTCTCTAGAGTTTAGAAGAATGAGAGGTGATCTCATTGAAACATACAAAATTCTTACGGGGCTTGACAGGGTAGATGCAGGGAGGATGTTTCCCCTGGCTGGGGAGTCTAGAACCAGGGGTCACAGTCTCAGAATAAGGGGTCGGCCATTTAGGATTGAGATGAGGAGAAATTTCTTCACTCAGAGGATGGTGAATCTTTGAGCCTCTACAGCCCTCTGGGGTAGAGAATTCCAGTCGTTGAGTATATTCAAGACAGAGATCGATAGATTTTTGAATATTAAGGGAATCAAGGGATATGGGGATAGTTCAGGAAGGTGGAGATGAGGTAGAAGATCTGCCATGATCTTATTGCATGGTGGAGCAGGCTCGAGGGGCCAAATGGCCTACTCCTGCTCCTATTTCTTATGTTCTTATATCTTCTATCAAAGTGACAGTGATACTCCCTTGGTACATCAGCTGGTTGAGGTGGAGAGTAGCTGATCTATACAGTCTAGGTAGGTCCCAGCTTCAATCCCTGGTCTATAATGAGTTATCAGTTCCCAGCCAGGGTGTCAGTAAGGCATTGTAACTAGCTTCTTTCTCCTGGGTTAGGGAGGGGGAAATCGGATATGGTTCCCCCTCCTGGTTGCTATTTAGGTTTTCCCTGCTGGAAGTGCTTGGGGATGGACCTCAGATGGCGACAAGTGATCTGGTTTGGCTGTAAAACACGCTGCGGTTGAAAAGCCTGTAAATGGTCACCATGTAGGCACTCACATAAATGCTGGTCAGTTGTATCGTGCAGAAGTTTAAATGTTGTGTTGTAATTTTTTACACCCAAATGCGCATTCCTTGTATGTAACTTTGTTTCACATTGTTTACTGATGTCTAACACTCACCCAGATATCAAACCGATTTTCCTGAGTAAATTATGTTGTGTATAAAATTCCTTTTATGGGGACCATCTTTGAATGAATTTTCATAAGTAATGTGTGCTCACTTAGAGAGAGCAGCTGTGGATTTTGGGTCTATTTTTCAGCATGAAATGTTGCAGGTTATATGTGGAAGAAATACAATACTTCTAATTGAAGATGAAAAGAATTGCATTTTGCTTTGAATTATGAGTCATTGCTGGGTATGAGCAAGAGCTGCTTTCGCAGACAGTTATTTTTGCATAATGTCCTGATCAATCTCCTAAACTGGAGTGGACCGTGGGTGTGCATTATTTAAATTCAGATATCTTGCCTACTCAGAAAATCTGTAAATTTCACAAACGTATACTGGAAGCTGAAAAGCACTTTATGACAGCAATAATGAAAAATGATCAAAAGTGAACTTCAAAAATAATAATAGGTCTGATAGAATGGACCATTGCGTATCGGATAATGGCATGTTCACCATGATAGAATTGTCCACCTCTGACCTTGCTCGAATGTTTATATTAGAATCGATATATGCAGTGATGTGTTACCTATTGTTCCAATGAAAAGACACTTGTTCAGTGTGGCACTGAATTGGATCTTGCACCATCCTTTTTAACGTTGCAGTAACAACAACTTGCATTTATATAGCACCTTTTTAAGTTCAAAAACGGTCCAGGGAGAAATGAACCCAGCACAATGGCCCATTTGATAGGATTTTGAAGGGACGGGGTGGGAGTGTGGTGAAGAAAAGTAGTAGTTTATGGCGGGATTTTGAGTGTCCGGCCGAGATGGCTGTAGGCTATATTAGAAGTCTAATTGATCAAGGTTCAACACCTTGGTTGTGATGGATTCAGATACGTGAGACTGAGGAATTTCTCACTTTCAATAGGAATCTTTTACTTTCTTAGTTCTCTTCTAATTCTCAAGGTTACTGGTGCTCATATTTAAAGACATTTGTTCTGATTGTAATTAAATTGCCACTTAAGGAGTTGGCTCCTAATGTGGAGTCAACTCCTCATGTAATGTGACCTTAGTGAGGCCCAGCATATTTTTGCACAATCTTTATCCACACTACTTAAATAATGAGCTGCTTTGCAGTACAGAGGCTGGGTCAGAACAAAATTATATCTCATCAATTCAAGAGAATAATGAGAATTAATTTCAGTAATTTTCCAGTGAGTTATGAACTTAATTGTATATCTTATGAAATTAAGCTGTGCCCTAGCAACTGCCCTGTATCATTTTTCTTCATGCCAAACATTGCTTTAGAAAATAGTTGACCCCAAATCTCCTTAACTTTAATACTTCCTTCCCACACTGCCACCCAAAAAGGGCTGACTGATGTCATGCTTAGCTTGTCACATCTCCTTACTCCCATAATCTTTTCCAACCTCGCTGAATAGGCAGTTGATGATAAATTAAGAAAATTACACTGTTGAAGATTAGTAAAGAACCAGCACATCATGAGCGGGATGAATTTTTCTGGATGTAATCCAAGTAGAATTAGTTGAGGAAATATGAAAAGCTGCACACTGGTGGAACTAGGTATTTTTCTAATCTTTGCTATAAGCTTGTGAATTCTGTGTTTGCAACTAAAACATTTTTTTTTAGTTTTTTTACGTCAGATTTTCAATTTTTAAAAAGTAATGGTCGATAACATTCAGCGTATTTCTCAGAATACTAAAGTGCAGTAAACTCTCCCTGAAAGCATAAAGATTTGGTCCATCTAGCACGATTAGTGTAAGTGTTGAAAAATTGCTTCACTTATATTGCACTTAAACTATTTTAACTTGACGGAAAGGAACATATTGCGCCTTGAACACTCTCAAATATATCAAAATAACTTTTTCTTTCAGTCTCTCATTTGAGTTTAAAATGAGTGCTGATTAGATATTTAAGCATTCCCCACCCTCCCAGAAAAGGTATAACAATTGTGCAGCCCTCATAATATGGCTCGAGTCCCCAAGCAAATTATAACTAGGAAACAAGACACTGGGAATTGGAGTTCTTTGTGAAAAGCCTGGATGTAATGGTTTATCAATATTCCTTGGAGCCATTTAGCGGTCAGAGATTGGATTCAGATATAAACATCGTGGGTTAGGTTTTGTCTTCAGCACCTGGGGGGTAATCTAGTGGGATGGGTCTAGGGTTACTAACCCACCAGGATTGGCCTGGAGTCTCCAGGAATTTAAAGATTAATCTCCTGGAAACTGCTGTGAGAAAAATCATAGGGGCATTATATGATTTTTCATTTTCTTTGAACACTTTAATTTATTAGTTATAAAAAATATTGGAGATGGGGGGGGAAAAGGCTGTTTGACTGGGCGAGGCAGTTGGAAGCAGGAGGTCATATGATGAAACTTTCAGGAATACATCCAACCAAAAACCTGGCTGGATCGCATGCCCTTTATAAAAGCCACCTGATTTTCATTCCATTACTTTCAATGGAATGACGATCAGATGGGTTGTGTAAAGGGGGTGTGACCCAGCCCACCAGATTACCATCCAGGCCATGCAGACCAAAGTCTACCTCCGTGTGCTCCGAGAAGGACTCGAGATATTTTGAATAAAGCTTGAGATACGATCCAGGGGGGCTCTTGACAGTTGTTGAAATAGGCTGTAAACCGTTGCTTGGTATCCCAACTAGAAATGGTTTATTTGAAATTCAGAAGGGCAGTGAGTGGAAATGTGGGAAAATAGAAGAAAACATTGTTCACAGTGGGAATTGGCCTGGGGTGGGGGGGGGGGGGGGACAGACAGAATGTCAGTTAATTACTGCATGTATTGGGTGAGGACATAATAGGGGTGTATAATACAGAAGATAAGTGGAGCTGGGAGCTATTGACAGATAAATTTGAAGAATATTTTATACCCAAGTACAAAAGATACACTTAATACCAGGCTTCAAGCTCAGGTTTCATAGATTTGCGAAAAAAGGCCAAATCTTCGAGTACGGATCCCTGACAGGATTTGTCAGACCCGAATTACAGATAGCAAAGATCTACAGAAGGCAGTTAATTATTGCAGAGGAACAGAAGCCAGTAAAACCTGAAGTAGTGAGTGGAGCAGAGATGTCATTGCATACAATGCAAAAGCAAAACCCAGATCTAGCTGGTCAACAACAAATCATGGATTGTAAATATTGCGGTAAATCACACGAGAAGCAAAACGTCCAGTAAATGGTCAAATGTGAATGATTTTTTTTTATAAACTAAATATTCTTTCTCAGTTTGCAAAGCCAAAACCAAAACCATCCTTGTCAGACAAGCAAAAAATGACAAAGAAAGTTCAGAGTGGCAGAGCACTGTTAGTGGGATTGGATGAGATTCAGACAGGAGATGACATTGAATGGACAGTCAACCGCAAGATAAACAGAGCTGTTCATTTTAAGCTAGACGCAGGAACACAGTGTAATGTCATGCCACAGTCATTTACATGAAGCTAAGCACTAGATTGAGAAAACCTAATGCAAACTTGGTGATGTACTCTAGGCATGGCATCAAGCCGATCAAGAAATCTAGCCTTGTGTGTGAATATAAAGACAAAAGTCTGGAATTCTACATTCTGCAACAGCCAGCCCTTTGATTTCAAATGTGCCAACAGTTAGGATTGATCAAATGAATTGACAGTCACTAACAATAAATGCTGAAAAGTGACAAAATGTGTGCTGATTTATTTTAGAGGCTGGGGCTGCGTAGCAAGAAGGTGGAGCATACGACTAATGCCAGGCACTCAACCCGTCAGATATGCACCAAAGAAGGTGACAGTCACTAATGTTTGTGATGAGCTGGAAAAAACTAACGTGGTGAAAATCGGTGTAGTGAAATCAAAGCACTAAGCCAACAGGTCAAAGGTGTGGTGAGAGGAGTCAAGCCAAACAGTGAAGGAGTGAGAATATGCCTCAACCCTAAAGATTTAAATAAAGCTACAGAAAGGAAACTATACAGACCATAGAGGAATTAGTGTCAAGGTTAACAAATGCCAAAATCTTAAACACTCTTGAAGCAATTTGTGGCAACTGACAGGTACAACTGGATAAAAACTCACCCAAATTGTGCACATTTAATCATCCTCTTGGTCAAAATGCATATAGCAGAATGCCCTCTGGATCACCTCAGCTCCAGAAAAGGACCTAAGGTTGGAAAAACTCCTACATTGAGTAAGAGAACACATTTTGAGTTAGTAAAAAATAAATTCCTGAAGGAAATGGAGATGTAATGGGATTGATATAGAAATACCATAGGGGTAAAATAACATGCGGTAATGCATTGGTCGCCTGTTGTACGCTGCGCCCCATTTTCAGTTCGATTGACATCAATTTTGCGATTCCGTCTGTTTTGCGTTCCCACCCATACACAATTTCACCACACCCCCCCCCCCCCCCGTGTTCAGAAGGGAGCAGACATTCTGAATAAAACTTGAGAGATGTTGCAGATAGTTTCATGCCAGTTGTTCAAATGAGCTACAAATCCTTACAATAGGAGCAGGTCAACTGTGTAATCTCTGCCAGAAACTAATGTTTGGAGTGGGACAGTTCAAAGGAAAGACTAAGCCAGTGCCCTAATGGAGAGAATGCTCCGAGCCAGGACAGGCAGTGGGAAGATTACTAGTGCTGGTAAACTATGCAGTTTTATCTGTTTAAACTTCAGCAGCACGCACTGTGACCTTAGAGGTCCTGATGTGTTGGCTTTTGCCCACCTGTGCCTGATCTCTCTGGACAAGGAAGCAGAGCATGTCTCTACAAGGAGGCAGCGTACACGCCATATTGGGCCAACAGAAAGTCTACCAGTGTGGATTGCGCCATTTGATTTGGAGACGTTTTAACATGGTGATGAGTTTCTGCATGTCAAAAACCTAGCTGACCAAAATGCTCATCATGCACAGTGCTATGAGACACTCGATGGGCCGAATGGCTTCCTTCTGTGCTGTACTAGTTTATGATTCTACACAAGCAATGATGCAATAAATGATCCAATGAATGTACTGTGTTTGGTACACAATGATCATTCATTGGGACAAATGGCATCTGCTACTTCCAGTAAGAAACCATAGGAGATGGTGTGCCTTTAAACTGTAGCAGAGGCAGGAATACTCGAGTCAACCCAGATTATTCCCTTTTTGAAAGGGGGCAACAGGAAGCAAGACTATATTTTGTGCTCTTTGGGCTATCTTTCATAGCATTGAACAAACAGTCCAAACAAACCCTCCTGTGGCAAATTAATCACTGAATCTGCAGGCCTTCATGGTCACTACTGGGAGTTATTAGTTCTGGTTATGCTTTAGGATCAGTACATTTGTCTTCAGGTGGCTCTAGTTCCTTTTGACTTCCCATCAGCAGCTTTGCTGTGTAACAATACAGAACAATGAAAAGTCCTGAGACTGAATTAAATGGTGTGTACACATCAGGGGCTTTATAAGAGGTGTTATCCTTACTCACGATCTAATGCACATTAACATTTACACAAGACTGACTTTACTCATTAATTCATATAGTCTAATTATGTTTTCAAAGGTTTGGTTTTATTATCACCAGTGTAAATCAAAACATACCCAGCAGCTTTTGTAAACTTAATTAAACTTAATTTTACATATGTAAGGCGGCAAGCAACCAACCTGATTAAACACATCTTTCTTCAGATCATGCATGGACAAGGTGGGAAAGGGAGGTGTAGTAAATCATAAATGGGTGATATTCTGAGCTGTACAACTGTGCAACTGTTCATCTGTGAATGTGAGCGAGCATTTCTGTCTGTCTGTCTGTCTGTCTGTCTCTCTCTCTCTCTCTCTCTCTCTCCAGTACTTGCTTCCAATGGTGCAAATATGGACATAAGTGGAGTTTTTTTGTGGGTGCCACCCAATACAGCCTTTAGTTGAGCAGTAGTGTGTGCAAGGCTAACAGTTTCAGAACATGCAGTTTATTCCAAGCAGCCTTATGATAAAAGATATTCGTGCAGGTCAGTGGAAATGTCACCAACAACTAGAAAATCGCCTCTGATGCGTGTGAAAATTAGGAATATTCCATAGAATGCTGAACAGTTTTCCTTTTTTTAAAGCACCCGATTTTTGCTAGATCAAGATTAAATCCATAGAAACACAAAGCTAAATGTAGAGTGTATGTTGAGCAATTTCTTCATCGCTTCACTGATCAATGCACTGAGCGGGGATGAGGCTTGCCTAGGTGCACAAAACAAATGCTTACATGTCTTAACTGCAAGAAATTGGTAACATAGAATCATGGCTCTGAGTCCATGGGCATGGGAGAGCTCCCAGCCCTCATTGGATCGCTTGCTGAGAGTTATAATGGGCAAATTGTCCCTGTAACATTGAGAAAGTTAACAAGCTAATATAACCTGAAAAAATACAGGCCAAAGGTTCATTGCTGTAATACAAAGGCAATATTTAACTACAGCATCAACGTTGCTAACTCTCTTGTTATACTCCATTTATTTTGAAAAGGGAAAGTCTTCACACACTTGCACTGACTTTGTATTGCTCGCTGATACTACCGGGGTTGGGGGATCTTAGTTACAAGGACAATTTGGAGAAGCTGGATTTGTTTTCATTAGAGCAAAGGAGGTTGAGGGGTGATTTGATAGAGGTGTACAAGATTATGACAGGTTTGGATAGGCTAGACGGGGAAAGGCTGTTCCCACTAGTTGATGGTACAAGGACTATGGGACACAGATTTAAGGTTTTGGGCAAGAGATACAGGGGGGATGTGAGGAAAAACTTTTTATGCAGCGAGTGGTGAGGACCTGGAACTCGCTGCCGACAGAAGCGGTGGAAACGGAGACACTCAATGTTTTCAAGAATAGACTGAATAGGCACTTGAGGGAAATAAACTTGCAGGGCTACAGGGATAGAGCAGGGGAATGGGATTGACTGGATTGCTCCACAGAGAGCCAGCACAGACACGAAGGGCCGAATGGTCTCCTTCAGTGCTGTTATGACTCTATGGCCAGTTATTCTGTTTTTAATTGTGTTGTTTGAAGAAGCACTATTGGACACAGTATACTCTCAATCAACACATAAGGCTGGATTTTGATTGAGGAGGCGTGTAGGAGGCGGGACTATAACTTTCGGAGTTGTAGTCCCGCCTCCATCGAGTTGTGGCCAATCCACGCGATTTTCACTTGATTGGCCTGCTGAGCCCGCTGGGCGGGCTCAACAAGGTCAATTAAGGGCCACCCGGCAACAGGTGATGTCACAGATTGACAGATTTTGACAGATGAAATATCAGCATTTGACAGCTGTTTGAAGCTGTCAAACACTGACAATCTGTTCTCCAAGTTAATTCCTTCCTCTCAGGCTGATTTAGAGATCTCTCCAGAACAGAAAGCTGAAAGCTGCAAATTTTGACAGCTCGCGGCCATTCTGCTTTCTGTGCCAATGAGATGAGGGACTCCCGAGACCTGAAGGAAGGAAGGCTGTAAAGGTAAGTAAAGGTATGTAAAACTTCTTTAAACACTTTACACACACCAAACACACTTACCTCTGAACTCATGCACCTATCACTCACCTGAACACCAGACATCTTGAACCCTCCAAGCCCTTCAGCCCGACGGTCCGCCTTGCTAACTTGGCGTGGTTTGGAGCCGTCGGGAATCCACACACTTCAGCAAAAAAAATAGGGATTAGGCTAAAAACTGCCTGTTAACGGGCAGTTAATTGGCACTAATCCCCTTCCCGCCTCGGGGAGGCGGCTCCCAGCACAGGTCGGGTATCCGCCTCCTTTGAAACTGGCATGGAGGTGGGTTGGGGGCGGGATGGGTTCGTGCTTCCCGATTTCGAGATGTTAACCCCCCCCCCCGCACGCCTCCAATCCCGCCTCCACGGCCCAATGAAAATCCTGCCTATAGTGTCATGGGACCTTTTACATCCTGCTAAACAGGTACATTTGGTTTAATACCTTAACAGAAAGACAGCACCTTCTAACAATACAGCACTCCGTCCATACTGCACTGAAGTATCAGCCGAGATTACGTGCTCAGGTCATGTAGTGGGGCTTGAACCCATGAACCTCTGACTCTGAGGTGAGCGGGCTACCCAGTGAGGGAAGCAGACATTGTTGATTTTATTTCTGGAACTGAGTTTACTGTACCTCCAAACTCCTAGTGCGTCTCTGGAAGATTATGTAAGTATCCAGAACAGTCAAGTACTCAGTATGATATGGAGGCATCACGCAGGGCACTACTGCAGCTAAACCATTTTCACTGTGACATGAGAAACAGTCTGAACTGAAAGAACCCATTGTCAACACCATATCACCAAAACATTACTTGGCATTACTCACCAATTTTAATTTCTCAATTTAAAGGCACAGTATTTTTCTTGTCTTTTGATAAATTGATATAAGCCTGTCAAAAAACATTATGTGCTGTAAATAGATCAGTTTTGTTACTAAGTTAATTAAACCAATCCACATTTTGACGGTCTCTGTTATGGTACTTGATACAGGGATTTTTATGGTTAGATTTTAGACAATGGTATGGGATGTTCACAAGTGGAAGCATCTAGTTGAAATGCACAAAGCAATGATTCCTAAAGACAATGAAGGCAGAGTCTATTTAAAATCAACAGAAAATGCTGGAAATACTCAGCAGGCCAGGCAGCATCCGTGGAGAGAGAAACAGAGTTAACGTTTCAGGTCTGGGACCCTTCATCAGAACTGGAAAAAGCTGGAGATGTAACAGATATTAAGCAGGTGCAGAGACGGGGGGGGGGGTTAGGAGGAGAGGAAGAAATAGAAAGAATATACTGTACTTTTGTAAGAGGCAGGAAAGATAAAATGTTGCAAATGGGTATGGCAACAATCGTACTGCATGAATAATGGGGGCAGGGATAATTATCTGAAATTGTTGAACTCAATGTTGAGTCCGGCAGGCTGCAAAGTGCCCAATCGAAAGATGAGGTGCTGTTCCTCAAGCTTACGTTGAGCTTCATTGGAACAATGCAATAGCCCGAGGACAGAGAGATCAGAGTGGGAGTGAAGCGGTGAATTAAAGTGACAGGCGACCGGAAGCTCAGGGTCACCCTTACGGACTGAACGGAGGTGTTCCGCAAAGCGGTCACCCAATCTGCGTTTGGTCTCCCCAATGTAGAGGAGACCGCATCGTGAGCAGCGAATACAGTATATTAAATTGCAAGTACAAGTAAATCACTGTTTCACCTGGAAGGGGTGTTTAGGGCCCTGGACAGTGGGAAGGGAGGAGGTAAAAGGGCATGTGTTGCATCTCCTGCGCTTGCACGGGAAGGTGCCAGGTGATGAAGGAGAAGGGCTGTTGCGGGTGATTGAGGAGTGGACCAGGGTGTCGCGGAGGGAGTGGTCCCTTCGGAATGCTGAAAGGGGAGGTGAGGGGAAGATGTGTTTGGAGGTTGGATCACGTTGGAGGTGGCGGAAATGGCGGAGGATGATCCGTTGAATGTGGAGGCTGGTGGGATGAAAGGTGAGGACAAGGGGAACCCTATCGTACTGCAGCCTGCCGGACTCAACATTGAGTTCAACAATTTCAGATAATTATCCCTTCCCCCATTTTTCATGCAGTATGATTTTTGCCAATCCCATTTGCAACATTTTGGCCTAGAAATTCGGTATAGCCACGATTGGGGCGCTAGTCCTGGCGATGCGCAAAGTTTAGCGCCAGGCGCAATTTAGCGCCACCTAGCACGATATTGGGTTGCAGCGCCTCTAAAGGTGATTGCGGCGCTAAATCAGGCGCTGCACGCTACTCTTAAGGCACTAACCCGGCGGCGCAACCCAATTTCGCGGCGGCGGGGCGCAGCGAGGGTGCTGTCAATAATCACTTTCCCTGAGACACAGTGGCGCCGGCCAGCTCTTAAAGGGGCAGGTCAATTGGCATCACCAGACACACTCACTGCCTTGTAGGCCTTCAAAGCGGTGGGAGCCTACCTGTGGCGCACCAGCCTAGCAAGACATGGAGAGGGTGAGGCAGAGGGCAGAACGCCTCACTGATGGGGCATTGGATGCTTTGGTTGGCGCAGTGGAATCAAGGCCAAGGAAGATGGTCGGAATGTGATTTATGTTTTGGACAGTCTCCCGGGTGTGAGAGGCAGTTATGTGTCAGTGTATTAGTTTTGCTTTCTGTTGCCATAGCTTTCTCATGTTTGAAGGAACCACATTTTGTGTAATGAAACACTTTCTTCATTTACAATGGCCATGCCTGCTATTTACATGCATTTTGCCCTTCACAGGCTTGGGGGTATCAGACTGGTTCCATTCCTGTTCTTGGAATGGCAGCAAGTATTCCGTGAGAGGGGCCTAGAAGCTACTTCTGATCAGCCTCTGACGCGCAGCCTGAGAAGAGCCGCTCGCATAGAAGTTCAGGCCAGCAGCCATCTTCTCAGTCGCCGACAGAGATGTCCTGCACCTTATCTGAGGCTGCAGATCTGGCTGAAGCAGCTGGCACAGCTCATTCACCACCTCCTTTCTAAATCGCAGCCTTCTGACACACTGCTCCTCCGGCATGCTCATGTAGGAAAACTGCTGTCGGATAACCCTGCCAGCGTAAGGTCTGCTGTGGCGACGTCTGTTGGCCCTCCTCCGTCTGGCCATGCCTGCCCCCCTCTCCCTGCGTCTCAGTGCCCTTTCCAGATGATTCAGCAGCAGGACGTTCCCCTCCAATGCAGCCCCCATAATAAGTGCCCACAGGAAGGTTCCCCGTTGTCAAGGCTCACCAACAGCAAGGTGATGGTCAGAAGGCTGAAGATCGTCTGCCTGCGCTGGCTCAGTGGTCAAATGGCTCTCAGTGTGCAGCTCAGCAACTCTTTGTAGCTCTCGAGGAAGTTGTGATCCAAAAATGGCTGCCGCTTTTAAACCACACCAGTCCCCTTTAAATAACGCTCCTCCAGCCCGAGAGCGACTTGGTAAGGCCCAGGTAAGCTGTCACTATTAGCGCCAGGCGCTACAGAGGGGGGTGCCACTGAATTTCCGGTCCGGGGCACCCAAAAGGCATTGCACACTGAAATGACGTCAGCCTAGAAATTGGGTTCTGGTCTTGCCAGGGCTGTAGCGCCAGAAAGTTTGCGCCAGCGGTAATGCGGCAGCGCCCGACGAAAATTCGGGTGCGCCGGGCCCAGACGGCGGCGGGCGCTAAAACCCTCCTTTAGCGCCTCAAAACGGGCGTCAACTTGGGTTTCCCGGCGCTAATCCCCCGCTGCGGCACCCGATGCGGTGCGGCAGGCGGGGGAACTGCAGGCCTCCTCCTCCTGTTAAGGAGGAGCTGCCTGCAGCCGACAACTGTCCGGCGGATTGACCCGACATCTGAGCCCGGCACCTCGGGGAAGTGCCGGGCTCGCATGAGATACTGATCAGGGCCGCGGGGGGGGGAATGCAGGAGTCCGGGAAGGGAGGTGCGGGCAGGCGGCCGCCGGGAACGCGGCCGGCCGCCGCTCCACCTTTATGCGCCGGCGCACACTGGGGGAAGACTCTGTTGCCAGAGTCTTAGTTGCGCCTGCCACGGGCGAGGCGGGCGCAACTGAATTTCGGCTTGGGGCCGGGTTACCACGGCAACCGGGACGCTGCGCACACCGATGACGTCATCGGTGCCGGCGCAGCGCTACCGGTCTACCGCCGCGGAAGGGCCCCAGGCAATTTAGGAACCGGCGCCAATTGCAGCGCTAGGCCCTCTAGCGCTGCAAAATCGGTGCTAAGGGCACTGAATTTCTAGGCCGTCATAATCAGCCTGCGCCCATGAGCGGGCGCTAAGATTTAGCGCCGGCGCTAAATGCGTGCTCAATATGGGGCGAGGCGCTAGGCGCCTTGCGCCCGCCCGGAAATTGGCTAGCGCCCCACTTCTCGGCCTCTTTAGGCGTTAATCGGTGGCGCTATCAACCGAATTTCTCCCCCTTTATCTTTCCTGCCTCTTACAAAAGTACAAGATGTTCTTTCTATTTCTTCCTCTCCTCCTAACCACCCCCCCCCCCGTCTCTGCACCTGCTTAATATCTGTTACCTCCCAGAACCACGATAGGGTTCCCCTTGTCCTCACCTTTCATCCCACCAGCCTCCACATTCAACGGATCATCCTCCGCCATTTCTGCCACCTCCAACGTGATCCCACCACCAAACACATCTTCCCCTCACCTCCCCTTTCAGCATTCCGAAAGGACCACTCCCTCCGCGACACCCTGGTCCACTCCTCAATCACCCCCAACAGCCCTTCCCCTTCGCCCGGCACCTTCCCGTGCAAGCGCAGGAGATGCAACACATGCCCTTTTACCTCCTCCCTTCCCACTGTCCAGGGCCCCAAACACCCCTTCCAGGTGAAACAGCGATTTACTTGTACTTCTTGCAGTTTAATATACTGTATTCACTGCTCACGATGCGGTCTCCTCTACATTGGGGAGACCTAATGCAGATTGGGCGACTGCTTTGCGGAACACCTCCATTCAGTCCGTAAGGGTGACCCTGAGCTTCCGGTCGCCTGCCACTTTAATTCACCGCTTCACTCCCACTCTGATCTCTCTGTCCTCGGGCTATTACATTGTTCCAATGAAGCTCAACGTAAGCTCGAGGAACAGTACCTCATCTTTCGATTGGGCACTTTGCAGCCTGCCGGACTCAACATTGAGTTCAACAATTTCAGATAATTATCCCTGCCCCCATTTTTCATGCAGTATGATTTTTGCCATTCCCATTTGCAACATTTTATCTTTCCTGCCTCTTACAAAAGTACAGGATGTTCTTTCTATTTCTTCCTCTCCTCCTAACCCCCCCCCCCCCCTGTCTCTGCACCTGCTTAATATCTGTTACATCTCCAGCTTTTTTCAGTTCTGATGAAGGGTCCCAGACCTGAAACGTTAACTCTGTTTCTCCACGGATGCTGCCTGGCCTGCTGAGTATTTCCAGCATTTTCTGTTGTTATTTCAGATTTCCAGCATCCGCAGTATTTTGTTATTCTATTTAAAATCAATCCAGACTCTCTCTCTGGAAACTAATTACTGCCATTATATTTGAGCATTGCACTCTACCACTTTCACTGTGTGTTCAACTTGAGATATTAAATAGAATGAAAAGCCTGGGATATGTGCAAGATATGTTGATTAGATCTGATTAATATTATTGTTGAATTGCTGCCTGGAGAAAGCTCCTTTAAATCATTCATGACCTATAAGAAAAATCTATGAAAGGATGTCTTTTTTAAAAAAAAACATACAAAATTTAATTTGAGTTCAATTGTGCTGTGTTAAACAAATGTAAGAAATCACACACCAGGTTATACTCCCAACAGCTTTATTTGAAATCACAAGCTTTCGGAGCGCTGCTCCTTCGTCAGGTGAAGTGGAGAGATGCATAAAAACACAGCTTATATAGTCAGAGAATAATGTCAGATGTTTACAGGTAATCTTTCTAACTGCCATTTATCACACCTCGGCAGAGAGATAATCACAGCAATCAAAGGTGTAAATGGTGTCCAAACAGGTCAGTCAGGAAAACATTACATCAAAGAACAATGAGATGGGGTCACAAGGGGTCAAATGTTGCAGATGCTGGGGTCTGTATGAAAAACAAAAAAAGACAAAAAACATTTTTTTTGCTGGAAATCACAGCAGGTCCGGCCGCATCTGTGTGGAGAGAACAAGCCAACGACGACTCGAGTCTGGATGACCCTACGTCAGGTGGTGTTACATGTAGCGTGACATGAACCCAAGATCCCGGTTGAGGCCGTCCTCATGGGTGCGGAACTTGGCAATCAGTTTCTGCTCGACGAGGCAACGGAACTACGCTGCCTACATGCACACCAAGAACAGGAAGCTTGAGAAACTCGGCATCACCAGCAGTAGCAACCAAGCCTCTCCCGGTACCACGGTTGAAACCACAGGGAAGTCCATCGTCAACCTGTCCGACCACACCCTTCAACCAGACGAAATTGAAGTTCTCAGCCAAGGGCTCAATTTCTGCCCCACCACCAAAATGGACCCCATCGGTCTCGTGGCAGACACAGAGGAATTCATCAGGAGAACGAGGCTCCGGGAATTCTTCCACAAATCCCAAGATGTCAGCAGCGAACCCAATGAGACAATCAATGATCCGGACCAGCAGACAGAGGGATCCGCAGTGCAGCAACCGAAGAAGAAAGAGTCAAATTGGACCCCTCCGGAGGGTCGCTGCCCTAAGCTTGACATGTATGCTCAAGCTGTCAGGTGATGCATCAACGCCAGATTCATCAGCCGCACTCACAAGACAGTCCAGAATGTCACCCGAGCACAATGCAACACCATCCACGCTCTCAAGACCAACCGCAACATCGTCATCAAACCAGCAGACAAAGGAGGAGCCATCTTCATACAGAACAGAACAGACTATTGCAAAGAAGCATACCAACAACTGGAGAACCAGGAACACTACAGACAGTTACCCGCAGATCCGACCAAAGAACACACCCACCAACTCAACAGACTGATCAAGACCTTCGATCCAGACCTTCAAAGCATCCTACGTGCTTTCATCCCACGTACTCCCCGTGTGGGAGACTTCTACTGCCTCCCAAAGATACACAAAGCCAACACACCCGGACGTCCTATCGTATCAGGCAGCGGAACCCTGTGTGAGAACGTCTCTGGACACGTCGAGGGCATCCTGAAACCCATCGTACAGGGAACCCCCAGCTTCTGTTGTGACACTACAGACTTCTTACAGAAACTCAGCACCCACGGACCAGTTGAACCAGGAACACTCCTCGCCACGATGGACGTCTCGGCACTCTACACCAGTATCCCCCACGATGATGGCATCGCTGCGACAGCCTCAGTACTCAACACCAACAACAGCCAATCTCCAGACGCCATCCTACAACTCATCCGCTTCATCCTTGACCACAATGTCTTCACCTTCAACAACCAGTTCTTTCCCCAAACACACGGAACAGCCATGGGGACCAAATTTGCACCCCAATACGCCAACATCTTCATGCACAAGTTCGAGCAAGACTTCTTCGCTGCACAGGACCTCCAACCAACACTATACACCAGATACATCGACGACATTTTCTTCCTATGTACCCACGGCGAAGAATCGCTGAAAAGACTACACGATAACATCAACAAGTTCCATCCCACCATCAAACTCACCATGGACTACTCCTCAGAATCGGTTTCATTCTTGGACACACGAATCTCCATCAAAGACGGACACCTCAGCACTTCACTCTACCGCAAGCCCACGGACAACCTCACGATGCTCCACTTCTCCAGCTTCCACCCTAACCACGTTAAAGAAGCCATCCCCTATGGACAAGCCCTGCGAATACACAGGATCTGCTCAGACGAGGAGGAACGCGATGGACACCTACAGATGCTGAAAGACGCCCTCATAAGAACGGGATATGACGCTCGACTCGTCGATCGACAGTTCCGACGGGCCACAGCGAAAAATCGCATAGACCTCCTCAGAAGACAAACACGGGACACAACCAACAGAGTACCCTTCGTCGTCCAGTACTTCCCCGGAGCGGAGAAACTACGCCACGTTCTTCGCAGCCTTCAACATGTCATCGATGACAACGAACACCTCGCTAAGGCCATCCCCACGCCTCCACTACTTGCCTTCAAACAGCCACCTAACCTCAAACAGACCATCGTTCGCAGCAAATTACCCAGCTTTCAGGAGAACAGCGACCACGACACCACACAACCCTGCCACAGCAACCTCTGCAAGACATGCCAGATCATCAACACAGATACCATCATCACACGTGAGGACACCACCCACCAGGTACATGGTACATACTCATGTGACTCAGCCAACGTTGTCTACCTCATACGTTGCAGGAAAGGATGCCCCGGAGCATGGTACATCGGCGAGACCATGCAGACACTGCGACAACAGATGAACGGACACCGCGCAACAATCACCAGGCAGAAGTGTTCCCTCCCAGTCGGGGAACACTTCAGCAGTCAAGGACATTCAGCCTCTGATCTTCGGGTAAGCATTCTCCAAGGCGGCCTTCGAGACACACGACAACGCAAAATCGTCGAGCAGAAACTGATAGCCAAGTTCCACACCCATGAGGACGGCCTCAACCGGGATCTTGGGTTCATGTCACGCTACATGTAACCCCACCTGACGTAGGGTCATCCAGACTCGAGTCGTCGTTGGCTTGTTCTCTCCACACAGATGCGGCCGGACCTGCTGTGATTTCCAGCAAAAAAAATGTTTTTTGTCTTTTTTTGTTTTTCATACAGACCCCAGCATCTGCAACATTTGACCCCTTGTGACCCCATCTCATTGTTCTTTGATGTAATGTTTTCCTGACTGACCTGTTTGGACACCATTTACACCTTTGATTGCTGTGATTATCTCTCTGCCGAGGTGTGATAAATGGCAGTTAGAAAGATTACCTGTAAACATCTGACATTATTCTCTGACTATATAAGCTGTGTTTTTATGCATCTCTCCACTTCACCTGACGAAGGAGCAGCGCTCCGAAAGCTTGTGATTTCAAATAAAGCTGTTGGACTATAACCTGGTGTTGTGTGATTTCTTATATTTGTCTACCCCAGTCCAACACCGGCATCTCCACATCATGTTAAACAAAGCTCAGTGTATGTTGGGCTGCCTTGTTAAATATTAGATGCGTTCTATGAATTGCAGGTTCATATATTTTTGAACATCATACATGTGTGTGCTGTAATGCATTATTGAACAGCACATTGGATTGCGGAATTCATTTCAAATGAGTCTCTGTCAGTCAGTATAAGGCAGCAAATTTATGTAAGAATGATTGAAAGTAATAAGGGTCTGAAACCTCAGAGTTTAGAATCGCAGAGGACTGAAACTATACTGACCCTTATGCAAATGGGGGCTAATTGTAACTATGCTCTTAGTTTATGGAAGTATGTGTCCAATATAATATCAAGTTAATTTCAGAATTCTGTTATCAGAATTAAGTGAACAGACACTAGTTGCATTAAATATACTTTGGCAATACTTTTTAAATAAGATACTGAATACCATGTGTGTGGACTAGAAAGTGGTGGTTTATTCCCAATGTTCTGTGCACTAATTTAGTCATCCATTGACATCCTTTCATTGCTACCACTGTCCCCTCTAGGCTCTCTTTACTGCTCTCACTTACAGCCTCTCATTGCTGCCACTCTTCCTGCCAGCTCGTTTCTCTCCATCCCAGCCACCCATTTGTTCACTGTCTGTCCATTCCTTCCTAAACCGTTGACATTTTTTTCTTCTTTTGGCCTCCCAGTCTATTTGCTCCCCACACCCGCCACCCCAAACCTGTTTATTGCCACTGTTTTTCTCTCCCTCTACTCACTGGTCGCCTCCTCAGCTTGTTGTCACTGTTTTTGCTCTAGTCTAGATTGTTCCATTTTTTTGTTGTAATTAATAATGTATTGACACTTGCAAAGAAAACAAGTAAGAACAACAATTGGTGATAACACGAGACGAACCAATATGGAATGGAACGTTTTTTAATGAAATGTGGAGGAGGGAGGTAGATCCACTTATTGAATCATATTCCACACAACACTAAATGTCACCAGTAGACCAGCCCCCTCACACACTGTAAAATGCTGATCCATCTCCCACACGCACTCTGGAGTAGCTGAGGCCTGACATGCAGCACAGTGTCGAGTGGCCCCTTCATTTGATGACTGGCCTTCATTTATGCATGTTTTAGTCCAACTTCTGTCACTAATTAGACAAAAAAGATACAAGAATGCCTTCGTTATGCTAGGATATAACATGATATATGCAGCACAAATAAGATACATCAATGGGCAACAAAAAAATAAAGCAACCAATATTTTTGAGAGCCTCCCTCTCTCAATGGTGTCATGCGCAGTCGAGTGTACACACAGTACAGGAATACTATACCTTATGGACAAATATGTTAATGGAATATTTATCTATTCAATGCTGGTGATTATATAATATCTAATTTTTAAAAATCTCTCCGTTTTATAAAACACTTGGATTACTTAATGATTCATCTAGCGATTGTTTTGTCCCAATCTATAATGCAACTAGCCAAACATCAAGGCTGCTCCTGTTACTCCAACATTCCCATTGGAAGCGTAAGTAAGTCATGCATTTTAAAATTGGGGTGTGCTTGATGTAATAACAAAGTATGTGGGTAAAACCAAACTCATGGAATCATTTTGCAAACTAAATGATCGCCTGTGCTGTTTGCTCAGTTGAAGTTGGAGGATGTGCTGTTTTATAATGACAGGACTGTTATTCCATAAAACTTTAAATTTTGATCGGCTTTATGTTTTAAAATGCCTGTGTTCTGCCGAAGAGTGAAAGTAAGGTTCCTGCTGACTACTGTAACAGTTGGCTGTACAGTCAGCGTGTAACTTAGCGGTAACTTAATCCAGTCTCGAATTTTAAACAGCGGTGGGTGATCCGAATGCCCTATTGCTGTATAATAACCACATTCTCCCCCACTGAATTAACCTACATACTTTGTGCACCTTCTCTTAACTGTTGAAACTTTTAGTCTGTAAGTAAGAAATCGCCATACCCTTTGCTTGCCCATGACCAATGCCATGGGAGATGCACTGATATAAACTATCTGTTGAAACGGGTAATGCAAAAATTACATGTGACTGTGATGGAGGTGAGCTGTATCATGGACCTTCTCAGTCCAGGGTCGTCTTAAGCTTTAGTGAACAGGTTAACTGTATGGAAACACATTTGTTATACATCTTTCATGTTACAAATATTTAAACATTTTAAAAATAACTTGTTATTCCTTATATTGCAAAAGGCAGTTCAATTGCTCGGATTATTTGTGTTAGCAAACACTAATTTTGGTGACTATGTAAGCCGAGAATTTTTTAACTGTGTTTGCATGACATTGTTCTGTTCACTGTTTTAACACTGGGGTTAACTTATTTAAAATGACACACTGGTGCAGTAGAAGGTGCTGATAGTGTGGGAATGCTTGATGCTGAAACTGTGTTCCTGGATTGGGATTGTTCCATTCCTCAGCACCAACATCCCTCACCTTGATAAATATTTTAAAAATAGTTTAAAATAAGCGGATTAATGCCTCTGCTAAAATAACCAACAGAGGCAAGTCACGGGAAGGGGGAGCAATTTTCTTGGAACTTTGCCACTGTAACTTGGGTGCAAACCCTATTGATGCACGTACAGGGTTGCAGCTGAACATCTGGTGGGGCAGGGCAAGAACCCCCGAGGAAATTCACCCCGATAATATCGGCAACGCTAATTTTGAGTCTGTAGTTCCAATTGGCACTGACTTGATGAGTGTTGGGGTTATGGTCAATGTTCCCTCTTATTTTATTTTGGTGCACGGTCCCTTTAACTGGCCCATTCAAATTTTCGCACATGCGCGGTTCCTTCGATATAAAAGCCGGTGAGCGGCCTGCGCGGGACCTCCATGGCCGCGCAGCTTAGCGGGAAGATTGGCTATGGTACTTGGCATTGTTTTTTTGCTGTGGACTGTTGCTCTCATGCAGCATCAGCCAACTTAAACGATGCAACAAACTGTTTTAAGGTATGCTCAGTAAAGTTGGGGGAAGAAGCTCTGATATAAAGCTGTTTAATTGATCACTACGGCACTTTAACGTTTTAGTTAATTAGAGCCCAGAACTTTATTAGTTCAAATAAACGAGGGTCTGCCAGAGTGTAATTGTTTGTAATACTTGTGGTGCTGCAAGTGATTACTGGAAAGAAGTGGGTTAATTATCTACCTAAAGTGTGTGGTGTATACACACTTGCACAAACAGATATCTAACTATCTATCTAACAATTCAGGTCCATGGTATTACACACTATATATTATGTATATGTATATGTATCGTGTGTGTGTGTGCGTGTGACATACACACACATATATAATATACACTCACACCATGGGCCTAAATTGTAAGTTATTTAAGAAAGTGACAGTGTATTTTACACTGTTACATATTGCAAGAGCTCTCGGTGAATGAAATGACATTTATTCACCCCCTGCAAATTACAGTACATGTATTTTGATGTTCAAATGAAATCAAAGTGCTTAGCCGATCATTTTTCCTGGACATACACACACTGCCCTCATTACCAGTGGCAGTCTGCTAGCCCCATGGGAGGTCAGACTAGCTGCTTTAATCCAATTGACCTGAGTCCTTTTGTGTTACTACCTCTAGAGCCAACACAATGTGTAAATGCCTCGAATCCTAGTATTTCTGCTCTCCCCAATGTCTCACTTTGCTTATCCAATGAGTAGCTGAGCCTACAGACCATAAATAGTCTGGTCTGATCCATGCTGTGTGCTGAGTTCGCTGATTTCAGCCAGGTCGGCTGTAGGAATGCGACAATTAACCCTCGTGCTGTTGTGTTAGAGAGAGGAGACTTGACCACTCCTGTTCACTAGTCAGTGGCTCTTGCTGTAAGCACACTTGTGCAGACATTGGGTGAGGACGGATGGGACTGGATTGTAAATTTCACTCCGTTGGGCATAGGCTGCCAGCACTCTTGGTAAAGGCTCACATAAATAATGGCTGCTTGTGTGAGGTTGGAGAGCTCTGGCAATGCCCATAGAACTGTACGCAGCAAGGACCCAACACCTTGGAGAGCAGGCGAGGGAGGAAAGTTGTATTAGAGATTCTGAAAGGAAGCAGAGCAGGAGGCATCTAGAAGAACACCTTGCTGCTGTGGTGTAATCGCAGTTTGCTGCTGGATTTACAGCAAGACGAGGATAACTACAACAATAAACCCTTCCGTGTCGGCTGGCTTGTTTCTTTTTGAACTGAACCACCATGTTGTATGCTGATGTTGTATGGTCTGAATATTTGAGATGCTGCAGTCATTAACTTGCATTATTGATGACTGAATTCATGCTATTGAGATTTCAGCACCGTTCTGAAAGATAGATATTTTATTTAAAATTTTGATTCCTCGCCAAGACCAATATATTGGCATCGAAAGCAATGAGCAGACTGAACCTTCATGGTCTCCTCCAAATGCAGGTTTTGAAGGCAACACGAGCAGCAATGATCAATGTGATGGACTATCCCATTGCTCCAGGTCACACAGCGATAGGCCGGAACAAGGTGGCACTGACTTGAATTGTACAATAAATTCCCTAACTCTTTTTTATATAAAAATAAGAGTCTCCACAAGAGAAGCAAGAGCTCGAGGAAGCACTAAAAATAAAATAGTAAAACAAGCATTGTTTCTTTAAACGCAAAATTATTGAGATACATAAGAAAAGTTTGTTTCTGAATAACCTGGTCAGTTATATGGGTTAGGCCTGCACTGTATTTTATCAAAAAGTGTCATCCTCGGCTCAGTGGTAGCACTCTCACCTCTGAATCAGAAGGTTATGGGTTCAAGTCCCACTTCAGAGAGTTCACATAATCCAGGCTGACACTTTAGTGCAGTACTGAAGGAATGCTGCACTGTTGGAGGTGCCGTCTGCCCACTCAGGTGGACGTAAAAGATCCCACGGCACTATTCGAAGAAGAGCAGGAGAGTTCTCCCCAGTGCCATGGCAAACATTTATCCCTCAACCAACCCCTAAAACTGATGATCTGGTCATTTATTTCATTGTTGTTTGTGGGATCTTGCTGTGTGCAAATTGGCTGCTGCGTTTCCTACATTACAACAGTGACTGCGCTACTGAAAGTGCTTTACAACCAGTGAAGTACTTTTGCAGTCCTGAGCTGGTGAAAGGCACGCTATAAATGCAATTATTTCTTTCTCTTTTTCTCCTTCTCTCACTCTTTTTCTCCTTTTTCTCTCTCTCCTCTCTCTCTCCTCTCTCTTTCTCTCTCTCTCGCAGACTGGAAAAACAATTGCACATTTTCTGCTGACGACACATTGCAGACAGCGGTAGCACTAGTTTGTGAAAACGGACTTTCCATTAATTCTGCGTCACACATACAGCTGGACGGTACAAATTGTAGCTGCTGTAGAGGGGAAGCTCAGAATGATGCTGAAAATGGAGAAACATGTTTGCTAATGATCAGGCTGAGCTTGTTTACTTCTCCGTTTACTTTGAATTACTGGCAGTGATTGGGAGGAACCACTGTGCAGCAGGCTGCTGCTGCTGTTTTGCCAGTTTTAAAGTGGCACCATCCTCCTTTGCTCTTCAAGTTGGATTTTCCAACTCTCAAAGTTCAGGTCTATACAACTAAGCTTCAGTACTTTTTCTGAACCATTGAAAAGTGCAGGAATGTTTAACCAGGGCAGGCTGTGCTGCTGAGTCCCGCTTGCCAGGAGCACATGTTGTAGGATCGGACATGGTGGTCAGTACACCCGATACTCCAATCTGGCCTCCGCGCAGGGAGCCTCCCCAGACAGAATGTACCCTAATGTACTTTGCCAGAAGTGCTGCAAAAATCACTCGTTTTCATGGCCCTCATCAAGGTACAGGAATTGTTGTTCTGACGAAGGGTCACAGACCTGAAGCGTTAACTCTGTTTCTCTCTCCACGGATGCTGCCTGGCCTGCTGAGTGTTTCCAGCATTTTCTGTTGTTATTACAGGAATTGTTGTGTTGAGTTGTCTGATGAGCTAAGTTCTTGGAACAGCCTGGTCTATAAGAACATTAGAAATAGGAGCAGGAGTAGGCCATATGGCCCCTTGGGCCTGCTGCACCATTTAATAAGATCATGGCTGATCTTCTACCTCATCTCCACTTTCCTGCCCGATCTCCATATCCCTCGATTCCGTTAGTGCCCAAAAATCTATCGATCTCTGTCTTGAATATACTCAACGACTGAGCCTCCACAGCCCTCTGGGGTACAGAATTCCAAAGATTCATAACCCTCTGAGTGAAGAAATTTCTCCTCATCTCAGTCCTAAATGGCTGACCCATTATCCTGAGACTGTGACCCCTGGTTCTAGACTCTCCAGCCAGGGGAAACGGCCTCACAGCATCTACCCTTTCAAGCCCTCTAAGAATTTTATACGTTTCAATGAGATCACCTCTCATTCTTCTAAACTGCACAGAATAAAGGCCCATTCTACTCAAATTCAGCTTGTGAACCATCAAGTTGGATACAACAGCAAAATTTATGCTGTGGCATCAGTCTATGTACTTTACAAGCCTTTCCAATGTAGCTTTCTGATTTGTATTCTGGCTTTCATTAAAACAACCAAATAATGAATCTGTAACCCCAGATGCATTCACCATTCACTGTTTTGCTGATCTGTGCTTAAGCAAGGGAAAAGTATAGTGCTAGAAAATTTACTGTGGTGATGGATCCCCTTTGAAGTGGGACCTTTCGTAAAAAAATTATTTCTATGAAATGAGCTGGGAAGGTTTAATGCATCCATCTGGGCCAATAAAAGGAATAGTGTTTCAGTAAGTACGCAGTAAGTAGCAAGATGGAGAGATTTGAATTTTAAACTGCATGAACTCTTTCATTGGCACAAGGCTATATATTTTGTCAAAAGTGCACTCTGGATAGTATTGATTTTGGTTTTCTGTTGGTTCTGATATCTTTACCTCAATTTGATTCATCACACAAGAACACTTTACACCTCGCATCATGGAAATTGCAGTGTTTGAGCTGCTGCCAGCTCATCAAACGTATCTGTCGATCCTAATCTAATTTCCCTGCCCTTTTTGAATACTTGTCCAGTTCTCTCTCTCAAATCATGCTGAGGGAGGCAGTGAAGCTCTGGAGGCAGTGCAGAGAAGAGCCATGAGACGGATCCTTAGTGTTGAAGGGCTGAGCTATGAGGAATGGCTGGAAAGACTTGGGCTTTTTGCCTGGAAAGGAGGGATCTGAGAGAGGTGATTTTCTAGAGGCACACAAGATAGATAGGGGAATGGTAAAGGTAAATGCAGAGCGTTAGTTTTAAATTAAATTGTAGGAAAAAGGGACACTGGTCCAAACCAGTAAAAAGTACATTAAGGGCTGTTATGAGGAAATTCTTCTTCACACAGAGTGATCACATGGAATAGGCTTCCAGATAGGGCAGTGAAGGTGAAAGCCCTGGAATCTTGAGAAACAGTTGGATGCTGAAATGCGACTTTAGCGTCTCACAGGGTAAATGAACGAAGATGGGCTGAATGGCCTACCTTATCTATAGTCTCTGTTCGCATGGACACTTGTGGTAAAGCATTATGGGGGTGCAATTTGACAAGGGTGGGGATGTGAAACGGGGTGTATTGCATCTGGCGCCCGTTATATGTCCCGTCCAATATTCAGTTCCATTGACTTCAATGTATCTTAATATCGGGCAGGGTGTCTAACGGGCGGCCGATCCGATATCGGCCATTTTGCGACCCCGCCCAATTCGAATTTTAACCCCTCCATGTTTCAGTAATCCTGGCCGAGAAATTGGTCTGGGGTGGTGGCACAATACGGGCGGTATCGGATGTTCAGTTCCATTGCAGTCAATATCCGGCGCTGCTTATAACGGGCGGCCGATCCAATACCGCCCGTATTGTGCCACAGCCACAGACCAATTTCTAAGTCCCTATGTTTTTAAAAAAGATCTTCCAACGGTGATCATCCTTTGTCACTGGTGGGACATTCTACAAATGAAGTGCAGAGAGACCACTCAATAAGAAGCTAATAAGTTATTAGTGTTTAAAAAAAAAAAAAATTCTGATCTTAAGTTCAGAGTATTTGGAACTCTGCTGTTCTGGGAGATTCAGTATCACTGTGACTGGCCTGGGAAAGGGTTAAACCATTGTCAACTTAATGCAATTCCAAGAATCCGTGCCCTTGATTTAATTAGTTGCATCCACAGAGAGTAAATCAAATGCTGTGTGAGCACCAATGTTAATTCGCATCCGTCAGCACATTTCTGTCATGAAATATGCTTGCTTTGGAAAGTCTGGAATGCTTCCTAATAAGAACATTAAAAAGCATTCCCTCTGATTATCTGGGAGATACAGAATAAACCTAATCATTACCACATATTGATATTCATAAAATATACTATTACATAGTGAAGGTGTTGAGAAATGCCAAAACTTCCATGCGTTTATATTACTTCCTTCAGTTGAAGTGAGGAAAGGACTCCTATTTATATAGCGTGTTTCAAGTCCTCAGGATGTCTTAAACCACATTTCCTGGTCATATTTGAATAGTGCCGTGGGACCTTTTATGTTCACTTGAACAGGCAGATGGGACCTAAGTTAAACATCTCGTGTGAAAGGCGACACCTCCCACAATGCAGCACTCCTTCGGTACTGCACTGAACTGTCAGCCTAGATTATATGCTCAGTCCTGGAATGTGGCTTGAAACTCAAGTCTTTCTGCCTCTGGCGCGAGTGGTACAACAACTTGCATTTATATAGCACCTTTAACGTAGTAAAACGTCCCAAGGTGCTTCACAGGAGCGTTATGAAACAAAGTTTGACACCATAACGAGCTATTAGGACAGCTGACCAAAAGTTTGCTCAAAGAGGTAGGTTGGAAGGAGCTTCTTAAAGGAGGAGAGAGGCGGAGAGGTTTAGGGAGGGAATTCCAGAGCTCTGGGCCTAGGTAGCTGAAGGCACAGCCGCCAAAGGTGGAGCGATGAAAATCGGGGATGCGCAAGAGGCCAGAATTGGAGGAGTGCAGAGATCTCGGAGGGTTGTAGGGCTGGTTACAGAGCTAGGGAGGGGGGCGAGGTCATGGAGGGATTTGAAGACAAGGATGAGAAGTTTAAAATCATGGAGCTAAGCTGACACTGAGTCAAACCGGATGGTGCTGGGCCCCGCTTAGTGTTTCACCTAGTCTACAGCACTGCTGTGGTGCATTCATAAAGATCTTTGGGCTAGTTATTCTTTTATTTAAAAAAAAGAAAAAATACTGGGTTTCTTCATCATTTAAAAGCCTACCATGAAATCGTAAGAAGGCACAATTTGGAAATGTGTAATTCCTGATTTCATTAGCAGTAAGAAAAGGCAAGAGCCAATAACAGTGCTTCTGCAATCTGCTTCTCGAACAGCTAACAGCTGCGTCTTGTATCAAGTTCCAGATGTTCATTAATCCAGCTGTGCAGTCTGAAACATTTGTGGAAAACGGTTTTTAAAAAAAATCCAGTTTACTGACCAAGCCAGTATGTCTGGGTTTGTACAGTAAGTTTTGCCCAGAGCGATTCATAACTCATTGGTGTTGAAGCCATTAGATGCCGGAGTGTATGAAAATACCAAAGACTGAGCTGAAGAACGTGCTGGGGTTACCTAACAGCATGTGTCTGCGCCCCTTTGGGGGCTGCAAAGAAGAGCTGTTTCCCAGAGTAAACTTTTAAAATCAGTAACCAGCAACCTTTAAATATAATCAGATTTCCAAATGTAAATGTGTCCATTACATTACTGATATTTATTTGCGTGTTTACCTTTTGTTAAATCAATTTGCTTAGTGAAAATTACATTCTTATCGAAATGGCATCATTGGGCCTTCATTTCAATACTAAAGTTTCCATGCCCATGTAACCCAGAACCGGACATGCGTGCAATGTGCTTAATTGGTGCAGATTTACCAATGCGGATTTCCGCTCATTTTATGATTGGTAACACTCAGCTTACACCCAAAAACCAGGTGTTACCAAGGACAGTCTACCCTACTATTTCCATGGTTGAAGTTTCACTAAATGTCCTTGAACGTGGTGTACCCTCCCAAGTCTGTGCCCATTTTTCCTGAAACTCCGGGCTGGATTTTAACTCGGGTGAGGGATGGTGCCGTGTTATCCGCATTTCGTGTTATCCACCCGAATCTAAATGGATGTGGGAGATTGATGCAATTTTAACTTAATTATCCAATTGATTTCCAACGTGTGGGAACCCTTGGCAAATGGGTTTTTCCTGACTGAAAGTCGCCTCCGATGACGTCATCATTGCTGCTGCATTTAAGGTCTACAGCAAGCCTTGCTTCTTCTGCAGGCTGCCAAGCTTTTTGCCTGTGGAGTGAGAGGGACCTGCAGGAAAGATGACTAGCGGGAGACCCAGATCAGCTCCTTGTTTTGACGAGATGGCCCTGCAGGCTTTAGTAGATGGGGCTACAGCCAACAGGGAGGTGCTCTTCCCTTCTACAGGGAGGAAGAGGCCTCCCAAGCAGACCAAGTCAGTGTGGATGCAGGTGGCTGAGGCGGTCAACTCCTTGGGAGTCACCCACAGAACCTGGATACAGTGCCGCAAGAGATTTCATGACCTTCTCCGCACTGGAAAAGTGAGTATGATTTTCCCATCACCCTCAATCTGATCCCCATTGCCTTTCCTCACCAGCAATCGGCTTCAGCAATCTCTTCCTCCACATCCCACTTGACACTGACATCCATGCACACTTACCCATTCCCGCTCTCTCTCTCTGGTCACATGCACCTAACTATTCGACTATGCAGCCCTCACACTCCCGATCACTGTGATGCTATGCAAACAACTGACAACACACAGGGAGGGCCCTGGGTCTTGCCACCTCACTCCATCTTTGTCTCCTTCTAAGTATCGATGCTATGGAATCTCTACACTCACTCCTTCATTCTCACTCAACCTCCACTTGTCTCCCTCATTGCAGGAAAAGAGAGCGTGCAAGGACAGGAGGAGAGACAGCCTCATTAGCCCACCTGACCCCCTGGGAGGAGGCAGTCCTGGAAATCGTGGGAGTAGAGGAGGATGCGCAAGTGGGGGACGGACAGATGGGTGCAACACACCAAGCTGGTGACAGAAAAGTTTCCCATCTCATTGGCATTGCATGAGTCGCTGATAATGATTTTGAAGCTCTAACAGATGGACTTATGAGCATCTGCAATATGCAATGTGCATGTAACCTTGGCATCACATCTCTGACTCTTTCCTTTACTCCCCCACAGGACCATCGCAAGCATCCGTCCCCACTAGCCAGGAAGAACAGGCTGAGCAGCCAGACTCCTCAGAGGAAGCTGCAACCTCTGACGGCGCAGCGTCACCAGAATTCAGCGCACCCAGCACCAGCGCAGATACTCACACCTCGGTGGGACCTTCGGGACATAGAGTAGTGTTGTGACCTGGTGTATCACAGCTCACAAGTGAGCATCAGCAGATTGTGGAGACGGGGACAGCAGTGGAGAGTCCTAGTCGGGGGGCGCAGGACTGTGCCAGCTCGGCTCAGCTGCATGTCGACCCTCTGCCTCTGAGTCCATCCATAAGATCAGTGGTGCTGGAACTCCAGGAACAGATGCAGGAGTCTCTGACAGGTTTTGTCTCCAGGGTCGCTGTGAGTGTGAAGCGAATGGAGGAGTCCATAGCGACCATGAGCAGAGCCTTTGTGGAGTCATTGGCGCATGAACGCATCACGACGGAAAGTATGGCAACCTTCCTCGAACAGATGGCAACAGTAGACGAGAGAATGGCTTCGGCCATGGAGGAGATAAGTCACCAGAGAGCTGAAAACATGGTGAGTGTTCATAATAGAATAACATCTCTGGAGGAGCGATGGTCATCTATTGAACTGAGAAACCAGACCTTCATGGAAGTCCTTCAGAGTAGGACTGCCATGGCCCCCCTGATGTGCAGCAAGGTGCTCTCCAGCCACTTGCAGGCGCTGAGGGGGACCTGACCCATGAGAGTGAAGTTGGTGGCAGACATCAAGGAAGTGGGGGCTCCTCTGCAAGCGCTCACACTTCCATACCACTGCAGAGCCCTCGATCAGAGCCCCACCGGAGTCCACACCCAAGCGAGATAGACGTCTCAACCCCTGCACAGCCGCAGGAGCAGCAGACTGTTGACGAGCCCTCACAGGATCGCAACCCCAGAGGACGCCTGCCAAAGGTGTCTAGACAGGAGCAGCAGCAAAGTGAGCAAGGGGCCTCCACATCTGCTGAAGCCACAGGGGAGGCACCACGTAGGAGCACGCGTAAGAGAAAAATTCTGCACAAATAGTCACAAGGGTAGTCACTTGGGTGAAATGTTGTGTTTATTGTAAAAATGCCATCAGTTGGTCCTTGTACATAAAAATTCTGATGGCAACTGTTGCAGTTGTGGCGTGTGTCATTTCGCGAATGGGACTTTCACGTTGAGGGCTTAGGATTACTTGCAACTGTCAGTATGCTGGTCAAATAGCTAGGAATCAGCAGGGTCTTGGCCATTGTCGATGCTCAGGCAAGAAGCTGCGAGGGAAAAGTACTTGATCGGCTAGGCTAGGCAAATCTGGCCAAGATGAGTGCGTTCCTTGCATCCCAGGCAGCAATGTTCTCGCGTAATGCTGCTGCTGGTTGATGGGCCACTGCAGGATGTGCGTTTTCACACTCCTCCTCCTCCTCATCTGAGGAGGGTATGTGAGGAGCCACTTGGTCCTCAGGAATCTGCAAGCCACGACGCTGTGCCATGTTGTGAAGTGCACAGCAAACCACGACGATTCTGGAGACCCTGGCTGCTGAGTACTGCAGGGCTCCACCGGATCTATCCAGGCATCTGAAGCGCATCTTCAGCAAACTGATGGTTTGCTTGATTATGGCTCTGGTAGACATGTGGCTGGAGTTGTAGCTCTCCTCCGATTCGTTGGATGGGCTCCTCAACGGCATCATTAGCCACGTCCTCAGGGGATAGCACTTGTCTCCAAGTAGCCATCCGTTAAGTTGGTCTGGCGGACTGAATAGCGGAGGCACACTAGACTGGCGCAGTATGAAGGCATCATGACAACTGCCAGGGTACTTGGCACAAACATGCAAAATTTCCTTCTTGTGGTCACACACCAGCTGAACGTTAAGGGAGTGGAAGCCCTTGCAGTTGACAAAAATACCTGGATTGCGATGGGGTGCCCTAAGGGCCACATGTGTGCAGTCAACGACGCCCTGCACCCTTGGAAAGCCTGCCAGATTAGCTAATCCAACTGCTCGCGCTGTGACACTTGCTCGATCCTTGGTGAAATGGATGTGATTGTGCGCGATGGCAAAGAGGGCATCGGTTACCTGCGTGATGCAAGTGTGTGCGGCCGCCTGGGAGATGCCGCTGATGTCTGCTGCTGATCCCTGGAATGAGCCTGAGGAAAAAATGTTGAGTGCGGTGGTGACTTTGACAGCCACTAGTAAGGCTTGTCCACCTGGTCCACTGGGCTGCAGGTATTGTTGCAGCATTGTGCAGATGTCACTCACTACCTCTCGCGAAAGTCGGAGCCGTCTTTGGCACTGCTGCTCAGACATGTTGAGGTAGCTGACCCTGTGTCTGTAGACCCTGTTTGGGAGGTATCTCCTGCGCCGACGGGCTTCCAAGCACTGGCCCCTTCTGGCCTGTGCAGCTTCAGGTGGGTGAGCAGCAGCCTGGCGCTCCTGCTGCTGCTGTTGTTCCTGGTTTTGCTGGTGCCGCGGCTGGTGCTCGAGCTCATCTAATGCCCAGAAGGGAAGGAAATAAATGGCTCCCATGCTTCTGGTATATGCCTCAGTTGAGGAAGCGCTCAGTGAGGGTGGCGAGAGGGGTTTCCCAGGAGGGCACACTGGAGATGGGTGTCAGGCTCCAAACTTCCACAGCTGTGGTTATGCCTCTAAAAGTTCCCCCAGACCTGAGACAACAAAGTCCTGCCACCTCAAATGATGGCTGATCAAATCTCCTCTTTAATGGTTGACCTGCAGCTGATAGTCAGCAATCCAAAAGTGCTCCCACCAGGTTTCACCGTTGTGTTTCCCACCAGGCGTGTTTCACGTGGGAAAAGGGTTAAATTCGCAAGGACCTTTCAAAATAGGATTATAGAGGCTATTTAGTGCTTGTTAAGGGCCTTAATGACCTATCCCGCCTGTTGGAGGCGGGACGGAGTCGGGGCCATTAGACACGACTGAGTTAAAGTTGCTCGGAGTCGGGAACCAGGCGGGGGGTCCCGCCCGCCAGTTTTCGCGATTTTAACCCCCCCGCATGCCTCCAATCACGCCTCCACGGCCCATTGAAAATCCAGCCCTCCATGTTTCAATCTCTCCATCAGGTTTCCACCCTTGTCACAGTACTGAAACGACCCTAATCAAAATCACAATGACGTCCTCTGTGATTGTGATCGTGGTGCACTATTCCTCCTTATCCTTCTCAACCTCTCTGCATCCTTTGACATGGTTGACCACACATCCTCCTCCAATGCCTCTCCTCTATTGATTTTTGTAGGCCACTTCTTTTCCCTTAACTGTCCTTTCTAATGCTGGAAAATACATTTTAAATATTTATAACCTTGACGATTCTTACTCCGAATGCAGTCACTTGTCTGTGAGATGGTTGCAGCTTTGTTTTGACTGAAGTCCTTTTAAGCCCTGCAGCTTGCCAGGAATAGGTCATTAGGACAAACCCCTGGAATTCCCACGGCTGGCCCAGCAGGATATCGACAAGCACTAGGCTAAATGTACCCGTGTTGTTAACATCTGAAATATCACGACATTCAGATTGCAATGTATACTTTTAGCTTTCATTATTGCTAAGGAAATAAATGGTAATAAATATAATTAAATATCACCCACCCCCACCTTATGGGTATGATTCACTCTGCTATAACAATCATTCTCCTTCATTTAAGCTAGAGTAAAATGCACAGTTTTCGATGTGACTGCCCAGCTGTGGAACACTTATGGGCCTAATGGCCTCCTTCTGTGCTGTATCATTCTTTGATTCTATGTTAACAAGGTCTTATTGAATATTTTTTTTTTAAAGCGCAAAACCCACTGACTTTCCCCAAATGATTTTATAAATTTTAAAATCTAAGATTTCGGGAGGAGGGAGGAAGCGGAGTTGGCCCCGTGCTGTAAGCAGGCATTTCTCCTTCACATTGGTGCACAGCTGGCAGCCGAGGTAAGGGGTTATGACGTAAATTCACATCGCCTGTGGTCCTGCTCATTGCAGCTGAAGAATGCATGTAAAATTACTGTACGCTCAAGTGCAAGGAGAGTTACAAATTGAAAATGATCTCCATCACCTCGAATTCGAGGAACGCCTTGTCCATTTTGTGTTCTCTTTTCTGCTTGAGATATTTCAGAATATTGTGCCAAGCGTTTTTCAGTAGCTCAATAATACTCATTGATGCTCGAGCATTAATGGCTGTGGAGGTGAGTAAATTATCCAGTGGGAGTTCTGTTGCAGGCTGGACTGGCTGAAAGTGTAATTAGTTTCGGGAAAGGCAAGTTTAACAGAAAACTATTAAAGTGATTCATTGTGAATTTGTCCGTCAATAAGCAATTAGTGAAAATTACCACAGATATTAAAATGATTACTAAACTTTAGAAATGATTGCACAATTAATTAACGAATGTCTGGATTACCTGCAACTGATGCATCCTGTGATTAATCAGGATCCCGCAGTGCTTCTGTATTTTATTAACACTATAAAACATTGTAGTATGCAATGCTTAAGCTACAGTAAGGTGGCTACTTTGTGAAAGATAGTAGTGGGCGTACTTGTGTGATTGGGAAAAGCTGGTGCAGATATAAAATGGGGGAAGCCATTCTGTAGTTGGACTCAGTTCTCTTCCATTCACATTAGTGGTTAGAGGGAAATATACTCATAAACGTCATAACATTGAGATATAATGGAAAAGAAAGAGCTTATTTGTTGGGGAATTATTTTATATTCCCAATGGTTTTTTGATTGTGTTCGACAAACCTCTTTCATTTGTTTATAGAAGGAAGCATGGAACTTGAAAAGGCCATACAGCCCATTAAACCCATTCCTTCTGCAGACTATATGCCATCTGTTCTATCATTGTCTACCCAACCTGTTTCCTTTCTTGTGGAGAGGTCCTGCAAAGATTCCTCCATCTCCAAAATTAAATTGAGCAAAGTTCCATACTACTGACCTCATTTTAAAATCTCCATTATACATCCTAACATTTGCACGGTCCCAGGAGCCATAAAGTGTCACATTGAATTTGATTTACAAAGCGTGCAGTAGCATAAATTGTATCAAAATGTTGCACCATGTTCATTTGGACATGACCTTTTCATAATGAAGCCTCTGCATCTCGGCACCCTCCCAAAATGAAAATTATTCTCCGAACATATTTCCATGAAAATGAGGCATAGAATACAAAAGCTAGAAGGTAATGTTGAGCCTTGTTCAAGACCCTAGGCTGCGGTGCGAAAAGACTGAGGGGTGACCTACTGAAGGGTTATGATGAGGTAAATTGTGATGGATTGTTTCCGCTGATTGCATGACTGTGTTGAAAGAGATGATCGCACAAAGAATTAAAAGGGAGGTTGGAAAAAAATTATGTTTAGAATGTGGTATTCCCTGTCATAAATTGTTGCTAAAGCAGATTCCAAAAATTCTTTTAAAAGGAAATTCGATCTTTGCTTGAAAAAGAGGAATATTAAAGGGTATGGGGAGAAATTAGAAGAGGCAGTAGCTCTTGAGGAGAAAAACATCAGCAAAGACTTAATGGGCCGAATGGCCTATTTCGTGTGCCATAGTGTTCCTTGATTGATTGTATGAAAGCAATGGTCCTTTTAATGGCTGTTCAGAATATGTAGCCAATACTCGTCAGACAGTGTTAAAGCTTCATTTCGATTGCATGAGGTGAGGCCGGGGAGCACTCTTGCCAGTTCAGGACCTGTTTGCTTAATTGCTGAGTGACTACAGGGAGTGTGTAAAATAGTGGTCCTACCACCCAAATTGTTGGCTTTATTTTTTAACTCCTTTTTATAGAAGGACCCTGACTATGGACTGTTCTAGCACACCTTCTAGCAGCTTGTTAGAGAATCTAGCTTTTACTTTTGGTCAGCAGGATATCTGATGCACAGAAACCCCATCTGTATGCTTGGCAATCTCCAAATTAAGCTACTGATTCTCACAGCTGGGGTTTTGTCCAATATAGATGTCAAACGCTCTCCCCATAGAGATATACTCCACTTGCCCAAGCGCAGAATGCTTAGGTGCAGGTTGGCAACATCCAAGACTTTGGAGAACACAAGTGTGTTTAGGGCTACTGCAGGAATTTAAGCAGCGAAAGCACATAGCTTACCAACTGCTTGACTAAGTAGAACCGCCCTACCTGTTGGAGTGTTGGCTTGCAGATTGTCTGGAGCTAACTCGCTGATCAATCATGTAATGTAGACCTGTCTGGTACAGTTATCTGATTAGCGAGTCTGCCATATTGGTTCTAATTTAACCCCCAAAGAGACCTCTCCTTGACTCTCCCCTTGAAAGAGGATAGCCACTAGTTGATCATTAGACAACTGACAACCACGGGTTTGAATTCTCCCCAGGTGGACTGTAGGTACAAAAAAACCCTGGCAAGTGGCATGGTGAACCTACAGCATGGACCCACACTATAGCTCATTGAACAGCGGCTCCAGTTGAAGGTTACAGACCCTCAGCTGCATCTGCTAGTCTGTCTGGATGTCAGTCAATCAAAGTGAGCACTGAATTTTAGACACATGAGCCCATGTTCTTGTACCTAGCCTATACATAATTCCTTCGAGGAGTTTCAGAATTTTTTCATCAGCTATAGAGTTAAGCCTTTAGCTTCCAGATGAGTAAGGCTAGCATGGGGGCTTGGACAGCTAGTTACAGAATGGCATTGTTGGAGGCTGGAGGGCAAGTCAGCTGGCCATTCTTTCTGCATGAACAATGATGCACCTAAAGAAAAGGAGAATGTTGCTTTACATATTTTTCCAGAAACTTGTGATCATCAAGAAAAGGGGATGTCCAAACTGGAGAATGGATTACTTTTATGCTTTGGCCGTCCAATATCAAACAATTTTCTCATGTCAGATACAGCATGAAAAGCTCCATCCACTCAATCTTAAACTTCAAAAGGCCACGTTTTACTTTATTTCTTGCCATTTCTCACACCAGCCATCCCATAGTGTCTGAGCTAAATTGCCAGTTCGTTCTGAATGGTGGGCACTTTTGAGCTGTGGACTCACAACCACTGGGAACTGGGTTAAGACTGCACAAACTCTTTTTATGTAGGAACCTTACATTCATCAGAACGACAAGACTTTCATCTCCTCAGTCTGGGATGGACATACCAGGATGCTAAGCTGAAAGGACACTGCTTTGTGCCACATAGTTCCCTCAATTGCAACTTTAAAAATTGTAAAACTTGTCAGGTTCATATTGGGTCGGACTTTTACCAATGAATGCTATTGACATCATAACATTTAATAAGTTTACTCATATAAACTCATCCAACAGAGGTGCCCACATGCACTTTACATTATCACTGTAGCATTATTATAAACCCCAATTGAGACACATTGGCACTTGCCGCATATATACTTTAATATTTTGTCTTGTATATTGTGTGCACTTGTCAATCACACCATGGACATCACAGCTTTTCGTATGAAACCTTTTATGTCATGCATTCACCTGACTAGTTCATATTTGCTAAACAGTGGCCAGTTACAACTGAGCAGGTAGGTAATGTACTAATTAAACACGAGGACAGCTGATAGATACATTTCCAAATGGGAACAACTAAGAACATTTGAAAACAATGAACTGAGCTTGAGCAGTCAGCAAAATCTATCAATAATAAAAAAGGGAATTAATCAAATCACTCCAAATTTTGTTTTGAAAATCCTTTCAGCTGTCATCATGATTTCTCCACCAAATTGAGCACCTGCTACTGGAAATAAGGGCTTTAACATAATGTGGAGAAAATTAAACAATTATCAAGAAAACTATTAAACTTGCAACAGTATTTTCTGTAATAAAAACAGAAAATGCTGGAAATACTCAGCAGGTCAGGCAGCATCTGTGGAGAGAGAAACAGAGTTAACGTTTCAGGTCGATGACCCTTCGTCAGAACTGGAAAAAGCTGGAGATGGAACAAGTTTTTAAGCAAGTGTAGGGGCAGGGAGAGGGGGAGGGGAGGAAAGAACAAAAGGGAAGGTCTGTGATAGGATGGAAGGCAGGAGAGATTAAGAGACATTAAGAGAGATTAAGAGATGGTGCAAGGCAAAAGTATTTTCTGTGTTTGAAATACTTCTAACAATGGTTGGAATTTTCTGGGGAGTCAGCTGGCGGGTCGGGTGGGAAATTTTATTTTTTTTGACAGCAGGTTGGGACCGTGCTGTCAATCCACCGCAACACACCTTTCCCAATATTGGGTCTGTCAGCGCTGAGCAGATCCGACAGGCCGGGGCAGGCGATCCAATTAAACTCAGTAGCATTGCGTTGACAGATCATTAACAGGCTTTTTAAAAATACCTTTGACTTTAAATTCATGGCCAGGGGAACCACGCTGTTCGGGGACCCTGAGGCGGGAGTTCAGTGGCCATTGCTCCAGCTGATTCCTTGACAGCTTCAAATGTACAATAAAAGCTCCCACCTGACAGATGATCACTTTCCTCAGCCACAAGCTGTTTCTCAGTCCATTTCCAGCAAAGATTCTGCAGGCTTTCCACTCTCCATTCACTCTTACCTCATTGGAAGAACTCTCTCACCATTGACAGAATGCTTCTGTCCTCTCTACTTCACCTGCCATCTATTCCATCAGCATGGGTGCCCTTAATACTCTCTCACCTTGATTCTCAGAATCCGACCACGATCAGCCCCAACACCAGCAGCACCAATAACAACACCAACCTTCTCCACAATCAGCTGATGCTGCACAGGACAGAGGGCATCAGCACCTGACCACATTGCTGCCCGGGAGGCCAGGGATGGCCTCACCGTGGCCAGATTTACTTCACTTGGTGCTGTTCACCCTGGCTGCCACATGATGTGCCAGTTTGGCACCACCCCACACCAACAACATAAAGCATCCCTACAATGTCCAAGCCATTCCTTTCACACTCATCAGCATTGCGGGGGTACCGTTATGTCTCACCATTCACTGCAACTCACTAAGCCACTTCCAAAGGTGCACACAAATCTGTCCAAGAACGGAACTTTACATAAACATTGGATAAAACACCCAAGTGGCTACCCTTGTGTGTTGTTAGTTGGTATGATTGCACTAGGATGAGGGTGAGTGTGAGGGGTGGTTAGTGAGATGGGGATGTGATAATATAGATAGAGAGGGATGGGTGAAGGTGCAAGGTAAGTTGGTGTGAGTAAGGATGTGCAGGAGTAGGGTAGGGAAGGCAGAGTGATGGGGCTGTGATGAAAGGCACAGCAGGATGAAGGTGAACATGGCTTTGTACTAACGTTTCGTGATCTAATGAGATAATTGAAAGATTTATGGCACTGCACCCAGGTCCTCCTGCCCACAACCCTGCTTATGCCCTCCTGTGCAATGTGCAACCAGGCTGCTTTGGTCTCCTGGGGCGGTCTCTTCCACCCATCAGAAGGGAAGAGAACTTCCCTGCGTGCTGTGACTCCCTCCATAAGCTTATGGATGGAGTCATGGGAGAGCCTGGGTGCAGCCGTGCACCTCTGTGCAGTCATTGTCAGTGTTTGCAACACCTCAATGCTGTAGAGCACTGACAGCACAACTGTCAAAATAAAGTTGGCCATGGTCCCTTTAAGTAAACCAGCTGATGACAAGTCATGAATGACATCACCAGACCCACTTCCTCTAATTGGCCTGGGAAAGGCACTGGGCGGGCTTAACCAGCCCTATCAATGGAAAATAACTTTCCAGAGCGGGATGGAACCGGCAGCGGTGTTGGGACCCGCCACCGACGTCGCCCGCCTCGGACCCACCTCAGTAAGGAAACTCTCAGCCAATGTCATTTATCAGAGGCCTGTGTCTATGTGAGAAGCCTGAGCTTCAAGTTCAGGTGAGTTCCCTGAAACATTGCTGTCAGTTAAAGAGAATCCCAGAACTCACAGGCTAATTTTTCCAATATGCCTCTGTGCCTATGATTGACAGGAAAACTGGCCATTCACAGTGTGTTGCAGGGCTTGCTGTTTTCAAGCCCTCCCCTATCCCTTTCCAAGTAATGAAACACTAATGGCAGAACAAAGGTGGGAAATTAATTTTCTTTTTTTTTAACATGTTTTTTATAGCATGCACTTTGTTTTTCCAGTCAAAATTGACCTCTATATCTACAAGGGGTTTTTAATTATGAGTTTATGTTTACTGAAGCATCCATGATAGATTCCACACACTTTTTAGTAGGTGATAGAATTGTGGAACAGATTGCCAGCGGGGCTGAGAATAAGTAGGTACTGTAGTGTAGTGATTATAGAACTGGACTAGTATTCCAGAGATCATGGCCCCGATCTTATCTCGGAGGCAGGGAGCGAGCGGGGGGGGGGGGGGGGGGGGGGCACGGTTTTGCAGTTTTGTGGTCGGGAAACCCAGAAGAATGGGTTTTCCTCAGGCCCTGCCGAATTTAACCGCAGGGCCCGATTACCATTGTTTTCTCTGTTTCCCAGCCGCAGCCAGCCAGATTGAGTGAGGAGGCCTTTGGCACCATGCTACAGCTGGGGAGTAGAAAGGAGGGAGAGAGGGATCGGAAAGGCAGGAGGGGGGAGGGAAGATCGGAGACCATAGGGAAGGTCGGAGGCCAGAAGGCGGATTGGAATGGTCAGGGCGCTGTCCAATCATGGGGGGGGGGGGGGTGGTGGGTGAAGCAGGTAAGCTGGATCCAGTGGAAAGGCACTTACCTCCTGGATCCAGCAGTCCTCACCACGCTATGATCAGATCACTATTACAGAGATGTGGTTGCAAGGTGATCAGGGCTGGGAACTGAATATTCCAGGGTATATGATAATTTGGAAGGATAGACAGAAAGGAACAGGAGGTGGGGTGGCTTTGTTGGTAAAGGATGGGATCAGTGTAGTGGTGAGAAGTGATATTGGCTCAGAAGATCAAGATGTAGAATTGGTTTGGGTGGAGATAAAAAATAATAAAGGGAAAAAGTCTCTGGTGGGCGTAGTCTACAGGCCCCCAAACAGTAGCAATACTGTTGGACAGAGTATAAATCAACAAATAATGGAGGCCTGTAAAAAAGGTACGGTAATAATCATGGGTGATTTTAATCTCCATATTGATTGGACAAATCAAATTTGCCATGGTAACCTTGAGGAGGAGTTCAGAGAGTGTATCTGGGATGGTTTGCTAGAACAGTATGTGATGGAACCAACCAGGGAGCAGGCTATCTTGGATCTGGTACTGTGTAATGAGACAGAATTAATAAATGATCTCATAGTAAAGGATCCTCTAGGAAAGAGTGATCATAACATGGTTGAATTTCAAATTCAGTTGGAGGGTGAGAAAGTTGTACCTCAAACTAGTGTCCTGATCTTAAACAAAGGCAATTACAATTGCATGAGGGTAGAACTGGCTAAAGTGGACTGGAAAAATAAATTAAATGGTAAGACAGTTGAAATGCAGTGGCGGACTTTTAAGGAGATATTTTATAACTCTCAACAAAAATATATTCCAGTGAGAAAGAAAGATTTTAAGTGAAGGGAGCACTATCTATGGCTAACTAAGGAAGTAAAGGATGGTATCAAATTGAAAACAAAGGCATACAATGTTGCCAAGATTGATGGAAGGCCAGAGGATTGGGAAATTTTTAAAAACCAGCAAAGGATGACTAAAAAATAATAGAGTGAGAAGATGAATTATGAGAGTAAACTGGCAAGAAATATTAAAACAGAAAGTAAGAGCTTCTACAAGTATATAAAAAGGAAGAGAGTAGCTAAAGTAAACGTTGGTCCCTTAGAGGATGAGAATGGGGAATCAATAATGGGGAATGGGAAATGGTAGAGACTCTGAGCAAATATTTTGTATCTGTCTTCACGGTAGAAGACACTAACAACATCCCAATAATGGATAATCAAGGGGCCACAGGGAGGGGGGCACTAAAGAAAATCACTATCACTAAGGAAAAAGTACTTGGTAAAATAATGGGACTAAAAGATGACGGCGCAGAAATTCGGGTCCCAATGCGTGAGTACGCGCTGGGTACTCACGTGTAGGCCCAACGAAAGTGCCGGTTTCGTGCATGCACTGCGCATGCGCGGGAAACCGGCACTTCCGTTCCCCTGAAAGAAGGGGTTGACAGATGGAACGCGTGCGCCGGAGAGGCAGCGCATGCGCATCGAACTTACGTTTTTTTTGCAGGTTTCTCCGGGAGGGTAAGTCTCCAGCAGTTACACTTTTAAATAGCAGGCGCAAGGCTTTTTTATTAAACCCCCCACCCCCGCCCACGTGCCAGCCCGAGTGCTTGTTGACCTACATGCTCACCCAGCTAAGTGCTTCCTTGCCTGCGCTCTCCGAGTGGTTCCGTGACTCCTGTCCACTTCAAGTGCTTTCTTGAACCTTGGCACCATCACTCCAATCGAGAACCCTCCAGAAATCCCAGCACCTTGGAGCAAGCTGATAATCCTACTGGATCAAATAACAGCATTCCTACTACATTATGGACTGTGCTGCAATTTGTAAGAGACACGCGGAGAAAACTGTTCATAAAATTTACTGTTTATTAATTGAATAGAAATATTCTTCTACACGTAGTAATGGTAATAACTGGAGTGCACACAGCTTTCACACCAACATTCTACTGTGAGAACGAAGATGATTTAATTTAATCTCGGGAACGGTAGCATAATGGTTATGTTACTGGACTAGTAATCCAGAGGCTAATGATCCGGAGACATGAGTTCAAATCCCACCTCGGCAGCTGGGGAATTTAAATTCAACTAATTCAATAAATCTGGATTAAAAGCTAGTATCAGTAATGGTGACCATGAAACTATTGGATTGTGTAAAAACCCATCTGGTTCACTAATGTCCTTTAGGGAAGGAAATCTGCCATCCTTACCTGGTCTGGCCTGTATGTGACTCCAGACCTACAGCAATGTGGTTGACTCTTAACTGCCCTCTGAAATGACCTTGCAACCACACAGTTGTAAAAAACCGCTACAAAAAACAATAAAAATAAAACCGGATGGACCACTCGGCACCGGCTACAGACACGACAAAGGCACACCCAGCCCAGTCAACACCGCAAAGTCCTCCTCACCAACATCTGGGGACTTGTGCCAAAATTGGGAGAGCTGTCCCACAGATTCGTCAAGCAACAGCCTGACATACTCACAGAATCATACCTTTCAGCCAATGTCCCCAACTCCTCCATCACCATCCCTGGGGTGGAGGCACAGTAGTATACAGTCGGGAAGGAGTGGCCCTGGGAGTCCTCAACATTGACTCCGGACCCCATGAAGTCTCGTGGCTACAGGTCAAGCATGGGCAAGGAAACCTCCTGCTGATTACCACCTACAGCTCTCCCTCAGCTGATGAATCAGTACTCCTCCATGTTGAACACCACTTGGAAGAAGCACTGAGAGTAGCAAGGGCACAGAATGTACTCTGGGTGGGGGACTTCAATGTCCATCACCAAGAGTGGCTCAGTAGCACCACTACTGACCGAGCTGGTCGAGTCCTGAAGGACATAACTGCCAGTCTGGGCCTGCAACAGGTGGTGAGAGAACCAACACGAGGGAAAAACCTACTTGACCTCGTCCTCACCAATCTACCTGTCGCAGATGCATCTGTCCATGACAGCATTGGTAGCAGTGAAGTCCCGTCTTCACACTGAGGACACCCTCCATCATTTTGTGTGGCATTACCACCGTGCTAAATTGGATAGATTCAGAACAGATCTAGCCGCTCAAAACTGGGCATCCACGAGATGCTGTGGGCCATCAGCAGCAGCAGAATTGTATTCCACCACAATCTGTAACCTCATGGCTCGGCATATCCCTCACTCTACCATTACCACCAAGCCAGGGGACCAACCCTGGTTCAATAAGGAGTGTAGAAGAGTATGCCAGGAGCAGCACCAGGTGTGCCTAAAAATGTGCTACCCACCTGGGGAAGCTGCAACACAGGATTACATGCATGCTAAAAAGCGGAAGCAGCATGCTATAGACAGGCCACAAACAAGGGATCAGATCAAAGCTCTGCAGTCCTGCCACATCCAGTCGTGAATGGTGGTGGACCATTAAACAACTAACGGGAGGAAGAGGCTCCATGAATATCCCCATCCTCAATGATGCTGGAGCCCAGCACGTGAGTGCAAAAGACAAAGCTGAAGTGTTTGCAACCATCTTCAGCCAGAAGTGCCGAGTGGATGATCCATATCGGCCTCCTCCTGAGGTCCCCACCACCACAGAAGCCAGTCTTCAGCCAATTCGATTCACTCCACGTGATATCAAGAAACGGCTGAGTGCACTGGATACAGCAAAGGCTATGGGCCCCAACAACATCCCGGCTGTCGTGCTGAAGACTTGTGCTCCAGAACTAGCTGCGCCTCTAGCCAGGCTGTTCCAGTACAGCTATACTGGCATCTATCTGACAATGTGGAAAACTACCCAGGTATGTCCTGCCCACAAAAAGCAGAACAAATCAAATCTGACCAATTACCGTCCCATCAGTCTACTCTCAATTATCAGCAAATTGTCGTTGATAGTGCTATCAAGCAGCACTTACTCACCAATAACCTGCTCATTGATGCTCAGTTTGGGTTCTGCTAGGACCACTCGGCTCCAGACCTCATTACAGCCTTGGTCCAAATGTGGACAAAAGAGCTGAATTCCAGAGGTGAAGTGAGAGTGACTGCCTTTGACATCAAGGCAGCATTTGACCGAGTGTGGAATCAAGGAGCCCGAGTAAAACTGAAGTCAATGGGAATCGGGGGGGAAAACTCTCCACTGGCTGGAGTCATACCTAGCACAAAGGAAGATGGTTGTGGTGGTTGAAGATCAATCATCACAGCCCCAGGACATCGCTGCAGGAGTTCCTCAGGGCAGTGTCCTGGGCCCAACCATCTTCAGCTGCTTCACCAATGACCTTCCCTCCATCATAAGGTCAGAAGTGGGGATGTTCGCTGATGATTGCACAGCGTTCAGTTCCATTCACAACTCCTCAGATAATGAAGCAGTTCATGCCCGCATGCAGCAAGACCTGGATGACGTTCAGGCTTGGGCTGATGTGTGGCACAAATGTTACCTGCCACTTAAGTGCCAGGCAATGACTATCTCCAACAAGCGAGCGTCTAACCACTGCCCCTTGACATTCAACCGCATTACCATTGCCGAATCCCCCACCATCAACATCCTGGGGGTCACCATTGAGCAGAAACTTAACTGGACCAGCCACATAAATACTGTGGCAACAGAGGCTGGGTATTCTGTGGCGAGTGTCTCACCTCCTGACTCCCCAAAGCCTTTCCACCATCTACAAGGCACATGTCAGGAGTGTGATGGAATACTCTCCACTTGCCTGGATGAGTGCAGCTCCAACAACACTGAAGAAGCTCGACACCATCCAAGAAAAAGCAGCCCGCTTGATTGGCAACCCGTCCACCACTTTAAACATTCACTCCCTCCACCACCAGTGTACCGTGGCTGCAGTGTGTACTATCTACAAGATGCACTGCAGCAACTTGTCAAGGCTTCTTCGGCAGAACCTCCCAAACCCGCGACCTCTACCACCTAGAAGGACAAGGGCAGCAGGCGGATGGGAACACCACCACCTCCAAGTTTCCCTCCAAGTCACACACCGTCCTGACTTGGAAGTATATCACCGTTCCTTCATCATCGCTGGGTCAAAATCCTGGAACTCCCTCCCTAACAGCACTGTGGGAGTACCTTCACCACACGGACTGCAGTGGTTCAAGAAGGCGGCTCACCACCACCTTCTCAAGGGCAACTAGGGATGGGCAATAAATGCTGGCCTTACCAGCAACGCCCATATCCCATGAATGAATAATTAAAAAAAATTACACTGTACTAATACTTTACTTGATACTCTTTGATCTAGCCTGATGCACATTTCACTTGATGATAATCTAATAATATTTGTGATATATCTAGAGGGCGAGGGAGACATAATGAGAACCAGTCTGTAACAAACAGGAGGGGTTTATATAAACCGGAAAAGCAAAGCTGAAGTGTAGTTTTTTTGGTGAGAACCTTACCCAATACATTGGCGCCATTGTGGTTTATTTGATGGCATACACCCAGTGTCCTTGGCGCTAGTGGAACTGCGCATGGGACTCTTCTGGCTGCTACTTCAATGCTTTCAGACTGTGTTTATTGGCATAGGCTGAGCCCACATCATGTGACAAGAAAGGATTTTACAGCAGGCTGAAAAAGAACTCTTGACAATACAGTCACATGATCGGGAGATTTTCTTGGTGGAAAAACATATTGAAGGTTACTTGGATTTATTAAGTGACTTTAATGGCATTTTTTATTTGCTTCAGACCCGCATGTTTTTCAAATTAATACTTTTCATGTTAATCTTATTTAATATCTGATAGGTAATCAATAATGTAGTATTATGGCTGGGATCTTGGCTTAAAGATGTCTTCGTGCTATATTGCAGCAATGCTATGCCACTTGCATCTTGTTCACAGTCCTGCAAGAACCCATCATTCAGAACATAAAGGGAATTCCGTGGCACATGCTATCGAAGGTACTGAAGGACTGAACATCTTTGTCTGGTTTATGGATTAAAAATATGAAAGTCAGAAATAATTAATCTAAAACGTTAGTTGTGTTCCTCCATGGAGACAATGTGGATTAGAAAAAGAACTTATTTATGTAGCACCTTTCATGAGCTCAGTTCATCCCAAAGCGCTTTACAGCCAATTAAATACTTTTGAATTGTAGTCACTGTTGTAATGTAGGAAATGTGGCAGCCAATTGCGCATAGCAAGGTCCCACCAGCAGTAACGAAATAGTGACCAGACAATCTGTTTTTTAGTGATGTTTGTTGAAGGATAAATATTAGCTCGGACACCGAGGAGAATGCCCCTGCTTTTCTTTTAATAGCGTCATGAGATCTTTTACATCCACCTTAAAAGGCAGACATGTCAGTTTAACATCTCATCCAAAAGACGGCACCTCCGACAGTGCAGCGCTCCCTCAGTACTGCCCTACAGTGTCGGCTTAGATTGTGTGCTCCAGTCTCTGGAGTGGGACTTGAACCCACAACCTTCTGACTCTGAGGCAAGAGTGCTACCACTAATAGTTGAGCATACTGCGTGCTTATGAATCTGCTTATGGCAAGTGATGACTTTTGAGTCCACACCCATTTGTTTGTGTCTCTGTGTAAAGTAATAATGCAACTTAACTCCATCTGTGCGCAATACAAGTGAATTTTACAACCAAAGATTAATAATAATTGTGTATCTCTTGCAGTTATTGTCACAATCCTCATTGGCCATCACACCTGTTAAGATGTATGTGTGTGAAGTATCCTTTATACTGCCCGTACTACTGCCCTCTGTGTATTCTATACTACCATAGTTACATGCACCACATAGCTGCTCTAAGCTAACTTTGTAAGCCCTACTCACTCTTTAACATGTTACAGACTGTTCTCCACCCTTTATTTCTACATTTACACAGTAACATATATACATATAAGTAGACTATTTCACCAGTATTACTGGGTTTATTTTGGGTGTGAGGAGAATGGTATTGAGAAATTCTTCCATAATGAACCATCACTGATACAGTAGTTTCTGGATGCTGCCACAGTGGAGGCAATAATATATATTGGAGAAGAAGTCATGTTAAAAGCTGTATCATTGGGTTGCCATCAGCAATTCTCCGAGCACGAGATATAGACTGAAAGCGGATAGCTCCAGATTGAAACCAGTTGAGCACCACATCACGACTTTGGTAGACTAATGTGCATTTACACTACAGGATGCATTTTACAGATGTGCCCTCCTGGTGTGGAGTCTCAACCACCAGGAGAGCAGATTGGAAGGTAGCAAATTTAACCCCACTATTTAAGAAAGGAGGGAGAGAGAAAACTGGGAACTACAGACCAGTTAGCCTGGCATCAGTACTGTAGTAGGGAAAATACTAGAATCTATTATTAAGGACGTGGTAACAGGGCACTTAGAAAATAATAATAGGATTGGGCAGAGTCAACACGGATTTATGAAAGGGAAATCATATTTGACGAATCTGTTGAGTTTTTTGAGGTTGTAACTAGCAGAATAGATATGGGGGAACCAGTGGATGTGGTGTATTTGGATTTTCAGATCATTTGATAAGGTGCCACACAAGAGGTTATTAAACAAAATTAGGGCTCATGGAATTGGGATAATATACTAGCATGGATTGAGGATTGGTTAACGGACAGAAAACAAAAAGTAGGAATAAACGGGTCATTTTCGGGTTGGCAGGCTGTAACTAGTGGGGTACCGCAAGGATCAGTGCTTGGGCCTCAGCTATTCACAATCTACATCAATGATTTGGATGAGGGGACCAAATGTAATATAGCCATGTTTGCTGATGATACAAAGCTAGGTGGGAATGTAAGTTGTGAGGAGGATGCAAAGAGGCTTCAAAGGGATATAGACAGGCTAAGTGAGTGGGCAAGAACATGGCAAATTGAATATAATGTGGAGAAATGTGAAGTTATCCACTTTGATAGGAAAAACAGAAAAGCAGAGTATTTTTAAAATGGTGAGAGATTGGGAAATGTTGGTGTTCAGAGGGACCTGGATGTCCTTGTACATGAATCACTGAAAGTTAACATGAAAGTACAGCAAGCAATTAAGAAAGCAAATGGTATGCTGGCCTTTATTACAAGAGGATTTGAGTATAGGAGTAAAGATTTCTTACTGTAATTACATAGGGTTCTGGTGAGACCACACCTGGAGTATTGTGTACAGTTTTGGACTCCTTACCTAAGGAAGGATATACTTGCCATAGAGGGAGTGCAACGAAGGTTCACCAGACTGGTTCCTGGGATGGGGGGATTGTTTTATGAGGAGAGCTTGAGTAGACTAGGCCTATATTCTCTGGAGTTTAGAAGAATGAGAGGAGATCTCATTGAAACATACAAAATTCTTACAGGACTTCACAGGGTAGATGCAGGGAGGATGTTTCCTCTGGCTGGGGCTTCTAGAACCAGGGGTCACAGTCTCAGAATAAGGGGTCGGCCATTTAGAACTGAGATGAGGAGAAATGTCTTCACTCAGAGGGTGGTGAATCTTTGGAATTCTCTACCCCAGAGGGCTGTGGAGGCTCAGTCGTTGAGTATATTCAAGACAGAGATCAATAGATTTTTGGATATTAAGGGAATTGAGGGATATGGGGATCGGGCAGGAAAGTGGAGTTGAGGTAGAAGATCAGCCATGATCTTATTGAATGGCGGAGCAGGCTCAAAGGACCGAATGGCCTACTCCTGCTCCTATTTCTTATATCAGGAGTTTGTACATGAATTTGCGCAAATTGTCGTGGGCACTTCCCTCTTCTGTGCAAGCGGATGGTATATTGTGGTTGGTGGGTTGGGGTGGGGGGATGAGGGAGGTGATGGGATAAGGTGAGGTCGCACAAAAATTTCCGATGGGCACGGCTTGGCACTGGAAGCATATATTTGTGAAATTTACACTTGCACATGTAATGTCAGTATAAAGTGTGTGTCATATAAGTCAGATGCTCAGGTTCCATCTGACTCTGGAGTGAAGCGGTAGAAGACTCTCGCCACCAAGGAGTCAAGTTACGCTCCAGATACAGGATGCATTTATACTACAGTACCTGCAGTGTTGGTGTAAAGCTTCACACCAGCGCTACAGTTGTAGTGTTAATGCACACTTAATGGATTGCCAATTGAGTCTGGAGTTGGAGTTATAACTGGCATTCTAACTCGGCTGTCATTGTTAAGTGAGTTTTGAGACTTATCCAGCCAGTTTGATAGATAACATTTCTTCTCATGATACAGCTAAGTGCACCTTTTATTGCTGAACCATTAATATTGACCGTGAAGAAGTCCATATTTCAAACTGTCCTATCTTCTTGGCTGAAGTCGGAAGTGTGGCTTTGGGAAGAGGCAGGAGTGAAGATAATGGAGGGAATACAAAGGACTTGAAAAGAGTTGGGGCTAGCTCCTTGAGATACCAAGCCCCCTGTACCACCGACTTACGACATAGCATTGTGCTCATGAGTCTTCAGACCACTTCAAATTCCAAATTGTTTCACTGAAATTGATAATTGGGTTCAAGGTGAACCTCTCTGTTTTTGTTTTTGCAATTTTTTTGTGAAAATGAAACTTTTAATTTGTTCGGCTTTCTTACGAATTTGTAAAGTAAGTTTAATTTAGCTCCGAGCACCTTATATCGACTCAAAACATGAATGTCCATTGGCATGTCTTTGAGTAGTGACATGAAATCTTTGAGGGTCCACCTGAACAGGCAAATAGGATGTTTCATCTGAAAGACGGTCCCTCTGACAGTGCAGCACTCTTAGTACAGCACTCTAGTGTCATTCTAGTTTATGTGCTCATGTCCTGGAGTGGGGTTTGAACTCACAGCCTTCTGACTCTAGGTGAGAGTGAGTCAAACAGATGTGTAAATATCAGCAGAATTCTGAGAGAGGGCATTAACAAAATATTTTTTCAACTCACTTTTTTCTTTCAGTATGCAGGTTAAACAAAATGTTGAAGATGAAGTTGTAACGTAAAAATATAAGAAATCACATTGTTCACAATAACAAGATTAAAATCACCCCTATACTCTCTGGAGTTTAGAAGAATGAGAGGTGATCTCATTGAAACATATAAGATTCTGAAGGGGATTGACAGGGTAGATGCTGAGAGGTTGTTTTCCCTGGCTGGAGTGTCTAGAACTAGGGGACATCGTCTCAGGATAAGGGGTCGGCCATTTAAGACAGAGATGAGGAGGAATTTCTTCACTCGGAGGCTTGTGAATCTTTGGAATTCTTTGCCCCAGAGGGCTGTGGATGCTGAGTCTTTGAGTATATTCAAGGCTGAGATAGATAGATTTTTGGACTCTAGGGGAATAAAGGGATATGGAGATCGGGCGGGAAAGTGGAGTTGAGGTTGATGATCAGCCATGATCTTATTGAATGGCGGAGCAGGCTCGAGGGGCTGTATGGCCTACTCCGGCTCTTATTTATTATGTTCTTAAAATAGTCTAGTGTTTTTGAGTAGCTTCCTAACATTTGTTTACTAGGAGGACTCGACCACTCTGAGAATCCTAGGATTGGAGTTGATATTGTTCCCAGACCGATCACTATCAGCTGGAGAGTTACCGACTACACCTGTTCCTACAGTTGCCAAAATGCCAGTCTGAGCTTCGGTAGTTTACAGCATGCTCAGTATGGTCTCTCTCAGTGCAATCAATGTGCATCTTTTCTCAGATTTGTTTGTTCTTTCAAAGCAAACCAGAGCATGAACTTTAGATGCTGCTTTCTGTAAAAACGTACTTTAAAACAATTTCTTTTTATGAATAGGTGGGGGGGGGGGGGGCGGAGAGAAGACAGAGAGCGTCAGCAAGAGAGAATAAAACTAGATGGTTACTTTATCTGCCATTTTTTGTTCTGAGAGTTCAGAAACAATTGTTAACACTTTTTCTTTGCTGTCTCAGGCCAGATGTCATCATTGGAAATGTGCACCCAACTCTTACAAGAGCATTGCCTCTGACTTGCTGAGCAATACCACAGAGGTTCTGCCTGTAAAATCTTGGTGGTATAAAAACAGTTACATTTGTTCAATAGTTTTCTATTAAATTACCTAACTACTTCTCTCCCGGAATCAACTGCTGCAGCCAATTCACTGGCCACCTGTGAAATGGCTGTGCTGGTCATTTTGAAATTATAAACTTGAGAAGTTCTCATTGGAAAAGGCATGTTGCAGTGATAACTGCAAGAGCACCACTTTCAGACTGCTCTCGCTGTGCGTTCCTCTCCTGAGCTGTTAAGGCTGAATCATCCATTTACTGTAAAAGCCTTTGCTGACTCCAGGAGGGCCCCGAGTAAAACTCCTCCTTTGACCTTTCTTCCCCCCCTAATTAACTCCATAACAACAGGTCACAGGGCCCTGGAAAGCGTCCTTTCTCAGAATGCGAGTCTGTTGGTGGATCATTAAATTACAGGATGGGGGAGGGGAGAAAATGAGGCATTCTTTAATTTGTTATTGTTCCCAGACCGATCACTCTGTCAGTTGGAGAGTTTCCCAACTACATCTGCTCCTGCAGTTACCAAAATTGGGCTCCCAATTGGGCTAGGAATACAAACAAATGGAACACCACCAAACCAACGGCTGAAAACACACATGCCCGCTGCTGCCTGGAGATCCGCAAACCAGCACTTGCCAGTTTGGACCTTTGTGCATGTGAATCAATAGTTATTCTAATTAACCTTGTTCAAAAAGACGATAAATTATTGGCTGCAAGAGGAATGCTTCAAGAAGATTCGCAAATAAGATTTCTGTGAAGTCCAATCACTGTGAGCGTTTGATGTCATAGGATAACAGGCTATACGGCTCAGAAACAGGCCATTCGGCCCAACCAGTCCATGCCGGTGTTTATGTTCCACTCGAGCCTCCTCCCGTCTTTCCTCATCTAACTCTATCAGCATAACCCTCGATTCCCTTCTCTCTCATGTGCTTATCTAGCCTCCCCTTAAATGAATCTATACTTTTTGCCTCAACCACTCCCTGTGGTAGTGAGTTCCACATTCTCGCCACTCTCTGGGTAAAGAAGTTTCTTCTCAATTCCCTGTTTGATTTCTTGGTGACTATCTTATATTGATGGCTTCTAGTTTTGCTCTTCCCCACGTGGAAACACTCTTTCTGTACCTACTCTGTCAAAACCTTTCATAATTTTAAAGACCTCTATTAGGTCACCACTCAACCGCCTTTTTTCAAGCAAAATGAGATCCAGCCTGTTCATCATTTCTGGTATCATCCTTGTATATCTTCTCTGCACCCTCTCCAGTGCCTCCATATCCTTTATATAATATGGCGACCAGAATTGTACGCAGTACTCCAAGTGTGATCTAACCAAGGTTCAATACAAGTTTAGCATAACTTCACTACTTTTCAATTCTATCCCTCTAGAAATAAACCCTAGTGCCTGGTTTACTTTTTTTATGATAGCAAAATACTGCAGATGCTGGAAATCCAAAATAACAACAGAGAATGCTGGAAAAACTCAGCAGGTCAGGCAACATCCGTGGAGAGAAGTTTGAGTTGACGTTTCGGGTTGAAACCCTTCTTCAAAACTGGAAAGAAAATAAAAAGAACGAAGGCAAAGCTGCGATCGAACAAAAGAAGTAAAAGAGACAATAAAAGGTATGCGAAGCCGGATGAGATGGTAATAGGCCAGTGGAGACAAAAGGCAGCTGAGATTAGGTGTGAAGTGTACTGGCAGGTTAAGGACAGCTGCCAGGTGGGAGAGAGAAACAAAAGGAAAGGAGGGGGGGGGGGGGGAGAAAAAAAGGACCCAAAACAAAGGGGTGGAAAAAATTTAAAGGAAAAAAGTAATAGGGGCCGAGGTTATGATCGGAAGGCTGTAAAGTGCCTAATCGGAAGATGAGGTGCTGTTCCTCGAGTTTACGTTGAGCTTCCGTGGAACAATACAAGAGGCCAAGGACGGTGAGGTCCGAGTGGGAATGGAGCGGTGAATTAAAATGACAGGCGACCGGAAGCTCGGGGTCACCCTTACGGACTGAACGGAGGTGTTCCGCAAAGCGGTCATCCAATCTGCGTTTGGTCTCCCCAGTGTAGAGGAGGCCGCATCGTGAGCAGCGAATACAGTATACTAGATTGCAAGAAGTACAAGTGAATCGCTGTTTCACCTGGAAGGGGTGTTTGGGGCCCTGGACAGTGGGAAGGGGGGAGGTATAGGGGCAGGTATTACATCTCCTGCGCTTGCACGGGAAGGTGCCAGGCGAAGGGGAAGGGCTGTTGGGGGTGATAGAGGAGTGGACTAGGGTGTCTCGGAGGGAACGGTCCCTATGGAATGCTGAAAGGGGAGGGGAGGGGAAGATGTGTTTGGTGGTGGGATCACTTTGGAGGTAGCGGAAATGGCGGAGGATGATCCGTTGAATGTGGAGGCTGGTGAGGTGAAAGGTGAGGACAAGGGGAACCCTATCGTGGTTCCGGGAGGGAGGGGCAGGGGTGAGGGCAGAAGTGCGGGAGATAGAACGGACACGGTCGAGGGCCGTGTCGACCACGGTAGAGGGGAATCCTCGGTTGCAGAAAAAGGAAGACGTGTCGGAAGCACGGGTGTGGAAGGTGGAATCGTCGGAGCAGATACGGCGGAGGCGGAGAAACTTTTATTGTCTCTTTTACTTCTTTTGTTCGATCTTTTTATTTTCTTTCCCGTTTTGAAGAAGGATTTCAACCCGAAATGTCAACTCAAATTTCTCTCCACGGATGTTGCCTGACCTGCTGAGTTTTTCCAGCATTCTCTGTTGTTATTTTTGCTTTTTTTATAGCCTTGTTAGCCTGTGTCGATACTATTAGTGATTTGTGTATTTGTACTCTGAGATTCCTTTGCTCCTCTACCCCACCCTCACTGTTGTGTATTGATTGCGAGTTTGACACCAGTCAATACGGTAATGTAATGTGCATTGTATTATGGGAATTACCCGGGAAAACGGCAGTCGGCCATTTTAGGCAATAAAGTGAACATCGCAGTTATAAGCCTGTCTGCCTGACTCTGATTTAATTCGACGTATCTATATGCTTGATTGAATGCATTAAAGCATAGATACAACCTTGGCGATGAGGATAACGAACAGAATCATTTTAGATAGGTAGTTGCCCAAGTTTTAGTTAGCTATGATGGAGAAGACCGGCATTCAAAATTTTGCATGCTTCGCCGAGCCAGCCATGTTGGGTCCAAGATGGACGAGGTGGTTAACGTCTTTTGAACTTTATGCCAATGGCAAAGGACTCATTATCGACGATACCTCTACAGGTGCCACAAAGCAGAGGTGAAGAGCTCTACTTCTACACCTAGCAGGACCAGATGTCCAGGATATCTTTTCGACTCTACCGGACACAGGAGTGCCAGCAGACTACACGGCGGCGGTTAGTGCTTTGAATCACTACTTCGTGCCCCAGGTCAACGCAGCATTTGCTAGACAGACTTTTTATAAGTTGTCCCAGAAGACAGGTGAGACTGTGCAACAATTTGCTACTCACTTGTGGCAGGCTGCTAAAGACTGTGCTTTTGGGGGGGATGCGGATAATCAAATAAGAGACGCTATCCTGAGTAGGTGCACGTCAGCCTATGTGTGGAGGAAATTGCTAGAGGAAGGGCAAGGTCTAACGCTCGCCCGCACGTTACAATTGGCCTCACAGTGTGAAAACGTCGAGGAGCAGATGTCAGCCATGTCATGTACAGAGAAGGCGGAGACAGATACTGTTCGTCGTGTTACACAGAAAAGAGGGTATTATGCGAAAAGCTCGACAGAGAAACCAAAGGGAAATGGCGAGAGGAACGAAAGGAAATGTTACAGATGTGGACACACAGACCACATGGGCAGAGATCCGAAATGCCCAGCACGCGGACAAATGTGTCATAAGTGCAAGGGAAAGGATCATTTCTCCAAAGTATGCCGCACAAAGGGTACAAAGAAACACAGTGTGAACAATGTAGAGGAACAAAATGACTTTGCATTTGCTGTTACTGGAAATAACGTGACAGAGAGACTTATCTCAGGAGTAAACCTGAGAATGTTAATTGATTCGGGTGCAACTAGTAATGTGATAGATGAGAATACATGGGAAGGATTAAAGTCAGAACACATTAAGTGCCAGTCACATGTCCCTAAGACAGAGAGAAAGTTATTCTCTTATGCTTCTAGCTGACCACTGTCAGTTAAAGGTGTATTCACATGTGGGATTACAATAGGTAAGAGAACTGAGCAGGCGGAGCTCATTGTGGTTAAAGGCCATGGAGAGCCGTTGCTAGGAAGGGAGACAGCCATGAAACTGGGAGTTTTAAAAATAGGCGCAGATGTCTCAGCTGTGGTAGATGTAAGACAGCTACTAGAACAGCGGTATCCAAAGGTGTTCCAGGGAGTAGGAAGGCTGAACACAAAACAGATCAGTTTGTATATCGACCCACAAGTGAAGCCTGTTGGCAGCCACTCAGGCGTATACCATTCAACTTAAGGGGGGCAGTAGAGGCCAAAATAAAACAATTGAGGGACATGGACATTATCGAACCTGTAACTGGTCCCACCCCATGGGTAAATCCTGTGGTTATTGTACTAAAAGCAGGTAAGGATGTAAGGTTATGCCTAGACATGAGATGAGCAAACCAGGCAATAGTGAGGGAACGATATCCAATCCCCACCGTTGATGAGATACTCCAAGGTATGAACGGCTCGATAGTGTTTAGTAAGCTAGACCTGAAATGGGGTTATCACCAGCTAGAACTGACCCCTGAGTCACAAGAAATCACAACGTTTGCAGTACACAATGGAGTATACAGGTACAAGAGGCTGATATTCAGTGTATCTTCAGCTAGTGAGCAATATCAGCACGAGATAGCTAATGCCTTATCTGGAATAGAGGGTGTTGAAAACATCTCAGACGACACTATCGTGCATGCACATGACCAGGAAATGCACGACTGACGCCTGCACGATGTCGTGACCAAACTAATGGAAAGTGGACTGACACTAAACTCAGAGGAGTGCCAATTCAACATGGACCGATTGATTTTCATGGGAATCCTGTTGTCTGAAAAGGGCATTGGACCAACAGCAGAGAGAGTGCGAGCGGTGGCAGAAGCTCGGGAACCAGAGAAGGCTACAGAGGTGAGGAGTTTCTTGGGACTTGTTGGGTACAGTAGCAGATTCATCCCGCAGTTTGCAACGCTATCAGAGCCACTGCGACGCCTGACGAGAAAAGACACACCATTTAAATTTGGATCACAACAGAGACAGTCATTCAGTGCACTTAAGGAAGAGTTGGCCAGAGCCGGCACTTTAGCATATTTTGATAAGGACGCACCAACCAAGGTGATAGTAGATGCCAGTCCTGTAGGTTTAGGCGCAGTACTAGTTCAGGACCAACAGGGACAAGAGGTGCCAATATGCTATGTAAGTCGTAGTTTAACAGATTGTGAGAGGAAATACTCTCAAACAGAGAGAGAGGCCTTAGCTCTTGTATGGGCTTGTGAGAGGCTGCATCCATATGTGTATGGCCGAAAATTTAACTTGGTAACTGACCATAAGCCATTACAAGTGATGTACGGCCCACACTCTAAACCCTGTGCCCGTATAGAGAGATGGGTACTTAGATTACAGCCGTACGATTTTAAGGTGATACACATTCCAGGCAAGCAAAACATTGCAGACCCACTGTCACGATTGCTGGGGGAGACAGCAAAACAGGAGAGACATTCTCATGGCTCAGATGAATACGTGAGATTTGTAGCTGTGAGTGCGACACCAAGAGCACTCACTACTAGAGAGGTGGAGGAAGCCTCTGCTACCGACCCAGAGCTGATTGAGGTACGGAAGGCAATCACAAACAGACATTTTGAGAACTGTAAAGCTTATGCAGCAATTGCAAACGAGCTGTGCGTAGTGGAGTACCTAGTTCTTCGGGGAACACGCATCGTGCTACCCACAGTGTTACACGCACGAGCCCTGGTGTTAGCACATGAAGGACACTTGGGAATAGTTGGAATAAAGCAACATCTCAGAACCAAGGTTTGGTGGCCTGGCATGGACAAGGCAGCTGAAAAACACTGTAAAGCGTGCCACGGCTGTCAGATAGTAGCCAGACCCAACCCACCTGAACCGTTGAGACCAACACCATTACCGGAGGGCCCCTGGCAGGATGTAGCTATAGACTTACTGGGACCCTTGCTATCCAACCACTCCATTCTTGTGGTAGTTGATTATTATAGTCGTTACTATGAATACGACATCATGACCTCCACAACAACAGAGAAGGTTATTGATAGTTTAGAGTCAATCTTCAGCCGTCATGGTTTGCCAATCACCTGCAAATCTGATAATGGTCCCCAATTCAGATCTGAATTATTCAAAGAATACTGTGAAAACAACGGGATCAAACACCTGAAAATGACAGCAAAATGGGCTCAGGCTAACGGAGAAGTCGAGTGCCAGAATGCATCGCTGATGAAGAGAATCAGAATTGCTCAGTCAGAAGGACTAGATTGGAAACGTGAACTTTGAAAATATGTGACTGTGTACAGGAGCATTGACCATGCCATGACAGGAAAGAGCCCGGCAGAGCTGCTCTTTAAACGGAAAATGAGAGGAAAGCTGCCAGACATCACAGAGTCGCGCGTAGACATGGAAGTACGTGACCGGGATGCAGAACAAAAAGGCAAGTCCAAACTGTACGCAGATGAACAGCGGAGAACACAATACTCAGAGGTGGAAGTTGGCGACACGGTGTTGGTACGGCAGGACAAAGTGGACAAGTTCACCACCCCTTTTAATGCTACACTGATGTGCCTCAATTATTCCGAGACTCGAAGTTAGCAGAACAAAAGTAAGGCTTTTATTAACTCAGAACATAACACGTAAAATAGAGAGATGTCTTCCTTCAGGAGGCTGATGCCCGACTGAACTTAGATTACAAAGGAGCCAGGTATGGGCGGAGCCCTGCACACAACCAGTTCCAGCACATTCCAATACATAATACATGAGGACTGGGGGAAGGGAAAAGACACAGAAAGCAGGCAGTTACAAGACACAGAAAACAGGCAGTGATGAATGGAATATATTTCATCACATTCACCCCTTCTATAGATTTAGTCTGTTCGGGGGTTTGATAGTCCTCTGCGACCGACGTGGCTGTTGTGGTGCCGCGGGTGTCGGCTGGGTGTCCCCGGTAGCCTCCTGGGTCTCTGCCGGGGGTGCCGCCGGGGTTGTTGAAGGGGTAGTTGGTGGGGGTGCCGTTGGTCGATGTTCTTCCGGGGGTGATGAAAGAATAGTGGGTGGGTAAGGGTTGCTGTGATCGTCGTCGCTGCTATTGCCGTGGTTGTTGTCGATGCCGGCTGGGGCGACGTCTTTTATGGACACGGTGTCCTCCCTTCCGTCGGCGTGCCGGACATATGCGTATTGGGGGTTGGCGTGGAGTAGGTGTACTGGCTCCACGAGAGGGTCCGTCTTGTGGCCCCTCACATGCCTTCGCACGAGTACCGGACCTGGGGTGGAGAGCCATGACGGCATGGATACGCCTGAGGTGGATTTCCGAGGAAAGACAAACATTCGTTCATGAGGCGTGGCATTAGTGACCGTACACAATAGTGACCGTATCGAATGGAGCACATCCGAGAGGACTTCCTGCCAGCGGGAGATAGGGAGGCCCTTGGTCCTTAGAGCTAGAGTGACTGCTTTCCACACTGTCCCGTTCTCTCGCTCCACCTGGCCGTTACCCCGGGGGTTGTAGCTGGTGGTATGGCTCGTGGCGATCCCCTTGGACAGCATGTACTGGCGTAGCTCTTCACTCATGAAGGACGCCCCCCTATCCGTGTGGATATAGCTCGGCATACCGAACAGGCAGAACAGGCTGTTGAGGCATTTAATGACTGTGGCGCTGGTCATGTCTGGGCAGGGGAAGGCGAATGGGAAACGGGAGTATTCGTCCACAATGTTCAGGAAGTAAACATTGCGGTCGACGGACGGGAGGGGGCCCTTGAAATCTAAGCTGAGCCGCTCGAAGGGCCGTGTAGCTTTGATTAAGTGGGCTCTATCTGGGCGGTAGAACCGAGGCTTGCACTCAGCGCAAGTGCGGCAGTTCCTGGTCAGAGACCGAACTTCCTCAATCGAGTAGGGTAAGTTACGGGACTTTATGAAGTGGAACAGCCGCGTGACCCCTGGGTGGCAGAGGTCGTTGTGGAGGGTCTGTAGCCGATCCTCGGTGGCGCTGGCACACATCCCTCGTGAGAGGGCGTCAGGGGATTCGTTAAGGGCCCCTGGCCGGTAAATGATGTCGTACTCGAAAGTGGAGAGCTCGATCCGCCACCTAAGAATCTTATCATTTTTAATCTTCCCCCTCTGTTTATTGTTGAACATAAACGCTACCGACCGCTGGTCGGTAAGTAGGGTGAAGCGTTTGCCGGCTAGGTAGTGGCGCCAGTGGCGCACTGCCTCCACGATGGCTTGGGCCTCCTTTTCCACGGAGGAGTGTCTGATCTCGGGGCCTTGGAGGGTCCTCGAGAAGAAAGCTACGGGCCGCCCCGCCTGGTTGAGGGTGGCCGCCAAGGCGAAGTCGGACGCATCACTTTCCACTTGAAATGGAGTGTTCTCGTCCACTGCCTGTAGCGTGGCCCGCTCAATATCCTGCATAATGCTTTTGAAGGCGGCGTGGGCCTCAGCAGAGAGCGGAAAAGAGGATGCTTTCAAGAGGGGGCGGGCTTTGTCGGAGTAGTTGGGGACCCATTGGGAATAGTAAGAAAATAACCCCAGGCACCTTTTCAGGGCTTTGGGAGTGTTGGGCAGGGGCAGCTCCCGTAGGGGGCGCAATCGGTCGGGGTCTGGTCCGATTTCCCCATTCTCCACCACGCTGCCCAGTATGCAGAGGCGCGTGGTGTTGAAAACGCACTTGTCCTCGTTATAGGTGAGGTTGAGTTTTTGTGCGGTTTTCAGGAACCTCTCGAGGTTCGAGTCGTGATCCTGCTGGTTGTGACCGCAGATGGTGACGTTGTCGAGGTAGGGGAAGGTTGCCTGCAAGTGGTGGTCATCGACCATGCGATCCATCTCCCTCTGAAAGACCGAGACCCCGTTCGTCACCCCAAAGGGGACTCTGAGGAATTGGTAGAGGCGTCCGTTCGCCTCGAAGGCGGTGTACGGGCGGTCCTCTGGTCTGATAGGGAGCTGGTGGTACGCTGACTTGAGGTCGATGGTGGAGAACACCCGGTATTGGGCGATTTGGTTCACCATTTCTGATATGCGGGGTAGCGGGTAGGCGTCTAGTAGGGTGTACCTGTTGATCGTTTGACTATAGTCGATCACCATCCGTTTCTTCTCGCTACCCCTTACCACTACCACTTGGGCGCGCCATGGGCTGTTGCTGTGTTCAATAATGCGCTCTTTCAGGAGCCTGTCTACCTCGGTCGCGATAAACCGCCTGTCCTCCCAGCTGTACCTCCTGCTTTTGGTCGCTATTGGCCGGCAGTTAGGGGTAAGGTTTGCGAATAGCGAAGGTGGCTTTACCTTCAGGGTAGCCAGACCGCACACTGTGAGGGGCGGCTGGGACCCACCGTACTTGAGCGTGATGCTTTGGTGGTTGCACTGGAAATCCAAACCCAAGATCACGCTCGCACATAGATTCTTCATGATTAATACTTTAAAATTATCATACACAGTTCCGTTAACGCACAATTGTACCGTGCAGTAACCCAGAATGGTCGATGTCTGGGTTTTATCGGCCATAGAGATGGTACCCTGAGCAGGGACCACCTTTAGGGAGAGTGGTTGTGCCAGTTCAGGGTGGATAAAACTCTCCGTGCTTCCACTGTCAATTAAGCATTTAACCCGGCACCCGTTTACCTCGATGTCCACCATTGATTTGGATAGCGGATGCGGCCTGGTCTGGTCCACTGTGACCGATGCCACTGTAGGGCCCTGATCGAGACAAGATGGCGTCCACGCTGTCTGCTCATAAGATGGTGGACCCCACGAGGTCGGGCAAGATGGCGTCCAAGATGGCCGCTCCCACGGCGCACACGCGGCGGTGGCGGGTTTTCCGGCGGTTGGTTTTCCGGCGGGGTTCCCTCTGCACACCTTCCCGAAGTGCCCCTTCTTACCGCACTTAAAGCAGGTGGTGCCTTTCGCCGGGCACAGGTTTCTGGTGTGCTTTGGCTGCCCGCAGAAGTAGCAGTTGGGTCCTTGACGCGTCGCGGCTGTCGTAGGGCTTCTGGGGGGAGAGCTGGGCCCCGCCGGTGTCGGGCTGCCGGGCGGGGAAGATGCCTTCCAAGATGGCGGCGCCCTCGGCGCACACGTGGCGGCGTGGGCGGCGCGGGCTGAAGAGTAGGCGTCCGAGTTTCTCTGGGCCATCTCCAGGGACCGCGCGGTGTCCGCAGCCTGTTTCAGGTCCAACTCCGTTTTTTCCAGCAGTCTTTGCCGGATGTGAGTGGAGCTGAGGCCTGTGATAAAAGGCATCGCGAACAAGCTCGTCGGTGTACACTGCGGCTTTTACATCTCGGCACTTACAGTCCTTGCCAAGCTTTTTCAGGATGCTTAGGAACTCCCCCACCGATTCCCCAGGTAGCTGTGCGCGAGTAGCGAGTAGATGCCTAGCATACACCTCATTCGTAGGCTGCTGGTAATGCGCCTTTAAGGTGTTGCAGGCGGCCAGGTACGTATCGGCGTCTTGGATGAGGGGGTAAACCCGGTGGCTTACCCAATTCCGTAGCATTCCGAGTCTCATCTTCGCAGTGTCCGTAGCGTCTTTGACGGCTGCGGAATTGTCCAGGAAGAATTCCATGCAGTCAAACCAGTGTCCGAAGCGTGCTGATGCGTCCGGAGCATGTTGATCCAAATCCAAACGTTCGGGTTTCAGGAGTTGATCCATAGTGTTGAAAATTGAGTTAATAAAATTGATGTGCCTCAATTATTCCGAGACTCGAAGTTAGCAGAACAAAAGTAAGGCTTTTATTAACTCAGAACATAACACGTAAAATAGAGAGATGTCTTCCTTCAGGAGGCTGATGCCCGACTGAACTTAGATTACAAAGGAGCCAGGTATGGGCGGAGTCCTGCACACAACCAGTTCCAGCACATTCCAATACATAATACATGAGGACTGGGGGAAGGGAAAAGACACAGAAAGCAGGCAGTTACAAGACACAGAAAACAGGCAGTGATGAATGGAATATATTTCATCACATACACCCCACAAAGTTTTGAGTAAAACAGGGAGTCAAGTAGTAGTAGAATCTCCAGACGGAGCACGCTACTCGAGAAACACTACGTTTGTGAAGAAATACAGAGCCAATGGACCAAAGGAGACACTCCATGAGCAGGAGGAAACACAAGGGACTGAGGACAGTATAGTAGACCCTGACACACATACCACTGTGACACAGGCAATACCCACTGACACCAACATGTTAGACATACCCAATACAGCCAGACCTCAAAGGGTTAAAAGAAAACCCTTTTGTCTGCCTGACTCTGATTTAATTCGACGTATCTACATGCTTGATTGAACGCATTAAAGCATAGATACAACACTCACGATCATGTATTGCCTGTTGAAAACTGATTTGATGCTTTGATTTCTCCAATAACTGCTTTGAACATCCTAACTAGTGCTGCCACTTCTGTCATACTAGCCTGATTTTTAGCGGTTAGTCTTTAGAAGTCTTCCTAGGTCCTGTGGGTACACTACATAGTGTAAACCCTGGCCTCCACTTCCAGGAATACATGTTGCACTGCTCTCCTCTGGGAAAGATGCACTGCAATGTTAATCTAGGCAACCCTCTCCACATTCATTTCACGCAGCAGCATATCCACTTTGCCGGCCATTAAATTGTGGGATTCGGATCCTGCCCAGAAATGCAATTTCCTGCCTCAATATTTTTGTTGCAATCGGGTGAGGTTTTTTTTTTGCCCACCTGATAATTTGTTTCATTAGCCAAAAACAGTTTGTGCTCCATGTTTTGGGCACATTCCTTTTAAATAGTTCCTGCAGCATGGTACACAATCCGACAGACTCGCTGTGCCAGCTCTCAGCAGTACATGTGTTTGCACTGACTGTGACAATTGCAGGGTCCCAGAATGTAGTGTAGAATTGATCATTGAAAATTTACTCCATCATGTGTTGATCTGATGCCCCTGTGTTTTAAAAAAAAATCGTTTATTTGCCATCAGCAATGGCCCATGACATCTGCTAACGTTTTCTCTTTATTCTTTTACGTATGAGTTTGGCTCCAGTCGATAGCAGCTTCACCTCCGAGTAGGATTGCCAACCCCTCCTGGATTGTCCAGGATTCTCCCAGAATCGGGGATAGATCTCCCTGGATAACTGGGGAGAAAATAGGAAGTAGAATTAATGGGCAGCACCACCGCACCAATCAGAGGAGGCAGAGCCATGACGAGCGTGCATGGGGTGCGTTTCTGCCAGCAGGTTAGGTTGCACTGGTGCCCGTGTGAGCGTGAGCACTCGGCAGTAACAGCAGCACCCATTTTAGATAAGTACTTGGTTTAACTTTCCATCTTAAGGTAAGCACTGGTAACTTTTTTTATTCCAATCGGTTCCTTTTTCTATTTGCCGCCCCCCTCACTTTTACTGCATCTTTGCCTAAGTCTGCCTGTGAGGGAACTATCTGATCATTTTGGGGCTGACGTGGTTGGAAAGCACTGCTGGACGCCCCCACCCCTCCGAATTGAGTAAATTTATTATCCTCGTCGTCTTTCATTGAAGTTGAGGGTGAAATGGCGTTTAAATTCCCAGCCTTCAGCTCGTAGTGCCCGTGTGTGTGTGTGTGGCAGGGACACCAGTGCTGCCAAGCTTGCTGAGTGTTTCCAGCATTTTCTGCTTTTGTTTGAGATTATAATGATTTAACCACCTTTTGATTTCTCAAGGATGGTGGAGGTTCAGAGAGCACAACTCTCAGGGGTGGTAAGGTACCATTCATAAGCTCATTCACTACAGGGGAACCAACCTTTATAAGGTATTGTAGGAGTCTCTGCACTCCTAGCAAAGAATCTATAAACTCACTGGAAGTTAACAAACTGAGTTTAATGTATTAAAACTTTACAAAACAAGAAAATGCAGGAGAAGCTCTAAACAGGTCTTTTCTCTATCACTCCACATGAGGACTGGCTGGCCACGCCCTCTACCTCTGACGTCATGACGTCATCACGTTTCCCGCCGTTGGGGACGTCACATGACCCACGTGATGACGTCATCGCGTCAGATCGCGATTTTGTCGATCTAGCTCTGTTTAACCAGAGCCAACATTGAAAGGTAATAAACATGATTAAAGGCAATTATACAAGTCACTGTGAGAGTCTCTTAGTGGCTTTGCCACAGTATACGTAATAACAATTCCAAACTAAGGGCAAGGGGGGTCACGTGATTAAGCGTCACGTGATCAAACCTCCATGAATAAGCCAACCAGAATGGCAGCCCCACCTCTGAGTTCGAAGGTTGTGGGTTCAAGTCCCATTAGAGGACTTGAGTACATAACCTAGGTTGAAACTCCAGTGCAGAACTCAGGGCGTTCTGAATATGTCGGTGGCGTTGTCTTTCAGATAAGGCATTAAATTGAGGCCCAGTCAACTGTTTAGGTGGATGTAAAAGATCCCATGGCGCTATTTGAAGAAGGACAGGGAGTTCTCCAAACGTCCTGGCCAACATTCATCTCTCAACCAACACCGTCAAAACCGAGTAACTGGTCATTTATCTGATTTGCTGTTTGTGGGACCTTGCTGTGTGCAAACTGGTTGCCATACTTGTCGATATAACAGTGAATACACTTAAAAAAATAATTCCTTAGCTGCAAAGCACCTTGCGACATTGAGAGAACATAAAAGGTGTTATAAAATAAAGTTCCTTTTTTAATGTGGTGTAGGAATGGAGGTTCCTAACTTAATAACGGAGTTCAACTCAGTGAATCAAAATAACAAAGTTTAATGAACAACGAAGTTAACTGGTAAAACTACAAGAGAAGCTGTATACAGGTCTGCTCAGGTTGCAAGGCACTCGACGACTGCTGGAAGGTTCTGGAAGCTGACGTCATCGCGTTCTTCGCGCCACTGGCGGTCACGTGATCAGCGTCATGACGTCATCACGCAGAGTGCAGGAAAGTACATACAGTATAGTTAACAGACAGTTTAGAGGTGCAGTCCACAGCTGCACTATAATGTGGTTAAAGGGATTATTATTCATTGCTCTGAGTCTCTTAGTGGCTCCGCCACAGTGGATTGTATACTGGGCAATTGGCCACTTTAGTGCAGTGAATTCTGATGGAAAAATGCTGTGTTTTTTTTAGTTTCTATTTATCACGATACAGGATTGACTCAATGATTAATCATGTACATAGAACAGACTTTGATCATTTCAAGATGAAAAGCCTGGGGCTTTTATGAAGTATTACTACATGTTGATAGATTGTACTTTATATTAATGAGTACATTCACATGCTATAATTGTAATTAATTTCGGTGCTCCATTTTTGAACATGTGTCCTTGTAAACACAGGAGCATGTTTCCATTTGATAATGATTATCGTGCATAGAAAGGATTGTATTTGTGATTTACTGCCAAGTAACACTTGAAGCTCCCTGTCCTTGCCTGTGATTAAGGAAGCGGAACCAGCATTGATTTATTCTCTTTCAAATGCACAAAAAAAAGAACAGAACAGCACATCATCCATTAAGAACCACTAAACTGCAAAGCAATTTTCCTGCCGTCGAAGTGGATTATGCCAGTTTTGGCCTCGTTATGCCGGCTGCTGTAAATCTCTGTCAGTGGCTCTGGCGACTCATTACAGTGTCACCAGAAATTACTGCTTCTCCTCCATTGTCTCTGACCCCAAGCCATCCATTATCACAGTGCGAAGGGGAATCTGTATGAACAATATGTGAGATGTGTGCAGTCTAGGATTAATCTTGATACTGCCACTTCCTCAGGACATAATCCAACAACCCATCCTTGTACTTCGGCATTTAAATTCAAAAAGGTTTGCAGACTGGCGGAATTCAACGTTTATCTGCTATGCTGATCTTGTTGAGGTTTAACATTGATGTCTTTGGCCAGCATCCAAAAACGTGACCAACTTCAGATTATCAAACTGAGCTATTTGTTTTGTAAGTGAGATACTGGGGGAAATTTTCACCTTAAAAAACAGGCGGGTTTGGGTCGGGTGGGAGGTTAAAGTGTTAAAAATCTGAATCCCGCCTCCAACCCACCCAGTTCCGGTTTTAACAGAGGAGGGTGGGGGAAGCGGATTGGCACTTTAAATATGATAGAGGCTGGAATCCTCAGATTTAGCCTGCTTTGCAGTTCCTGGGCCTCAGGAATCTCGGCAGCTACATGGAGGTGAGGATAGCCTCAGCTAGCACTCCTTGTGGGCCGGGAGGAGCAGGAGTGCTTCCCCCCCACCCCACCCCCATCCACCAGCTCCAGCTCCAGCTCTCCCTCCCACCCCCCCATCCACCAGCTCTCCCCCCCCCCCCCATCCACCAGCTCTCTGCCCCCCATCCACCAGCTCTCTCCCCCCCCATCCACCAGCTCTCTCCCCCCCCATCCACCAGCTCTCTCTCCCCCAATCCACCAGCTCTCCCCTCCCCCCGATCCACCAGCTCTCCCCCCCCACATCCACCAGCCCACCCCCCCATCCACCAGCCCTCGCCCCCCCCATCCACCAGCTCTCCCCTCCCCCCCGCTCATCCACCAGCTCTCCCCCCCCCCATCCACCAGCTCTCTCCCCCCCACTCCCCATCCACCAGCTCTCCCCCGCCCCTGTCCACCAGCTCTTCCCCCCCGCCATCCACCAGCTCCCCCCCCCCCATCCACCAGGCCCCCCCATCCACCAGCTCTCCCCCCCGCCCCATCCACCAGCTCTCCCCGCCCCCCCATCCACCAGCTCTCCCATCATCAGCCCCATCACCCCTATACAGATCCCCCCTCCCCGGAACCGGGGATTGGATCCTCACACTGGGTCAGGGATCGTGCCTCCCCACCAGGGTCGGGGCTCAGCCCTGCCTGGAGCTGCGATCTCTTCTCCAGGGTTAATCAGGCTGATTTCCGGGCGGGAAACCTGTCAGTGATGTCACACACATGCTGTGGTAACTCCACAGTGTGTGGGGAAACCCAGACTTCCAAGTTTCCTGCGTGCTACCAGCCCCCCCCCCCCACCCCTCCCCTGCTCCCAGCAGATCCAAAGTTAAAATTCCCCCCCACTGTGTTTTAGTCATTTATTCTCCTCATGATAACTTCTTAGTATTCAGGTCAGTAATTTTTTTTTGCATGTTGGGCAATAAATCAATATGCTAAGAGTCTGAATGACAGAATGATGAGAGTCATAATCTAGGGTTTAAGTTGCTGAGGAAGACAGTTCAGCAACCTGAACAATAAGTTTGATCATTGCTCAGTCAGGCCATTGAGACACAGCAGACACCTCCTATAAGTTATAGGAACTATTGGATTCAGGATTATGATATTCATCTGACTAGGATCCACTTGATGGATGCACCGTTAGGAGCATCTGATTTAATGAGATTATTTGCAGAATAATTTATCTTTGTGAGTCTGAAGTTAATTCCCATTTCTGCCTCTGTTCTTGGGATGGTTCCACAAATGTATTGGACATGTTCCATGATCTTGCAGAATCCTTACTCCTGCTCCATTCTGCCAAGTTACTGGAACAATCTAGATTTATTTATGCCAATATATAAATTGAAGTAACAACCCTGTGCAGAGCACTGTGTGTAAGTTAAGCAGAGTGGTGTATTTAACTGGAGGTCTATTGGTGGAGTTTGTAGCTGTTTTAAACATAAAATCCTCCAAAGCATCTTTACTATATGTTAGAACTGGTGTTCTGGCACCAAAGTTTAATCTTGGCCAAAAAGTAAACATGAATAAAGAGTAGTAAATTGTCTTTGGAAGATTCGTTCACGTTGATATTGTGAGCATTCTAAACCCCTCAAAAATTGTGGAAAAATACTTGCAAAAAGCAACAACAAAGACCTTCAATGAGGAAATTGTGCAACATTTTGCATTTGCGAAGTTGCGTTGGGAAATCAGTATTTCACTCCAGCTCAGAACTGTTCCCGTTTGTTCAGTGCTTTCAGAGGCAGTGCCTACTGTCCCTTGTTGCAGTGCTAAGTGATGTTGACATGAGTGCCAACTAGTAGCATAAATGCCCCATGTCACTGGTGAAGGATATCTGCTTGCCATGCCCACTGATCTGTGAGTGTATAAAACAGTGGGAATCTTGATGTTTCTGAATCCCTCTATCATGGTCCCCTCTAACTATTTATTGATTTGATGCCAGCATCTTTTGAGTTTGGACTCCAAAGCCTCTAATGGAGGAGCGGGAGTGCTCGTGAGAGATGTCCTTACTGTGCTTGTGGTTAGTCTAAGTGCGGTCTCCACTGCAGGCAATATTGGCATTGCAGACAATGGTAGACTGTAGTCTCGACAATTGGTACTCTATGACAACACTCCTGTAGGTGGCAGCAACACATTACCCAGAACATCATCCAGTATTTTGTGAAGAGGCAAGTGACTGCTCCAGCTTCAGCTTAAAGCATGACCACTAAGGCCTACATCCCAACACACCATTGTAGGCTTCTGTCCTGTGCCATCTGATCCAACACTAGCACTCAGTGCCTCACTCTGTGCTTCCTTGCCAACACCACTATCTACTTCTCATTTAGCGAGTATGCGTGCTGGTGCCTGCTTACAGTGTGATTAGTGATTGTTGGTGCTCGGGTATGTGGTGCTCTTTGGGTGCAGTTGATGGTTAACTGGGTTCTCCTGGCTCTGTGAGGGAAGTCAATGCTGCATTAGGAGCACATTCGCTCACATCCATTTGAGTGCTGTATTATAGTAACATACAGTTATGCACTTGTGCATGATCAGTGAGTATGCACACATTGATGTGAAATATTGTGCAACAAAAACAGCCCTAATTCTGCCCCTCCTCCAGTTTAGCAGTCCTAATTCTAAATTCTCCATCCTGAACAAATAAACCATTGCTTCCTCATATAGAGAGAGTTTCTTGAAGTCTTGGGTTCACCACACTGTGCTCTAAACATACGAGCAGTGGGGATTGAGGCACAATCATTTCATTCCTGAGCTGCATTCACTGCCCCATCATGGCATCTCTAATGCAGTTGGCATAACCTTCCTATTTTCACCCCTCATAATCTACTTGCTACATCTTTGCTAAGATTTTTATGCATCAGTACAGCATTTCTTGCAGATATCTTTAATGACTACAACTTCCTGTTATGTCCATATATGGACAGTGCTTCTCCTTTACAGTAATATTCATGACTTACCTTCCTGTACCCTTCCTTGTTACCCACCTCCTCTGGGCCTCCAGTCATGGCTTGAGTTGCAGGGAAAATGTTGACCGTGTCTGTCCCATGTTGTCACACTTTGTGCCAAAAATATTCTTGCATCACTCCATTACTGTGCTTGCCAACAGGGCCTTGTCAGTGGCACAGTCATCTTCCAGTGTACGCTGGGGCTCTATTTTTGGTGCCTGTGGGTTCTCATAGCTTTGAAGAAAACCAATGTTGCATTGTGCGTACATAAGCTTAAATCTTTTGGGTTACTTGTCATTGCATGTACAGTTATGCAATTGGTGTTTATGGATAAATATATAAAATACGTAAATCATAGAATAGTTGATTAATAAAGTACACACCCTTAATTTTGTCATATCTTCCAATTTTGACAGTCCTAACACACTCCCAATTCTCCCTCCTAAACAAATAAACCATTGCTTCCTCATCCTTAAGGCCTTGGGTCTGCCACACTGTACCCTACACATAAGTGCAGTGGGGATTGAGACACAAATCATTTGACACATGGCTATGATATACATCTCAGTAACTACATTATCAGAATCTTGAACTATGGATCATTGAGTACACAACCTCTGACTTACCCCTGACCCGCTCATTTATTAGAATTGAAAGGTACTACTACAAACGTTCCATAGAGTATGTCCACCAATCCTGAACTTCCAGTGAGGGGCCAAACTCAAATGCATTGTTGCACCATCTTTGACCCACATTTCTCTTGAGCAAGACTCCTCACTGGGGGCACAGGATGAATGAATTTACCCTCTACTTTTTGGCCACTGATACTGAAGGGATAATTATTAGTCCTACCCCGGGTCCGGCATATTCCTCAGACGTTCACTTTCAACTAAAGTTTGAGGTAGCCGAATCCTAAAGACGCTTAATTGGGTCTAAAGGTCCGGACTATCTCTCCCTAAAGGAAAGGAACAACCTGAAAATGTTACCGTCCTCCAGATAGCACTTTTAATAAGTTTAGCTAGACTGTAACGTTCTGGATATTATGAGGGTCCGGAAAACTCCCCCAGAATTCTGCAACTCCTCACCAAAGAGTGTACAGAGATTGAGTTTGCAAATTTGATACAGAAGTATTATGTGAGACAATTCTAAAAATATATAGATTTATTAAAGAACCGACATAAAATTTATAGTTCGTGAGTCAATCGCAACATTAACAGTTCCAAAAAAAGAAAGCTTTACAATTCTATTATCAGAGAACCTACTCTCAAATCTTAACTTTGCTACAGTTTTACAGTTCTTAGTTTTCTACAGGATATCCACCAAAATCAAATACAGTACCTTTGATCCCCGAGGTACAAAGAGTTGGAGACTTACAGAGCTAGCCCTGAAGCCGAGAATCGCTTTGCCCCTTTAAGCGAGTCTATTATCCCATTTGAGAGTTCAATATTTATACCCTTTTCCAGTGGTATTTCCTTTAAGGTTTTCTGCTGATGTAAGCTAATTATCTCTAGTCATTTTTCTGCTGACCCCTGCAGTTCTTACAGTCATCTCAGCTGGTAGCACTACAGAACCATGTCTCTCCTCTAGGTGTGCTAAATTTATCATAAAAAATGGTGTAACAGCAGGTGCGTTTTACTTGGTATCATTTTTATGAAGGCAGATGTTTGTTACTTTTATGTGCTCCTTTACGAGGTGTAAATTAGAACACCTTATACAGGGTGTACTATTGGCCCAGATTTTCTGATCGCAGGCCTCCCGCAGGGGGAGGGCTGCGATCTGGAAAAATCTGCGCCCTTACCTGAGGGCTCCCGGGAGGTGCAGAGTTCCACTGCTGGGCCTCTACAAACTGCCGGTGCACAGGGCCCACGTATCCTAGAGGCGCAGGTAGTTCACAGCTTCCCTAGGATCATGTGGGCCATGGGGAGCCAATCAAAGAAGGGAGACCTGTCAAATATATGAATGGAGATCACCCCCAAAAACATAATAAAACATCACATATTTAAAATGACTTGAAATTACATATTAACTATTTTAAACAAAAATTTAAATTTTTGAAAAAAATAATTCAAGTTTTTAACGGGGCTAAAAATAAACTTACCTTTCTTTAAAGTATTTTTTAAATGATAAATCAGTGGGAATTTTTTTTAAACTATTTTCAACTCTTATCCTGGTAAAAGCAGGCCTTATGCCTGCTTTTACCAGGCGCAAGAATTGTAAGTGTTTTCCGCGGGCGGAGGGTCTCCAAAAAGCGGAACTCTCCCCCCGCAGAGGCCCTTCTCCCGGGCAGCCAGAGGATCTGTCAAGAGCTTTCTTGACGGATCGGAAATGCCGGTTTTCAGCGCATGCGCAGTGCATGCCTAAAACCGGCATTTCCGATGTCCCTACATACACACACGTAGGGATCAGAATTTCTGCCCCAATGTCTTGTTCCCAAAGGTTCAGACTTCAGGAGCCTTTAACCTTCTGTTTCAATAAGGTTATTGATTCAGTGTCAACAACGTATCTTATCTCAATAGCCAGAATGCTATCACAGCTTTTTCATAGTTAGGTTTCTAGATTTCCAGACCCAGTTTGTCATGTTTTAATAAGGCCAGGATTCTTTCATAGAATGGTGTATTTTTCCGAATAGGTTATATGGCTTATTCCTTCACAGTACCTCCATTTACAACAAACAGCAAAGTCCACAAGAACTTGTAGCTTAAAGCAGCCTTATTTCCATTTTTTTTAAAAGACTAGGGAAATTTCAAAATAATTAACATAAGAACCTCTCTACATTCACCTCTCATAGATTGAGTTTGTCTTAATAACTTTCAGTTGGGTATGACTATGACAGATTGTACGAAAGAAGCAATTATTGATATCTGGACCTACTTTTTTTCATTCATTTAGTAATTGTGAAGAGATCCATTTTTTCCCCTTGAAACTTGAGGGTTAATTTTTTGGGGTAAGGCTTGTGGTGTAGATCATTGCTCTAAAGTGTGGATTGGGAAATCGAGTGTGGCAATCAGTGCACCTAATATGTCCCGCTCCTGATTGTGTAGTTATTAAAATTAATGACCAGGATATTAAAATTAATGACCAGAATTTGGGAGTGTCGCAATTCAGGCGCACTCATCTCTACCCTGATCCTCCCATCGACTGTGCCAGGAGCGATACCTCACAAAATACCACTACATACTTTGATTTAACAGGTTTGTTTCTTCTTCTTCTTAGGCAGTCCCTCAGAACCAAGGATGACTTGCTTCCACATTAAAAATGAGTTCTCAGGTGACCGATGAGTCCAGTGCGGGACCTACAGTCTCTGTCACAGGTGGGGCAGACGGTGGTTGAAGGGGCGGGTGGGTGGGGTGCTTGGGTTGACGTGCGCTCCTTGCGCTTGGCTTCCGCTTGCTCCCGGCGAAGAGACTCGAGGTGTTCGGCGCCTTCCCAGATGCTTCTCCTCCACTTTGTGCGGTCTTGGGCCAGGGATTCCCAGGTGTCGGTGGGGATGTTACACTTTTTCAAGGAGGCTTTGAGGGTGTCCTTGAAGTGTTTCCTCTGCCCACCTGGGGCTCTCTTGCCGTGTCGGAGTTCCGAGTAGAGCGCTTAACAGGTATGAAGGCAGCAAAATACACCATTGCATTGCATTGCAGTCAAATACATCGCTATAACTATTCAGATCCCTGCAAAACCTTGTATGCAATTTCATACCATTCATTACAATCACATTGTAATACATATCTGTGTATACAGATTCTGTATATAAGTTGGGGAATAATATACATCTAAAAATATGCTCATTGGAGATGTCTGTTTATCTCCAGTGGTTTTAATTGACAAAAATCCCAGGTGCGATACCACTTTAAGTATAGCAGTAGCAAAGTGCCGGATTCTCAACTAAACTTCCCAATATTGGAATCCATATTTAAAATATGCTCTATTTTATAAAGTTTTTTAAAAGTCTAATTAGTAATTGGTTTATGTTTGTCTTAATAAGCTCACGAATTTTGATCTAAAAGAAATAGCTGATCGTGAAAAGGAAGCAAACTTTTTTCAGGGAATGAATCCAGATTGAAAGATAACTCCAATCCGATAATCTATCCCAGTGTACAGGAATCTGTCTTTTACTCTTGGCCTGAATTTTCCAGTTGTTTGAATCCAGCTGACATGTATATAACTGGGCATTAACTAGCAAATTTTGTGCTGATCTTTTTCATCCTCCTTGCATGCATGTTAAATGAGATTACATCTGATTCAATGCTTTCTTTTTCCAGGTCCTAAGTATTTGTACAGAGGGGTGGTTTTCCTTTAACTATTTAATTCAACCATACTGTACACTTGCTTGTGTGAAAAACACCTTTTCAAGGATTTTATTTTTAATGCTTACTCTCTTTTATTCCCTCTATCCAGAGTGCCGCTGCAATCTCTGCCACGGTTAGTGATGACAACAAAATCATAGTCTCACTCCAGCCATCTGATGTGACTAATGGATCCTCGCTATACTATGTGAAGATAACACAGTCTGTTAACCTGACCAATTATAAGCTCCAGTTCAAAGACTTCAACAGTACACTCCCTCCTCCTGTGGTCTTCAATGCTTCTTACCATGGGATCTACTACTTAGTCACCCTCCTGACCGGAAGCTCAAAATCAACTGTTAAGCCGGTACATTTAGTTGCTGTACTAACAAGTAAGCAACTCTTTTTAAAAATTTATTATACTCGTCAGTAATTAAATATAAGGTCATGGATGCTTAGGAATGAGTAACCTGTCTGGGAGGCTCAGATGGTATTCTAGACCACAAGAATGAAACATGCTTTCTCAACATTGTCTGGATCCCCAGATCAGAGCACATTCTGTAATCTGTGGTTTATTACTGTATGCAATGTCTTGGGAAAATGGATTTCTGCATTTGGCATTCAGTAAGTTCTCGGTTTAGCTACAATTTTCAAGGAAATTCCAGTGTCTGACATCAATCCTGAGTGTTCATTGAAGGACAATTTGCTGCTTTATTACATCACAGAAGACTTGACATATAAAATAGTTAGTGTTAAATTACATGAAAATTCCATACAGGAATACATTGTGGGGGGGGGGGGGGGTGTTTGATGGGGAGGCGCAGCCTGTGGTTGTATAATCATATTTGGGCTTATTTTACTAAACTTTGCTTCAATAAAAATTTCCTCTTAGTAATGCATAAGAAGATGTCACTGAAACCTCAACACAGGCTGTTGAAGTTGACAGTATCTTATTTACTTCATCAAACATGGCCAAAGAACTTCAAAACTTGATATTCTACTCCCATTTACACATAGTTGATAACTTGTCAACTAGTCTTGTGTAACTAAAATATTTGTTAACATTTATTTAGAAATTTCAGCACATTCAGGAATGTTGGTGTGTTTTCTGGCTTCATGTAACGACCAATCAACATATTTACTGTTGAAGATTTGTTTCATGTCGTTTGGTGTTTGAATGACTAGTCAGTAGATTAGCATTGTGATATCTTGGGACACAGCATATACACAACTGCACAACATGACGTAAGAACTGCACTGCCCATCTGCTTTATTATTATTTACATCAGTAGTCAACAGGTGGCGCTATTACACTTCTCCCTTCTTATTGAAGAAGTTAATCATAGCAAATAATCATTGTAAAGGAAACTTTCTGGTATCTGGCACTGACGGGACCGAGCTGGTGCCGTACCATCAAAACTGCCGTAGAAACCAGCGCTAATGTTAAAACATACGGAGCTTTTGAGCTCCGTGTGAATCAACAAACCCTGTTGCTTACAGCTTCGAAACAGTCGGCCGCAGCTTAAAAGCGTCTCTGTAGCTAAGCAACAGCTTCAGCTAGACCTTGCAGAGCCTGACTGGAAAAAAAAAAGCAACGAGAAGTAAAAAAACTTATAGGAAATGGCTCCTGAATTTTGCCGGTAGATAGAGCTTTCCGGACATTTAACCTCTGGTTAAACGAAAGTTTCCTGTACATGACTTGCATGGTATACACAACTCTTGGTATACATTTCTCAAATGGAACCCATTTTATGTTTCCAAATTCGACTATAGAATTTTGTAACACAAACAAAAGATATGAACTTATTTTCCATCTTTACAGATTAAACTTAACCACTGGTTTTCTGTTTCAAAGAGGATGCCTTCTTCCTTGAACAGAACTTTCAGATCTTCTTATAGGACTTTGACTCATTCTAGGCTGAGCCTGAGGAGAATTTTTCTCCAAGGGCTGACCTTGATCTACATTTGGACTCTGAGGGGGTGAAATTCGCCTCCTTTGCGCCCACCGTTAGCGCCTCCGAGGTGCGCTAACGGGGCACAAAAGGCTTATCGCCCGGGTGGGGCGCTAATAACGCCTGCCGAGAACTTCGGCGGGCGCTAAATGTGAGGTGGTAATTCGGTTACCTCTCAGACTGTTTATCTGCGTGATTCGGGCTCAGACTTAAATGCTGACTTTCTCCTGGACTTGTTTCTGGTACGTCTGATGTAGGATTTGCTACTGGTGCTCTACTTGTACCAAGACTATGTGACTCATCAGAATAAATTGAATCATCCCAGCTTTCAACTCCTTCCACATCTGTAGGTAAGATATGATCAATGTGAACAAACCTAACCTTTCCATGATCAAACATCTTGACCAAATATGTGCGAGGGCCACATCTCTTCACTACTCTTTCTGGTAACCACTTTAATCATTTCTGATGATGGTTCTTCACTCTAACCTTCTGGTTCAACTTCACACTTCTCTCTCTAACTCTACCTTTATCATGACTCTCTTTCTGCCTTGATTGTTTCTCTTCTACGGATTGTGCCAAGTTTGACTTTAACAACGAGAACCTGGTTCGTGGCTGTCGTTTGAAAAACAACTCTGCTGGTTTTCTACCAGTAGTGGTATGAGGAATATTCCGATAGGTAATCAGAAAATTTGTGGTCCGACGACAACTGATATCTCTTTGGATTTGGATCCAACATTTGATTGATGAGGGCACGTTTGACAATTTGTACTGTGCGCTCTGCTGCACCATTTGAATCAGGTGGTACAGTGAAACTTTGGTACATTTCACATCGTTTCTGCTCATGAACTGTGTGAACTCTTCTGAACAAAATTGCAGCCCATCAGAGACAATTTCTTCTGGGAGGCCGTCTGAAGAAAACAATCTTCGCAAATTTTCTAGTGTTTTGCTTCTTATTATCCGCATCGGAAACACCTCTACCCACTTCAAGTGACTATCTATCACTAGGAACTATTGCTGTCCTTCTAGCTCAGCAAAATCTACATGCAACCTTTGCCACACTCTGGGAGGCCATTTCCATGGCTGTAATGGTACTGATGGTGGTTTCTTGCTCACCGACTGACATGTTGTACACTGACTGACTATGTACTCTATCTCTTTATCTGAACCTGGCCACCATAAGTAACTGCGTGCAAAGCCCTGTTCCTGGGATTAGGGACAGGGTCACTGGCAAGGCTTGGAAGCTAAGCAGAGCCAGGCCTGGTTAGTACCTGGAGGGGTGACCATTAGGGAAGACCAGGTACAGAAGGTCACGGAAGGAGCCCCGAGGAGGGGCGGTTGGTGAGAAGGTCACGGAAGGAGGAGCGGCTGGTGAGCAGGCCCGGGCGTTGGGCTGAAGATTGTCGGACAGGAGGAATGGTGGAAATGGAATGGCGGCGCGCACCGACGCAGCGGCTTTGCTTCTCCCAGTCATGGGAGCTTGCAAGATCACATTTCGTTGTTCATGTACTTGTGCAATGACAATAAAGTTGAATTATTATTATTATTAAGCACATTCTCAGGTGCTGGTCATGAAGATCTCCTAACACTTTAGACCTGAACCTATTTAGGATAACCACTCTTGCTCCCCACATGATAAAATCTTTATCCACTGACAATTCATTCTTACGAACGAAGTATGGATGGATATCTTTCTCTGATACCTGGTTTAGCCATCCATTTGCTATGTAATCATACACCTTGACATAATTGGGTCACGTTTGGTTGCCCTGCCAATCTCTTCAGCTGTGACTGGCAGCTCATCAATGTATGAGAAATAGAACACTTCCTTATTGGGGATGGCAACCTGGACATAGCATCAGCATTACTGTGATCAGCTGATTGTCTGTACTCAATGTCATCATATGTATATGCTGACAAAATCAAAGCCCATCTCTGCATTCGGGCTGCAGCTAAGGTTGGAACTGGGGACTTTGGATGGAGGATTGCAATGTACTCACTGATACGCTCATCATTTAATTGATCGCGGGTTCCAAAATGACCATTTTCAGCAATTTCCAGGGGCTCAGGACTGTAGTGCTAGAATCTCCTTCAGTGGCATGTCCTTCGGCTTGGTGGGAACAAGCAAATTTTTCAGGGTTTCATAAACCTCGGGGCCTGCTTCATTCAAAAAAATAGCCCGTTTCATTTCTAAAACCACCCGGTTACGGTTTACATCATCGGATACTTCGACAATACTATTTGCATATACTCTGAAAGTCTCTCCGTCGCGATCGCACTCACACAAGCGCCGTATTATTCTCTTAAGCGCAGCCATCCGGACTCTGACAACATTGACAGTTCAACCACGTGTGCTCGAAATTACCTCTGAATTTTAAGTTTTTCTGCAAAACGAAGAACCTCTAACAGTCCCTCCGTCGGTTGGCAGGATTATCCGCCAACAAAAATTTCAGTTAGGGAATTTGCAATCTTTATCCTCTTTGCCAATTCTGTGATATCTTGGGACACAGCATATATATACAGCAGCACAACATGGCTTCCGGTAAGAACTGCACTGCATATGGCTTTATTATTATATACATCAGTAGTCACCAGGTGGCGCTAGCACAGGCATAGAAAGGTTTAACCGATATTTATTTATATATATTTAAAATGGCCGCTGCTTTCACTTGGTGCCAACAAATTCATAGGATAGGTTATAATCTGTTGGTATATAGGGGTGATTTCAAAATTCCCAGTTCCCAATCTGGAAGCCGCACTCCGAGATAGAGCTACAACATTAGAGCCTGATTTTCTGACCTGACTAAACCATTCTGTGACAATCCAGTCAACTCATTTAAACACCAAACTTTATTTGTTGTTATTAATAACTTTATATGTAGAATCATTGGAGTATTTTGTGCAACAATTATCGGCAGGAGGAATGGACACCTTTCTCCAGTCAGTTAGCATTCCTCACATTACAACTGTCATTCACAATTAAAATAACTGCTAATACCTCTGTCAAAGAAAGGACACTTGAGTGTCATATGAGTGTAGTAACTGCTTTATATTAATAATACTGCACAAAGTAATCTCTTGTCTAAAGAGTTTATCAGGGATCTTATTGAGTAATAATGGTTTTCTATTGAATACAAAGACAACTATCTGTTTGAAGAAAACTAAATAAAATGTTGGCACTTACTTTTTATGGGATTGCTTATGTGGGCAATTGCTCCAGAGGTGGAGTTTATAAGGTGATGTTGTCGAGGAGGATCGAGGTCAAGGAAAATGTCTTGGAAACAAACAGGTGAGATCTGGGACAAAGGCCAGACCTGGTATTTTACTCAACCAGGGAAGGTTTTACTAAATGATGCCGCGGTGGACCAATGACTGAACGGTTTTGATCTTGATCTTGTGTCATTGGTGAGCGGAGCTTCCCCACACGAAATCGGGGAAGAAAATGGGAAACAAAACCCAGGTTAAGTCATCCCAGCCTGCTCTCATACTTCTCCTTAGTAGCTGACTTCGGAATAGTGACCAGGAGCATGTTGTGCACGGGCACCAATAGTAATCAAAAAGGCTAGTGGAAGGCTGGCCTCGATCTCAAGGGGACGGGAATTTATAAGTGAGGAAGTAGTTGTACGATGATAAAGGTTTTAATTAGAGAGGGATTCCCCCAACCAACCCTCAATGCCATGCCATCATTCCTTGGCAAAGCTCCTTTTTACTTCTAACTGGAAGAAAGGTGTAATTAAACATTCAAACCAATATTTGCCCATTAGAGTTTGGCGGATTAAAAAAAACTCTGTGCTAATGCAGACAACAGCCACTTCTGAATAAGTGTCTTCGTTCGAGCAGCTGTCAGAATAGTAAACAAGTCTGGGGCTACCTTACTGCTTTGCTGACTGAAGCATCTCTAGCTGAGAGTGTGCCAAACCTTGAAGTACCAACACCTGCAAGATTTAATTTAATAAAGCATCCAATATTTAATCTAACAGGTTGCTTAGCTTGTGCTGTACAGAAAAAACTGTAGCTTCAAGTGACCAGCAGGAAAACCGCTCGCTTTGAATGCACATTCCCGCAGAGTGGGGCTGTAGCACAAGAGTGGCAGATGCAGCCTCCCACCCCAGGTGCCAGATACAAGGCAATGTTTAAGGAGGAGGAAGGGAAAGCCCGAGCTACTCATGGATGTAGTAGCTAGTTACAGGCTGGGATTGTCTCAGGCCTGAGAACAGGGCCAGGAGAGAATCTAGAGAGGAGAGAAGTGGTAGAAATTGAACACCCAGCTGATGGAGGGGGATCTAACCTGGAGTTCTGTGGAATGTCTGATTCAAAAAATCTGAAAATTGAGAGCTTGTGATTTACAAGCCAAGAGATCTTGTGGATCTTAAGCTAGGTACTCAGTTTATTAATAAGGTTATAAAATGGCTGTTTAAAATCCTCTATGTCTGGGACCTAAGCATTAAATAAAGATCAACGGAGTCCTTGTTGAAGAGAAAACAGACAGTAGAATGGAAACAGGTGATAGTAGAATAAATATCAAGAGATTCTTTAAAGAAAGTGGCAAATCACTACTCCAATGCAATCAGAAGAGGGACCTGTTCAGATATAAGATTAATGAGGAGAACTTCCTCTGAAAGTTTTGACTGGGAGGGATGGCAACTATGATGAAGATTTTCAATCCAATCTGAAGATATGAAGCTTGATGGCTGTAATTAAGTATCCCAGCACTTACGTTGGGATGTGACTCTTCCCTCCACCCTCCCTTGTATCTGACACAAACACTGTCCGATCGATATTTTTCTCCCCTCAACGGTGTAGGAGACCCTGCAGAAACAAGTTAGAACAGCCTGGGCTGGTATAAATGTTAGAACAATATATCTGAACTACATGTGTCAAGTCTTTATGTACTGCGCTCATCAACCCCTATGGCTGGGATATTGTGTGGGGTGATGAAGCTGAATGTCACAGTTTGTCAAAACTGCTCCTGGTAACATTCACTGCTCTCTGTTCTGACCTCCATAAACATAGGCTCCTTCATCGAAAGCACAAGAAATGGGAAAATCAACAACAATTAATGATTATTCTGTGCTGCCATCTTCTTCTTTAACCTCTTCCTCCCTCCCATCCACCTCTACTAATAATGATTTTATTAGAACATTTAACGATTCATTTAGTTAGAAGGCAGCATAAAAGACACCAGTGTGATCATATTTTGACTTGCTTTCCTTAGTCAATTTGTTTCTTTTATTCTTTCTTCAACTCAAATTTCTCTCCACGGATGTTGCCTGACCTGCTGAGTTTTTCCAGCATTTTCTGTTGTTATTTCTTATTATTTATATATGTTAGCCTAAACATAAAGTCAACATTTGATCTTTTACAATGGACAGTGCCACAATACAGGTTGACTATCCCTTATCCAAAAAACTTGGGACCAGCTGTGTTTCGGTTTTCAGAAATTTTCGGATTTCAGAAGGTATTGTTTCAGACTGGGAAACTCTGAACATTAAATTAATTTGGTAATTAGTATTTGTATTTAATATAAATTTTAAAAGTTCAGGCTACCTCTTGCGACTGTTGCGTGTCTCATTCCCCTTCCTGCTTCTCTGTGCTGCCGCTCCCAGTCTGTTTACAGCTCCCCCTGCTCCGTATCTGAATTCCTTGACTTAGCGGGGGTCTGGGGCTCGACTGCCGCCGCCAGTTGTGGGAAAGCCAGATATCGGCTGACTCCTACGCTAAGCTGGCCCGCAAATCAGGTCAGAAAAGCATCGGCCGCATCGGGTCAGGTTTGGCGCCACTCGGGTTATGTCGTGCGCACGACTTACGTTCCGCAAAAAAAACTTTCGGTTTTCAGAGGTTTTCGGTTTTCAGAAGTGCGGATAAAGGATAGTCTACCTGTATCTAATTGGATGTAGAAGTCATTTTCTGACTTGGTGCTCCTGGCAAGGAGCCTCGGCCGCTGGGAGTCCTTATTTGAAATTCCAGTGCACAGTATGTGCCAGAATTTACAATGTGCATTCTCAGTGGGCACGGCTCCCGGCTGAGAGTGAGGGCAGGAAATTACCACGCGTGTGTGTGTTTGAATAATATATATTATGGGCCTGAATTTGCGATCGGTGGCTTCCCGTGGGCGGATGCCTCCGATCATCAAAAAATCTACGCATTTACCTGGTGGTCCGGGGGATATGGAGGGTTGCGATTCATGGCCTCTCCTGATAGAAATGCGTAGAGGCCCATATATCCCAGGGGGCGCATGCGGTTCGCAAGCGACCCTGGGATCACGTGGGCCAGCCCAATCAATGAAAGAAGGGAATCCCCATTCACACTTATGGAAGTTCTGTACGTACGGAACTGTCATAAGTATGAATGGGGATGACTTAAAAAAAGTACACAAACACATGAAATTTAAAAAAAAATTAAATTACATACATAAAATTCATTAAAATGCCATTTAATTAAATATTTTAAACAAAAATTTAATTTTGTGGGGGGAAAAATGTATATGTTTTAATGGGGCTAAAAATAAACTTACCTTATTGGACAGGGTTTTTAATGTATAATTGAGTGATGAAATTTTATTTTTCTATTTTTTAAAACTCTTCTGGTAAAAGCAGGCCTTACACAGAGGCCCTTTTCCTGGGGATGCGGATGATCTGTCAAGAAGATCGCAAGTTCCGGGTTTCAGCGTATGCGCTTCGCATGCCTAAACCCGGAACTTGTGCGGCCCCTACGGGCGCGTACGCACCCGTAGGAGTCGCAAAATACAGTCCAATATGTGTGTGTATGCATGTACATTTTCTCCTAGCAGCTGTTTTAAACTTTCAAATCTAGGGGCAGGATTTTCATTCAGGAGTCGGGTTGGAGGCGGGACTACAACTTTCGGGGTTGTAGTCCCGCCTCCGTCGCGATGCGGCCAATCCACACGATTTTAACTTGATTGACCTTGTTGAGCCCGCCCAGCGGGCTCAGCAGGCCAATTAAGGGCCACCCGGCAACAGGTGACATCACAGATTGAAACTTCATCTGTCGAGAGCTTTTGACAGATGAAATATCAGCGTTTCACAGCTGTTTGAAGCTGACAAACACTGACAGTCTTACTTCTAACATGAGTCCTTCTACACAGACTCAGTTAGAAATCTCTCCTGCACAGAAAGCTGCAGGCTGTCACTTTTGACAGTTCACAGCCATTCTGCTTCCTGTGCCGGTGAGATGAGGGACTCCTGAGACCTAAAGGAAGGAAGGCTGAAAAGGTAAGAAAATGTATGTAAAACTTATTTAATCACTTTAGACACACCAAACACACTTATCTTTGCACCCATCACTCACCTGAACACCGACATCTCGACCCCTCCAAGTCCTTCAACCCGACGGCCCGCCTCCTGTAACTTGCCGTGGTTTGGAGCCATCGGGAATCCCACACTTCAACCTTAAAAATAGGGATTAGGCTAAAAACTGCCTGTTAACTACCTGTTAACAGGCAGTTAATTGGCATTAATCCCTTCCCGCCTCGGGTAGGCGGGTCCCAGTGCGGGGCGGGTACCCGCCTCCTTTGAAACTGGCATGGAGGCGGTTTTGGGTGCGGGATGGGGTCGGGACCCCTGATTTTGGGATTTTAACCCCCCGCACGCCTCCAATCCCGACTCCACGGCCCAATGAAAATCCTGCCCTAGGTGTCTGCCGATTAGTTACATTGCTTATCTTTAAACACACTCTACATTCCACATAAATATGTTGCTGCCCCCACCAGCCCTTAGACTTCATTTGCTTATTTGAACCAATAGTGCCAGGACAGAAAATTGCAGTGTGATGGTTTTGCTGGCTTGAAGATGTAATTACGGTCACACTTGCAAATCGAAGTGTCAACAAAAACTCTCTTGCAGTCAAGCTTCAAAGAATTCAGATTTCAAAAGCAGTGTTTTCCAATTTATATTCAGTAGTGCATCTCAACCTGAAAATAGTTGATCCTAATCAGTATACAGTGTCTTTCTACTGTTCCCTCCAGTCATGTCCCCGTGCACCCATTGCCCTTCCTATGATTGCCTGTATCTATGCTGCCTTCTGATAAAGGATTCAATATTGACGCCTTGAGAGTTTTCCATTTTGAAATATGGCAATGCATTCAATAACCACAGTAAATTAAGTTTGTAATCCCATCCAACCACTTTTAACTGGAAATTACATAGTGCAAAATTCCCTGTCTGAGGTCTGATTGTACTTGCTGGTGCATGTGACATTGGGTTATATTTCCCACTGGACATAACTCGTTATTCCGGTCAGCCGTCATTTAAGGTCAAGATCAACAGCAACAGCCTAGTGTACTTGATGTCAAGATATGCGCTGACCAGTTAATTGTTTTAGAATTGCCTATACTGGAAACAGGAGTGAAATTCTTATCTAACGTGAAGAATGTACTAAGTTTCAAGGTAGAAAAATCACATACATTTTTTTTTAATGGCTGAACAGCAGCACCATGCTCCAATGTATTATGCTAAAGTGTAAGTCACTGTCTTGTGTTCTCAATTTCCCAACAAGCAAGTTCCTAATCGGGACCATACCATCAGGGGAAGAGATATTGAGGGACCAGGTTCTGGTCAACATGGAGAGAGGGAGAGTTTTTTTTTAAAAAGGAAGTCACACACAGTAGGACACTCAAACAGTTCCCAAGAGCGACATTTGCAGAGGCCTGGGAAGAGATTGCTTAGCACTGGCTTCCGAGTCAGAAGGTTGTGGGCTCAAGCCCCCCACCAGGATTTGAGCACATCATCTAGACTGACACTTCAGAAATGTCGTCTTTCACATGAGGCATTAAACTGAGGCCCTGGCGGCCCCCTCAGGTGGGCATGAAAGATCCCATGTCACTATTTGAAGATGAGCAGAGGAGTTCTCCCGGTGTCCTGGACAATATTTATCCCTCAACCAACATCATTAAAACAGATTAACTGACCATTTATCTCATTGCTGTTTGTGGAACCTTGCTGTGTGCAAATTTGCCTAGAGAACAGCGACTATACTTCAAAAGTAATTCATTGGCTGTGAAACGCTTTGGGACATCCATGGGACATGAAAGGTGTTCTAGAAATGCAAGTTCGTTCATTTGCTCTTTCTAAAGATGGTGAGTAAAGTAGTGTATTGTTTTAAAAATTGCAGATAAAGCCTAGCCTTGTATTCAGACAATCTCTACTGGTTTATATCTGCAAAGTGAGTGCAGTAGTGATTGTTTTACATAATGCTGTGTTTCTTATTATAAACTTCTGCCATTGCACGTCCCTCATTACAACAAACTTTTCCCGGATTCCTTATGGAAGCTACGTGAAAGCTGATTTAAGAGCTCCGCACTTGATGCAATTAATCTCCATAGGAGCTACTTTGCTGTTCATCCACACTTGTATTAAAAAGGTTTAACTGTAACTGGCACTTCCTCTGTCTTTGCTAGAACCACTCCCAGTCAACAGTGTGGCTATATATGACTACAAGCAGTCTCCACAAACAGGAGTCCTCTTTGACATTCAATATCCAAAGCAGACCACCAACTTTTTCTCAAGATTAAAATTAAGCTACTTTGAAGGCAATTATTATCGATCATCGCTCCATAAGGGTAAGAACACATCAATTAACCGGGTAATGTCTGATTTCCACCAATGTGTTTGCAGTGGATAAAAGGATTTATTTGAGTTAGTTGCAGATTTTGGTCCAAAAGTATAATAAAACAGATTGTACTTGAGTGGCTAATTCTAGTTGGACCAATATCTTCCAGTGTATTCCATGATGTGGAAAAATGGGTCAAGATAGGTGCCTTTTGCCTTGCACCATCTCTTAATGTCTCTTAATCTCTCCTGCCTTCCACCCTATCACAGATCTTCCCTTTTGTTCTTTCCTCCCCTCCCCCCTCTCCCTGCCCCTACACTTGCTTAAAACCTGTTCCATCGCCAACTTTTTCCAGTTCTGACGAAGGGTCATCGACCTGAAACGTTAACTCTGTTTCTCGCTCCACAGATGCTGCCTGACCTGCTGAGTATTTCCAGCACTTTCTGTTTTTATTCAAGATAGGTGATTGAGTCCAAGAATCAATGCAAGAGGACTAATTTGCTGGGTTATGGGGGGGAAAGCTGGGTGTGGGATTAATTGGACAGCTCTTTCAAAGAGCCAGCACGAGCACGACAGGTCAAATGGCCTCCTTCTGTGCTGTAAGGATGTTTTATTACATTAAAGGTGCAATATAATCTAAATTGTTATTGTTATAAGCTTCAATGATTCTATGAAATTGAACTTTTTCATGGTTCTTCAGATATCCACTCCCCACAGGCACCGCCAAGCTTGCACAAAGCCAACCAATCAAATCTTTATTCAAACTTTTCTTGGTAGTTTTGTTGCTTTCTGACTCATGAAATGCCTCAAATTTATAATAGAATGAATGAAAAAATTGCAAGTTCTTCAGAAAATCACCAAACATCCTCATTGTTTGGAAGAATTCCTTGCACTAACTTTCTTACAAACGGGCCTTCCTGTCTCTTGCCTCGGCTCCTCCTCCACCCCCTCCCCCACCCTTGGTCTCCTCTCTTCTTTCCCCTGCCCCCCCAAAAAAAACCTGTTGAGGCTAAGTCAGTTGAAAATTTAAATATTTGTTCGGCAAGGGTATTAAAGGTTACGGAACCAAGGCGGGTAAATGGAGTTAAGATACAGATCAGCCATGATCTAATTGAATAGCGGAACAGGCTCGAGGGGCTGAATAGCCTACTTCTGTTCCTATGTTTCTCCTCCCCCTCCCTCCCCCCACTACCCCCGGTGTTATTTACTCCCCTCCCCTGTCATTCCTTGAGCGACCTGTCTTCATTCACCACCATCTTCCTCACCAGTTCAGTGCCCTTTTTGGGACCCCTCTGCACGTGCATTTTCCTCTCCAGGGGGCCAGCTTCCCTGGCTGGGAAACTTCTGGAGCTGCTCCCCCTCCAGCACCGTAACCTCACCTGAAGAGGAAACTCCTGGCCATGGGTGATGTCCTGGGCCCCCGCTCCTTGTAAATAATTCCGTCACTTTTCGTGATTTATTATTTTTAAACAGTTCTCCACGTCTGGGGTCCGCTTTTTAAATTTGGAGTTTTATGTAAGACCTTCAACTCTCACAACAGATATCCCACCTTTCTCTGGGAATCTAGGGCTTTCCTGCCGCTACTCCCCACCATTCCCGCCCCTAAGAAGCACTCTGGACTCCCTTTACTGCCCTTTTCTGGGAATCTTGTCTTCTGTTGCTGCACACTGTGGTGATTCACTGAATTTCTGAAAGTAATCTTTTGTGTAAGACAGTTTGAGACCCACGAAGGATTCTACCTAAATGGTAACTTGCTACTGTTGTTGACCCCCTTCCTACTTGCTACTGTTGTTGACCTCCGATCACATGACATAGCAACTCCCATTGTCTTTAGAAGATAATAATGGACAATAGTATGCTGCGCCGCACTGGCCAAATTTACAGCCCCATAATTACAATGATTCTGGACAAAAAGCAAGTACTTCAGAATGAATTACAGATTGTAACACAATCCTCAGGTTATGTTGGCCACAAATGTTGTGTGGTCACATCGTATATAAGGTAAGTGATATAACAGTTGATATATGCATGGTCAGTGTGATCTCCAGGATTGGTCTTGTTTGCCTTAAGGGGTCGGAGAGGAATTTTCTAGATCTTTTCCCCCCTCATTTTGGCTCTGGGTTGTTCTGGAGTTTTTTGCCTCTCCCAGGAGGTTACGCACCTGCAGGGGGTTAGGAAGTGTGTAGTTATGAGGCTCCAGGCATCAAGAGTATGGGGCAGGTTTGATAGACCAGCTGGTCTTTTCCTGCCCGTCATGTTCGAATGTACCTTTTGACGCACTCAAACTCAATTGTTCCCCAAATGATTAAGGGTGCATTTAGACTGATGGGGCCTGAGTGGTTTCGCTTGACACCAACACTGCAATTTATAGTGTAAATGCAGCCTGAATCCAGAGTCGAGGCCTGACCTGACCACTAGAGTGAATCAGAGTGAGACTCCCTTGAGCAATAGATTGCTTCACAATTAGTTTGGGCATCCGCACCCAACTTACACTACACAAGTTTAACATTGGTGGGAAATCTCATTAGGCCGATGCTAAATTTGTAGCGCAAACTAATTTACTTCAGAACATGAGTGTGAAACAAACGTTTTATTCCCATACTAATATTTTTTTTTGAGATAGTGGACTGTAAACAGTTGCTCAGCAACAAACTGTGTTCTTTCTGTGTGCTGGCTGTAATGGGGGTGTTATTATAGGAACATAGGCATATTTTCCTTCCAACATGTTCCTATCTAACTTGTCACTGCAATGGCCAATTAATGCTGGAATATTGGGAGCAATTTTCCAAGTGAGCACTGGCAGCAAGGAATCTCTCACACAATCAACATTTATCGAAAAATCATGGGAAACGGGTGGGATTCCCTACCACCAGTGCAACCATGCAAAATTGGCCCCCCTCTGCATACTCACTACCTTTATTGCTTGATGTAACTGTGCTGTGTTGTTTATTGTCTATATTTTCTTTTAAACAGATTTTCTGAAAGGCAAATTAATTTTCAACACTTGGCTACCCGGAACATGCTACAGTAACATTACAGTCCAACTGGTGGCAGAAGCTAATGTCAATAGAGTTCCATTAATGGAGTACAGTGCTGTTGGTCATGAGCCGAAACATCACAGAACGGGTAAAAACCTCAATTCCTATGCTTTTCCAAGACAGTGCCTCAGTAATAGGGTTGCAAAGGGGTGGAAAGTTTCTGGTAAATTTCTGGAAATTTTCCACGGGAAGTTTAGCTTGGGAATTTTGGGAATTTTGCCCAAAAAAGCACATGCTAGCATAATATTGTTTTTTTTGTATTTCTTTCTTTTTTTTCCACAGGTCCTCTCTTAAAATTACTAACAGAGATGGAATCTTAATTATTAAAGAATTTCTTAATCAATATATGTTTATCTTCTTACTTGGCTTGTTTTAATAATTACAAGTTTTGTGTGTGACTGTGAACAAATGTGTCCTGATTGGTTGGATGAGTGGATGAGCGATTAGCTCCCTCTATTTGTAATATTTGCATATCGAATTGTGATTGGCCTGCAGGCATCTGTAAGACTGCTATAGTTTTTTTAAGATCCAGGTTAGGGGTCCTGAGGGAAGTTATTTTGTTTTTTGCTGATGTTGTGATGATGCAGTAAGTAAATCAGACTTTATACCAAATAAACCAGTTACTTGTTGAACTCTGTTGTCCTTCAATTTAAAATATACAAAATAATACACTATTGGTGATGTAGCGTCGTGTGTGTACAGGTCATGCTTCCATCACATGGAGCATCAGCAAAAATGTACTCACCCTGTTGCAATCGTGCTGATCGACCGCAGTTCGACACAGAGATGAATGCCCTTTATTTCTCTGCATAGAACAATGCCACGTTTACTGTCGGATGTGTGGAAGCATTTTACCCCAGGCATTAAAGATGGAAAGACTGTGTACATGTGCAAACACTGTAGAAAGCCATATGTAAAGAATGCCACAAAGATGCAGCAGCATTTATCCAAATGCAACAACTTCACTCAGGTTCTTTGATACAATGGATAACCATAGCCAGAAGCATGCAGATGAGTGCCTTGCTCGAGCTGTATATGCAACAGGCTCACCCCTCATGCTCACAGCCAATGTGTACTGGAAGAGATTTTTCAATGTTATTCGCCCTGCATACTGTCCTCCCACCAGACATGCTTTGCCTACTTATTTGCTGGAGGCTGAGTATAACAGAGTCCAAGGAAAGCTCAAAGAAACGATAGCGATGGCAGACTGTATTGCAGTTATCTCAGATGGGTGGTCAAATGTACGAGGGGAGGGCATCATAAACTACATCGTCTCCACTCCTCTCCCAGTGTTCTTCAAGAGCACAGACACGAAGGACAACAGACACACAGGCACATACATTGCTGATGAGCTGAAAGCGGTCATCAACGATCTTGGATCACAAAAGGTCTTTGCAGTAGTTACTGACAATGCTGCGAATATGAAGGCTGCTTGGGCTCAAGTGGAGGAGGCCTACCCTCATATTATGTCTATTGGGTGCGCAGCTCATGGGCTTAACCTGCTCCTCAAGGACATCATGGGTTTGAGAACCATGGAAGCACTGTACAAGAGAGCCAAGCAAGTTGTTAAGTATGTCAGGGGAAAACAGGTAGTTGCAGCAACCTACAACTCCAAGCAAATGACAAAGAACAAGAACACCACACTGAAGCTGCCCAACAACACTAGATGGGGTGGTGTTGTCATAATGTACAACAGCCTTCTGGAGGGTAAGGAGTCACTGCAAGAAATGGCAATATCCCAGTCTGGGGATATGGAAACCACCATCAAGAAAATACTGCTGGATGATGTGTTTTGGGAGAGAGTGGTTAGCAGCCTTAAACTACTCTCACCAGTAGCATCTGCAATTGCTCAGATTGAAGGAGATGACGCTGTCTTGTCAGATGTTCTCAGGCTTTTTACTGATTTAAAAGAACAAATCAGCATTGCCCTACCCACATCCCTGCTGCTCAAAGCAGAGGAGAAGGCAATTGTTCAATTCATACAGACGCGTCAAGAATTTTGTGTCAAGCCGATTCATGCTGCAGCATACATGCTGGACCCAAAGCATGTTGGGAGACCAATACTTTCTGGAGAACAGATCAACAGCGCTTACAGTGTGATTTCTACCCTCTCACACCATCTCAATCTGGATGTGGGCAAAGTTCTGGGAAGTCTGGCAAAGTTCTCTACCAAGCAAGGTCTTTGGAATGGGGATGGGATATGGGAATCATGCAAGCATATCAGTGCACATACCTGGTGGAAGGGACTTTGTGCATCTGAGGCCCTGTCACCTATTGCATCGGTGATACTCCAAATCCCACCTTCATCAGCGGCCTCTGAACGAAACTGGTCACTTTTTGGGAATACGCATACAAAGGTGCGCAACAAGCTGACTAACAAGAGAGTGGAGAAACTGGTGGCTATCCGGGCGAACCTACAACTTATTGAGCCAGATACAGAAGTGTCCACCACACAGCTAGACACTGACACAGAGGAGGAAATGGACACGTCAGAGTCAGAGAATCAGGAGGAGCAATGAGGAGTAGAAGACTCAGAAGACTCATGAGTAGAAGACTCAAAGGGACAAAATAAGAACAAATTACAGGCTAAATAAGCTGACGCTCTTTTTATTTTATTTTAGATGGGTCTTTTTTGTGGGGGTTCAATAAAGTTCAAAATTATAACCAAAATAAAGTTTTGAAAGCCTGCTTTTATTTGTATGGAACAGTATGTCTATTTTGACGACGAAGATAATATAAGGGTCAGAGACAAAAACCATCAGTGTGCAAAAAAACTCAAAATTCCCATAAATTCCCTAAATTCCCGAAAATTCCCATGGAAAGTTTCCTCTTTTAAAAATTCCCAGAATTTTGCAACCCTACTTAGTAACATGGAAGACTCAGTGGTAGCAATGAGAATAAGCAGTCCCAGGGCAACTAGATTCTCATCTGTTCAGATAGAGCAGAGAGGTTTTATTGGCTTTCAGGCTGGGATATTGCATGGAAGTGCAGTATGTGGACTGTTAAATCTGTGAGTTGTTCAAGTAATTAATACTCAGACTTAATCAGTAACAATAAAACAGGTCTTTACTGGTTGGAGGTAGGGACTATACGTAGGTCTTTACTTCATGCCCACAGGCGGGAACTGAGGGGAGATCAGTACCCACAGTACTATTTATACCCCTATGGCCAGGAGTGGTACTGCGTATCACTACGCCCAACAAGTAGTGCAGTCCTGTCCATAGGTTCAAAGTAGCACACATATTACATACACAACATTCCTCCCTTCCTAGCTTTACAGTCATCTCCCCATTTAACATAACGTAATAACATATATACATATATAACTTCAGGTTTACATAACAGAATAACATAGATACATAGATAACTTCATGTCAAAACAGATCACAGATTCAGTCTCTGCGGAAAACAGTTCACAGATTCAATCTCTGTGGTGGAGTCGGTTCACGTTGCTGGAGTGACTCATTCAATAGTCCTTCCATGGATTTAACAGTTTGAACTTCCGAACTGAATTGGCTCCGTTCGGAGGGACCACGTGTGTGATCTGGTAGAGGTAATAATGGTTCAGATGGGTCATCTTCTGTTTCGACTTTTCCTTTTCTGCTTCTTGGAGACTCTCTGGGCTCCACTGTCAGCTGCCAGCTGCATGCGCAGTTCCTCCTTCTCTCCCTCCTTTTTCCGTAGTAGAGCCACCTTCTCCCGATGTTCCGTAGACTTTCGGTGCTCCTCCATGATTTCTGTATGGTGGGAGTCGAAGTTACAAGTTGGGCAGGACAGGACATAGTAATATTCGGTGTCGACGGAAGGGCCCCACTCAATTTCCCAACTGGCCATAACTCCGGCGCTAGGCCCTCTAGCGCCTCAAATGCGGCGCTAAGGCTACTCAATTTCTAGGCCCATGTGTTTGAAGTGTGTTCTTCATATCTCTGTGATGGAGTGAGGGCTTATACCCTCAACACACCCACACCAAATGTGTTGATCAACCAGGCTCTGAATTAAGAGTTTATCTATAGGGAAGAGCTGTGTTTCCTGCCAGGTGATTCACCTTGCAGCATTGGTGTTAGAAGCCTTGAAGCTCCAGGTCACCATTCTGCTCTTCTAGCTGGAAAGGGATAGTACAGATTTAACCATATGAAAGAAGTCCAGAGGGAGGAAAGGCCATTCAGCCCATCAAGCCACTCCACCCAGACTCCACACCACCAGTTAGAGAACACTACTTGATTTCCCTGACTTCCCTTGGGGGGGAAAAAGGTGCCTGTTGATCTAACTCAATCATTTTAGCTGGAAGCTTGTGCCAGATGTTCACAATCCTTTGGGAATTTTTTTCCCTAATCTCTAACCTCACTCGAGGCAAGTGAACTTTGTACTTGTGTGCTTATTGTCCAAGATAAATAGTTTGGTTATTTCCATGTTATTATTTAGAAGATTTGAGTCTCCAGCAAAAGTAAGTTTAGTTGTTTGAGCCTTTAGTTGTTTGAGCTTTTCTTCATTTCTTAGTCCCCAAAGGCCTGGAATTATCCTGCTCACCCTTCTTTGAGCCTTCTCTAATGTGGCTGTATGCCTTTTGAGGTAGGATGAATTAAACTGTGCACCCTACTCCAGAACTGGACTGCCCATTGATCTGTAAAATGTCAATATAAACTGTTCTTACTTGTTCAATGCCCTCCTTATGTGCCCAGTATCTGATTTGCCTTATTAGTTACTACCTCACACCTGCTTTCTGAATATGATCAATGGTCACTTTCAAACTCTACTCTTTTTGGCTTCTGCCAATGGAAAAATTCTAGTTATACCCTCCTTTTTAAGTGCGTATCCCAGTGAGATTAGCCTAATCCCACAATTCCAGTGGCAAACTTAAAATAGGACCCTTTCCCGTTATACACACATTTACCTGTTCCAATGTCCATTACCCTACATTTATCCACATTAAAATAGGACCCTTTCCCGTTATACACACATTTACCTGTTCCAATGTCCATTACCCTACATTTATCCACATTAAAATAGGACCCTTTCCCGTTATACACACATTTACCTGTTCCAATGTCCATTACCCTACATTTATCCACATTAAAAGCCATCTGTCATCTCAATCCATCAAATGTCTTACCAAATACGATCACAAATATTGTAAACAGCAGCAACCCCAGAGCAGGTCACTGTGGGACTCCACTTAGTTTTATTAACATTTGTAAAAATGTTACATATTTTGTAGAAAATTAAGGGGGAGAAATTCGGTATCGCCCCGTTTGGGGCGCAATTATCGTCCAGGTGCAAAGTTTAGTTCTGGCGCTAATTATCGCCTCTGACTGCAAACTTGACTTCTAGCGCCCCGGAGGTGATTTGAATGCTAAATCAGGCGCTACACACCTCTCTTAAGGCGCTAACGCCGAGGAGTGAGGCGCTACCTCAGAGCGCTGGCGAAGCTCATGTGATGTCAGTCAGCAATGGAACACAGACACACTGGCGCCGGCCAGTTCTTAAAGGGGAGGGTCGATCTTGCTCTCCATCCACACCCTGCTCATTGCAGCCTTGAATCTCGGCCTGGAGAGACCTGTACATCAATTCTGCTGGAAAGAACAATGAGGAGGCCCAGGGAAAGAGCTCAGAGTGCAGCCCCCATAGTCTCTTCTAAATCGATGCAAGGAAGGTCAAATCAAAATGAACCTGCAAAGTGCTGCTCAGTACCCAAAACTCCTTCATACAGCATTGAATCTCTCCAGAAGTGTGTCTCTCTCAGAATGCATGGTGCAAAAATGTCGATGACAAAAAAAGGCAGGAAGCGGCCGCCTTTAAATAGCACTCCCCCAGTCCCTTCCCAACTGCAAAAGGTTCCCCTCTACCTGTCGTTGCTAGTGGCAGGCAGAAAGGCAGGGGGCGGCACTCAATATCCGGTCCAGGGCGCTACCGGGGCATTGCATGCTCGACTGACGTCACGATCTGTGGGCGCAGGCGATCGTGGCAGTAGTGTTTAGCGCCGCCGCAAAATGTCTGGTAAATTTCACGAGCGGCGCAAACATCGCCACACCCAGGCGCTAGTTGCTTTGCGCCCCGTTAGCGCTAATCAACCGAATTTTTCCCCCTAAATATTTCTTTCCTCATTGTATCAGCATAATTAACTCTCTGTAAATGTTACAGCAACCTTTCCCGGGGCACAGAGCCTCATGAGCAAGAACGGCTATCGGGAGTTCAGGCCCAGATTTGGGGTCAGTGCGATTTGTTGCTCGTTAAAATAGATGTTGTGCGAGCCACAAAACAGGTGCACTGATCTCGCGACTAAGTTCCCGACATGAGCTCCTGTCACGTGAAAGTCTAACCTGGGAGCAGGAAATTGTGAAAATAATGCAGTGTGTCAACAATGACAAAACAATGCACATCACATGGGCAGAACAAGTACAGATCCTTGCAAGCGATTTTAAAAGTTCTTTTGTTGCTGGATGGCCGAATTCAATAGTTTAGTATAGTGGAAAAAACTCTTTTAAAAGCACAGAATAAAAAATTCAGTCATCCTAACTTTATTTAATACTTCACCAATGAGGAAATCTCTTTATTTCCCCTCAACAGTTCCCTACCCCCCAAGCAACGTGACGATGAAGATTGTGTATGGAAGAAGTCGCTCCATCGGTGAAGTTCATGCTGGTCATGAACAGTTTTTTCTCAGCACTAACAAAACTGATGACGAGGGAAGTAACGCTATTGATACTGAGGTCAATGACATGGCAGCAAACGAGTCAGTCGTTTGGGGCGATTATAAATCAACCAGTGAAGGTGACGAGAGAATGATCGCTGACTGGCCGCTGGACTTCCAACCAGACAGTAAAGAGATTTCAGCAAGTGGAAGCGATTATTTAGATATGAATGTCACTGAAGAAGATCCGCAAAATATTATTTACACAACCACAGAGCCTGCGCGCTCTATTGCCAATTCGGGGACTGTTTGGCTTGTGCTCGAGTGGTTCCCTCCAAAGCCATCTACAGCCTACGATGGCTTCAACATTTACATCCAGAGGCAAGGTAGGCCAAGCTACCAATACCACTACTGTAAAATACCACCAGTGTGATGCAAATATATTGGATTATGTTTCCTTATTCATTATTGTGTCAGCCATGGCTCAGTTGGTAGCACTCGCACCTTTGAGTCAGAAGGTCGTGGGTTCAAGCCCCACTCCAGAGACTTGAGCACATAATCCAAGCTGACACTCCAGTGCAATACTGAGGGAGTGCTGCACAGTCAGAGGTGCTGTCTTTCAGATGAGACATTCAACCGAGGCCCCTTATGCTCTCTCAGTTGGAATAAAAGATCCCACGGCACTATTTCAAAGAGGAGCAGGGGATTTCTCCCCCGGTGTCCTGGCCAACATTTACCCCTTAACCAAAATCACTAAACAAAAATAGATGATCTGGTCATTATCACATTGCTGTTTGTGGGATCTTGCTGTGCACAAGTTGGCTGCCACGTTTCCTTTATTACAACAGTGACTACACTTCAAAAGTACTTCATTGGCTGTAAAGCGCTTTGGGACATCCTGACGTTGTGAAAGGCACTATATAAATGCAAGTCTTTCTTTTCTTTACAATAGGTTGATTAATGAGACGGGGCTACAGCATCATAGCCCTGATCTTTGTCCCATGCTCCCTATGAGCAAGGCTTCTCCCCACAGATCACGGAATTAGCCCTGTAAGACCGACATGCCAGGTGTCAGACCACAGTTCAGACTGTGTACTTTATTAAGTATATACCAGGAGAAAATAATACTCTGAATAAAATACGTACAGAGAAATAACAACAAATGTACAAAAGAACCCTTCCACTCCCTTCAAAAATAAATACCAAAAAGCCACCTTCAAAATAACAATTTTTCAATAAAGCATTTAAAAGTTGCATTGCAGTAACTTAGGAATCACAATTATGATTTTTTTATCACCTGCATCTAGCCTGAGAAAAAGAAACTTTGAAACAAAAATTGTTCATTATCTGGCATTGTTAAGTGTGTTTCTTTCTCCACAACTCTTGAGAATACAAAGGCCATACTATGGGATACTGACGTTCTTCCCTCTCATAAGAGTATATACAGCATCAAACTAAAATGAACACATCCCATACACTTCATCACTGCAGAGGACTGTACCAAAGATGCACTGTAAACCGTTTCAAAAAATTCAGCACTTTAACACATTGATTGATTGTTATTTTAATATTTCTTGTTCTCCTGCAGGGAACTCCGCTGAAATTTTCACGGTAGAAAATAACAGTTATGTGTTCGAGATGGAACTCTGGGAACCAGGGAAGTACGATGTAAATGTAACAACAGTCAGCTCCTTCGGAATCTGTCAAACTAGAGAGAGCTCATCCGAGAAACCCGTGACCTTTTACCTAAGTAAGTATCTTGTCGTGTGGGGTGAATGAGAGGGCTCCAGCAGGCAAATTCAGTTTCAGGGCCAATTTCAGAAGTTGAAATCTGATACAATTGTACTAGGTCAGTAGCAAAAGGCCTCCACTGAACAGCTCCAACACAAGACCAAAAACAATTGAATAGGTACACCTGCCCTCCCCCCCCCCCCCACCCAATTAGTTTGTCAGAAACAGAGGCATATCTATTACAGGTCAAGCAACTGCTCTAGAACCACATGGGTACCATCCTGTCTCCTGGAGCATCAGGAGATATAGATGCCCCTCTAAACCATCGGCAAAACGCAGGTGCCAAGGACTAACCATAAGGCTTTATATGCTGCGTGATCTTTGATTGACTGAGCCTATCTTTAATCAATCAGATGCAGAAGTTGTGAGAACTAGCAGTAAGATGGTATTGTAGGAGTCTACGTACTCTTAGCAAAAAATACTGAACTCGGAGAGGTTCAACAGAAAAGGTTTCATTGTTGAGGCTGCATGTTGAACACAAAATGGAGTCAGAGACTACACCAAGTCCGACTGCCTTTCATCAGTCCACAGCTTCGACTGCTCCTCCCCCGCTCTGGGCTTAACTATGTTGCAGATCGAGTTTCTTAAAGGTGTGATCCTTCTTAAAGGCATGACGCCTGATTTATAGTCTACGGACCGAAAAGCGGATTGTGTCCTTTCTGTGATCGGTACGCCACACAGCTCCCCCCAGAATCCGCTAGTAGGGAGTGTACGAACCGGCGTGGTGGCTTGATGGCACGGCCGGAACGGCTCTTGGCGGTTGGTGTCGGGAGCGGGGCGGTCGGACGTGTCGGGCTCTTAGGTGGTCTGCCCTGCGGTGAGGGTTGGCCCACTTGAACGGGTTCGTCGGGCTCTAGGTGCGCCAGCTTGAGCCGGTCGACCGACACCTTGTCAGTTCTGCCGCCCACTTCGAGGAGGAAGAACTTGTTCCCCGTCTGGAGTACCTTGTAGGGTCCGTCGTATGGGGGCCGTAGAGGTCCTCGGTGGGCGTCATGGCGCACGAAAACAAATTTGGCCATGTGCAGGCTAGGTGGTACGTGGGTTGCTGGTTCGCCGTGCCGGCCGGTGGGTACCGGAGCGAACTGTTGTGCTCGGTTGGCGAAAGCGCGGCGTTGCTGGTCAGCCGACCAGGGGGTCGTGGCGGTGGGCAGGAACTCTCCGGGTACGCGCAGTGGCTGGCCGTACACGAGTTCTGCCACCGAGGCTTGCAGGTCTTCCTTGACCGCGGAGCGTAGGCCAAGTAGCACCCACGGGAGGCGGTCGATCCAAGCCTCGTCCTCGAGGCTGGCGCGGAGGGACGCCTTCATGGACCTGTGGAATCGCTCGCACAGTCCGTTGGCTTGGGGGTGGTAAGCCGTGGTGCGGTTAACGGCCACCCCGAGGTTTCGGGCGATGGCGGCCCACAGATCAGAGGTGAACTGCGGGCCTCCATCCGACGTCATGTCGGAGGGGACGCCGAACCGAGCGACCCAGGTACCGATGAACGCCCTCGCGATGTCGGCGGTGGTGGTGGACGTCAGTGGAATGGCCTCGGGCCAGCGGGTGGTACGGTCCACGATTGTCAGCAGGTGCGTGTGATCTTGTGATGGCGGCAGGGGGCCGACGAGGTCGATGTGGACGTGGTTAAACCTTCTTTCTGGCACGGTGAACTCCTCGAGTGGGGCTTTGATGTGCTGGTGGATTTTGGCACGCTGGCAAGCTATACAGGATCTGGACCAGACGCGCACATCTTTGCGCAGGCCGCGCCAGACAAATCGGTTGGCCACCAGTCTAATGGACACGCGGGTGCCGGGGTGTGAGAGGCCGTGGACGATGTCGAACACCCGTTTTCGCCAGGACGCCGGGACTACGGGGCGGGGTTGCGCCAAGGAGGTGTCGCATTTGACTGTGACGGCGGACGGGCCGCAGGCGACGTCGGTCAGTCGCAGCCCTGGGAGGGTTGTGGGCGCGGAGAGCAGATCGGGGTTGCTGCGTTGCTCCGCTGCCAGTTGAGCATAGTCCACTGCCAGGTGGGCGCCGTGGACGGCGGGGCGGGATAGGCAGTCGGCCACCACGTTGTCTCGACCGGAGACGTGCCGGATGTCCGTGGTGAATTCGGACACCGCGGCGAGCTGGCATTGTTGCCTGGCTGACCACGGGTCCGCAGATTTCGCCATCGCGAATGTCAGGGGTTTGTGGTCGACAAACGCGGTGAAGGGGCGGCTTGCCAGAAGAAATCTAAAATGGCGGACTGCCAGGTACAGTGCGAGGAGCTCGCGGTCAAAGGCGCTGTATTTGGCCTCCGGGGGCGCAGTTGGCGGCTGAAAAAGGCCAGCGGTTGCCAGGCCCCGTCGACCCACTGTTAGTACATGGCGCCAACCGCGTGGTCGGAGGCGTCCGTGGTGAGGGCTACCCTGGCGTTGGGCTGTGGGTGAGCGAGCATGGTGGCGTCGGCGAGCGCCTTTTTGGTCAAGTCGAAAGCGGTCAACATGTCCGCCGACCACTCGATCGCCATTCTGTCTTTCTTACCCCGGAGGGCTTCGTATAGGGGCCGCATGAGGGAGGCCGCTCCGGGAATGAAGCGGTTGTAAAAGTTGATCATCCCCAAGAACTCCTGGAGGCCTTTGATGGTGGTAGGCCGGGGGAACTACTGGATGGCTTGCACCTTGGCGGGCAGGGGAATGGCTCCGTCCTGCGTGATGTGGTGGCCGAGGAATTTGATCCTGCTGAGGCCGAATTGGCGCTGGGCTGATGATGAGCCCGTGCTCACTGAGCCGCTGGAACAGGGTGCGGAGGTGCTCGATGTGTTCCTGCTTGGAGGAACTAGCTACCAGGATGTCATCCAGGTAGACAAAGCGGAACTTCAGGTCCCGGAGGACCGAGTCCATGAGCCGCTGGAAGGCTGGGCTGCGTTTTTGAGGCCGAAGGGCATTCAGAGAAACTCGAATAGCCCAAAAGGGGTGATTATGGCCGTCTTGGGAACATCCGTGGGGTGGACTGGCACCTGATGGTAACCGTGCACCAGGTCGACTTTGGAGAAGACTGAGCGGCCGGCCACTCTAGCCGAGAAGTCTTGAATGTGTAGTATGGGGTACCGATCCGGCGTGGTGGCGTCGTTTAGGCGCCGGTAGTCCCCGCAGGGGTGCCATCCCCCATCGGGTTTGGTGACGATGTGGAGTGGGGAGGCCCAGGGGCTGTTGGAGCGGCGGATGATGCCGAGCTGTTCCATTGTGGCGAACTCGGCCCGCGCGATCTCCAACTTCGCCGGGTCCAGCCTGCGGGCGTGGGCATACACCGGTGGGCCTGTGGTGGGGATGAAGTGTTCTACCCCGTGCTTAGCAACTTTCGCGGAGAAGGTCGGGTTGGTGAGGGCTGGGAACTCAGCCAGAAGTGCTGAGTAGTCGTCCGTTGAGCGGGCGCGGCACTGCCACGCCATTTCGGCGGGTTGGGGGGGGCCATGGCGCCCGCGATAGGTGACATGGTGTTCATGTCTACGAGGCGGCGCCGAGGCTTGTCGACCAACAGGCCGTGGGCGCACAGGAAATCCGCACCGAGGAGCGGGGAGAGCACCTTGGCGGTGATAAACTCCCAGTGGTAGCGGCGGCCTGCGAGGTCGATGGTGACAGTGCGGGTGCCGTACGTCCGGATGCCAGTGCCGTTGGCAGCAGCCAGCGCAGGGCCGCAGCCGCCTCGCTGGATCTCGAGGGCGGACGCGGGGATGATGCTGCGCTGCGCGCCCGTGTCGCATAGGAAACGGCGTCCGGAGGCGCTGTCCGTAACGTACAGCAGCGCGCCTGCTTGCCCCACGGCCATCGTGTAGGCCGGTGTGGGGGCGGTTGGAAACGTGCAGGGATGGCTGCAGCGGCGTGCCCCTGCGCCGAACTGGGTATGGAAGTAGCAGTAGCCCTGGGTCGGAGGGCTTGGGGGACGTGGGGGCCTGGGGGGCCTCGTGGCCGAGCTGTGTGGCCGCGCGATAGAGGGTGAAGTGCGCGCCGACGCTGCGGAGGCCAGGTCGGGGTGACGGCGTGGTTGGAGCTGGCGGACAGGAGCTTATCGGTTTCGTCGGCCAGGGCCTCGAGGTCCGTGAGGCTGGACGCCACGATCGCCGGGCGGATCCTGGGTGGTAGTTGGCGGATAAAGAGCGTGTGGAAGAGGGAGCCGGGCGGTTTCTCGTCGGTCAGAGGAAGCATGTGTGAGAGCAAGTCTAACGGCGTGGAGTCACCGAGGCCCGGGAGGTCGAGGAGGTGGCAGTTGCGCAAAAATTGGGAGGCTGTGAATTTTTTATCGAGCGCGGCCTTGAGATGTGCGTACTTGCCTTCCTCCGGAGGGTTTTGTAGTGTTGTCCAGACTTTCGTGATTGTGGAGCTGCCCAGGGAGGCGAGGAGGTAGTCGTACATCGTTGCGTCGGCGGTGATGCCGCGGAGTCGGAATTGCGATTCGGCTTGAAGGAACCAGGCGGTGGCTAGGTTCTCCCAGAACTCCGGCAGCTTCACAGAAACTGCGTTTGTGTCAGCCATGGTTACGCTTAGGAGTCATCCTGAGCGTCGGGGTCACCAATGTAGGAGTCTACGTACTCCTAGCAAAAAATACTGAACTCGGAGAGGTTCAACAGAAAAGGTTTAATTGTTGAGGCTGCATGTTGAACACAAAATGGAGTCAGAGACTACACCAAGTCCGACTGCCTTTCATCAGTCCACAGCTTCGACTGCTCCTCCCTCGCTCTGGGCTTAACTATGTTGCAGATCGAGTTTCTTAAAGGTGTGATCCTTCTTAAAGGCATGACGCCTGATTTATAGTCTACGGACCGAAAAGCGGATTGTGTCCTTTCTGTGATCGATACGCCACAGTATAACTACGGTCCCTCACACAGCAGTGCTGACCTTCAGAAAATCATTTTTAACTTCTGTAAAATGTATCCATGAATTTTATGTCGAGAGAAAAAGCATCGATCCATTTCTTTCATCAAGCCGCCCATCTTGTTTCTACCAGACCCATTTTGACATTACTTGTGACAGGAAACCAGTAGGTTTGTTGATTTAAAAAATATCTAATTAAAGCAGCCCAGAGAGGGGTTGGAAACTTGTTCCTGGACATGGCCGCTGGAATTTTGCCAAGATTCATAGATGATTGTGACAGAGAATGAGGGGCCTCTGCCCCACAGCTGGTGGGAAATCTGACCCTTCACCCTTGACCTTTCAAACCAAATTGTAACATTCCCAATTTGTGGAGCAATTTTCGGACAGGCTGGAGGAAGACACGAGGCTCATTTAAATATAATATTAACCTCTGGCACCATACAGAATTTCACAACTTCTTCTGAGGCTCTGCTCCCATATAAAATGGGCACATTGCTGTTAAATGGACGAGGCCTGCTTCACAACTTCTTCTGAGGCTCTGCTCCCATATAAAATGGGCACATTGCTGTTAAATGGACGAGGCCTGCTTTGGAATATTTGTTGAAAGAAGGTACTGGTGTTTCAGTTAAAGTTGAAGTCTAATTTTTGGGGGGCATTTTTGGCAGTGAGCATTTATTAACTTGCATGACACATCCTTGCGTATATTTTTATTTCTGCCATTTCTATGGATGAATAACCATGTCTACAAATGTTGGTAAACTTACTTTGTCACTTCTGATGCCAATGCCTTGGCACCCCTGCAGCACCTTCAAGAAATTGTCAGTTTTGCTCTCTCAAAGTAGAGTTTTGCACTTACTACAGTCTCACCACATTCCTACATTTTTTGACCCCCAGCTTCCCACATACTTAATGACTCTGGAGCAGGTGTGGCATTCACCATGGGCAGACCTCTCTATGCCATCCGTATGGAGGAAGAGAAGGAGGAATATATTCAAGAAGGAGTTAGATATATTTCTTAAGGCTAAAGGGATCAAGGGATATGGGGAGAAAGGCTAAAGGGATCAAGGGATATGGGGAGAAAGCAGGGACAGGGTACTGAGTTTGGATGATCAGCCATGATCTCATTGAATGGCGGAGCAGGCTCGAGGGGCTGAATGGCCCACTCCTGCTCCTGTCTTCTATGTTTCTATGAACAGCAATACATGGGTTGGAGAGGAGAATAAGGCAGCATGGCAGAAGAGAGCAGCCCACCAATGTAGAAGCCTCCATAGCACGTGACAAGCAGCAGAGATTTTTCAAGGACATCTCGGAGGAGCTCTGTGTCCCAAGAGTGTGATTGTCCAAGACTGGCATTGCACTTCTGTGTGACCTCCTTCATAAAGATCTTCAGCCTCGCCCCACTGCCAGAACAGGCTCTGTCTAATGAGAGTGGATAAATGCTCACTGTCAAAATGAAAGTGTTATGAAAGTGGCCACTGCCCTGAACCTTTTGGCACCAGATCCTTTCAGGCTGCCACAGGGGATCTGTGCAACATTAGCCAATGGGAAGTCAGGGTGGGCAATGAAGAAAAGAACAGAGTGTTTTGGACCTTACTTTGTCTGGTCAAGCCATTGCGCACCTTCCAGAATTGCTGTGCAGTCCTCGGTGCGAGGGAGTTGGCAGTGAGTGCCAGGGCCATCTCCATCTAGGGGGTCATGACTGATGTTCCTGGATGGCATGCTGCCTGGCACAGCCTGTTCATTCTTTCCTGATATATATACCCTCGCATTTCCGGTATCATCCTTGTAAATCTTCTTTGCACCCTTTCCAGTGCCTCTATATCCTTTTTATAATATGGAGTCAGCCTCTACTGTTGTACACCTCTTCCAGGAGGGCTTGCAGGTCTTCAACCCCCTCTGGCAAGACACTGCCCTGTCATAATATCCCATGGGCACAGATGGTCTGTGGCTGCTCATGGTTCTGGCAAGAGGCACTTCAGATGAGGTCGAGAGATACCAAGTGCCTAAAACCCAATGGTGTTGAGGAAAAAATCTCTGCAGCAACCCCTGGCATTCCCCAAGTGCTCTAATGAAGACTGCAGGCTATACTGAGGCTGCACCACTTCTGCACTGAAGCTTCCTGGGGCTTAAGCTGCTCGCTGCGCTTATAGAATACAATTAAACCAGAACTCAAGTCACTTCATATGCAAATTAACTTACCCAGAAAACTTGCGTGTGACTCTGCTGGTGAATGGACATTGAGGGAATTTACATAGGATTACTTAGGATATACGGCACAGAAACAAGCCATTCGGCCCAACCAGTCCATGCCGGCGTTTATGTTCCACTCAAGCCTCCTCCCGTCTTTCCTCATCTAACTCTATCGGCATAATCCTCTATTCCCTTCTCCGTCATGTGCTTGTCCAGCCTCCCCTTAAATGCATCTATATTGTTCGCTTCAACCACTCCCTGTGGTAGCGATTTCCAAATTCTCACCACTTTGGGTAAAGAAGTTTCTTCTGAATTCCCTATTGGATTTCTTGGTGACTATCTTATATTGATGGCTTCTAGTTATGCTCTTCCCCACAAGTGGAAACATTCTGTCTCTCTCCACTCTATCAACATTTTTCATAATTTTAAAGACCTCTATTTGGTCACCCCTCAGCCTTTTTTCAAGAGAAAAGAGACCCAGCCTGTTCATCCTTTCCTGATATGTATACCCTCGCATTTCTGGTATCATCCTTGTAAATCTTCTCTGCACCCTCTCCAGTGCCTCTATATCCTTTTCATAATATGGTGGGCAGAACTGTACGCAGTGCTCCAAGTGTGGTCTAACCAAGGTTCGATACAGATTTAGCATAACTTCCCTACTTTTCAATTCTATACCTCTAGAAATAAATCCTAGTACTGTACTTGGTTTGCTTTTTTTATGGCCTTGCTATGGTGTCGCAACTTTTAGTAATTTGTGTATTTGTACTCTGAGATCCCTTTATTCCTCTACCCCGTCTAGACTCGCACCCTTCAAGTGATAAGTGATATTCTTCCTACCAAAATGTAATGGCCCAGAAATTCAGGTCGGGGGCTTCCCGTGGGTGCAAGCCCCTGACCTGCACTTACCTAGCGCGCCGGCCGTTGTGCTGTGGGCCCGCGTGGGATTCCGATCCTGGGCCTGCTCCAACTGCCGGCGCGCAGTGCTTGCGTATCCCAGGGGCGCAGTTAGTTCGAAGCGTCCCCTGGGATCACGTGGGCCATGGAGAGCCAATCGTAGCAGGGAATCTCTATTCATAGATTTGATAGGAAGACCTGTCAAATTTATGAATAGAGTTCGGCCCCAAAACATAACTAAAACTTCAAATACATTTTTTTTTTAAATCACATTTTTAAAATAACTATAAATTATATAAAATAACTATTTTAAACAATAATTTTAATTTTTGAAAAATTTAATTAGTTACAAACTGGGCTAAAATAAACTTACCTTTGTTTAAAGTATTTAAAAATAATAAACCTGTGGAAAAAATGTTTTAATTTTACTTAATTCACCACTTACCTTGTTAAAAGCAGGCCTTGCGACTGCTTTTTAAAAGCGTAGCTGCTGGAGACTTACCCTCCCGGGGAAACCTGCAAAAAAAACGGAAGTTCCAGGCGTACGCGCTGCCTCTCCAGCACACGCGTTCAACCTGTGAACCCCTTCCTTTAAGGGAACGGAAGTTTGGTTTCCCGTGCATGCGCAGTGCATGCACGAAACCGGCACTTTCGTTGGGCCTACGCGTGTGTACCCAGCGCGTACTCACCCATGGGGACCCAAATTTCTGGCCCATTCACATTTATCTGTGTTGAACTTAATTTGCCAATTATATGCTCTGCAAGTTTATTAATGTCTTCTTGTAATTTGTTGCAGTCTTCCTCAGTATTGACTATCCCCCCCAGTTTGGTGTCATCTGCAAATTTAGAAATTGTGTTTTTGATTCCAAAGTCTAAATCGTTAATGTAAATTGTGAACAACAATGTTCCCAGCACTGATCCTTGTGGAACACCACTACCCACCTTCTGCCACTGTGAATAGCTACCCTTTCCCCCTACTCTCTGCTTTCTGTGCTGAAGCCAGCCAGCAATGCATTCTGCTACTTCTCCCCTGACTCCACATTCTCTGACCTTGCTCATCAGTCTACTATGGGGTACCTTATCAAAGGCCTTTTGAAAATCCAGATAAATTACATCTACTGCATTATTTAGCGCCTGTTGGGTATATCTCCTCCCAGTTACTACATTTCACAGTAAGACCAAGATACTGAGCTTCCCCTTTAATGATAAACAGCAGCCCTTTAAGTGTTCCTGATTCACCCAGAGACATGCAGGCCTCTCTCTCCCTTTGCTCATTTCCGACACAGTGAACAGTTGGAAATGGAGATGAAGAACTCTTAAAGGGACACACACATCATTCAGGTAAGGCTAGCCCCCCATCCTGCTAGCACAGGTGCACCAACACCACAAGGCAATATAGCCCCAATATTCCGACCTAGCCATATGTATGTACAACTAAAAGCTCCACAGATGTTTGAGGTTACAATAACCAAGCTTGGTTGTATCTAACAATGGTTTCTTGATTTGCCTTCTCTCCTTTTCTTAAAACATTTTTGTGTCCTCTATTGTAGGCCTTGGCCCATTATTTATCTATATATATAAATCGGTACTTCTGTCATTCTGTCATTCTGTCTATCTGTCTATCTGTCTTTCTGTCTTTCTGTCTATCTGTCTATCTGTCTGTCTGTCATCGCGTGTGCGTTGCGGGTATGCACTCGAAAGTTACAGGGCGTACCTACGCGCGCGTTACCTCCAAAGAAAGCTTACGCTTCCGAGACGGTTTTAAGCATATTTACGTTTCGGCCGGGCTAAAATTGCGCCCGCGGTATCCCAAAAACCTTCAACATTCCGCTCATTAGCATCTCATTATCCGCTCATTAGCGACAGAGTGACCTCGAGCTCGACCAATCGTACGCCGGGTTGCTGGCGTGTGCCGCCGGGCCAATCGGTGCGCGTGTGGCCGGGCTTTATCGTTCTGAACCGAGGTGAGTCGCCGCCATCTTGATTCCAAACTTTTCCTTTCTTTTTCCCGCTTTCTGCGTCTTTAAAAAAAACGTTGCTTTTAAAACACATATTGTTTTTAAAAAAAATGATTTAGAAAGTAATTAACTTATCTAATCTCATTAATTTTCCTACCTTTCCCCGTTTTTCCAGGTAGGCCTAGAAGCCTCGGCGTCTCCTCCGCACCCACGCCCGAGCTAGGCACCTCCCGGCCCCACTCGAAGGCTGGAGGGCCGAGCCTCAGCCCAGCGCCGCTAGGGTGCGCGCGCAGCAGGAGCTGAGACGTCTCTCTCTGCCGGGGCTTGCTGAGCGTCCAGCGTTACCCTGGCAACCGGGCCCGCCGGACGTCTCGCACAGCCGCAATCGGCGGTCTTCACCTCGGGGGGAGGGGGGGGGCGGCCGCGACCCTCAAGGGGGGGGGGGGCCGCGACCCTCGGGGGGGGGGGGCCGCGCGCGCAGCAGGAGCAGCTGAGACGCGGCGTCTCTCTCTCTGGCTTGGTCAGCGTCACGGTTGCCCTGGCAACCGGGCCCGCCGGCCGAGAGAGACGCCGCGTCTCAGCTCCTGCTGCGCGCGCAATCGGCGGTCTTCACCTCCGGGGGGGGGGGGGGCGCGACCCTCGGGGGCCGCGACCCTCGGGGGGGGGGCGCCCGCCGCCCCCCCTCCCCTCCCCCTCACCCTCCCTCCCCCTCCTCCCCCCGCTCTCCCTCCCCCTCCCCCCCGCCCTCCCTTCCCCGCCCTCCCTTCCCCTCCCTCCCCTCCCCTCCCCTGCCCTCCCCCCCCTCCCTCCCTTCCTTCCCCCCTCCCTTCCTTCCCCCCTCCCCTCCCCCCGCCCTCCCTTTTCCGCCCTCCCCCTCCCTCCCTTCCCCGCCCTCCCCCTCTCCCCTCCCCCCGCCCTCCCTTCCCCTCCCCCCTCCCCTCCCCTCCCCCCTCCCCTCCCCTCCCTCTCTTCCCCCCACCCCTCCCCTCCCTCTCTTCCCCCCAGTCACTCTCTCCCTTCCCCCCAGTCGCTCTCTCTCTCTCTCTTCCAACAACAACATGCCCTCGAAAAAGCCTCGGCACCGCCGGGCACTTCAGCTAGTGTTTCTTAAAGGAAATGCTTATTTCTTTAGTCAATGGGCATCTCATTCTTTTGATTTGGTCATACAGGCCTGCGGCTTATGAAAACGACCCTTTGAATGTGAGCTTGCATTCCCATGGGAACGTATGACTTTTTCCTGGTGAGGATTCTCCTAGGTGGAGTTGAAAGAGTGGGCAGCTGGTCTAAAGCTACTGAGGCCTATGAAACCTAATTACAACCTCCATCCATGTGTAACAGTCTACTCATTCAGCCCCAATTGTGGGTGGCTGATGGGGTGTTTACTGGTAAAACCTACTAATTATAAGTACAATAAGAATGTTAAAACAGCATGAATTGTTGATTTTCATTAAATGAGTCAGCATAACATTTGTAGATCTCTGATAAATCAGAAACGTTAAGTAATGGAAAGCTCGGTTACTGGAACCTCAACCATCTGTTGATTTTCTCAAAACCATATCCTTTTTCTTTAAATTGAATTTTGCAAGATGGAAACGTCGCATCAAATGAAAACCTGCCATTATTTTCATCATGTCTTTCAATGATGCCACCACAACATAGGGTAGCCCAAATTTTTCCATTGAATTCCTGTCTTGCAAAAAAATATTCCATTCTCATTTTTCTTTTTCTCCTTCACTTTTTCCCTTTTCCTTTTCATCTCTCCTGCTTTCATTTTCTCTCCTTCTTTGTTTGTTCTCTCTCTCTCTATTTCTTGCTCTCTCTCTATCTCTCGCTCTTGCTCACTCTCTCTATCTCTTTCTCGTGAGTTTGAGACTCCAGGGGCTAGATAACTCATCTACTTACCGACACTCCGTAGCGCCATGAAATAGTGATAAAATGGCGGCTGCCACTCTTTCGTCAGCTGGTGGCGGGTCCCGCGACGGCCGCCATATTCCTCTCCCCCTTTGCGCTGCCAGTAACTGATGGCGGCGTGGTGATGTCAATCGGCGTGCAATGCCAACTTAACGTCACCAGCGCAAACTTCGACCCTAGCGCAGTATTCAGCACTGGGTCCTAAGCACACCAGGTTAACCTGCCATGCAACCAGGCTGACGGTGGCGATGTCTGCAGCTCTTATAGGGACACACACAGCATTCAGGTAAGTTTGAATTTAAGGGTTTGGACTATTTTTTTGATTTTATTGAAGTGGTGGATTGCTGCGATAGATGTGAAAAGTTTTTTTTTAAGTGTGTAGGGAGTGCTGCTGGATGCTTGCAATGGCTCAGATGGTAAATGAAGGCCTTTGAAAAGACAGAACATGCTGTGAATACTCAGCAGGTCACGCCACATCTGTGGAGAGAAAAACAGAGTTCACGTCTCAGGTCGACATGCTGCCTGACCTGCTGAGTATTTCCAGCATTTTATGCTGTCATTTCACATTTGCAGCATCCGCTTGCAGAGGGAAGAGGAAGACGCAGAAGAGGAGGAATCAGACAAAGGATGCACCCAAGACAGTCCCTTGGTATCCGGGATGGAATCAAACGCCTGCGGTCCCACTGGCTGGGCAGGCTGCCTCTTCTTGTTGACCCACTGGCTGGGCAGGCTGCATTTCTTGGGTGTGTGAAATGAGGAAGGCACAAGGGTGGAGTTGTGCTGACGGGGGTGCGGGAAAGCAAGAGGTGCATGCCAGAAGGAGGATAACATACGAGGATACCAGTACCTTGTATCCTTTCAGCCCCGCCGCTGGCCAAGGGCTCAACCATGCCCCTGCCAAGAATGGCCTGCACCATCTCCTCCAAGGGGGTGAGGTGAGACTAGGAATGGGAGTTGTTCCTCGTCATTGGTGCAGATTGTTGGTAGGTGAGTGATTGGGGGTTGTGCATTGAGCAGTGTGTTAGGCTAGTGATGCAATTGGTTGGAGACGGCTTTTGAAGATGCATTCACTGACCTTGACCAGTGGTCTGAGGTCATGAAGCTTCTTTGGGCACTGGAGCCAGGTGGTGGGGGCGACACTGCTGGCAGTGACAGCCTTAGTGATGTACTCCCAAATTGTTCTTTCTGGAGGGCCTCCTGGTCCCTGTGGGTAGAGGGCCGCTCTTGCAGTGTTGACCCTTTGCACAAGCTAGAGTGCTGTGTGTGAGACCCTCGGTGCCCCTTCCCTGAATTGCTGAGCCATTTGTGTTAGTGCTGAGGCAGATTTCCCATTTATTGAGGTTAGAAAAGTAATTCAGCTTTAACAACTGAATATTCACATTTGGAACTTCTTTTAAATATTATTTATTTATTAAAAGGCCAAAAGGGCTGAAAAATGTATTGATTCGCTGCATTTTATTTTGTATTGCTTCAGTGTGCTTGGCCCCTTTAAAATCTCAGACCTCTTCATTTCCCACAATTCCTTGCAAGCTCCACAGCTTCGCTCCCAGAGAAGGTCCTTCTGGGAAGTGGTTTAAGGAGGTCTCCGAATGTTGGCCACACCTGGACAGAAACTTCGTCCCGGATCCTCCAGCGACACCACCAGGACGGCGTTGTACGGAAGGTGAGCGCTGCGCCACCTATCTCCGTGCCCCTCAGACCAATTTCACTCGGTTAGCGTTGCGGCCATTTCCAGCGGCCGTTAACTGCACCGGCAACTTTGCTGGCGAACACAAATATTTCCTCCCAGGTCTTTAGAAGTGAAAAATGTGGTGCACGGTCATAATTTTGTAACGTCTGCTTGGTGTCAGCAACAGCCTGGGTTCAAGTCCCATTACCACTTGAGCACATAACCTGAGCTGACACCTCAGTGCCCTACTGAGAGAGTGCTGCATTGTCAAAGGTCTGATCTTTCGGTTGAGATGTTAAACCAAGGAGCTATGTGCATGCTCGGGTGGATGTAAAAAGAGCAGAGAATTCTTCTGATGTCTTGGCCAACCTTCTCTGAACCAAAATCATCAAAAACATTATCTGGTTGTTCATTTGCGCGTTTGCCTACATAACACTGACTGTGCTTCATAAGTAATTCATTGGATGTAAAACGCCTGGGCATATCCTGAGGATGTAATAAGGCACTGTATAAATACAAGTTCATTTGCTTGTTATTTGCCAGTTATCCTTGTGATTCTTCAAGCTGGTTCGAGTTCTGCCCAAACATTTAATTCAACGTTATGTTCTTCTCTCATCAGAAGCTGAATTGTTTTTCTTAAAGAATATTTGACTTCAATATTTTTTTGCAGGTCCTTCTGGGACGTGGTTTAAGGAGGTCACTGAAAGCCCTCAGAACGTTGGCGTGAAGGTGCTGAACTCTATCACAGCCCTCGTATCCTGGACCCACTCACAAGCAAACAACTATGACAGTATTGTGTCGGTCGTGTCTCTCTCTTGTCAACGACAATTAGAGGGCCGAAGAATTGAATCCCTTTATTGCTCCAAGGTATTAACTATAGAAACCACATTAGATAAAATGAGATTGTATGCTATGGAAATGCTTACTGACCAAAGGATTTAAGTATGAAAGGCACCTCGAACTCTCCCCACTACTACCACTTTGGATTATGTCTCTTCCTATTTTTAGTTTTCCATGCATAATATCTCATTTCTTTAATATGAATGCAAGCAGGACAGATATTCTCAGACTTCTGCCAATCACTCTATGGCCACTGAAATGTATGTGTGTTGTCTAATTTTCTCTCTGATTTGCCCTTTCCTTCCCCTTTTCTCTGTGACGAGGTGTTAAATCTATACTCTGCATCTTTTCAATTGAGATCAAGAGTTCTGGACATGAGCCTATATCCTATACTCCATAGCATGGTTGATGCAGCAATGTACTGGGCCGTGTGGAGCTCGGTTTATACATTTATGTTGAAAATAATTGCATTTGTGTGTCCGCCCACTTTCGCTCATCTGATTGAGTCCTGGTAACCATATGACCATTGATGTATTATCAGTCATGTGATTGGCTGGGACCAATCAGATGGGAGAAAGCAGGTGTATGATGATGAGGTGCTTTACATGGAATTCAACTACAAGAAAAAGATTGCCCAGCTCAGAGTTCGGGGACAGCCCCACATTCCTGAAAACCCCATGAAAAGGTACAGTTGTACATGGTCTTCATTCACTCAGACTGAGCCTTGGTCTGACTGTGCACCCCAGCAGTAGCCCAGCCCTGAAAATGGCCCGAGCTTCACTCCCAGTGCCAGGACCCAGCTCCTGTATCATCCTGATATCAGCTCCAGACCGTGAGCGAGACTCGAGCTTGGGCCCACACTGCTCACCACAGCCTTGGGAAGGGGAGGTAGGAAATTCCTTGGTAACTTAACGGCGACTTATGAATGGAGAAGATTGTCTGATGGGGGCTCTGAATGGAGGCAAATTCAATCCCAGAATAAGTAATAAACAATCAATGCATTAAACGACATGTGTGCTCCAAGTTGCTGTGGTGCAAGTACTTTTAAATTGTCCTTTTTTAAAAGGTTATGAAACCAAAATCCTGAGAATACCCTGTCAGAATTTCCGCTCATCACTAATCGGGGAGGAGAGGAGAGGATTTACTTTCTCTATGAGCAACCTTCTTGGATTCAATTATTATTTATTTACTAGTTACATCTTTTATTCTTTTCATGTGGTCTCTGACTGCCCTCTTGATGTTGTGGTACTGGAATATTTTTTTACTGTTATGCTTAGTCTCAGTTGCTGTGCTTGTTTTTTTTTCTCTTTGCCTCTCTGGTCATCTTTTAACGTGTTGCTGCAATATTTTGATTCATGCCAGTGGGTCCCCCCTTCTTTCTCTGAGGGATTTGTACACACAAGTTTTCCTCTTTATCTTACTTTACATTTGTTTGCCGCTTCATTCAGGGTCATGTTTCTTTAGTCTGAGCTTGTTGGTTTGGGGAATGTATTTATCCTGCATGCTCAGCATTATACCTTTACAGGCGTCCCACTGATCGATAGGAGGACCTGATCTTCCTATTGCAGCACGGTTACTGCCAACAAGTGCAAATCCTTCTTGCTTCAAACTAGAGAAATAAATTTGGGGCTGTGTATTGAATGATGAATGAACAACGTGGCAGAAATGATGACTGCTCCATTATGTTTATTTGTTGCTTCCATTTGGTGGTTTAAGCATATCGATCACATTTGTCTTACTAGCTACTGCTTTATACAATATTTTTGCACATTCACATTAATTTTCCGCGTCATTAATAAGCTCGCCCCTTACCTTGTAAAATGAATCATCACTCCTGTAATATGGGCATCTAGTGTTGCTACTAAATATATGTTCCTGCTTTTTCCCCACAGTATTTCCAGCCAGATCAAATAATTGATCTCTGCATTAGACTCCAATCCATTCACTAGTTCACTGACTGTTAAAACGAGAGGTCCTTTCATTAAGCAGTAATGTCTGAATAGCATTACAGTACTGACATAATTTATTAGTTTAGCCCCAGGATATTATGTGCGAAGCAATGTTCATTCTTTCCGTGTGCTTCTTATAATTCCAATTTACAATATCCGGACATTTGCCAAAAATCATTTTTCAAGATGCTGTTTGAAAATCGACTTGTGTACTTTGAGCGAAGGAAAGAGGTTCTCTGTACTCTAGTGTTGATGATAAATGGCACTGAGCTGGAATATTAATAATGCAGTTTCCAATACAGAAAGGGAACTAACAATGAGATTTCCAATGCAGACCAGTGTGCATATATACTACAAGATTAAATATTAATGTGCTGTAAATGAATGGCCCTGCATGAATGAAATAGACCCAATCAGACTGACAGTTCTGTAAAGGATAAAAAGGAAAGATGTGTGATACCTGAGCAGTGACTGGACAGTAATGGTTTTGGATGGGTTCGGAGTGAGGGATTAAGCAAATGTGTTTCTGTATATCTCAAAATAGAAAAATACACGTTACTTCTGTTAATCTCTTTGCTTTATCAGGTAAATCTGAGCAGTAACATCATTGAAAACCTAATGCCCGGGGCATATTACCAGGTTGTGGTCTACCTGAAGAATGGACCCGCTGTAGGTCCTCCTTCTCTCCCACTTACATTTGGTTTGAGTAAGTATTCAGGAATCTGCAAACATTACCTCCATAAATCTCTCAATCAGGCACAGCACCAATTAAAGTGGAGTCTCCAACTTCTAAAAGTGCAAACACTAACCATCAACTTTAACATCCATTTTGCTGCTTTTATGAATAAGGTTTTATCTAATATTGAACTGCAAACTCCGAGGGGGAAAAGTGTCAGATGTAAAATCATGTGCTAATATCCAGCCCAGCATCAGAAATCAAGTCAGAAAATGTTCCAGTGGGATCCCAGCTATATCCTGCATCTCCCTTCTACCTATAAAGAAACAAAAAATTTGCATTTATGTAGCACTTTTCACAACCTCGGGACCTCCCAAAGCACTTCACAGCCAATGAAGTACTTTTGAAGTGTGCTCACTGTTGTAATGCAACTGAATAAATATAAAAATGAAGAGTGGCGTGTGCTGCACTGCCCCTCAACTCATAGATTCCGTGGACCCAGAAGGGTATTGAGTCTTGAACTAATGCACAGGAGGATCCAACATGCTGAGGATCTCCACATTCAAGGCCTTTGCTGTGTCCCACACTCCGAACGCCCCCTCGCTCAACGGGAGCATTAATCGAAGAATTCATGCTACAGGTTTGTGGCCCCATCTTCAGTCCAGCAAACCTCTGTGCTGCAGAGATTTACAGAATAAGTATTATTTCATTTTGAAACTTTGAACCTATGCTAGGAATAAAGTAGGTACATATCCCAAATTAAGGCTTGTGTTGCAGAGCTTTATGCCATTTTAATTGTTGCTATTACATTTGAGAATAGATGCACAACCATGCAATTGGTAGGGCCATTCTATACTGACAGTCATATCATTTTTTACTATTTCATAGTCATGGCCCTCTTTTTATCTCCAAACATAGCTTCTGGACTGCAGAGTCCAGCAGGAGACCATGTAAGCACAGCAAACCACCACCAGCACCATTACCTAACCCCCCCCCCCCCAAACACCAGCACAGGACTCTGTTTACCTACACACACAACCAGCGCCACCTCCAGTAAATGGCAATAACAGAGTTAGATGACATAGGACCACAAGGGGACTGTTTGACCAAGCTTTCACAGACAGACTCCTGAATCACAGGGGATTAAATACGTGGGGTTACGGGGATAGGGTGGGATATGTGTCGGTGCAGGCTCGATGGGCCGAAATGGCCTCTATCTGCACTGTAGATTCTGTGATTCTGTGAATTGCGGTTGTAGCAGGCCTACAGATTGTATATTGAACTGTGTTTGCCGTTCAGTCAGTTTCGCACAGTATTGTGGTCAATATGGGAAAGGCTGTACCGTTAAGCATTGCAGGATTAAATGGTGTGGAATCTGTTTCTCATGCTTGTGCTGTGTGTTGGCCTAGCTCTTGGGATACCCCTCCTGAACCATTTATACACCAGAAGTGTGCTTTCACCACGCTAAATGTTCTTTCAATAACCAAACTGGCCTCGTGCGTCTTGTTATAACTCTCCCAGTTATTTTGTGGACACTGTAATAGAATCATTCGACTTGACTTGATTAAATAACCTAGATTTTCTGATTGGTTGTGCCCGCACATCAACAACAACAACAACTTGTATTTATATAGCGCCTTTAATGTAGCAAACGTCACAAGGTGCTTCACACAATCAGTCGCAAAGGGGCATAACTGATCAGAAAGGGGGAAAGGATCAGTTATGCTAGATCTGTTATAGAATCTTACAGCACAGGAGGAGGCCATTCGACCCATCTTGCCTGTGCTGGCTCTTTGAAAGAGCTGTCCAATTAGTCCCGCTTCCCCGCTGACACCACAGTGATCTCACTGGGTCATGCACACAATTTTTGAGCCACATCACTGATTCATCCACCCGCCCAAATAAAGTGGCCATCCAGAGCTGCTGGGAGACTGTGCTGCTTATGGAAGTGGATTGAAAGAGTCCTGTGTGCAGATTGATGGAAGTAATTTGAAGTTATTTCTGTGCCTAATTTCTCTTCGAAGTTAGATAGTCAGGAGCCTTTGTGGCCATTGTTGTGGCACTGCCATTTTACCAACACCTGCAACAGTAGCACGACGGCTTTCCCCACACAGATCCTCTTTACCTGGTTTTTTTTTAAGGCGGTCAGGCTACACAAGAGAACCTCTGCACCCAACCGGGTATCCCCACACCTGCATCTTCAGGGAGAGACGCAGGAGCCACGATGGTTACAGGAGCAGAGCCTGCAGAGGTTTCAGTACCCGAGTAGATTTGAGCCATTTGTTCCAAGGTGGGCTGCAGCCAAACTCCTGCACAAAAGAACCTTACTACATTCAAAGTGGGAAAATCAGTGTCTACTTCTGTTAAGCTGCTGAAGACCTTTAGGGGGAAAAGTTCAGTATCGCCCCGTTTGTGGCGCGATTATCGGCCAGGCGCAAAGTTTAGCGCCTGCCTCTAATTATCACCTCCAACTGCAAACTTGGCTTTTATCGCCCCCGGAGTTGATTTGAGCTCTAAATCAGGCGCTACACACCTCTCTTAAGGTGCAAAGGCCAAGGAGCGAGGCGCTACCTCAGAGCACTGGCGAAACTCATGTGATGTCAGTCAGCAATGTAACACAGACACACTGGTGCTGGCCAGTTCTTAAAGGGGAGGGTCGATCTTGCTCTCCATCCACACCCTGCTCATTGCAGCCTTGAATCTCTGCCTGGAGAGACCTATACATCAAATCTGCTGGAAAGAACAATGGAGGGACCCAGGTACAGAGCTTAGAGTGCAGCCCCCACAGTCTCTTCTAAATCGATGCAAGGAAGGGAAAATCAAAATGAACCTGCAAAGTGCTGCTCAGTACCCAAAACTCCTTCACACAGCGTTGAATCTCTCCAGAAGTCTCTCTCTCTCTCTCAGAATGCATGTTGCAAAAATGTCACCAACAAAAAAAGGCAGGAAGCGGTCGCCTTTAAATAGCGCTCCCCCAGTCCCTTCCTGACTGCAAGACACTCCCCTCAACCAGTCATTGCTAGCGGCAGGCGGTAAGGCAGGGGGCGCCACTCAATATCCAGTCACTGATGTCACGATCTGCCGGTGCAGGAGATCGTGGCGGTAGTGTTTAGCGCCGCCACAAAATGTCTAGTTAATTTCGTGAGCGGCACAAACATCGCCGCGCACGGGCGCTAGTTGCTTTGTGCCCCATTAGCGCCCTCTTACGGCGCTAATGGGAGGCGCAAACAACTGAATTTTTCCCCCTTAAATCCTGAAGCAGCACCAGATTTCTCACCCATCAATGGCCAAGCTCCCAGTCACTGGCTCTTTCAATGCTGGGAATTTGCTTACATTATAATACCAGAAATATACATGTGGGCTTATGCACTAAAGATTGTGCAGGCAATTTTCCTGCACACTGACTGGAAAATCTTCACTAATATATGCCAGCCCAACAGTCATTCTTGCAGCCTATCATCTTTCCCAAAGATTCTTGTCACAATAGATTGAGCCGAGGAAATTGGCATATCCACACACACTGGCAATTTGAGCATTACAAACAGCATGCGTATTAATGAATTGATTCCTTTCATAGAATCATAGAACGATACAGCACAGAGGGTGGCCATTCGGCCCATCGCTGCTGTGCCAGCTCTTTGAAAGAGCTCTCCAATTAGACCCACTCCCCTGCAACTCTCTCCTTTTCAAGTATTTACCCATTTCCCTTTGAAAGTTACGGCTGAATCTGCTTCCACCACCCTTTCAGGCAGTGCATTCCAGATCACAACAACTCGCTGCATAATTTTTTTTCCTATGAGATAAGCTGAGATATTATGCATAGGTGCGCATATTGTGGCATGTGGGCAGTCAATGGCACAAATACCCTTTGTAAAAGCAACTATTAAACCTGAATAGTAATTTGCTAAAAGTGTATGTCCCGAATTGCTCTCTCTAACACTGAATCAGTGACTTCCCTGTGCAACTGAACATGATTAACAGGCAGATCCCTGCATGAGCATTGCATAGCACCTAGAAGGAGCCACTAGTAAGAGTTCATGACAGCAGTGACCTTCAAACCTACTAATAATGTAGGCGTAATTACAAAAGGTAATTCTGACTCTCTGCAACTGCCAACGCCTGTCTATTGAAACATGAATCGAAACTGTTCCAGACATTAGTTTTGATGAAATCAAACTATTTTTCTTTGTTATATTTTTCACACCTTGTACTGCCTCATTCCTCTTCTCCATCTGTAATCTTCCTGCTGTTGCAAGACGGCAAAAGCAAAGATCCCACAAGTACGTACTCCAAGGGTTAAATTAGGAGGAGAGAGTTGAGGCCAAGATCAGATCAGCCATAATCTTATTGAATGGCGGAGCAGGCTCGAGGGGCCAAATGACCGACTCCTGTTCCTACGTCTTACAGGAAACTCTTTATTATCCGGCACCAACGGGACCGGCGTGGTTCCGGTTTATCAAAAAGTCCGGATTACAGAGAGGCATAGTTTAAAAGGTACGAGAGCACCGTACACAGCAACAAATCCAGGCTTCCCACATGTGCAGGAACTCCGGCCACAGACCAAGCGTCCCTGTTGCTTAGCAACAAGTGCACGAACCCTAGTTACACAGCCACAGATCCAGGAACTGCCACTAATATGAAGTAAAACTTACCTGAACCTACTCCTGAATTTTGCCGGTTAACAGAGATTTCCGGTCATTTTTTTTAGGTGCCGGTTAAAAGAGAGTTTCCTGCACAAACTAGGGTTGTATTCCCTGGAATTTAGGAGATTAAATGGTGATTTGATCATTTTCAAGATATTAAGGAGAACAGATAGGGTAGATAGAGAGAAACTATTTCCGCTGGTTGGGGAATCTGGTACTAGGGGACATAGTCTAAACATTAGAGCCAGACCGTTCAGGAGTGAAGTTAGGAAACACTTTTACACACAAAGGGTGGCAAACTTTCTTCTGCAAACGGCAATTGATGCTAGATCAGTTGTTAGATTTAAAATCTGAGATTTTTGTTAACCAAAGGTATTAAGATATATGGGGAAAAGGCAGGTATATGGAGTTAGGTCGTAGATCAGTCATGATCTCATTGAATGGCGGAAAAGGCTGGAGGGGCTAAATGGCCTCCTCCTGTTCCTATGTTCCTAACTGTGAAGTAACCAAGAGCTGCTGAATAAAGTGGCTATGAATGAAAATACCATTCAATTGGGCTACAATTGTATCTGTAGTTTTAACTACATTGTGGCGGAGACCGCATAGGGACAATAACACAATTCACAATGTACAGCCAATGTTGTTATATGTACGTACTTCGTTGGGTTATCGGGGCAGGGTCCCTTTAAGAGCGTCGGTAGCATGATGACGTCATGCGTCGGTAGCGTGATGACGTCATAGCCCTGCAACGAGGCTGAGAACCGCAGTCCTCATGGAGAGTGAATAAAGTAACACGCGTTTTGCCTTTGCTGCAACAAAAGTCTCAGCCTGTTGATTTCTAGCGACTCCAACATTGGTGACCCCGCTGCTCTTTTGGACGATTCCAAAGACCGCATCCGAAATGGCGACGAACGCTGTTTCCATCAAATTACCCGCGTTTTGGGAACGACAGGCTGTCGCTTGGTTCGCCCAGGCCGAGGCTCAATTTGCACTCCGGGACATCACCGTGGACGACACGAGGTACTACTACATCGTCTCTGCTCTCGGCAGCTCCACCGTGGCCAGAGTCGTGAGCCTGCTCGAGAACCCCCCGGAGCTCAACAAATTCGAAACGCTGAAAACGCACCTCTTAGAAACTTTTGGACTCACCAAAGCCGAGCGTGCACGCCGGCTTCTCTCTCTACCCGGGCTTGGCGACTCCAAGCCCTCGGAGCTGATGGACCACATGCTGGCCCTCCTGGGCACACACAGACCGTGCTTCCTCTTCGAGGAACTGTTCCTTCAACAGCTGCCATGTCGGGTACGGTCGGCTTTAGCCAACTCTTCCATTATCGATTTCCGCGACCTGGCCAAGGAGGCCGACAAATTTTTCTCCGCCGGGCAACAGTACTGCGCGGCCACGCGGAGCCCTGCCCCCACCGATACAGCCCAACGGCGGCAGCCCCCAAGCCTCTGCTTCTACCACGCGCAGTTCGGCCCCAAAGCCAGGAAGTGCCGGCCCCCATGCAGTTTTCCCGCGTCGAAACAAACGAAAGACCACTCGTCGGCTGCTATGGCTGTCGGGCGTTCAGGCAGTTTGTTATTTATTACGGACACCGACTCCGGACGTCGTTTTCTTTGCGAGACGGGTGCCCAGGTGAGCGTCCTGCCCACGTCAACCATAGACATGCAAGGGGGGAACCACGGCCCCGTCCTCGAAGCCGCCAATGGTAGTTCCATCCGCACCTTCGGGAAATGGAGCGTGGCGCTTTGTTTTGACGGGCAGCGGTTCACCTGGGACTTTGTCATGGCAAAAGTGTCCACCCCCCTTCTCGGCACTGACTTCCTCTGCACCAATGGCCTTTTGGTGGACGTCAAGAACCGACGTCTCATCAACGCGGAGACTTTCAGCTCGCTCCCGTGTTCCCTCAGCGGGTCCAGCACGACAAAGTTGTCCAGCGCACTCTCTGCCTCCGACGAGTTTTCCCGCCTCCTCGCCGAGTTCCCGGACCTCACGAAGCTCATGTTCTCGTCCGCCGCCACCAAACACGGGGTAGAACACCACATCTCGACCACCGGTCCGCCCGTCTACGCCCGCGCTCGGCGCCTCGACCCGGGGAAACTCGCCATCGCTAAAGCCGAGTTCGACACCATGGAGCGCCTCGGCATCATCCGCCGGTCGAACAAACCGTGGGCCTCGCCCCTCTACACCGCTCCAAAACCAGGCGGCGGTTGGCGCCCGTGCGGCGATTACCGGCGCCTCAACGACACTACGACCCCCGACCGCTACCCGATTCCACACATCCAGGACTTTTCCACCCGCCTGGCCGGGAAAGTGGTATTCTCGAAAGTGGACCTCATCCGGGGTTACCACCAGGTCCCTGTCCGGCTGCAGGAAGTCCCGAAAACCGCGGTGACCCACCCCGTTCGGGCTGTTCGAATTCCTCCGCATGCCATTCGGCCTCAAAAACGCCGCCCAGGCTTTTCAATGCCTAATGGACACCGTGTTACGGGACCTGACATTCCTGTTCGGATACCTGGACGACATCCTCATCGCCAGCGCCTCCAGGACAGAGCATGTGTCGCACCTTCGGACTCTCTTCCAACGCCTCAGCCAGCACGGCCTAATCGTCAACCCAGCCAAGTGCCAGTTCGGGCTGTCCTTGATCGACTTTCTCGGGCACCGCATCACGAAAGACGGGGCGGTGCCACTGCCATCGAAAGTGGAGGCCGTGATGGACTTCCCGCGACCCCTCACCATGAGGGCCCTGCAGGAGTTTTTGGGCATGGTGAATTTTTACCATCGCTTCGTCCCCCGAGCAGCCCAGCTTTTGCGGCCCCTTTATGAGGCCCTCAAAGGCAAGCCCGACAAGCTTGCCATTGACTGGGCCGAGGAGATGGCCAATTCTTTCACTGACACGAAAAGGGCCCTGGCTAACGCGACCATGCTGGCGCATCCGTTACCTGATGCGCCGATCGCTCTCACCACCGACGCCTCGGACTATGCGGTTGGCGCCGTCCATGAACAGTGGGTCAACGGCACCTGGCAGCCGCTCACCTTCAGCCGGCAGCTCCGCCCCAACGAGCGGAAGTACAGCACCTTCGATCGCGAGCTTCTCGGCCTCTACCTCGCCGTCCAACACTTCCGTTTCCTACTGGAGGCTCGCCCGTTCACAGCATTCGTGGACCACAAACCGTTGGCCTTCGCCATGGCCAAAGCTTCCGAGCCGTGGTCGGCCCGTCAGCAACGCCAGCTGGCCTTCATCTCAGAGTTTACAACGGACATCCAGCAGGTGGCTGGGAAAGACAACCCCGTCGCCAACTGTCTCTCCCGAGCCGTCGCCAGCGCCGTACACCTCGGCATCGACTACACCCGCATGGCGGCCGACCAGGCTTCCGACCCGGATGTCCAGGCCTACAGGACGGCGGTCACGGGCCTTCAACTAGCGGACGTCGCGTTCGACAATGCTGGCACCACACTCCTGTGCGACGTCTCCGTTGGGCAGCCATGTCCTGTCATGCCCGATGGGTGGAGACGGCAAGTTTTCGATGCCATCCATAATAAGAACATAAGAAGTAGGTGCAGGAGTAGGCCATACGGCCCCTCGGGCCTGCTCCGCCATTCAATAGGATCATGGCTGATCCGAACCTAGACTCACGTACACTTCCCTGCCCTCTCCCCATAACCACTAATTCCCTTATCTGCTAGGAAACTGTCTATCTCCGTTTTAAATTTATTTAATGTTGCAGCTTCCACAGCTCTCTGGGGTAGCAAATTCCATAGATTTACTACCCTCTGAGTGAAGAAGTTTCTCCTCATCTCAGTTTTGAAAGGGCAGCCCCTTATTCTAAGATTATGCCCCCTAGTTCTAGTCTCACCCATCAGTGGAAACATCCTCGCCGAATCCACCCGATCAAGCCCCCTCACAATCTTATATGTTTCAATAAGATCGCCTCTCATTCTTCTGAACTCCAATGAGGAGAGGCCCAACCTACCTAACCTTTCCTCATACGTCAACCCCCTCATCTCCGGAATCAACCGAGTGAACCTTCTCTGAACCGCCTCGAGAGCAAGTATATCTTTTCTTAAATATGGAAACCAAAACTGCACGCAGTATTCCAGGTGCGGCCTCACCAATACCCTGTATAACTGCAGCAAGACTTACCTGTTTTTATACTCCATCCCCCTTGCAATAAAAGCCAAGATTCCATTGGCCTTCCTGATCACCTGCTGCACCTGCATACTAACTTTTTGTGTTTCATGCACCAGGACCCCCATATCCCTTTGTACTGTAGCACTTTGCAGTTTTTCTCCATTTAGATAATAACTTGCTCTTTGATTTTTTTCTGCCAAAGTGCATAACCTCACACTTTCCAGTATTACATTTCATCTGCAAAGTCTCTGCCCACTCACTTAGCCTGTCTATGTCCTTTTGCAGGTTTTTTATGTCCTCCTCACTCACTGCTTTCCCTCCCATCTTTGTATCGTCGGCAAACTTGGATATGTTGCACTCGGTCCCTTCCTCCAAATCGTTTATATAGATTGTAAAGAGTTGGTGTCCCAGCACTGACCCCTGCGGAACACCACTAGTTACTGATTGCCAGCCCGAGAACGAACCATTTATCCTAACTCTTTGTTTTCTGTTAGATAGCCAATCTTCCACCCATGCCAGTATATTACCACTAATCCCGTGATTTTTTATCTTGATCAGTAATCTTTTGTGTGGCACCTTGTCAAATGCCTTTTGGAAGTCCAAATACACCACATCCACTGGTTCCCCCTTATCCACCCTGTATGTTACATCCTCAAAAAATTCGAGCAAATTTGTCAAACATGACTTCCCCTTCACAAAACCATGCTGACTCTGTCCTATTAAATTATGTTTATCCAAATGCTCTGTTACTGTTTCCTTAATAATGGACTCCAACATTTTGCCAACCACAGATGTTAGGCTAACTGGTCTATAGTTTCCAGCCTTTTGTCTACTTCCCTTCTTAAATAAGGGCGTTACAGTAGCAGTTTTCCAATCTGCCGGGACCATTCCTGAGTCCAGGGAGTTTTGGAAAATAATCACCAATGCATCCACAATCCCTACCGCTACACTTCTCAAGACCCTAGGATGTAAGCCATCAGGTCCGGGGGATTTATCCACCTTAAGTCCCATTATTTTACCGAGTACCACCTCCTGAGTGATTTTAATCGTGTTTAGCTCCTCCCCCCCCCCCCCCCATAGCCCCGTTTGTCCAGTGTTGGGATATTTTTAGTGTCCTCTACTGTAAAGACTGATACAAAATATTGGTTCAGCGTTTTTGCCATCTCCATGTTCCCCACCACTAATTTCCCGGTCTCATCCTCTAAGGGACCAACGTTCACTTTAACCACCCTTTTTCTTTTTATATAACTGTAGAAACTTTTGCTATCTGTTTTTATATTTTTTGCTAGTTTACTTTCATAATCTATCTTCCCTTTCTTAATTAATCTTTTAGTTATTCTTTGCTGGCTTTTAAATGTTTCCCAATCTTCTATCCTCCCACTAGATTTGGCTACTTTATATGCCCTTGTTTTCAGTTGGATACTATCCTTTATTACTTTACTAAGCCACGGATGGCTATCTTTCCCACCTGGGCAGGAAGCCGTCACAGAAGCTGGTGGCGGCTAATTTCGTCTGGCACGGGCTCAGGAAGGACGTTCGCGACTGGGCCAGCACCTGCATGGTATGCCAACGCTCGAAAGTGCATCGCCATACTAAGGCCCCGTTGGCGCCTTTCGCGGTGCCCGAGAGGCGGTTCGACCATGTTAACGTGGACCTGGTGGGGCCCCTGCCGCCCTCTCGCGGGTTCACCCACCTCCTCACAATGGTCGACAGAACCACCCGATGGCCGGAAGCCGTCCCGCTGTCTTCAACGACGTCCGCCGATGTGGCTCGGGCGTTCATCGGCACTTGGGTCGCCCAGTTCGGCGCCCCATCTGACATTTCCTCCAACCGGGGGCCCCAGTTCACGTTGGAGGCCTCGGGTTGAGAATCCACCGCACCACAGCATACCACCCTCAGGCTAACGGACTGTGCGAACGGTTTCATCGCTCCATGAAGGCCGCACTCCGGGCCAGCCTCCGGGACGACAGTTGGATCAACAGACTCCCGTGGGTCATGCTGGGACTCAGGACCGCCCCCAAGGAGGACCTCCAGTCCTCGTCCGCCGAGCTCGTCTACGGACAGCCGCTGCGGGTTCCCGGGGATTTTGTCCCCAACGCAACGGAACCTTGGTCCGCAGCCCGTCAGTGGTCCGACCTTCTGGACAACGCCAAGGTTTCACGCCTGTGCCCACGTCGCAGCACGGCCTCCCATAGTCCCACGTTCCGTTCGACCTTCGTGCGGCGGAGTACGTTTTCGTCCGCCACGACGCCCACCGGGGACCTCTTCAGCCACCCTACGATGGACCATTCCGCGTCCTGGAAACCGGGGACAAGACCTTCGTAGTGGATGTTGGCAGTAAGCCGGACTGCATTCCCGTGGACCGTCTTAAGCTGGCCCACCTGGATCTGGACCGACCCGTTGAGTTGGCACAGCCCCCGAGACGGGGCCGACCTCCGGTTTCTGCACCCTCAGTCCACCACCGAGCGCCCGAGGTCCCTCCGACGAACCCCCCGGTCCCCGCCCCGGAATTGAGGAGCCGTTCCGACCGTGTGATCCGGCCCCCCAATGACTGACATTGCCAGTGCTAGTGAATTCTGGGGGGACGTATGTGGCGGAGACCACATAGGGACAACAACACAATTCACAATGTATAGCCAGCCAATGTGGTTATATGTACCTAAACACAATTCACTATGTATAGCCAATGTTGTTATATGTACGTACTTGGTTGGGTTATCGGGGCAGGGTTCCTTTAAGAGCGTCGGTAGCGTGATGACGTCACGCGTCGGTAGCGTGATGACATCATAGCCCTGCAACGAGGCTGGGTCCCTCAGTCCTCATGGAGAGTGAATAAAGTAACACGCGTTTTGCCTTTGCTGCAACAAAAGTCTCAGAGACTGTTGATTTCTAGCGACCCCAACAACATAACTATACCTGGTTGGTTTTACTCTATTCTATCCTTTCATTGATGGCTTAATTCTTCTATTGTCTGATTATCTACCCAGTTGGTGATGCTTGATACCTACAGTTAACCTATGCTGATGATAAATGCAAATTGGCAGAAATAACACTCCAAGCTGAGCAAAATAGAAACCAACAAACTACTGCATGTAGGGTAGTCCACATTGTCACTAACTGTGTCAGCCATGTTGACCTCAGTATTGGTTCCAGCAAGCTCCCTTTGAGGTCATCAGTTCTCATTACTTAAACAGAGCTGTTCCTAAAGTTAACATGCAATGGAATAGCAGCATTATGATGGATTTGATTTTTAATAAAGATGCTGTTTAAGGGCCTTCACCTTTTAATCGTTTGTAAGTGATCCATCAGCAATACTTGCTTTTAATCTATTTTAACTTTACTGTCACTTGAAAGGGGATATGAAATCGGAAAGAGTAGAGTACATTTAAACAATGAGTCAGTAGTTTTAATTGGGAATCTTTGAAGGAACAGAGTTAGATTTTGTTTCTAAGGGGAAGTATTTTCTGCAGTGAAGCGCTTTCCCTCTTTTATATCTTAGCCCTATATGTAATGAAAAAGGAGAACTTAGAAGGGGTCCAGGCCTTGTATGGATACTGGAGCTCTGTATCGAGTCAATGATTGGAATCCTTTTTGGTTTTGCATGGTAATCTGAAGCTGTCAATCACTAAATAACAATAAAAGCCATTTTATTTGTTATTTTGTCACAAAAGTTCATTTAACTCTCCTGCAAATGTAATAATCAGCAGCATTTCACCTTAGGGGTTCTCCCATACTGTTCACATCAAAGGATTCTAAAAATAGCAGGCAACGAGCCTTTAAGAGGCCTATGTTATATATAGATAATGGGATTAAAACTGCAAGTGCTGGAAATCAGACATAATGACAGAAAAAGCTGAACATGCACAGCAGGGTTAGTCAGTATCTGGAGGGAGAAAAGATGGGTTTATGATTTGAGCCATCAGAACTGACAAAGTATCTCCATCCAAAATAACCGGTCTTTTCCCTGTTCAGAGGCTGATGGAGTTGTGCGTTTCCAGGTTTCATTTATTTTATCCCAATCAGTCTCTGCTGGTTATTATGGAACAGAGATTAATATTAATATTACTTCTCCTAGAAGCCTCCTTAATGGTAGATGGAATCCTAATTTCAATCCTGTTTTTCCTTCTTCAGACCCATCAGGAGTGAAGAACCTCGTATTATATCCTTTGGGGCCCACAGCAGCTGTGTTAAGCTGGAGCAGACCTTACTCTGTGGTGTTTAAAAAGTACGTTGTGGAAATGTACCATCATGATCCAGTGAATCAAAACTCAAAATGGAAAACCATTCAAGATATTCCATCCACAATTGCCTTAACAACCTCAATGGTAATTCACTTCACCATAACGATTACATTTTGGGGGTTTTGGATTCATCGATGTCGATTTTCATCTTCATCATTTGAGTGGTAATGTGACGACGCAGATAGCCCACCTTTTATAGAACCCGTCTGTTTTTCATTCCATTGAAATCAATGGGATGAGAATCAAGCAGGGTCTGTAAAGGTCAGACGATTCACTCTGCCAGATTACCGCCCAGAGGGTACATTTTTGTCTTCACCACATCATCGCGGATAACTTCTGTAAGTGAGCCTTCACTCCTTTTGTTCCCAAGCGTGCATTGACTTGCCCAGATATTTCGATAAATTAGTAGCATGCCCAGGGATTGAACAGAGAATCCACTTCACTTTCATTTGGCTTGCTGGATTTATCAGTTGCCTATAAGTGAAGATGACAGACTCAACACTACACATGACTATAACTTGGACTTTAGATATGAAACACATTTTTAGACCCTAAAAGGGAATTGTAGCAATGACACACAATATAGATTTCAAAGTAGTTGTTAAGCTCAACTATCTCCTTGAATAAGTAAAGAATTGTAAATAGTTGGTACTGCTGCACTAAACTACTTATTCTTACATGATGGTCATTTCCTTTTCTCACCCTCCACATGAGCCATCTGGCCTGACTGTCATCTTCCTAGAATTGCAGACAGACTGATAAACATTTTGCCAACAAATGACCAGGAACAAACACATTTAAATAATTGCCAATTTTTTTTAAAGCTGCCAATGAAACACATATGTGGACAAATCTCAGAAAATGTTGGTATTTGAATTGAATGATTTGGCCCCTCACTCGGGTTCTTGATTGACTAAGGGGGAGAAATTCGGTATCGCCCCGTTCAGTATTGGCCGGGCGCAAAATTTAGCACCTAGCACTAATTATCACCTCCGACTGTAAACTTGGCTTCTATCGCCCCTGGAGGTGATTGGAGCGCTAAAACAGGCACTACACACCTCTCTTAAGGCGCTAATGCCGAGGAGTGAGGCGCTACCTCAGAGCGCTGGCGAAGCTCATGTGATGTCAGTCAGCAATAGAACACAGACACAATGGCGCCAGCCAGTTCTTAAAGGGGAGGGTCGATCTTGCTCTCCATCCACACCCTGCTCATTGCAGCCTTGAATCTTGGCCTGGAGAGACCTGTACATCAAATCTGCTGGAAAGAACAATGGAGAGGCCCAGGGAAAGATGTCAGAGTGCAGCCCCCATAGTCTCTTCTAAATCGATGGAAGGAAGGTCAAATCAAAATGAACCTGCAAAGTGCTGCTCAGTACCCAAAACTCCTTCACACAGCGTTGAATCTCTCCAGAAGTCTCTCTCTTGCTCTCAAAATGTGTGGTGCAACAATGTCACCGACAAACAAAGGCAGGAGGCGGTCGCCTTTAAATAGCGCTCCCCCAGTCCCTTCCTAACTGCAAACGTTACCCTCAACCTGTCGTTGCTAGCGACAGGTGGAAGGGCAGAGGGCACCACTCAATATCTGGTCCAGGGCGTTGCCCGCTTGACTGACGTCACGATCTGCGGGCGCAGGAGATCGTGGCAGTAGTGTTTAGCGCCACCGCAAAATGTCTGGTCAATTTCGCGAGCGGCGCAAACATTGCCACGTCCGGGCGCTAGTTGTTTTGCACCCCATTAGCGCCCTCTTCGGGCGCTAATGGGAAGCACAAAACAACCGATTTTTTTCCCCCTAAATGACTAAAATATGTAACATTTATGTCAAAATAAGCTGTGGCATGTTTTTCTTTCAGTGCAGCTGACGTTTAACCCCTTATGCACCATGACAGAATTAAAGAAAGAATACCAAGTTAAATCTTAGACAAAAATAATTCATTCTCATCACAATAACATGTTAATGGAATGCTGTAAATCATCTACTGTTTCAACTAAAGCAAAATTATGTACAATTCCTATTTAAGTACTCTTTAATTAAAGTTTATTTTTAATCAAAACACGATGTCAGTGAATGTTATACCCCTGGTTCCCCAAAAACAAGTTCCCAAATTCAGCTATTCCTACTGGAGAGGTACTGAGCAGAAACTGCATAGTTCTCCACATTGAAGAGGAGAAAATTGATGGGCAAGTGACCCAGGTTCTATGCTACATCTTCCAGCAGTCACAGCCGAAAGGTTCCATACCTTACTGTAGGACAGAAAAATAAAGAAGAATGCATAGCATTAAGAGCTGGGTGGTAGCCAGAGCCTCGCATTCTCTCACAGCAATCCCATTCATAAGGCCAAATGTCACTATTGGCACCTCAGCCGCATTCTAATACAGGAAACTTTCGTTTAACCGGAGGTTAAATGTCCGGAAAGCTCTATCTACTGGCAAAATTCAGGAGCCATTTCCTATAAGTTTTTTTTACTTCTGGTTGCTTTTTATTTCCAGTCAGGCTCTGCAAGGTCTAGCTGAAGCTGTTGCTTAGCTACAGAGACGCTTTTAAGCTGTTGCCGACTGTTTTGAAGCACAGGGTTTGTTGATTCACACGGAGCTGGTTTCTACGGCAGTTTTGATGGTACAGCACCAGCTCAGTCCCGTCAGTGCCGGATACCAGAAAGTTTCCTGTATGTAGTTCTGCACCCAGGAAATGGTCGTCAGAGGCTAAGCCAGCTAGAAAGCCAGGTTAGAGTAAAGAGGAGGGAGGTGTGAGCGTGTGTGTATGAGCAAGAGAGGGTGTAGGACATGCAGATACAGTTCCATGCCTAGCAAACAGGCAAACCAGTCCAATCATTGGGCCCGAGAGTATAGGCTAGGAGGAGAGCAGGCCAACGTAAGGGGGAAATCAGTGAGGGAGGTAGATGATCCTATGATCAAGGAAAGATAAAGTGTGTTTCATCTCGAGTCCAAATGACTTGTAGCAGAATTTTAGAATGCTAGTCTAGGAGTTCATTCCATGTTTAAAACATAGGCACAGAAATTCGGGTCGGGGGCTTCCCGCGGGTGCAAGGCCCCCGACCTGCACTTAGCTTGCGCGCCGGCCGTTGAGCTGTGGGCCCCCGTGGAATTCCGATCCTGGGCCTGCTCCAACTGCCGGCGCACAGTGCTTGCGTGTGCCAGGGGCGCAGTTAGTTCGATGCGTCCCCTGGGATTACGTGGGCCATGGAGAGCCAATCGGAGCAGGGAATGCCCATTCATAAGTTTATAAATACTACGGGCCCCAAAACATCACTAAATCTTCAAATAAATTTTTTTTTAAATCACATTTTTTAAATAAACTATAAATTACATGAAATAACTATTTTAAACAATAATTTTAATTTTTGAAAAAAATAATTTTATTTTCTAACGGGGCTAAAAAATAAACTTACCTTGCTTTAAAGTATTTAAAAATAATAAACCTGTGGAAAAATGTTTTAATTTTAATTAATTCACCACTTACCTTGTAAAAAGCAGGCCTTACACCTGCTTTTTAAATGTGTAACTTCTGGAGACTTACTCTCCCGGAAAAACCTGCAAAAAAAACCTACGTTCGATGCACACGCGCAGCCTCTCCTGCGCACGCATTCGAACTCTGAACCCCTTCTTTCAGGGGAACGGAAGTGCCGGTTTCCCGTGCATGCGCAGTGCATGCAGGAAACCGGCACTTCCATTGGGCCTACGGGCAAGTACCCCATGCATACTCACCCGTGGAGACCCGAATTTCTGGTAGTCTTTGAATTTCTCCTACTACAAAGCATCTCCAGTGACATCCAATTGCATGTGAGTTTCAAAGCAAAATTCCTTGCAGTCAGTGTTACAACCTTGAATAGTCACACTTTTACAGTGTTAGATTGTCATTTAAATGGGGTATATACCACAATTAGTCACATTTAACTCTATTATGTCCAATGATCATTTTGTAAGAAGTATATCGCTGTGAGGTTTGCTGTTTTCCCCTAATTCTCAGTGAAATTTGCTGCTGTGTTTCTTTGTCAGACTGTGACTGACCTGCGACCAGCCTCACGCTACGAGTTCCGTGTTACTATGGTGTCCTGGGGAGAGCCTGAACACAGCTGCTGTGACAGATCTTTAACAAGCTATATAACAGGTGAACTCAATGTGCTATTGCAGTCTCTTGAAGCGGACCCTGTTGTGCGCACACACGTCTCTTTAATTTGTCTTTCTGGACACAAAGTGGAAAATGCTTCCAGTGTTTCAATATGGGTTTCATACCTGAGTTATTCTTGCATTTTCCCACAATTTGCATTGTGTTTTGTAACTTCTGTTTACAGCAGCCTGTGTGGTTTCTTTGGCAATACAGATTGAAAGAACTTGTGGGTCCAAACATCCAGGAATATATCAGATAGTATGCTATAGGATCATTTTGCACCCATTAAGAACTGCCATAACTTATAAGGTTTTCTGTCATGTTTTTGATTAGCTTTTGTCTTGATTTAGGCCATATATCCTTCAACGTTCCATGTTTTACATCTACAGCCCCGTGTTTATCAGTAAGGTCAATGGAAAGTGCACTTACCCTTCTCACACTCTTGATCTCTTACTTACAGAAAATATATATATAATTTAAATATTGTGTTGTGACTTCGACAATTGGGGCGGAGTTCACATTGTTGGAGCAGAATAGATGGTGCTTTAGTCTTCAGCTGGCCATTCTACCTGGGACTCTGGGAGGGCTCAGTGCTGCCACCGAATACCTGAATCAGCGGCGTAGGTAGGAATGGAAAGCCCCCAACTTATGGTGGGCAGGAAACAATCAACGGTCTGACGTCCTTTTTGTTATATTGTACATATAATTGTACTCGCCACTTTGTTTTAAATGCTGCTACCTCCAGAACAGACGCAGAGTTAAAACATTTTAGAGACCGATACACGGGGACGGTACATTTAGAGGTTTACCCCACGTCCACTCATGTTATCTATCTCTTCCTGTTATTTCCATTGACTTATCTGGTGGGCAGTTTCTCTCGTAGCTTGAGTTTTAAAGCTGGGCTTTGTGTCTGACTGTTAACCTGGGGGAATCCATGATACGCTCCTCTGCTGTTGCTGCATTTCACCTGCGTGTGACCAGATCCGTGTGACCTGTGGGTACACCCCTGGCCTGGATGTGGCGGTATTCCATAGCCCTGTGCCAACAGTCCATGACCGCAGAATTGCCAGTCCCTTTTGCTTTATTTCTTTTTAAAAGCTACTAGAATTATCCAACATGCACCTTCCTTTGCAGTTCTGGGAGCTCTGATTTACAAAGGCTCTATCTGACGAGTGGTGATTCTAGCACAGTCAATGAGTTCTGAGGGTGGATTGAGGTAAAGCCATTATCGTCCCTTTAGCCCCTTTTGCAGAGATGTTTCCCATAGACGAGGAGTGCTAAATAAATGCAAGTTGTTGTTGATGATGAAGAATATGATGTCCATGTGCAGTTTCCCTCAGATTCCACTCCGTCACATTGTCCCATGGTCTTCTCTCAAGCACAAACTAAAAACTAAAAGCTTATATTTAAAAGTAAAACTTGTTTTCTGTGCTCAGTGCTCACCAGAGTAGTGTCGGTTTGCTGATGGCTATTCCTCTCTCTGTCCTGCATTAAAGATAAGGGCCGTGCATCCAGAATAGCAGTTTTCTTTTGCTTCGTATAATTTATAAATTATGATTGCTTCTGAGCGCTGCCAGGTAACGGTAGCAAAAGCTCTCAAGTCATTCCTAGTGCTACAGTGAACATTAATCCATTTAAACAACTACAGAAGCGTTCACGTCGTGGCCCTGTTTCAACCAATTCTACCACCACCGCGCACAGCAAGTAGTGTATACATCGATTTCGTACCGCTAGTTTGATCAAGTACCAACATCATGCCTGAAGACGGAAGTAGTTGTCGATGTCAGAAACACGGGTCCTTTTCAAGACCGGCATTGACGGTTATATCTGCTAATGTTGAAGGGTTCTCTATAGCTAAACAAAACATCCTCGCTACATTATGCAATGAGTTGGAGTGTGATGTCCTCTGCCTGCAGGAGACACATAGAGGAAGTGAGAAAAACCGCCCAAAAATACCAGGAATGGTCCTGGCTATTGAAAGACCTCATCGACAATATGGCAGTGCTGTATTTGTTAGAGCTGGTTCAGTTGTAGAAGCCACTTCTAAAACAGAGGAGGACAACATCGAAATTCTAACCGTAGAGCTGAGCAAAGTAGTAGTGACCTCAGTGCACAAGCCACCTGGCACAGATTTCAGCTTCTCTAACCCTGTACCCAACCTGCACAATAAACCACAGATCATCATTGGAGACTTTAATAGTCACAGTACCCAATGGGGGTACAAGGAGACTAACAACGATGGAGAAGCAGTCGAAGAATGGATGGACGCTAACCAGCTTAGTCTCATCCACGATCCTAAATTGCCAGCCTCCTTCCACAGTGCCCGCTGGAAGTGTAGATATAATCCAGATCTTGCCATTGCCAGCAACGACATCGCTGGCCTCTGCAAGAAGCTTGTCACAGACCCAATACCACAGACACAACACCGTCCTATTGGTATTCAGGTAAATGCAGCAGTGTTACCAACCATCATACCATTCAAAAGGCGCTTCAACTTCAAGAAGGCCGATTGGAACGGTTTCACACGAGCACTTGACCGCAAGGTTAAACGCATTAAACCACTACCTGAGCACTACAACCTCTTTGCAAAAGCTGTCCAAAAAACAGCTAGAAGGAAGATCCCCCGAGGTTGCAGAGTACACTACATCCCTGGTCTCACCAAGGAGAATGCTGAACTCGACTGGGAGTATGTCTCAATGTTTGAATCTGACCCCTTCTCAGAGGAAACAATATCTACCGGTGAGAGGGTGATGTTAAGTATCCCTCAAGAATGTCATAAACACCTGGAACACCTTGATAGAGACAACAGATCTTACAAAAAACAGCAAGAAGGCATGGTCTCTCATACGCAAACTTGGAGGTGATCCCAAGAAAGCTGCCCAACATCCAAATGTGTCTGCTAACCAAGTTGCACACCAGTTGCTCCTAAATGGAAAAATCAACAAGAAACAACCAAGAGCACAACTAGATAGGAAGAAGTACAGCGATGATCCTGGCTTCACTAGACCATTCACCATGGAAGAGCTGGAAACTGGTACATCTAATCTAAAACACGGGAAAGCAATTGGTCTTGACAACATAGCAACGGAGCAGTTAAAGCATTTTGGACAGAAAGCAAAGAAGTGGCTCCTACAATTGTTCAACCACTGTCTGGCAACACACAAGCCACCTAATATCTGGCAGAAGGCACATGTAATAGCACTATTAAAGCCTGGAAAAGATCCCTCAGATCCTAAGAGTTTTCGGCCAATTTCACTGCTTTGCCACACCTATAAGCTGTTTGAACGCCTGATACTCAATAGGATAGCACCAACTGTAGATGAGAAGATCATTCCAGAGCAAGCAGGTTTCCGCCCCGGCAAATCAACAACAAGCCAACTGCTCAACCTCACACAACACATCGAAGATGGTTTTGTGCAAGGGATGGTAACAGGTGCTGTTTTTCACAGATCACAGAAATCACAGAAACCCCACAGTGCAGATAGAGGCCATTTCGGCCCATCGAGCCTGCACCGACACATATCCCACCCGATCCCCGTAACCCCACGTATTTAATCCCCCTAACACTAAGGGTCAATTTATCATAGCCAATCAACCTAACCCGCACATCTTTGGACTGTGGGAGGAAACCGGAGCACCCGGAGGAAACCCGCGCAAACACGGGGAGAATGTGCAAACTCCACACAGACAGTCACCTGAGGCCGGATTCGAACCCGGGTCCCTGGCGCTGTGAGGCAACAGTGCTAACCACTATGCCACCGTGCTGACCTGTCAGCAGCATACGATACAGTGAACCATAGACGTCTCCTCTGCAAGATTCTAGAGATGACAAAAGACATTCACTTAACAGAGCTGTTAGAAAGCATGCTTTAGAATCGCCGGTTCTATGTTGAACTAGGTGGGAAGCACAGCAGGTGGCATATTAAGAAGAATGGTCTTCCTCAGGGAAGCGTGCTTGCACCGCTGCTGTACAACATCTACACGAATGACCAACCTATAGACGGTGTCACACGCCGTTTTATATATGCTGATGACTTGTGTCACTGCCCAAAGCACTGATTTTAACACCGTGGAAAAAACGCTTTCTGAGGCCTTGGAGGGACTAAAATCCTACTATGAAGAAAACCACCTTCACGCAAACCCATCAAAGACACAAGTTTGTGCATTCCACCTCAGAAACCGTGAAGCCAAACGCCAGTTGAAAGTAACCTGGTGTGGAGCAACACTGACGCATTGCGAGCACCCCATCTACTTAGGAGTCACCCTTGACCGATGCCTCACCTTCAAGAACCACATCGAGAAGACAAAGGCAAAAGTGAGCGCACGAAACAACATCCTGAATAAGCTCACTGACACAAGATGGGGAGCAAGCCTGAAAACATTGTGAACCAGTGCACTTGCTCTTTGCTATTCCACTGCCGAATACGCCTGCCCTGCATGGGAACGGTCTACTCATGCCAAGAAGATGGATGCCGTTCTGAATGCAAGCTGCCGATTTATCACAGGTTGCTTAAAACCAACAAACACCAACAGCCTATATATCCTGGCGGGTATCGCTCCCCCTGATATAAGAAGAACGGTAGCCAGCAAGAAAGAGCGACTCCGTCAAACATCAGATGAGAGGCACCCTCTGCATTGTCATACACCTACACCCAGACGCCTAAAGTCAAGGAAGAGCTTCATGAACAGTGTTGTTCCATTACAATCAACCCCATCTGAAGCCCGCATCGCCTTGTGGAAAGACCGGCTCGCCAGTCTTGAACAACCCCCAGCGATGGAAATTTTACCTGATGAAAGCCTCCCCCCAGGAGCTAATTGCAACTGGGCAATCTGGAAGTGCCTTAACAGACTTAGGACCGGTGTAGGTTGCTCAAAGGTGTCACTAAGCAAATGGGGATATTCAACCAGCCCGACAACTTGTGAATGTGGAACTGAGGCACAGACTATGCAACATCTCCTGCAATGCCCATCGTTAGAGGAACCCTGCACTGTTGCAGATCTTGCCGAATCCAACAACAAGGCGCAAAAATGTGTCCAGTTCTGGCTGGGCTATGTATAGACTGTCCGTGGACACGATAAGAAGAAGAACTACAGCTCAAGTACTGAAGCGAGCAAGAGACGAACATCTGTTGTCGCACCAAATCCAGGGACCATTTGCACTGAGTGGAGTACTGGTGCATCACTCTGAGCAGTCCCCCACTCCCCAGAGTCAGTTGCACTTATTGCTGAATGAGTCGGGGAGTAAATGATCATGTTTCGCAAAATTAGCTGTGGGATTATCCTGTCTGTTACACCACCAGCAGTAGTTGTATTATATACTTTGGCAGGGACTGAAAATCTATGATGCTGACAGGAATGTGCTAATGCTGTGACAGGCAGAGACAGAAGCAATTGAAAGCTGGCTTTAACCCAAAGTTGGCTGACAAAAGTCCCATGCTTAGACCTCTGACAGCTCAGTTACAGACCGGAGTCACATCTTCAATCAGACAAGACAAGCTTCACATTTTAGAACAAATTTGTTATACACACTGCGACCTGATGTCCCCTAGTGGTGAAAGGAAATGGAGCATTGGAGTGTCTGAACCAATGGGAAATGCCACAGCCACTCTGGGGCGCATTGCGCTTCAAATTTCTATCAAACAACATGCACGAGGACATAAAGATTTACATGCATGTTGACTAAGTTCCCATTTTGATGAGCTTTTTAATTTAAATTAAATAGAATTCTATTTGTAGGATTGTATGGAGATGAATACAACAACAACTTGCATTTATATAGCGCCTTTAACGTACTAAAACATCCCAAGGCGCTGCACAGGAGTATTTAAGACAATAAATTTGACACTGATCCACATAAGGAGAAATTAGGGCAGGTGACCAAAAGCTTGGTCAAAGAGGTAGGTTTTAAGGAGCGTCTTAAAGGAGGAAAGAGAGGTAGCGAGGCGGAGAGGTTTAGGCAGGGAATTCCAGAGCTTAGGGCCTTGGCAACAGAAGGCACAGCCACCAAAGGTTGAGCGATTATAATCAGGGATGCTCAAGAAGGCAGAATTAGAGGAGTGCAGATATCTCGGGGGGGGAGGGGGGGGTGGTGGTGGGTGTTGTGGGGCTGAAGGAGATTACAGAGATAGGGAGGAGCGAGGCCATGGAGGGATTTGAAAACAAGGGTGAGAATTTTGAAATCGAGGCGCTGCTTAACCGGGAGCCAATGTATGTCAGCGAGCACAGGGGTGATGGGCGAACGGGACTTGGTGCGAATTAGGACACGGGCAGCCGAGTTTTGGATGACCTCAAGTTTACGGAGGGTGGAATGTGGGAAGCCAGCCAGGAGTGCGTTGGAATAGTCAAGTCTAGAGGTAACAAAGGCATGGATGAGGGTTTCAGCAGCGGATGAGCTGAGGCAAGGGGGGAGACGGGCGATGTTACGGAGGTGGAAGTAGGCGGTCTTTGATATGCTGCGGATATGTGGTTGGTGTATTGATTTCTTTGTGGGTTCAATGACGAGACATTTATGAAAGAGAATGACTTTTAATCTAAAGCTTGTTCAACTCTTTTATACAGCTTTTACAGGAGACACGATGCTTGTGATGCATCTAGAACGAAACTGAAACTAAACCCAAACTGCTTGTCTCTCGGTCACATGCCCTCTGCTGGTCAGGCACAAGCAATCAATACATGCAAACATGCTATTAAGGCATCATAATCGAACAGGCAAATACCATCTCTATTTGCTGATATCATTACATCTCCTTTTCTTAAAACAAAAGTATTTTACTTTTAACTAACAACATGTTTTCTTTGTATTAATCTGCATTTTAACTGTAACACTTAATGAACTTACATTATCATTATCATGATCAAGGTTTTTTAACCTTGCTTTGTGTGTTCACATGAAATATGTCAATACACTAGAACTTGAAGAAAGAATAAGATAACATTACTTCCTTCTATAACAATAGTCCTTAAATTTGCTCAATGAGTCTCTCAGGAGGCTTCATGTGTCTTGAGGATTTTCTGATTGATTGTCCTTGAATCTGAGTTGTTGCCTCAGATGATGTGTTCTCAGCTGTGTGATCAGGTTGTTCAACAGTATCAGTCTCTTGACCTGCTGTGGCTGGTCCCATGAGAAGATCTCGACGATTTCTTCTCAGAACAGCACCCTCATCTGTCTGAATGGTGTATGATCTTGGTTGAACTTCACTCAGGACAGTTCCCTTCTGAGTCCATGTGTTTGTTTTGTCTTTCAACCTTACTTGGTCACCAGTGTGGAGTTCAGGTAGGTTGTGTGTTCCTCTGTCATAGTAGTACTTTTGCTTTTCTTTCTGTTGCTCTTTGAACTTCCTCACTTTCTCCCCCTCTTTTGTTTTCAGGAGGTTCTCCGGGATGGGTAGGTTTGACCTTAGCCGACGTCCCATAAGGAGTTGGGCTGGTGACATACCACACTCGAGCGGCGTTGTGTGGTATACAAGCATGCTTTGGTAGAAGTCAGTTCCACTGTCTTTTGCCTTGTACATCAGTCTTTTCACTGTCTGGACCGATTTTTCCATTAGTCCATTGGACTGTGGATAGTGAGGACTTGACGTTGTGTGGACAAAGTCCCACTCTTTGGCAAAGTGTCGGAAACTTGCATTGTAAAACTGGGGTCCGTTGTCTGTGAAGACCTCGCTTGCCACGCCATGTCTGGAGAATATGGCTTTCATACATGTTATCACAGCATCTGCAGTGGTGGTGTACAGTCTACAAACCTCTGGATACAGGGAGTAATAGTCTGTGACTACAAGATAGTCCTTCCCTTGACAAACTAATAGGTCAGCGCCTACCTTCTGGTAAGGTCTGTCTGGCGCTGGGTGTGGCTTTAGTGGTTCTACCGGATTGCTTGCTCGATATTTCAGGCATATTGTGCAGTTTGACACCTCATTTGTCACATCTTGGTTGATTCGTGGCCAGTACATCATCTCTCGTGCCCTTTTCTTACACTTTTCAATTCCCAGATGTCCTACATGGATCTTTTTTAACATCTCTTTTCTCAGACTCTTTGGGATAACTATTTTACTTCCTTTGTAGATGATGTCTTCGACCACTGATAGTTCCACCCTGCAGTTCCAGTACTCTGCCATGTCAGGTGAGCAGTCTTGCTTCATGTTGGGCCATCCATCCAAGATGCTTTTTCTCAGTCGTCTCATTGTTTCATCTTTGTTTGTCTCAGTCTTTATGAGCTCCATTTTTGCATCTGCTATGGGCAGTGCACTTGTGATCATGTCCACGTAGGCATTCACTTTTTCATCCATTTTGGTGTTTGCGGGCTCACTTGGGTCAACAGCTCTGGACAACGTGTCTGCTGTATACATCAGTTTACCCGGTGTACACGCAACATTCAGTGTATAGCGTTGCAGCCTGATCATCATTCTTTGTATTCTGAGCGGACAGCTATTTAGTGGCTTTTGGAACAATGCAATCAAGGGCTTATGGTCAGTCTCTACACTGATTGCTTGTCCTGCCACAAACTGGTGAAATCTTTCACAGGCGTATGTGATGCTGAGCAGCTCCTTTTCTATTTGAGCATATCGCGTCTCCGCGTCGGTCATTGAGCGCGATGCATATGCAATAGGTTGCCAGTAGTCATATTGTTGCAGAAGAACGGCACCGAGCCCACTCTGTGATGCATCTGATGATATCTTGATGGGTCTCACTGGGTCATAAAACCTCAGAACTGGTTCCTCTGTGAGCAGTTTCTTTAGATCGCTCCATGACTTCTCATGCTCATGATTCCATTCCCATTCTATGTTCTTTTCAGTTAGTCTTCTCAGTGGCGCCATCTTTTCTGAGAGGTTGGATATGAATTTACCCATGTAGTTGATCATTCCATTAAACCTCTGCACGTCCTTTTTGCATTGTAGCTTTGGCATATTCTCAATGGCGGACACCTTTCTGGGATCTGGTCTGATGCCCTCTCTGCTAAGGATAACTCCCACGAATGTCAGTTCTGTCACCCCGAGCTGGCATTTCTCTCTATTCAGCTTCAGGTTTGTTTTCCTTGTTGCTTCCAGCACTTTTTTCAGTCTCTCGTCATGCTCAGTTCTCGTGGTTCCCCATACTATGATGTCATCCATTGATGTATCAACTCCCTCCAGGTGCTCATAGATCATATGGATAGTCTTGTGATACACTTCAGGAGCTGAGGCAATGCCAAATGGTAACCTTAGGAATCTGTATCTGCCAAATGGACTGTTGAACGTGCACAGTCTTGAACTTGCTTCGTCCAGCTTCATCTGCCAAAATCCTGATGATGCATCTAACTTGCTGAAATACTTTGCATTTGCAAACTGTGCCATGATTTCCTCACGTGTAGGAAGCTTGAAGTGTTCTCTCTTTATTGCTCTGTTTAGATCTCTTGGATCCAGGCAAATTCTGAGCTTTCCATTTTTGTCCACTACGACGAGGGAACTCACCCACTCAGTTGGCTCATCTATCTTCTGAATCACGTTCAGGCTTTCCATCCTGTCCAACTCTGCCTTCAGTTGCTTTTGAAGAGCCAACGGAACTTTTCTGCACGGATGTATGACCGGTGCCATACTTTTATCTACTCTGATCGTGTGTTCTCCTGGAATGCAGCCTAGACCCTTAAATAGGTCTTTGTACTCTTTCATGAGTTCATCATAGACTGTCTCTCCTTCGCTTTCCACAATGAGGACTCTCTTTACCAGGTTCAGTCTCTCACAGGCTTTTAAACCTAGTATGGCTTGCACCTCCTTTGGCACCATGATTAATGCTAACGTGTGTTCTCTGTCCTTGTGTGTCACTTTGACAATGCATCTTCCTTTCACTGGTATTTCAGTACCTGAGTATCCTGTCACTTTCACTTTGATTCCATGTATCTTTGGTCTGGGTCTAATTTTCTTAAAATCAGTCTCTGATATCACATTAACTTGTGCTCCAGTATCCAATTTAAATGAAATGTGTATGTCATTCACTTTTAGTGTCAACATCCAGTCTCTTTCTTTTTTTTTGTTTTCAGACACAACATCTACATAGAACTCCTCTATGTCGCTTTCATCTACTGCATGGACCTTGCTTTGTTGCACTTGGTTCTTGCAGCAACGGGCATAATGGTTGTTTTTGTTGCAACTATTGCATGTTTTACCATATGCTGGACACTTTTTTGGTGGATGCTGTGTACCTCATCGACTACATGTCTTTCGATTGTCCCTTTCATTTTCGTTCGCTGGCCACGCCTCTTTTTTCACATTGGCGCTCTTTTTGTTAACCGGTTTGTGTCCGTTCTTTCTCACTGCATCCACGTTGCAGCTATCGTCACTGAACAGCTCCTTTGCCTGCAACTTCACAGTCTCTGTAGTCCTACACAGTGCTATGGCTTTTCCCAGGTCTAGATCTTGCTCTCTTAGCAGTCTTTCCCTTAGACCATTATTCGGAATACCACACACCAGTCTGTCTTTTATCAGCGAGTCTGTCAGTCCCCCAAATTCACACGATTTGCTTCTGTTTCTCAGTTCAGTCACATACTGATCAATAGTCTCACCCGTTTTCTGTACACGTGAAAAATCTGTGCCTCTCAAACGTCACGTTACATTTAGGTGTGCAGTAGGCCTCAAACTGTTCCATTATTTTATCTAGCTTCATTTTGTCTCCATTAGCAGCGAATGTGAAGTTATTATACACCTCCAGCGCTTCATCACCCACGACATGTAAGAACAGTGACGATTTCCTTTTATTACTTTTCTCGTCAGCTCCGATTGCTGATAAATACAACCCCAAACGTTGTTTGAACCTCCTCCAATTTTCAGCCACATTACCTGTCAACTGAAGCGTCGCCGGTGGGTGTAAACCTTCCATTTTTTCACTTCGTTAGCTATTCTCCAATGGTAAGCAACGATGTTCTCTTTTGGCTTGCTAATTTGTGGAGAGCTGATTTAACTTCAGCTTTTTCCTCTTCATCTCTTTCAATCACTTCTGACACCATGTATTGATTTCTTTGTGGGTTCAATGACGAGACAGTTATGAAAGAGAATGACTTTTAATCTAAAGCTTGTTCAACTCTTTTATACAGCTTTTACAGGAGACACGATGCTTGTGATGCATCTAGAACGAAACTGAAACTAAACCCAAACTGCTTGTCTCTCGGTCACATGCCCTCTGCTGGTCAGGCACAAGCAATCAATACATGCAAACATGCTATTAAGGCATCATAATCGAACAGGCAAATACCATCTCTATTTGCTGATATCATTACAGTTGGAAGCTCATTTCAGGGTCAAATATGACACCAAGGTTGCGAACAGTGTGGTTCAGCCTCAGACAGATGTTAGAGAGAGGGATGGAGTCGGTGGCTGGGAACGGAGTTTGCGGCAGGGACTGAAAACAATGGCTTCGGTCTTCCCAATATTTAATTGGAGAAATTCTTTGCTCGTCCAGAACTGTGTGTCGGACAAGCAGTCTGACAATTTAGAGACCGCGGAGGGGTCGAGAGAAGAAGTAGTGAGGTACAGCTGTGTGTCGTCAGAGTATATGTGGAAACTGACACTGTGTTTTCGGATGATGTCGCCAAGGGCAACATGTAGATGAGAAATAGGAGGGGGCCAATGATAGATCCTTGGGGAACACCAGAGGTAACGATGTGGGAGCGGGAAGAGAAGCCGTTGCAGATGATTCTCTGGTTACGATTAGATAGATAAGAATGGAACCAGGTGATAGATACAACAGACAATACAACAACAACTTGCATCTATATAGCGCGTTTAAAGTAGTAGAATGTCCCAAGGTGCTTCACAGGAGTGTTATGAAACAAAATTTGTCACCGAGCCACATGAGATATTAGGGCAGAAAGAGGTAGATTTTAAGGAGCATCTCAAAGGAGGAAAGAGAGGTTTAGGGGGGGGAATTCCAGAGCTTAGGGCCTTGACAGCAAAAGGGCAGTGGTAGAGTGATTAAAATCAGGGATGAGGCCGGAATTGGAGGAGTGCAAATATCTCGGGCGGGGGGGTGGGAGGGGAGCGGGGAGAGGGGAGGTTGTGGGGCTAGAGAAGGTTACAGCGATAGGGGGGAGCGAGGCCATGGAGGGATTTGAAAACAAGGATGAGAATTTTTAAATCGAGGCTTTGCTTAACCGGGAGCCAATGTAGGTCAGTGAGCACAGGGGTGATAGGTGAACAGGACTTGGTGCGACTTAGGACACGGGCAGCAGTGTTTTGGATGACCTCAAGTGTATGGAGGGTGGAAGGTGGGAGCCAGCCAGGAGTGCGTTGGAATAGTCAAGTCTAGAGGTCACAAAGGCATGGATGATAATCCCATTAATCTCTTCACTTTAGCCTTTCTAAAGTGTTCTTTCTACTCTATCTTTTCCCACAGCACCACTAGCGCCAGAGATTACTTGGCTGGAATATTCCAAGAACATACTGTCTGTTAGCTGGACATATGGTAATGTCACAACTGGAGCATCCAACTCAACCCTCCCCTGCTGGCTGGTTGTAGCTGTTGGACGAAGAATCATTAAAAAAAGTGTAAGTACAAATATTGGGTATTCGACATGATGCAAGGCCAAAGCAAATCGAATTTGATCATTTTAGCCAGCTCCTGTATAAACCAATTGGGATATCATCCCTCATCTCTGTTCTGCAGTGGTTCAGTCAGTTTATACAGCTCTCAGATTTCCTAACAGTTTGAATAATATGAAGAAATACTGTCTCAGTTTATATCTTAGAGTTACTTAGGAACATGACTAAGATTAAGTTCAGATAGACAATCGAACATTAGATGGAACATGAGGGTCTTGAATTACTGTACTAGGACCGTGGAAATATCATGCCAAGGAAAGGAAGTGGCCTAGGATGTATAACATGCGTATTGTGCTGTTTTCTTCGATAAAGGACACAATAAGAACATAAGAACAATGAGGCAGGTTGCACATGATCTGTATAAAGAACAGGTTTAATAGGCTGAATGGAATTTTTCATTCCATGCTTTCCCATGTTCCTATTGACTAATTTCTTCAATTCAATTTATATCCAAAATTCTAAAACCAATAGCTTTAAGTGTCATCTTTCATAAAAGCAGAATATTTTTCAAAAGGTGAGAGATTAGTAAATGTTGGTATTCAGAGGGATTTGGGTGTTCTTGTACATGAATCACAGAAAGTTAACCTGCAGGTACAGCAAGCAATTAGGAAGGCAAATGGTATGTTGGCCTTTATTGCAAGGGGGTTGGAGTATAAGAGTAAAGAAGTCTTGCTACAATTATATAGAGCTTTGCTGCGACCACACCTGGAGTACTGTGTACAGTTTTGGTCTCCTTACCTCAGGAGGAAGGATATACTTGCCTTAGAGGCGGTGCAGTGAAGGTTCACTAGATTGATTCCTGGGATGAGAGGGCTGTCCTATGAGGAGAGATTGAGTAGAATGGGCCTATATTCTCTGGACTTTAGAAGAATGAGAGGTGATCTCATTGAAACATATAAAATTCTTAGAAGGCTTGACAGGTTAGATGTTAAGAGGCTGTGTCCCCTGGCTGAGGAGTCTAGAACCATGCGTCATAGTCTCAGGATAAGGGGTCGGTCATCCTGGAACTCCCTCCTAGCAGCACTGTGGGAGTACCTTCACCACACGGACTGCAGCGGTTCAAGAAGGCGCCTCACCACCACCTTCTCAAGGGCAATTAGGAATGGGCAATAAATGCTGGCCTTGCCAGCGACGCCCACATCCCATGAAAGAATTTTAAAAATTTTTAGGAGTGAGTGGAGGAGACATTTTTTCACTCGGGGTTGTGAATCTTTGGAATTCTCTACCCCGGGTGCTCAGTCATTGATTACATTCAAGACTGAGATCGATAGATTTTTGGGCACTAAGAGAATCAATGGATATGGGGATAAGGCAGGAAAGTAGAGTTGAGGTAGAAGATCAGAAGATGCCATGATCTTCTGATCTTCCAAATCAGCAGGCACGAGAGGCCATTTGTCTATTCCTGCTCCTATTTCGTATGTTCTTAACTTTGCCAGATGATGTGAGTCTGTGTCTGACAGGCACACTCTGAAACTTTCACTGTTCAACTGTACCTTAAAGATTAAACATTTTTATTGTGGATTGATCAATACAAGATAAAGTTCAAAGTGGTGCTTGGGAAGGAAATGTTTGTTAGTTCTGCCTGAGAAACCACACCTTAATTTAATGGAGTATGCAATAAAAAGTGCCTAAATTTGGGCATTTTTAATTTTATAAATCACTTACATTTTATTGTGTTTCTCGTGTAAAGAAAAACCTGTTACTGTACTTTACAAAGTGAAAACGTTAGGTACCAAGCAGCCAAAGTAGGAACAAAAGAATTGAGGGAAGGGAAAGGGCTTTGATAGAGGCTTTTGAAAGCAGGCAATTAGATATGGGGGCTGAGTTCTAGAGAATAAGTGTGTACAAGCTAAAAGAATGACCACTGATGGTGGACCAGAGGATCATGAAATGAAGACTAATTCAATATCAAAAGATTGGAAGGTGTGCATGGGAATATAAAACTGGAAGAGATCACTGAGGAAAGGTCAGGTTAGGGCATAAAGAGGTTTAGAACCCAAGGATGAGGATCTTCAGATCGATTCACTGGGGAACAGGGAGACAGCGGATCCTGGCAAAGGGCAGGATGATGGGAGTGAGAATTTGTGGGCCATCGAGTTCTGAACAAGTTGGAGTTTGTTGAGGATGGAGGCTGGTTAGAAGAGGATTGGACAAGTCAAGGTCCCGAGTGCTGAGGATGTGGTTTAGGGTTTTGGCAGGCATGAGGGGTAGAAGCAGGCAGTGCTTGAGGTGAGTGAAAGTAATTTTGGGATGGAACCTGAGCTCAGGGTCAAGCAGGATGCCCAGGTTCCACATGATTGGGTTTATCCTGAAAAGTTGATCGAGCCAAAGCAAGAAGCATATAGGTCCTGGAGCCCTGGAGTGGCCATTACAGGAAATGCAATGTCTATGCTGTGGCAGGTTTCAGTGGAACCACAAAAGAGATGGACTATAGAAGAGAATTTTGGTGAAGGACGTCGTAATTGGTGGTGTTAAAGGATCAGGCACAAGATGCCACGTGCATCTTTCACCATGGTGGTCTCCATGCTGTCGCCGGGGAAGAAACCAGATTGGTGGGTCTTGAACAGGGAGTAGCAAGTGTGTGGTTCAATAGGAACAGCATGTTCCATGGTTTTGGAGAAAAGGGAAGGATAGAATGGAGTTTAGAGAGGATAGGGGGGAACGAGGAGGGTTCTTTGAGAAGTGGCTAATGATGGTGGTTTTGAAGGCGATGGGAACACTGCCAGAAAATAGGGAGTGCCGATGAGCAGCGAACAAGTAGGGGGAGGTTGGATAGCTAAGAGCTGGGATGGGAAGGGATCGGGAGCAGGTGGTGGTCTTCATGGGTGGGATGAGTTTGAAGATGGCTGGGAGCAGGGAAATTGTGAGTGTGGGGTTCTGAGAAGTTGGTCAAGCAGAGGGCTGGGAATGATTTGGAGGCAATGGTCCAGCAGTGGCAGATGGTGACAGCCTATAAATGATTAGATGTGTTTCATCTGCAGGATTAAATCAAAGAATTGAAGATATTGCAGTGACTAATTTAATATCATACACCATGCAAAACGGAAGTGATGTTTGAAGCTCAATTATGAGAAACCACAAAATTTACGTGACTTGACTACCTCCCATCCCCCTATCCTCTCCGAGATGTCTACCTTCTTGCAACAGTTCAAGATTTTTAATTTTAAACATATTCTTACTGTTAAATGACACATCCTTACACTCTCATCACTCACCCACTAGCCTCTGAACTACTTCGTTCATTTTAGTGTCCAGGAATTTTTGATGTATTCACAAGATATCTTGGTTACTATGAGGTTGAAAAGTCAAAGCTTCGGTGGTTTGTGATTGAGAGGTGTTGTAAACGAAGATCTGTTGTTTAATACAGGTGCCGCGCAGTGTAATGACAACCCTGCTTCGATTGCCTCCTGGGGATATATACAACCTAACTGTTGTCGCCTACACGGAAGGGAGCAGCAACTCCTCAGCTCCACGAATAATCCAACTCCGTTAGTATTTCTTCACCTTTTAATTAGTTACTATCATTTGTTTCACAGACATTTTTGGTACTTTTAGTAATTTCTATGTGATGTTTCACCCCATTAATGATATCTTATTCAGCAAGCATAATATGTTCGAAAACCACATAAAGCTGAACCCAGCCATGTCAGAGAGTAACTGGAATAGTGTTAGGGAATGTACATGGACATCACAGGATCAAGGTCCGAAGCCTCCCATGATCTAGATAATCAAACCGCTGAAATAGACCTACCAAATTTAATGAGGAAGCCTGTGTTCAGTTCTGCTTCACAGGCTGTATAAACTGAGGATAAATTAGACACAAGATAGGGTTGAAAAGCAAAAAAAAAAACAGGATTATCCATTAGCATTGGGACAAGAGCCAATAGTTAGCAGTTTTGGTTTTGACATGTGGAGGAGTTCCAGTTTCCAGCTTACTAGTCAGACGTTAAATGAACTCTGCCGATTGAAAGTTCGTACAGACTGCTCATGGCTTGGACCAACTTTTCTTATTTCAAGTAAGTTTAGCTTAAAATGGGAAAATAGGCCAACCATCAGTGATTCGCACCAATGGCATTTTGGGGCCAGGTCAGGAAGTCTGTTTGTTGACAAAAAAATAAATGCAGCTGGGACACCTCCCCTGAGTCTGGTGACTAATCCACGGGAACCACGTTCCTGCCTGCGCATCTCCCCACTTCCAGCACTGACGGCCAGGATTGGCTCCTCTGAATGAAATTGGCAGTTCTCCCCTACGTATGCAGAGGCCGTAATGCTGGCTACGAGCAGATAGGGACCTGCTCCACTGCATGAGCCACTGGACTTGGATACAGTGGGTGGGCTGGAAAGGATGGCAGTAAGGGGGGCGGGGGAAGAGGGAGAATAGATGGCAGTGAAAGAGGGGGTGAGAATAATGGCAGTATAAGGGGAATGGGACAAATGATGGCAGTGAAGGGAATGAGGCAGAAGCTGGGAGCAGCACTTTGGGGAGATCATTTTAGGGTGGGAGGAAGGAGAATGCCAGCATGAACTTTGTGGTGAAGCAAGACTATCAGTTTGAAGTGGGGAGTGGACGAAGAATAACAACTTTAAGCAGGTTAGAGGGGGAGAAGAGTGCCAGATTGCATTGAGGAGAGTTGCAGAAGAGAGTAGCTCTCTGAGAGGGTGGGGAGTTGAGTGGGCTCCAGTGTCTTTGTGAATTGGGTCCAGAGGGATTAGAGTGCCCATATAAACTGGGACGGCGGGACAGTGGATGTGGGAGAGTGACAGTTGAGGTAACCTGTGAGTATGATGGGCTGGTTACTCCATTGAAATCCAAATGTCACCTTGGTTTTCCTCTTTGTTTATACTAAAAAAATCTAATAATTGTTGACTATAAAAGTGCTTAAATAAATCAGAATGCATCATTTTAGTGTAAGAATTCAAAATTGTTCCCTGGAGTGTGGCAAAACCAGTGACTGGGAGGTGCAAGAACAGCCTGGGGATGACTCTCCACGATTGTACTCTCTTCCCCATAGAGAAGCACTAAAACCATCTTTCAGAAAGTCCTCACCCTGACTGGTGCCATTTAAAAAAAAATTATGTATTTCGAATTGAAATTCAAGTCTGGTAGTCTAGTGAGAGGAGTGGTGGCTATTTATTCATTTGGTCTCTGAAATCCAGTGGACAGGCAAACCAAGCATGGGGAAATGTTTATCCCACTTCACGACAAATACCAGGATCAAATTTTACAATTTTGCTTTTCCAGCAAGCAGAAAAGTACCCTAATCCATTTTAGTTTTGTGATTCACTCTTTGTTCACAGAGCCAGCTTCTCCCAAGTCACTCTTCGCTGTTAACAAAACGCAGACGTCTGTGACGCTCCTGTGGGTAGAGGAAGGGGTCACCGATCACTACAGGGTCACTTGCAAACAGGTTGGATCAAGAGATGAAGGAAAGGTTGGTTGGTTACTCTTCACTTTGATCCCCATGAACTCGGGGTCTGGTTCCTCCACTGCGGGCACAGAGTTGAATGCAGGCAGACCTGGCTGGAATCAAACATTGGGGTCAGTTAGATGAGGAGCTACATTCAAGTTCAACTGACGAAGTCAACCTGAGTGCAGGGATCCCTGTGCTTAAAGCCAACATAGCAGATTGTGAGCTCATTCTGTGCCTTTGCAGGGTTAGGCAGATAGACCCAGCTGTCCTTTGGGGAGACAGCTGACAATTGCCTCATTTTCTGAGGTTAGTCATCAAAAAAGGAACATCTAAAATTAAAGCTGATCTTAATCTAGTTCGATATAATTGTTGACCATGAAGATGTTCAGTTGGAAACTGATGTAAATGCATGAGCTGGGATTTTCCTCTGCTTTTAAGCCAGTTTTCTGGTTGCACTGGGGCAGGTGGCAGCAAAAACAGGGTTCATTACACCATTACCCCACCTACATTAGCGTGCACCACAATTTCCGACACTGTCGGATTAGCGCACATTAAAAAGCGGCGCTAATGGTGGAGTGATGTTACACATCACATTTTCTGCCTTGGCAATGCTAGACATCAAGAACGTCAACATTCATTGGGCCTCCAGCTACACAAAGGGAGGCACAATGCATAGAAAAACTGAAATGGCCACAGCAGTGCATGCAGCGGCCATCGATTCACTCATCAACAGTGGCAGATTTTTCCATTCTAATCAGAGGCTCCAAAGCTTTTCTGTGCTTCCAACCTTATTAAACTGCTACATGTGGCAGAATACTGGAGTAGCAACCATGATATACCCACTTTCCCCTCCCCTCCTTATGGCAAGCGTTGATGAAAATCCTGCCAGAAACTCACCAGGAAATATTTAAAGAAACCCTGGGAACTTCATGGCAGGTCCACTTGGACTACTCCAAGTCCTGTCCCACCACACATTGTTAGCCAGCAACTTTATGACAAAGTGGCTTTTACCCTCACTCCTTTCTCTCTTTTCCATTTAGAAATTCCACCCCAGTTCACAGTTGATATTCTTGTGAAAGACCTGGAAATTCTGAAATCTTCTCTCCGTTATCATCAAAATTACAGCACAGAAGGAGGCCATTTGGCCCATTGTGTCAATACTGTTCACATTCTTCAACTGGAGCTATCTGTACTAATACCATCTCCCTGCCCTTTCCCTCTATCTTTTATATTCCTTTATAAATACTTATCCATTTCCATTTTAAACGTTGTACTCTCTGCCCCAACAGCCACTTGTGGTAAAGCATTCCATGTTCTAATAACCTGCCACTTCCAACTTCCCCCTTTTTGTTCCTCCAGTGATAATCCTGAGTCTGTGCCCCCTTGTCACCAATTTGCCATCCAATGGAAACAATGGCCCAGAAATTCGGGTCGGAGGCTTCCCGTGGGTGCAAGCCCCCGACCTGCACTTACCTAGCGTGCTGGCCGTTGAGCTGTGGGCCTGCATGGGATTCCGATCCTGGGCCTCCTCCGACTGCTGGCACGCAGTGCTTGCGTATCCCAGGGGCGCAGTTAGTTCGATGCATCCCATGGGATCACGTGGGCCATGGAGAGCCAATGGTAGCAGGGAATGCTTCATTCATAAGTTTGACAGGAAGAGCTGTCAAACCTATAAATACTATAAGCCCCAAAACATCACTAAAACCTCAAATTAAAAAAAAATCACATTTTTAAAATAAACTATAAATGACATGAAATAACTATTTTAAACAATTTAAATTTTTGAAAAAATTAATTACATTTTCTAACGGGGCTAAAAATAAACTTACCTTTCTTTAAAGCATTTAAAAATAATAAACCTGTGGAAAAAATGTTTTAATTTTAATTAATTCACCACTTACCTTGTTAAAAGCAGGCCTTGCGCCTGCTTTTTAAAAAGTGTAACTGTTGGAGAATTACCCTCCCGGAAAAACCTGGGAAAAAAAACGTAAGTTCAATGCGCACGCGCTGCCTCTCCGGCGCACGCGTTCGACTTCTGAACCCCTTCTTTCAGGGGAACGGAAGTTCCGGTTTCCCGCGCATGCACAGTGCATGCACGAAACCGGCACTTTCGTTGGGCCTACGCGTGATTACCCCGTGCGTACTCACGCATTGGAACCCGAATTTCTGGGCCAATGTGTCATTATTTACCCTCTCAAAACCTTTTATAATTTTGAAAAACTCTATTCGACCTCCCCAACTTTACCTGCCTTGTGTTTGGTTTCAAGTAGATGTACTTGTCAGTGGCAATCGCCATACTGGGAAGAGGGTCCATTTTTTTCCCCCCATGAGTACCTTCTGACCAGCCCAGTATCTGTCCTTCAGGAGACCTGCAAGCAGGATGGTCTTCCACAGGATCATAGACATCATTCTGAGATGAGCACAGGTCTCATTGCACTGACCATGTTTTGATTGATCTTTTAACTTTGGCATTTTTACTTGGCAGACTACAGTCAACAGAATAGCACAGCATGTGTGGCTATGGTGTTGGGATTGCTTATAGCCTCAACTCTCCTGAAGCCCCAGATGTCATCAGGACCCTTGGCTGGGAGCTCAAATCTCAGCGATCTGAAAGGCTGAGTTATCGTGAGCATCATTTTTCCCCCACTAAGATACAAAGCCTTTCTTCCCTTTTCATTGGTCTCTAGCCTCTCACCAATTGAAACCGAGGGAGTGGGTGGATGAGCTGTTGTTTTCTGGCAGTCCTGTTCTGGAGCAGTTACTGGGAGCTGTGCAAGAGTGGAGCATTTTTCTGACTTTCACTCCTCTCTGTGAGTATACAGCCAAGATCTGGAGCTAGCAGTCTGGAGAATCACGAGTTAGAATTTTGCAGCCCTGTGCGCTCCTGTTATGATTTTACAAAAATATATATATTTTTAACAAGCACTGTGAAGGCCTTTATAATAGCTTATGGATTTTAGCTATTTTTTTTCTTGCTTGTGTTGTAGCTTATTTAAAATGTTGCGTAAATGCCTCTTACTTCTTCTTTCGTTTCTTTATATAACTTCCTGTGACATTGCAGTTTATATTTTGAGGTTGATGATGACAGCACAGCCAGATGTACCACAGCAGCTAGAAAGATGGCCCTTTTTAAATATCCTAATGTAGTTAAGCCACCATGAACAGCTAGTTAGGGTGTCTGCCTGCATCATCTACAAGGAGCTGTGGTAACAAGTAGGTAATATTTATTTAATAATAACCTGTTCTGTATTGTAATGAAGAAACAGACCGTTAAACATATGAAGGAAACATACCTAGGTGAAGTGTTACCAGCAGAAACAGCAATTTGTCTGTGGGTAATGACTACAGTTTGATTGAATGAGTGGGGCTGGATGGTAATGTGCCACAGTGGAAGGACAGGTACTGCATGGGAGCGTATTTTAATAGTAGTCATTGGCAGCCCAGTGATATTATAAATGTGGACCCTATCTTCTCTTTTTCTACTTCTTCTTCTTAGGCAGTCCCTCGGAACCGAGAATGACTTGCTACCACATTAAAAATGAGTTCTCAGGTGACTGATGAGTCCAATGCGGGACCTACAGTCTCTGTCACAGGTGGGGCAGACGGTAGTTGAAGGGGCGGGTGGGTGGGGTGCTTGGGTTGACGTGCGCTCCTTCCGCTGTTTGCGCTTGGCTCCACTTGCTTCCGGCGAAGAGACTCGAGGTGTCCGGCGCCTTCCCGGATGCTTCTCCTCCACTTTGTGCGATCTTGGGCCAGGGATTCCCAGGTGTCGGTGGGGATGTTGCACTTTTTCAAGGAGGCTTTGAGGGTGTCCTTGAAGCGTTTCCTCTGCCCACCTGGGGCTCTCTTGGCGTGTCGGAGCTCAGAGTAGAGCGCTTGCTTTGGGAGTTTCGTTTCGGGCATGTGGACGATGTGGCCCATCCGTCAGAGCTGATTGAGCGTGGTCAAAGCTTCGATGCTGGAGATGTTGGCCTGAGCAAGAACAGAGATGTTGGTGCACCTATCCTGCCAATGCAGGATCTTGCAGAGGCAGCGTTGGTGGTACCTCTCCAGTGCTTTGAAGTGCCTGCTGTACATGGTCCATGTCTCCTAGGCATACAGCAGGGCGGGTATCTATACTCCTTTCACTGCAGGTGGGTACGGTAGTTTAGTGATTATGAGACTGGATGATCAACTCAGAGATCGAGTTCAAATCCCTTCATGGGCAATTGAGATTTGAATTGAATAAATATGGTCCTTTGTGGACTGGCACTAGAATGGATTGCTGTAAAAACCCGACCTGATCTGCCTTGCATGAGACTCCAGTCCCACACGCTGTGGTTGAATCTTGCTGTGTTCATGGCAGCGAGGGATGGGCAATAAGCACTCTTTTGCCAGTGTTGTCTACAGCCCAAGATTACACTTTGTTTTAAAGTTCTTAAATATTTCCATTCCAGTGTGTTAATCATTGTGTGAAAAATGTCCTCGTATCAGTCCTAAATTTTTATTTTACTGGGTTGAACCTATGTCCCCTTGTCCTACTCTTGCAATTTAGTTTGAAGTAATTTTCAGAATTTCTCTTTTCCATAGCATTTACTGCCTCATATACCCGAATCTGATCAGCTCACTGTCGGCTTCTTTCAAGACTGAAAGGCCCGTTTTCCCAGCCCTCCGACATTAAGGAACAGGAACAAAAACAGAGCTTGAAATACAGATCATGTAGGCAGCAGTTTAAAGTCAACAGTTAAAAGGCTGGGGTGAGGTAGAAAGCTGATTTTTAATAACCATTTATGTTTGACACATGCTCACAAAGTATTTTTAATTCCATTGGGGAAATGATCTGCTTTCTGCATAAATTTAATTGATAATCCTTTGTTGTGGAAACTAAACCATCTCATTATTTGAACATTTTGATCCTTTTATAATCTGGGTTTCTTGCTTTGTTGAGTCTTCTCCGTGAACCTTTACCCGAACCAGGAGATGGGTAGGTGACCAGCTATTCCACCTTTACCCATGCCCTCCCCTCACCATGGACAACTGGGTGAATGGCACTGGCCCAGTTGACTTGTTGGTTAATTTAGCTCCCGCCTACTGTGAGGAAGAGGTTCGGCCTAACTGCACCTTCCCAAAAGCACAGACAAAACTAAGAACTGAGAATCATGGCACAAATGCGCATGCTATATATGTCCATGACATTATGGCAAAGTGACTAAAAGGAAGTAGTTATTGTAAAGTCTGCGCCTCAATAATACACGGACTTCGGGAGAACAGTTTAACAGGTACTTTACTGAACGGAGGATACTCTTTTTGTTTGAACCAAAAAAAAAACAAATTGGACTGTAAATTGGCACTGCACACCGTCCGACGTCCAGAAGACGCGATAGGCGGTCCCCTCGTGGTGGACGACGAATGCCCCGTCGGTGTCCTCCCGCGCCAGCTGGATAAACAGCTGGCGCCGGAAGGAGAAGACGTGGCGAAGGCTGGCTTCCCGGAAGCCGAGCGGGATGGGCGTGATCCCCGACCTCACCTCCCCAAGTTGGCATAAATGGGGGAGGAGGAGCTCACCAGGAACATAGGGTGGGACGTTCGAGATGACGATCCTCTGCGCGGTGGCCTTGAGAGGATCCACCGGCAGGAAGGTCCCACCCACGGTGAGCCCCTTGGCGACGGCCAGGGACACCGCCCGCTCCGACCCCAGGAAGAACACAGCCTTCCCGTACATTTTTGAGGCCCCGACGATGGCTGAGGGGCCGACAACCCCAGCCATGGCTTTAACGCAGGCCTCAATGGTCATAGTGGGGTGAGTGTAGCTCTTCACCCCAAGCTTTTTTGTCATAAGTTTAAAAGGTGACGGGGCAGCAGAAGCAGCGGGAGCAACTGTGGCTGTGGCTGCCACTCCTGTATAAGTCCTGGCTGGCCCCGCCACCGGCGAAGATGCAGTCGCCATTATGGGGTGTTTTTTATAAGGGCTACACTCACCCCAAGTCACAGGCCTGAAGGTGTTAATGGCCTCAGGTATTTTTTGGTCCTCTATTGAGCAGAGTGAGCTGATTAAAATGAAGACACACCTCTCCCCTATTGATTAAAATTGGGAGAGGGGCCTTCTCCCCTCTGCTCAATAGGCAATTAATAAAAAGAGATGAAATTGAGGTGCCTTAGAGAAATAGGCAGAGAGAGACAAAGAGAGAGAGAGAGAGAGAGAGAGGGGGGTGGGTGGGAAGGAGGGAAGCCGCAAGGGAAGGGTTGCCACTCAGGATGGTGGGTGGGTGGGTGTTGGCAGGGGTGCACTCTCCGATGGGAATTTAAAGTCTTTGATGGTGGTGGTCTTCTGGCAGGGGGAGAAGATGTCTTCACCTGGGAAAGCTGGAGATGCCCCAGGCTCAGTCCCACACCAGGTCTTAATGTAATTGGACTTCAACTAGGCAGCTCCAGCTGTCCCAGGTCAGGCAATAGAAGGGGTGCTTATTAGTGGTGTGTGTGGCCTAGTTTTTAACAAGAGCCACACACACAGACACCCCTTGATGATCCGGCCTTGTTTCTTCTTTTCTCCCCCCACCTAAAATACAAAGTCTTTGGGAGAGTGCCCCAAATAACACCCACCTGTAGATGATCTGAAAGATGTTCTCCTTCCAAACGGTTGGTGGTTGATGGTGAAGGTGGTTTCTCTCCCCTCTCCTAAAGTGGAGGCCAATTTGGGGAGGCAGCGATAGGAAAGGCCTCTCCCCTGGTTGGTGTTGTTGCTGGCCTCCTTTCTCCTTCTCCTCCTCTGTCCTCTCTCTACAGGCACCTCTGTTGGTGTGGTGATGATGGTGGTGGTGGCCTTTTGTTGTCCTCCTCTTCCTGGTCAGGAGACCACCACTTTCCAGTCTCCTGGTTTGGTTGCTCCTTCTCCTCCTGCTGACTGAGGCAGCTGCACAGTCAGCAATGCTGAGAATGAGGTCTGAACAGGAGGGTACTCTTTTATTTGGACCCGAAAAAAACCCAATTGGACTGTAAATAAACAAAAGTTCAACTAAAACTTAACAAATCAAATTAAAATGTGGTTTTCCGGGTTGATAATGCACTCCAGTCCCCGCGGCGCCCACCGGTCGCGGAAATACTCAAGCACGCCGGCGGACACCGCGTGCTCCATCTCCAGGGCCACCCGGGCGCGAACATGGCCGCGGAAGAGAGGCAGGCAATCCGGCTGGACGACCCCCTCGACCGCCCGCTGCCTGGATCAATTGATGGCTCTTTTAGCCAGGCCCAGGAGCAGGCCCACAAGGAGGTCCTCCAACCTGTCCGCTCCCCTCCACACTGGGTGACCGTAGATCAAGAGCGTGGGACTGAAGTGCAACCAAAAATCGAGGAGCAGCCCCTTCAAGTAGTGAAAGAGGGGCTGCAACCTCTCACACTCCATACAAACGTGAAACACGGACTCCTCCAGGCCGCAAAAAATGCAGGCGGCCTGGCAGTCCGTGAACCTACTTAAAACCTTATTGCACGGGACCGCTCCATGCAACACCCTCCAGGCCAAGTCCCCGATGGAACAAGTGAGGACTCCCGCGTAGAGAGCCCTCCATTGGGAACCTCCGCCTCCGCCGGTCGGCAAGATGCTACGCCAAGGCGTGTCCGGACGGCAGACGAAGATGGCAAAGTGGAGAGTGTGCAGGAGCAGCCCGTACAGGCAACCCCTCCGCGCGGAATGAAAAGGCACGGAGGATATTTCCTCGAGACGGCTCAAGTTGTGAGGCGCCGGTTCCCGAGGGGAGTTTCGGGGCCGGGCGCCGATGAGGAATTCCGTCCGAACGGGGGTAAGCTCGGACGGGATCGCCCCACGTGCTTGAGCCGCCTCAATACACCTAGTGGAGTCGGGCCCCAGTGCCGCTTTCACCGATTCGATGGCTTCGGCCGCGAGCCGGACGTTGGCCCAGGACAGGCGCCGCGCCAGCTCCTCTGGCGCCATCCAGCCTGCTCCTCTGCCATCAAGCAGGTCCCCGACTCTGGTCACTTTGCCAGGCACAGCCCTGCCCTCCGCCAGCCGCCCGAACCCGCGGTCGTGGAGGTGCGGATTCCTGAGCAGCGGCTCCCGAAGGAGAGCCGCCGCTCCTGACGGGGGAGAGCTCCGCCTGGAAACGACTTAGTTCCAAACCCATAGCAGTTCCTGGTAGAAGACAGGCAGCTCCCGCAGGCCGGCACGCCTGCAGCCTACTTTCGCAAACAGGAGCTGCGTGTCGTAATTGAGGCCGTGCAGCTGGCGGAAGAAAAACGTCGCCAGCGCACACCATCTCGGAGGATTCTCGACGTACAGGTATCTCTGCAGCGTCTGAAGACGGAAAGTCGCAGCCTGGGTGCGAAGGCACACCAGCGCCTGACCGCCCTCCCTAAGCGGGAGACACCGAACCGCGGCAGAGACCCAGTGCTTCCTTTTGTCCCAGAAGAAGTCGATGAGCTTCTTCTGCATCTTGGCGACAAACGCAGGGGGAGGGATCAAAGTGACCACCCGGTACCACAACATGGCGGCCACCAGCTGGTTTATGACCAGCGCTCGACCCCTGTAGGACAACACTCGGAGCAGTCCTGTCCAGCGTCCTAGGCGAGCGGTGACTTTGGCCTCCAGCTCTTGCCAGTTCGCCGGCCAGGCGTCCTCGGCAGGGCTAAGGTAGACTCCCAAATAGAGGAGGTGCATGGTGCTCCAGGCGAAAGGCCTGAACTCCTCCGGCAGGGCGTCCACCCGCCACTGACCCACCAGGAGTCCGGAACATTTCTCCCAGTTGATCTTGGCGGAGGATGCGTCCGAGTAAATCTGCTGCCATTCTCGCATCCTCCGCAAGTCAGCGGGATCCGTGACCATGAGGAACACGTCATCGGCGTAAGCCGAGAGGACCACCTCCACGCCCGGCCCTTGCAGAGCCAGTCCTGTCAACCTCTTCCGCAAGAGGCGCAGGAATGGCTCAACGCAAACGGCGTATAACATGGGGCATCCCTGACGCACCTCCCTCCCGAAGCGAAGGGGCGCCGTCAAGGACCCGTTAACTTTAATCAGACACTCCGCGGTGGCGGACAGAAGTCGGATCCGGGCGACGAAATGCGTCCCGAACCCGAATGCGCGCAGAGTCCCGAAGAGATACTCATGATCCACCCTGTCGAACGCCTTCTCCTGATCCAGGGAAAGGAAGGCGACCGACAGACCAGCCCTCTGGGAGTGGTGGACCAGGTCCCGGACCAGATGGATGTTATCGTGAATGGTCTGGCCCGGGACCGTGTAGGACTGGTCGGGGTGGATCATGTGGGCCAGCACGGTGCCAAGGCGAGCAGACATGGCCCTGGCAAAGATTTTATAGTCCATGCTGAGGAGGGAGACCGGGTGCCAGTTCTTAAGGAGGCGGAGATCGCCCTTCTTAGGCAGCAGGACAATGACCGCCCTGCGCCAAGAGAGGGGCATCTCCCCGGTCGCCAAACTTTCCCCCAGGACCCGCGCGTAGTCGCCCCCCAAGACGTCCCAGAACGCCCTGTGGAACTCCACGGTCAGCCCGTCCAGCCCCGGGGACTTTCCCCAAGAGAGCTGGCGGAGGGCGCCGGTCAGCTCCGCCAGGCTTAGCGGAGCGTCCAATTTTTCGGCGCCCTCCGGGCTGACCTTCAGCAGGTCCTCCCACAGAACGCTGCGCGCATCCTCGCTGGACGGATCCGGAGAGAACAGAGCCCCGTAGTAGGCGCGGGTCTCCGCGCTGATTCCCTCCGGATCCGAAACCAGAGATCCGTCATCGGCCAGCAGCCCCAAGAGCTGCTTACGGACCCCCCATCTTTTTTCCAGCGAGTAGAAGAAGGGGGAGCCGCGGTCCAGGTCCCGCAGGAGCTGGATCCGCGACCTCACGTACGCGCCTTGGGACCAGACGAGCTGCAGGTCCTTCAGCACGCCCTTCTTCTCTTCGTACACCTTCCGCAGGGCCGGGTCCTCGACGACCTGACTGAGACGGGACTCCAGGTTGAGCACCTCCTTCTCCAACTGCCCGACCCGGGCCTCCCGCCTCTTGGTCGACCCCTTCGCGTACTCCTGACAGAAGAGACAGATGTGAGCCTTGCCCACATCCCACCATAGCCTCGAGGAGGGGAAGCCCCCCAGCTTCCTTCTTCAATCGGCCCAGAACCGACGAAACGAATCCCGGAACCGCGTGTCCTCCAGCAGCAGGTTGTTAAAATGCCAGTACACGGGCCCCCGCTGCGCGCGCAGCGGAACGAGCTCTGCCCACACCAGGTGATGGTCCGTGCACGGCCCCGGCCGCATGGAAGCCGCCGGAACGCAGGAGACGTACGCCCGGGAAATGTAGAGGCGGTCGATTCTGGACCTTCCTCCCCCAGACCTCACGCTAGTGAAGGCGCTGGAGTCGGGGTGGAGATTTCGCCAGACGTCCACCAAGTCGAAGGACCCGACCAGGTCCCTCAACTTCTCCATCGCCGCCGGGCTTCGCAGGGGACCCGAACGGTACCTCGCCTCGAGGGTGCAGTTAAAATCCCCCCCGAGGATGACGCACTCGCCCACGTCGACGGAGCCCAAAAGAGTGGACACTTCTTCGAAGAAGCGCACTTGCTGCGCACTGGTCTCAGGGGTGTACACGTTCACTAGATGGAGCGGCACGCCCCCCAGGCGAACAGTGACCTGGAGCAAGAGGCCCGGCACGTGCTCCTTGACCCCCAAGATCTCCGGCTGAAAATGCGGGGCCAGCAAGATAGCCACCCCGCTGGAATTGTTGGAGAGGTGACCCATGCTGACCCCTCCTTGCCACTCCAGGAGCCACGTGGCTTCGTCTCACGGAACGGTGTGGGTTTCTTGCAGGAAGCACACCGCATACTTCCCGTCCTGAAGGACCGAGAAGTTGTTGAATCTGCGGCGCGCCTCCCTGCTGCCGTTGATGTTGAGGCTGGCTATGGTTATCTTCATGTCAGAAGCATAGTGCAACCTCTACCTACACCTAACGGGGGGAGGAAGCGCAGCCGCTGGTCAGCCGCCACTTCCACAGCAGCCCAGTGAGGAACGTTCTGAGCCGACACAGCTCGAGCGGGTTCACACCCTCGTCCGCGCCCATGATCTTAACGGCGGCGCGGACGGACACGATGAGCAGCGCCAGCTCCGACCACCTGTCGAGGGCCAGCCGGACCTTATTGCGCCGACCCAGGCACGTGGCCATAAAATCCCGGAGTTCCCTTATGGGAATGAGGAGAGACTCGGCAAGGGGCACGAGGTCATCCATCGCCTCGTCGGCGCTGGAGTCCGAATCGCCCTCCGTGCCCAACACCGAGTCCCCATCCTCCTCCAGGGGGTCGTCACCAGCAGCCGACCCGTCCGCCGTGCAGTGCGCAGCGAACGGCTTGGCCACACCAGCCAGCCCCGCCTCCGCCCGGATCCCACCCCCAGGATCGGCGGCAGAGGATTCCTCCCTGGGCTCCCCTAGGGGTGCTGGGCCAGAAGACGGCGGCGGTTCAGAGCTCCCCTCCGCCCCAGACGCCAGAACGACCGGAGAAACCGGGGAGAGAACAATTCCCAGCTCCTCCAGTACGTCCGGCACCAGAGACGCAGCCAGGGGGCCATCCTCCTCCCCGCCACCAACCTCCGACCCAGCGGATGGGGTGTTTTGAATTTAAACCTCTACCAGGTCGAGCAGCCCCTGGGAGATGTCCGGGTCGCATTGGGCAAACTCATTATCCTCGAGCTTGCCCGACCCAGACCCCAGGCCGCCCGACCCGGCGAGGGGTAACGGCACCGATAGAATGTCAATTTCTGCCGCGGGTTGTTCCACGACCCCCCCCACGGGCAGGGTCTCGTCCCCATCCCCGGGAGGCATGCGCCGGACAGACACATCTGTCTCAGCCTCCCAAGGGACAGGCGACCCCTGCCGATGACGACAGCGGCGGGGGGGGTGGCGGGCGCAGTACCCGCGGCGGGCGACGACTCCCCCTGCTCGGAGGGACCTTCCTCCTCCCGGTCCTCCTCCTCTTCCAGGGGGTCGTGCCTTTTTAGCACGGAGGGAGACCTCCATGTCTGCAGAGGCCTCCTCCTCAGCTCCCTCCGGCGGAGCAGGTTTGTCAGGTTCCTCGGGCCTGAGCCCGGCCGCAGGTATTGGCGTTTCCGCTACGGCGGTTGCGACCACAGGCTCGGGCACGAGGCCCCTCCCACTCACGTCCGCCCCGATTAACTCCGCGAGGAGCGCGGGTGTAAGGGGCTCAAGGGGCAAGGGCTGGCCCTCCACGGGGGGACCCGCCCTAAGGTGTTTTGATTTTATCCGCGCCTTCTTTCCAGTCGGACGCGCTACCTCCCCCCCCCCGCCGGAGGCCTTGGTGGCATCAGCCCCCGACGTCAACCGCGCATCATATGTGCTCGACGCGCGGGCAGATCCGGGGGGAGGAGTGGCGGCGGCGCCAGCCTCGGCTGCATGAAATGATCCGGCGGCCTTGGAGGCGGGGCAGTTTTTCCTGATGTGCCCTACCTCCTTGCAGGCATGGCACCACACACCGTCCGACGTCCAAAAGACGCGATAGGCGGTCCCCTCGTGGAGGACGACGAACGCCCCGTCGGTGTTCTCCTCCCGCGCCAGCTGGATAAACAGCTGGCGCCAGAAGGAGAAGACGTGGCGAAGGCTGGCCTCCCGGAAGCCGAGCGGGATGGGTGTGATCCCCGACCTCACCTCCCCAAGTTGACGTAAATGGGGAAGGAGGAGCTCACCAGGAACATAGGGCGGGATGTTGGAAATGACCATCCTCTGCGCGGTGGCCTCGAGAGGATCCACCGGCAGGAAGGTCCCGCCCACGGTGAGCCCCTTGGCGACGGCCAGGGACACCGCCCGCTCCGACCCCAGGAAGAACACAGCCTTCCCATACATTTTTGAGGCCGCGACGATGGCTGAGGGGCCGACAACCCCAGCCATGGCTTTAACGCAGGCCTCAATGGTCATAGTGGGGTGAGTGTAGCTCTTCACCCCAAGCTTTTTTGTTATCAATCTAAATGGTGACGGGGCAGCAGAAGCAGCGGGAGCAGCTGTGGCTGTGGCTGCCACTCCCGCATAAGTCCTGGCTGGCCCCGCCACCGGCGAAGATGCAGTCGCCATTCTGGGGTGTTTTCTAAAAAGGGCTACACTCACCCCAAGTCACAGGCCTGAAGGTGTTAATTGTGGCCTCAGGTATTTTTTGGTCCTCAATTGAGCAGAGGGAGCTGTTTAAATTGAAGGCACACCTCTCCCCCTTATTGATTGAAATTGGGAGAGGGGCCTTCTCCCCTCTGCTCAATAGGCAATAAATAAATAAAGATGAAATGAGGTACCTCAGAAAGGCAGAGAAAGACAAAGAAAGAGAGGGAGGGTGGGTGGGTGGGAAGGAGGGAGGCCGCAAAGGGAGGGTCACCACTCAAGATGGTGGGTGGGTGGGTGGGTGTCGGCAGGGGTGCACTCTCCGATGAAAAATTAAAGTCATTGAAGGTGGTCTTCACCTGGGAAAGCTGGAGATGCCCCAGGCTCAGTCCCACACCAGGTCTTAACGATGTACAATTGGGCTGATCACCTAGGCAGCTCCAGCTAGCCCAGGTCAGGCAATAGGAAGGGGTGCTTAATTAGTGGTGTGTGTGGCCTAGTGTTTTACAAGAGCCACACACACACCCCTTGATGATCCGGCCCTTTTTTCTTCTTTTCTCCCCCCACCTAAAATACAAAGTCTTTGGGAGAGTGCACCAAATGACACCCACCTGAAAGATGATCTTCCCTCCTTCCAAACAGTTGGTGGTTGTTGGTTGTTGGCTGTTTCTCTCCCCTCTCTCCCTCTCCTGAAGTGGAGGCCAATTTGGGGAGGCAGTAATGGAAAGGCCTCTCCCCTGGTTGGTGTTGTTGCTGGCCTCCCTTCTCCTCCTCTGTCCTCTCTCTCCAGGCACCTCAGTTGCTGTGATGATGGTGGAGGTGGAGGTGGTGGTGGTGGTGGTGGTCTATTGATATCCTCCTCTTCCTGGTCAGGAGACCACCACTTTCCACTCTCCACTCTCCTGGTTTGGCTGCTCCTTCTCCTCCTGCTGACTGAGGCAGCTGCACAGCCAGCAATGCTGAGAATGAGGTCTGAACAGGAGGGTAACGTCAGACTGAAATACAGAAGCCTGCTAGGGCCTTTTATACAGGGGTGGTCACTGCCGGTACTGCAGTCTAAAACCAGTTCTTCCCTTAAAGGTACATACACAACAATTCCTCCCCTTTTAGATAAACAGTACATAACATTCATTTAACAACTAAATAATAACTAATTACAATTACAATTTTCTGGGTACCATATACATCAACTGAAATAATCATTTATAAGTTCAGTCTTTGAGGAGGCTTCCTAATCCTGACTGGATAGCGCCTTTCCCGAGTATCCTGTTCTTGTGGTGGAGTCGATTCTGGCTCATTGTCATTGGTTGGTTCGTCAGCTTCCAATACCACTGCTTCCGAGGTAGACGCAATCTGTACTTCGGCCTCATTACCAGGTGCACATGCTCGTGGTATAGGTTTGGCTTGTTCCTGAGACTCCAGAATCTGGTCAGCATGGCGTCTCACGATGCTCTCTCCAACGTCCACTGTGTACATTAGTGGTCCCTGCTGTGTGCATATCGTTCCGGGCTGCCATTTTTCTGTTCGGTAGTCATGGGCCAAGACTGGTTGCCCTATCTTGAAGCTCCTGGTTGGCCTCTCGTTAATGTGCTGGAATTGCTTATCCTCAACATCTCGTCTTATGTTTGGTTTGAGCAAATCCAGGCGACATCTTAGCCATCAGTTGAAGAACATTATGGCTGGAGCTTAGTTGGTGACTGCATGTGTCGCATTTCGGTAAGCAAACAAGAAATTATCTACCTTGTGTTGTAGTGGTATGTCGTCGTTATACATCGCCTTTATTGCCTTTTTAAAGGTCTGAACAAACCTTTCAGCCAATCCATTTGTGGCTGGATGATATGGGACAGATGTGTAATGTTTCACCCCATTATTCCTCAGAAACCTCCGGAAATCCTCAGACACAAACTGTGGCCCATTGTCGGAGCAAATCTGTTCTGGCAACCCATTCCTGGCGAAGATGGTCCGTAGGACTGCAATAGTTTTCTCCGTGGTGGTGGAGGACATTTTAATGACCTCTGGCCATTTCGAATGGGCGTCCACAGCGATTAGAAACATTGAGTCCATAAATGGACGAGCAAAGTCAATGTGTACCCGTTGCCATGGAGATGAGGGCCGCTCCCATGGGTGTAGAGGGGCCTGTGGTGGTGCATTTTGGACTTTCTGGCATCCTGAGCAGCTCTTGGTCAGGTCCTCGATTTGTTTATCGATTCCCGGCCACCACACATAAGCCCTGGCTAGGCTTTTCATTTTTACCCCTCCCAGATGACCTTCATGAAGCTCATTGAGCACTCTGTCTCTCAACTTGGGTGGAATTACCACTCGGGATCCACACATCAAGGTCCCCCGGCACACTGACAGCTGTTCTCTCCTTGGCGAGAATGCTGGCAACAGTGAGTCGCCATATGCTGGCCATCCCTTCACCGTCAAATCATAGACCCGAGAGTGTGTCGGGTCATTTCGGGTTTCCTTCTCTATACTTGAGTTTGTAACAGGCAGACATTTGACTATGGTCGCATGGAATATCTCAACAGGGTCCACTGTAGGTGCTTCCTCTACCGTAGGCAACGGTAGGCGCGACAGCCCATCAGCGTTTCCATGCTGCTTCGTACCCTTGTATTCTATGTCGTACTGATGTGCCCCTAGAAAAAGTGACCATCGTTGCAGCCGTTGCGCCATCACCGGAACGCCCTTCTTTGGGTTAAAAATGGAGACCAGTGGCTGATGATCAGTCAGTAGGGTGAATTTCTGCCCGTGCAGATAGTGATTGAACTTCTTCACCCCCCACACCAGGCTGAGGGCCTCCCTGTCAATCTGAGCGTAATTACGCTCGGCTGAGGTTAACGAGCGCGACGCAAAGGCTATTGGCCTCTCTGAACCGTCAAGGAATTTGTGTGACAGCACCGCTCCAATGCCGTAGGGTGACGCATCACATGCCAACCAAATCGGTAGCGTTGGGTTGTAGTGGGCCAATACTTCTTTTGAAGTGATTAGGCATTTACATTCCTGAAAGGAACGCTTACACTCATCACTCCATTTCCATGTTTCTCCAGTTTGCAGCAGGGCGTTCAGTGGGTGCAGAATTGTGGATAAATTCGGCAAGAACTTATGGTAGTAGTTCACCAGTCCGAGAAACGACCTCAGTTGTGACACATTTTCCGGTGCTGGAGCCTTGACTACAGCCTCAATCTTGTCTGGCGACTTATGCAACCCTTCCTCATCAATCATGTGGCCACAATACGAGATTTGTCTCCTGAAGAACTCGCATTTGGGGCGGTTGGCTCGTAGCCCATATTCCTGCAATCTAGTGAGCACCTGCTCCAGGTTGGCAAGGTGTTGACTGTCATTTTCGCCCGTCACCAGGATGTCATCCAAATAACACTGGGTCCCTGGGATCCCTTGCAGAACTTGTTCCATTGCCCTCTGCCAAATAGCCGGGGCTGATGCTACCCCGATCACCAGTCGATTGTACTGGTAAAGGCCTTTGTGAGTGTTTATCGTGAGGTATTTCCTAGATGCTTCTTCCACCTCCATTTGTAGATACGCTTGGGCCAGATCAATCTTTGTAAAACGTTTCCCTCCAGATAGTGAGGCGAAAATATCTTCTATCCATGGAAGTGGATATTGTACTGTGTGCAGGACTGGGTTCACAGTCACCTTGAAGTCCCCACAGATGCGAACCTTCTTCGGCTCCCCAGGCGTGCTGCTCAATGATTTCTTCATTGCAGGAATGATGGGTGTGGCCCACTCGCTCTAGTCCACCTTGGACAGCACAACCAAATGCTCCAGACTCTCCAGCTCTGCTTCAACGGCTGGGCGGATCGCGTAAGGTACCGGTCTGGCCTTAAAAAATTTTGGGTTTGCGTTATCTTCGATCTTTATCGTTGCCTTTACTCCTTTTAGAGTCCCAAGTCCTTGTTGGAACACCTCTTCCGCATCAGATAGAATTTGTGACAGACGTCCAGGTGCGACGTCATCATCCTTTTTGTCAGTCACAGTTAGCACCTGAATGGAATGTCAATCCAATTGTATTTTTCGGATCCATTCACATCCCAATAATGGTGGTCCTCCATCTTGTAGTATATATATATAGTTTCTGTGTTTCCTTGCCGTTATATTTAACTGGCACCCTTATTTTTCCTCTGGGGTAGATCTTTTGCCCCGTGTATGTCTTCAATACAATGGACGTGTCCTTTAAGGGTATGTGTGAGAATAGCCGCTCATAGTCTCGTCGATTCATGACAGTTAGGGCTGATCCTGTATCTAATTCCATCTTTACTTGGGACCCTGCTATCATGAGGGTAACCCGCATAGTTCGGTGATCCTCCTTTGCGATCACGTTGTGTAACTTTAGACAACTTAGTCTCCTGCTCCCGGAGTAGTTATCACTCTCGTGATCTTCCGAACTACCGTCTGTCATTTTGTTTACTTTCTTGTACTTTTCCTTAGTAGTTCTTGTAGTGTTGGTTTTCTTTCCCGACCTGCAGACTCTTGCTATATGTCCCATTTTTCCCACATTGCCTGCATACTTTGTCCTTAAACCAGCAGTCCTTCTGCTCATGGGTTGTTCTGCCGCAGCGATAGCACTTTTCTGCTCCATACGCCATTTCGTTAGTGCTGTATTCTTGTGGTTTCTGTTGTATTTCCGCAGCTCCCCGTGCTGCTGCTTCGTAGGATACTGCCACGCTGAAAGCCTGTTCTAGCGTCAGGTCCTTTTTCCAAAGTAGTCGTTTCTGGGTTCCTTCACTCTGGAGCCCGCAGACAAACTTATCCTGTAAGGTGTCTGCCAGTCCTGCTCCGAACTGGCAGTGCTTCAATAACTTGCGTAGTTCCGTAAGATAGTCAGCATTGCTCTCATCTTTGTGCTGGTTTCTTTTATGGAACTTGAATCTTTCTGCTATCAGCAGCGGTGTAGGGTTTAGGTGTTCCTGTAAGATATTAACAATCTCCTCAAAACTTTTCTCCATTGGTTTAGCTGGGGTAATTAAATTCCGCAATAGGCCGTACGTACTCGCGCCCATCAAATTCAATAATACCGACGCCCTCTTTCCATCGGCCACCTCATTTGCCTTGCAGTACACTTCAATTCTTTCCACATACGTGGTCCAGTCTTCTACCTCGTTGTTGAAAGCAGAGATACTGCCACTTTTCGGCATCTTGGGTGATTTAAAATGGCGCCTCCCGCGCTTTTTCTTCTTCCCCAACGGGATAAAATGGCGCCTCCCGCGCTTTTCCTTCTTCCCCTTGCTGCCACGCTGCTCCTAGTGTTCTACAGGGTAATGGCAGCGACCCGCGGCTTCGGCGCGTCTCACTTTCCTTCCCCCTGTTTATTTTCTCTCCGCTGCCCGGTTCTTGAGCACTGACCGCGCCCTGTGCGCTCCACCCTCTCTTTTTTTTCTTTTCCCGGCGACGCTGCGCGGCCCGTTTTGTAGAGCCACTCGATCGAGCTCGAGCCTGCCGCAGTCCGGAAGGGTCAGCGCACTACCTGCTACCAGCACGATTTGCTGGAACACCTTAACTGGGGAGCCAAGCTCAGCTCTCCACAGCCTCTCCCGCAATTCTCCGAACACCGATGAATCCTTGGGCGGTTGCCCGCGGTCGACGCCCGTTGCTCAGACTTCGACCTCCAAGAAACCTCCTCTCAGGGCGAGATCCCCGTGAGATGATGCAACACTGCAGGTGAGTTCGAACTTACTCGTCGCCACTGTAAAGTCCGCGCCTCAATAATACACGGACTTCGGGAGAACAGTTTAACAGGTACTTTACTGAACGGAGGGTAACGTCAGACTGAAATACAGAAGCCTGCTAGGGCCTTTTATACAGGGGTGGTCACTGCCGGTACTGCAGTCTAAAACCAGTTCTTCCCTTAAAAGGTACATACACAACAGTTATGTTACAACACTGCCTGTACATACATCTGTCTGTAACTAAAAAATGTTTAACCAAAAGTTAAGAAAGCAACAAATGTAATTTCCACTTATTGAGTATATTCAAGGCTGAGAGCGATAGATTTTTGGACTCTAGGGGAATCAAGGAATATGGAGATCGGGCGGGAAAGTGGAGTTGAGGTCGAAGATCAGCCATGATCTAATTGAATGGTGGAGCAGGCCCGAGGGGGCATTATGGCTTACTCCAACTCCTAATTCTTATGTTAAACAGATGTCAAAATTGCAAAATGTAAAAATGAAAAATGCTCAAATATTTTTTGTAATTGTGCAAACATTTGAAAGCTAGGCTGTCCAATTCCCACTGGCAGTTACATGTCTGTGTACTTTTGATAGCTTAGCATTTGTTTTTGGGAGCAGCTGGTTTTGTTTCATTTAATTTTGTCCTTAAAATGTCATGTTACATTCTCCTGAAACAAAAGTAAGTGCATAGGTGGAAGGGTGGGAAATTAACGAACACTCAGTAAATATTGCATGTGGTGTCCAATAGAAATCACTGACTAGCCACAGGTGTGGCTATGGCAACACCGTTTTAGCCACATGCACCAATTCTAGTAGAAAACACCTTGCATACTCTCTCAATACAGGTAAATGGAATGCCACATGTATATTTACTTTACAAACATCTGCCACCATCCAATAACCAAGGAAGTAAAGCACTCACAATGATCAAAAAACACTTGTATACTCTGCTTTTCACCTTCCCATTTTACCAACAAATGCACAAAAAGGTTCAAATACACATGCATACGCCATACAAATGAGTATTGGGATCTCCAAGTAGGGTGTCTGTTACTCAGTTTATTTACTAATCAGAAATGCATTACCCACATCTGGATTCCCAATTAGCCACATGTGGCTAACGTACTGTACAACATTGATCTACATGTGTAATATACCTAGCATGTTATGGAAGATGGAACCAAAGGATTTAATTTGATGGATGTAAAAATTGTAAGGTTTAAGCTGATGTATTTGCGTAGCTTCTCTCTCTCACAAACACACACTGCTGCAAGTCTTCCATAATATCCAAGTTTGAATTTCCTTTATCTTTCTCTCAGAAAGAAGAGGCCACAGTACACTCGCCCATTGTTACACTCGCCAATCTCATGCCATCGACCTCCTACAACTGCAGCGTGACCAGTGTCAGTTATGAACGTTACAGTGCTCCAGTTTTCATCATTGTCTCCACAACAGGTACTCTGTGTAAACACTGGCATTCCTTTTGGTTAGGAACTGCCACAGATAAGATGTGCATTAGGTTTTAGTTACAAATGTGGAGCTTTTGGGCAACAGTAACTCATGCAGTGGAGATCCTGACTCCCAACTTGAAGGCAGGTTCTCTGTTACTCAAACTCGCTTGTATTAGTTGGGGGGAGTGTTACTTTTAAGATTTTATCCAGGCTGACAGATGGAGTATTCAAGGCAATTGTTTACGTCAGCTAGTTAATGCATATATGAACTGCAGCATTGACTAGCCCTGTGCTTGTGACTTCTACACAAGGTGAGTTCCTGATCGAAGTCAGTTTTCCTAGGGCTACAGCACACAGTTTGATGAATTCCAGGCAGTGTTCTGCAATAGGTCGTTGTATATCATTAGCTTTTAGTGTATTCCATTTGATGATTTGAGACTGATCAGTAACACAGTAAGGGTACAGATTAGGATGTAAACTGGACAGTCTGCCTGAGGAAGATGATGTAATGAATGGCAAGCACAAGATAGTTGAGCTGTCTTTTGTACCCTTAACTCACTACACTGCTAAAAAGGGCAAGGCCTTTCCCCAAAGAGAGCAAGATAAAATCAAAAGGTTTATCAACCAGGCCATACTTCACTTCCTGACAGTTGCTTCGAGAGTAGGATGTGCAGAGCCTGGGAGCAGGTTGGCTGCCTATCCTCTGATGCCATACAATTGCGCAATACACAAGGGGACAGAAGAAACCAAAATGTGGTTTAAAAGTAAGATGAAAGTAAGGAGTTATTTTTCTTTATTTTAGTATAAGGTGATCCAATTGAAGGGTGAAGAGGATAGAAAAAACTGACTTCAAATGCAGAAGGCGGCGGCCCACCCCCACCTTCTCAGGGCAACTAGCGCTAGGCAATAAATGCCAGCCTTGGGGGGAGGGATATAGTAATCTGGGATGTTATGATTAAGGTTATCCACCAGGTGGTGCTGTAGCCAATGCTGCTGCTAAGGTCAAGGGTTTGCTTCCTGTTAAGGTCAGCAAAGGTGCAATGCCTGGATGTAGGCCTGCCTGGTTGTTTCGCAGTCGTTTAATAAAGTACTCGTATTAATTCTAATACCTCGCCTCTTCGAGTTCCTTGTCTCACTACATGGAGTTATCACAGAGAACTTTGTACCTTTTATCATAATGTCATGCACAAGTGAGGTGTTTTGACATAATTCACATCACTGCATTGAGTATATTTGTAACAAACTTGAAAGCAGTTTCTAAACACTTTACTTTCATCAAGGCTATGCTCAGCTGAGGAGCAGAATGCCCCAGCTGGCAGTAACAGAAAGGAGATCCTGATTCTCTCTCTGAAATATCTAGTTACAGAAGTGAATTCGAACATGGTGGTGATCTCTGCCCTTGCGATCCTGAGTATCCTACTTATAGGACTGCTGCTGATCACACTCTTTGTTCTGCGCCGTAAGCACTTGCAACACGCCAGGTATGGGGTAACTTGCTCTACGCACTTTTTCCATACATAGATTTGGAGTGGTTGAGTGATTCGAACACTGAGCTCAAGTATAAATAATCATGTTAATATTTTACAGGAATTGCGGCGCAGGAATATTTGTCAATTTTGCCACTTTGGAGAGAGACGGGAAGTTGCCATTTAACTGGTATGTTCAAAGTGGAATGGAGAAGTAAAAGACTGGGTTAGCAGAGTGATGGCCTTTTTGAAGAACTGAAAATCAATTTTAATTGCTGTGCAAGCTTTTCAACCCTGAATCTGTTTGAGCAATGGAAGGCATAATACTCAGAATGACAGAGCACTCTACAGCAAATGTTCAGACGCACACAGAGTTATAATAGACCAAGAAAGTAGGACATAAACTCTCATTGTTTGAAAAGGAAATCAAAATGTTACTGAAGTCTGCAGGAGGTTCATTGCACAGCTTGCAGTTTCAGTGGGGGATTTTTAAAAAGGTTTATTGTGTAGTTACACTCCAAAATTCATCTGGTTTGCATTCAGAATCTTGCTTAGTGTTCCAATATTTAGTTGTCTGCGCCTCTGGTTTCAGTGACCACTTTTGGCAACACCAGTGAATAGATTCTGAAAGTAATGCAAAGTTGAATGTTCTATAATTATTGGATAGTTTCCATGAAAATTTTACTTCATTTTGTTTATATAACCATCGTAAAACCATGGTTTCCAATACAGGTTGAGCGTCCCAAATCCAGGACGATTGGTGGCAGGGGTCCGGAATCCGTAAAATGTTCCGGAATCCGGACACCCTGAGGGAGGCTTACCAAAAGCGCAACCTGGGCCCAGGCATTTCCAGACTCGGCACGTGTTTCTGATGCCCGAGGTCCGGAAATATCGCAACCTGGGCTCCGGCAATTCCAGACTTCCGCTATCAGAAACACGTTCCGAAGTCCAGAAAAACCCAAAAACCAGCTCGGCCTCGGTCCCGAGGTCGCCAGATTCGGGACGTTCTACCTGTACTTGCTATTTACGTGTTGGTTTTTTTCTTGCATTGTGGTAAGGTAGCTGTGGGCAAAATCTTCTCAACACTGGGAAGAAGCAAATAGGGAAACCTGACACCAAGACGACCCTTTCTACAGCAAATGTGTACAGGCTATACTGGGAAGCAGGTCTCCTGCTCATTGCATCGCTTGCAGGTGGATTTTCCCAGTATAAGGTCCAGTTTTTGTATGAGTTTTAACTGTTAAAACCATCCAAATCATCTAAATAAGAAATAGGAGCTGGAGTAGGCCATTTAGCCCTTCGAGCCTGCTCCGCCATTCAACAAGATCATGGCTGATCTTTGACCTCAACTCCACCTTCCCGCACTATCCCCATATCCCTTATTTTCCTACTTCTCTATAGGCACCTGCATGGGTGCTAAGAGGATGCAATCAGTGTTGACGAAGTCGGGGTGTTGGGGAAGGGTGGGAAATTCCTGCTTTTCATTCCTTTAAGAAAAAAAAAAGTTTTTGAGAAAGAGAGAGAAATGTGTTAAGCACTGGAAGAGGAAGAAAAGGAAAGAGGTCTAACCAGCTTATTTTACCCAGACTAGCTGGATTTAGTTTCTGCAGCTTATTCACCCAGGCAAATCCCAGAAATATACACACCACAGCAGATAGCATTCACTTCCTGTAATCATCTCACTTACTTCCCGTCACACTTCAGCTATCGCACTTCATACTTTATGATGTCCTCCTACTCACCATAAGCGGTGCCACTGGGGATCTGCGAGTATGTGTTTATTTGTGTGTTCTGCACAGACAGGTACAATTAGCGAATCAAAAAGATCCTGTTTCTTATTGGTTGGCCACTTAACAGCCATGCGTATTATACTGTCGTCATTACAATAAGGGCAATGAGGCACAACATCCAATTGTCTTTTTAAAGGGCACCATCTCCATTTTGATACCAGTGGCGTTCAGTCAGCCAGGCTAGCGCGCAGTCAACATGTTTAAATTGTGGGGTGAAAAATATATTTTTTGTGAGCTTCTCCTCACATCAGGCTGCTGGGTTAGATTTCATGGCCTGGTCTTGCTAGTAGCTTGGTCTATGCATTGTAAAACTGAGAGCCAGCAAAAGAAAATCCCTCCTGTGGTTAGAAAATTATATTTAGGAAGCTCGCCCAGAGGGAAACCCAGCTCTAGATCTCAAGTAAAAAAAATTAACATGATGTTTGACAGATTTTCAGAGCGAGGGTTTTCTTTGCAGTTTCTGGTAGCCCAGCAATGTATAAGCAGGTACAAACAGAAAGTGACTGTAACCTTGTTTGGTCAATTCTAAGTCAAGTTGAGTTCCTCCCAGTGGTAATCCAGACTCCCCAGTAGTGTGCGTGATGTTTAATAGGAACCAAGTCAAATGTTGCAGCAGAAAATGGAAAAAATAATATAGCAGGTAATATTTTAATTTTGTGTTTGCACGTGTGAATGAAACTATTAATCATATTACTGTAACTTTGTGCTTTACTCTATCTGTATTTCTCATTGTAACGCTATATTAGCTGTGCAGCATGTCTGTGTTACTGCAGAATCTCTATATACTGTACCTAACCAAGTCTTACCTCATGTCTGTTAATCACGGGCAACTGTCTTTTATTAATCAACAGACTCTTTGTCTATATGTGTCTGTGTTGCATTTCCTCAGGCGTAGGAGTATTTTTGCTGTTCTTGCACTGCTCCCATCATGCCTTTGGACTGACTATCTTTTGGCCTTTGGTATTAACCCTTGGTAAGTTTATTTTAATAGTCTTCTTACCTAACGCTTCCTGAGAAATGTTAAAACTAAAAGCACCTCCACTAGGACGTAATGTTCTCGCACATCTGTACGGTGAGAAGCTACTGGCTACAAAATATAGGAGTTCAAAAAGGTATTTGTATTGTATTGCACATGATGTGCGTGTTTGTTTTGTGATTGTGTGTGTGTGTGTGTGTGTGTGTGTGTGTGTGTGTGTGTGTGTGTGTGTGTGTGTCGGGGGTGAGATTAGTTTTAGGATTGGTCAAGAGGAGCAGGAAGAATCAACTTGCAACAGTAACTTGCATTTGTATCGCTGTATCGCGCTTTCAATATAGAAAAACCTCTCCACTCGCTTCACCAGGGGTAATCGGACAAAAATAGATGGCAAGCCAAAGGAGGAGGTATTAGGTGTAGTGACCAAAAGCTTGATCAAAGAGGTTCGTTTTAAGAAGGGTCTTAAAGGAGGAGAGGGAAGGGGAGAGATTTAGGGTTGAAGTTCCAGTGTGCAAAGGCCTAGATGGCTGACAGCACGGCTGCCAATGGTGGGGTGAAGGGGAGGAGATGCACAAAAGGCCTGAATCCAAGGCAGGCAGAGTTCTGGTAGGGTTGTAAGGCTTGTGGAAGTTGCAGAGATAGGACAGGGTGAGGCCACGAAGGGATTGAAACACAAGGATGCGTATTTTAAATTTTGAGTCATGGGGGAACCAAGGAGCCAATGTAGGTCAGTAAGGACAGGGTGATGGATGGACAGGTCAGGATGCGGGCAGTAGAGTTAGGTTCACAATTTAGTATTTTAGCAATAATTAACAGTGTGGGTGAGAGTAGCTCGTCAGTAGGAGAATTCCAGTGGCTTTGTTTGAGGTTAATCCCTAAACTCAAGCTCTTCAGAATGAGCCATTGACTTTGTGCCTGGGAAATGAGAAAAGATACCCAACACTGTTTTTGTTACACTGAGTACATGATGAGCTTTGGTGATGTGGCAACACATGTTGACATTGCACTATGTCTATGTTTGGAAAATTAGCAAAAGGGTTTGACGAACAATTTTATATGCACGCTATGCCATTTAATAGCCCTATTAAGATTGCAGCACTATAATCATTCCCTCTTCCCAATATTGTATGAGGTGCTTTATTTTATTATAACACATTAATGAGGCAGTCTAGTACAAGTTACCACCAGTAATAAAATCAGTGATCTCTCAGCTGGGCTGTCTAAGTAAGCAGCAAGTGGAGGTGAAATAGTAAACTGGAGAAAGTATAAAACCTTTGCTATTTCTCAGTTGAAATAGACCCAAGGGGCCCATGTTCCCTGCTTACTCGGGAGTGGTGCTTTGCAAAGAGACTTGAAGCAGGAGATGAATGACGTAGAAAATGGGGAAGGAAAAAGAAATGTGAAACAGATATATAGCTGCTGATTTCAACTTTTCCACGGTGCTCGTAAATTTTAAGATCATTACAGATGAAGGCGGCCATTGGGCCTATTTTAGTTCGTCCATCCAGAAATACCATACAGACCCTTGGAGTATCTGCTCCTAACTGCTTCTGTCTATCAACTTACCTCCTAACTGGAAATGTCCTCCAGTCAGCAACCTGTCAAGTTCCCTTTAAAAGAACTGCAGGTAGTTTGTTTCAGAGGAACCATAACTATCTGCAGAAAGATATATTTCCTGGCACCTAACCTAACTGCTTGATTTTATACACATACTCCATAGTCCTACCATCGCCATTCATCTCCACGAACCGAACCGATCTGACTGAATCCAATTGCTTCATTGGTTTAAAAAACCTCAGTTACATCATCTCCTTGCCTTTGTTTCTCTAAAGTAAATAGCCCCAACACTTGGAGCCTATCCTAATAACAAAGAGTGCTTAGGCTACATAACATTTGGTCATACCCCTCTGCACATTTTACAGAACCTCAATATCCTTCCTAATGTGCGGGGACCAAAACTGGACACAATGCTCCAAGTGAGGGTGTATAGTGTCTGCAGTGTGCACTATCTACATGATTCACTGCAGCAAGTTGCCATGGCTTCTTTGGCAGCAACTCCTAAACATGCGACCTCCACTACTTAGAAGGTCAAGGGCAGCATGTGCATGGGAAGACCACCACCTCCAAGTCACACACCATCATGACATGGACATATAGTGGTGTTACTTCATTGTCGCTGGGTCAAAATCCTGGAACTCCCTACCCAACAGCAGTGTGGGAGCACCTTCACCACAAGGACTGCAGCGGTTCAAGGCGGCAGCTCACCACCACCACCTCAAGGGCAACTAGGGATGGGCAATAAATACCAGCCTTGCCAGTGACATCCACATCCTGAAGAAACAAAATCTGATTCTCAGTCAATTTTGTACTCTGGTCCTTACTATACAACCCAAAATCCTATCTGCATTCCCTACAGCCAGCTCACATTGTTTTACCTTTAATGGGTGATAAATTATCCTCAGGTCTCTGATTAGTTCATCAGTAACTAATGTACCTACATTATATTAGTAATTAGTACACCTATGTTATAAGATATATTAGTAACTAGTGACCCTGCATTAAGATAAATTAGTAACTAATGCAAATGCATTATTAAATTAGTAACTAATGTGCCTACATTGCAAGATGTATTAATTACTAATGCTGCTACATTAGTTATTTTATAATGTAGTGGCATTAAATACTAATGTATATATATATTATATATACATATATACATACACACACATTCATTATTAACTAATGTATCTACATTATAAGGTACATTGGTATTTAATGCCAGTACATAAGATATTCTGGTAATTAATTATAAGATTTTTATATACAAGAACTATTATATGATATACTAGTAAGTAATGTGCCTACATTACAATATACATTAACTCATGGGCCAACATCCAAGATGCAATGGTAATGAAAGTAGCCACATCCTAAGATATACGAGTAGGTAACGTGCCTACATTCTCAGATACATGTAATAATTAATGGTTAACATTATAATATACATTAGTATATACATTAACTCAAGTGCATTAGTAATGAATGTTCACATTATAATCAATCATTCATAACTAATACGCGCACAGTTAGATATAATACCGTTACATTATAAATACGTTAGTAACTAATACACCTACATTGTGGGATGTATTAGTAACTAAAGTACTTACACTATAAGTGTGACTGCCCACTGTGAATAGTGAATTTACCCTTGCATTTGTCTATATGTCCAACCATTCTGTAAGCATATATTTTTCATTGTGTAATAATCACAGTTCCTACATTTTACTGTAAGTTTTGATATTTAGTGTCATTTACTTATTACTTGCATGGGTTCTTTCCAAGCCTCTGTAAATCCTTTTAGACTCTTCCTTCACTGGAGGATGAGGAGTGAGCCATGTGGTTATCAGATATCAGGTTAATAACATGAAAGAGATTCAGGAGAGAAGGGGTTAAAAGGCCTTATTTTACAGTGAGCTATATCGGAGTGTGGATGGGTACTAACAGTATTTTAGCACAATGTGTTTCTAAATTAAATTCTTGTGTACTGTTTCATTGAGGAAGTTCCATAAATTTCCTCAGTAAAGATAGAAACTGGTTTTTCATCTTTTTATCACATGTTTTTTTACTTACAGGAATAAATATGCACTGAAGAAGAGGAAACTAGCCAAGTACGTTTAGCTCTTGTCTAATGAACTTTAAAAGGATTGAAAATGGTTCTATTCCAAGTGTTGTATATTAAAGTTTCAGTACTATTAATGTGAAGTACAACTGTTGAACCCATAAACACTTGATTCATACTTTGTAAACTATCTGTCACACAAGTGTCTGCGAACCAGGCTCACGTCTCTACATTGCTCCAACTTTGGTATGAGAGTAGGGCTCTTGTAAATTCTGTACCTGCAAGGATCTTCAGTTGCAGAAAGATACGCCACCGCTATCTTAAATTGTAGGTGCTTCCAGTACATTGATACAACTGTTGTACTCAAAAGGGAAGTGGTGAAGGAATGAAGCTCTAACCATGTCCCTAAAACTAGGAAAAACTTCAGATCTGATCTCTTAGAAAATACCAGTCTCTGGTAACCCAGAACAGATTTCAAGGTATGATTTTTTTTCAGCATAATTATGGAGAGGCACAGATCCTGCATGGGATGAAGCTGCCTTTCTCAGAGCCTCTGGTTAAAACTAAGAATCAAAATGTCAATCAGAAATTATGACCCGCAGACTGATACTGAGATTGCTGTCCCTACCACACGACATGGTCACTACATCCCCTTAAGGAATAATTGTTTTTGTCAATCTTACAGGGTTCAATAAGTTTTCCTCCAGTATTGTCCTCAACAGTGGTGCATTGCAAACATTCTCATAGGATAATTGTGCAATAGCAAAACCAATGGTTTTATTTTTTGTTCATTTATTCCTATTTTAAGGTCTCTCTCGGGCCAGCCACCCATTTCTGAGGCAAGAGGACAGTTTGGCAGTCACTCTGCTGCAAGGCCTCTACCAGTGGACTGCACAATGGATGCAATCGCCAGCCTGTGCATATGAATCACTGGTGTGACTCGCCCTCTGGCTTTTCCCACCCCCTACTCTTCAGAAGCCTCTTTCAATCAGTGCCGTGGCTGAAACTGGAAAGTCATTGTGGAGCCAACTGCCGGCCACAAGTCTTTCCTCATACCAGTGGCTGTGCTCATTGGTGCACCAATGTACCGTGCTACCGGGCCCTCAAGAGTGAGACAGTTTGAATAATTCTCAAGTTTATTGCCCTCAGGTTGATCAGAACTGGCATAAAAACAAAAACTGTTTTCAGTTCAACTGCTTCTGCAAATCAGCATTGCATAGTAACACTCTGAGCATAACTGATGAGTCGGTGAAATATTTACTGCAAGACCACAGACAGCTGCTTGTTATTTTAATCAAGGTCAGGAAACAAGAAACCAGTCCAACCCAATTTCAGCAATACTTCTTGTTTAAGCTGCTCCTTTCTCAGCACTGTAGAGTATAAATTCTATTTCTCCTTTATTGATCCTTACCCTTCCAAGGCCATAAGAATGGGTGGTGACCCTGCTCCTTAGTGTTAACATAAAAAATAGGAGCAGGAGTAGGCTATACAGCCCTTCAAGCCTGTTCTGCCATTCAATAAGATCATGGCAGATGTTTGCTGATATGACTCTAGGAGGTGCAAGTGATTAGCCCAGGGAAACTGATAACATGGCCACTTTTTACACTTATTTTCTTCAATATGCTGTTGCCCGTATGGAGTGCCTCCCATAATTGCAATTGCTAGTCAGTCATCTTGAAAATCATGAGCCATGTATTAAGAGCCTATAGTCCAGATTTTAAAGGGTTAAAAATAATCTGGCACAAATCATCCCTATGAGATGTCAAGTAATATGTTCTTTTAAAAAGTGAATTGACAGGACCAAGCTGTTTGTTTAATTATTAGTAAATGTACTAACTGATTCAGGCAACGTAGCCCAACAGACTTTGTGCGCTAGTGTAAAATGGGCGATAGCAAGTCGACAGCCTGTTTTATATCTCCTACTTCAAATAAAAATCGGGAGAGGTGCAAAACGGGCTGCTGACTCGCTATCACCCGTTTTACACTAATCGCAGAAAGTCAAGATCCACCCCGGTGACTTTCATTTCAGTGTTTGGTTCTGGCTTCAGCTCTCACTGAAATGTAGAAGGTTACCAGTGATAAATGCTAGGTTTGTGTTATGACTTTGTACTGTACCTTATGAGGAGATTCAATCTTACTAGTGATTTAGCAAAGACAATGAGACTGGTAGTAGCAGTCTCACTGTTGGACAAGAACCAACTGCCTCACACTGCCAGAGGAGCATATAAATGTAACTGTGCAATATTACTACGTAGTATAACTTTAAGCACTCCTTTCTACAGACTAGTAATATTGAATAGGAGCGAGCACTTCCTAGATAATGATCTTTTGAACTAATTGAAAGAAGTCCTGACAAAAGGTCTGGCAATGCCACAAAAGCAAGCAAAACTCATTGCAATAGGAATGGCCTCTCCAGGATATCTTGTTATTATGGAACGAGTGAAGTCATTTTTAATATGAATTCATTCCTTTTCATGATCAATTGCGTGAGTTAAATTATGGTTTTCTTTTTGTTCGCTTCCCACAGCCCTGTTCAGCTGGATGATTTTGAATCATATCTCAAGGAAATGGCTAGAGACTCCGATTACAAATTCTCTCTGCAGTTTGAGGTAAGGTATTCCTTCACCCAATAAAACAGATGTTGAAGTGTTTCCTCCTCCGCAGACCCTTTTTCTCTGCCCGGCCACTTCAGCTCAGATGGCAGGCAGACAACCTACTCGTGCCCCTCATGCCCCTCATTACCTGATTAGACAGGAGACACGAGAGTAAGCTGTGATTCACCATCGCTGATTTATTTTATATTATTCCTTCTTCCCTCACCAACCCCCCCACCCCGACGCATGGGAAAGTCTCCTGTTCCTGCTCTATGCCTCCCCTCAGTAATGGTGTGGAGATGCCGGAGTTGGACTGGGGTGGACAAATGTAAGAAGTCACACAACACCAGGTTATAGTCCAACAGCTTTATTTGAAATCACAAGCTTTCGGAGCGCTGCTCCTTCTTCAGGTGAAGTGGAGAAATGCATAAAGACACAGCTTATATAGTCAGAGAATCATGTCAGATGTTTACAGGTAACCTTTCCAACTGCCATTTATCACACCTCGGCAGAGATAATCGCAGCAGTCAATGTGTGACTTCTTACATTTCCCCTCAGTAATACAGCTGAGATGGGAACTGACCGGTATACAGGGCAGCAAACTGTATCTATAAATATAACAGGACAGCACTGTCATTAAATGGTAGTCATTTAACTGCACGTTATTTGCTTGGAAGCCAGTTTAGCTGCCTCCACTACAAACAATTCTATTTCAAATTTAGATTACAAGTTTTTTTTTTAATTAAACAAACATTTGGATCTTTTACAGTGTTTGTCCTTGTGTGTTTGCATGTGCCTTGTCATCATTGTGCAGATCTAAACTTTCCACAAACTGATTATCACTCTGGTTTTCATTGCCAGGATCTAAAGCTGGTTGGCCAGGATATATCCCATGATGCAGCTGAACTGCCAGTAAATCGATGCAAAAATCGTTACACTAATATCCTGCCATGTGAGTATTTGGGGAGTCATACAAAGCAGCCATTCATCGCATAATCCTCAAACAAGACCATTTTCCTGTCGTCTATAATTAGAAATGCAGTGTAATTCCTGTGAAATATCACGAGACTTTTTTTTTAAAAATGTAATGCATTGCAGTTTCTAAACCAGGGTGCTTTTATCTTAAACTCCCAATGGTCTTTTACGGATCCTAAAAATTCTTATGTTCCATTATTTTTATAATGGTGTGAGTGCTGTGAGATGAAATATTCCATTCATCACTGCCTGTGACTGTGGTTGGTTTCAGTTTCATTTCCCTTACCTCAGTACAATACAATGGTGAGGAAACGGAACAATGTGTAGGGCTCCGCCCATACCTGGCCCATTGTATTGTACTATGTGTAGGGCTCCGCCCATACCTGGCCCCTATGTAAGCTGGCCCAGCCTGCAGCACATCCAGTACGGCAGAGCTCTGGATGGAAGATACCTCTGTCCTGTGTGTTACCTTCTAAGTCAATAAAAGCCTTGTTTTGTTGCGCTAACATCGAGTCTCGGATTTATTGAGGCACATCAATTTTATTGACTTAATTTTCAACACAATGGATCAACTCTTGAAACCCGAACGTTTGGATTTGGACCAGCATGCTTCGGACGCATCGGCACGCTTCGGACACTGGTTTATGTGTATGGAATTCTTCCTGGACAATTCCGCAGCCGTCAAAGGCGCTACGGACGCTGCGAGTATGAAACTCGGAATTCTGCGGAATTGGGTAAGCCACCGGGTTTACCCCCTCATCCAAGACGCAGACACGTACCCGGCCGCCTGCGACATCTTAAAGGCGCATTACCAGCAGCCTACGAATGAGGTGTATGCTAGGCATCTGCTCGCTACTCGCGCACAGCGACCTGGGGAATCGGTGGAGGAGTTCCTAGGCACCCTGAAAACGCTTGGCAAAGACTGCAAGTGCCAAGATGTAAAAGCCGCAGTGTACACTGACGAGCTTGTTCGCGATGCCTTTATCACAGGCCTCAGCTCCACTTACATCCGGCAGAGACTGCTGGAAAAAACGGGATTGGACCTGAAACAGGCTGCGGACACAGCGCGATCCCTGGATGTGGCCCAGAGAAACTCGGACGCCTACTCTTCAGCCCGCGCCGTCCACGCCGCCATCTTGGAAGGCATCTTCCCCGCCCGGCAGCCCGACACCGTCGGGGCCCCGCTCTCCCCCCAGAAGCCCTACGACAGCCGCGACGCGTCGGGGACCCAACTGCTACTTCTGCGGGCAGCCGAAGCACACCAGAAACCTGTGCCCGGCGAAAGGCACCACCTGCTTTAAGTGCGGTAAGAAGGGGCACTTCGGGAAGGTGTGCAGAGGGAACCCCGCCGGAAAACCCGCCACCGCCGCGTGTGCGCCGTGGGAGTGGCCATCTTGGATGCCATCTTGCCCGACCTCGTGGGGTCCGCCATCTTATGAGCAGACAGCGTGGACGCCATCTTGTCTCGATCAGGGCCCTACAGTGGCATCGGTCACAGTGGACCAGACCAGGCCGCACCCGCTATCCAAATCAATGGTGGACATAGAGGTAAACGGGTGCGGGGTTAAATGTTTAATTGACAGTGGAAGCACGGAGAGTTTTATCCACCCTGAACTGGCACAACAACTCTCCCTAAAGGTGGTCCCTACTCGGGGTACCATCTCTATGGCTGATAAAACCCAGACATCGACCATTATGGGTTACTGCACGGTACAATTGTCCGTTAACGGAACTGTATACGATAATTTTAAAGTATTAATCATGAAGAATCTATGTGCGAGCGTGATCTTGGGCCTGGATTTCCAGTGCAACCACCAAAGCATCACGCTCAAGTACGGTGGGTCCCAGCCGCCCCTCACAGTGTGCGGTCTGGCTACCCTGAAGGTAAAGCCGCCTTCGCTATTCGCGAACCTTACCCCTAACTGCCGGCCAATAGCGACCAAAAGCAGGAGGTACAGCTGGGAGGACAGGGGGTTTATCGCGACCGAGGTAGACAGGCTCCTGAAAGAGCGCATTATTGAACGCAGCAACAGCCCGTGGCACGCCCAAGTGGTAGTGGTAAGGGGTAGCGAGAAGAAACGGATGGTGATCGACTATAGCCAAACGATCAACAGGTACACCCAATTAGACGCCTACCCGCTACCCCGCATATCAGAAATGGTGAACCAAATCACCCAATACCGGGTGTTCTCCACCATCGACCTCAAGTCAGCGTACCACCAGCTCCCTATCAGACCAGAGGACCGCCCGTACACCGCCTTCGAGGCGGACGGACGCCTCTACCAATTCCTCAGAGTCCCCTTTGGGGTGACGAATGGGGTCTCGGTCTTCCAGAGGGAGATGGACCGCATGGTCGATGACCACCACTTGCAGGCAACCTTCCCCTACCTCGACAATGTCACCATCTGCGGTCACAACCAGCAGGATCACGACTCGAACCTCGAGGGGTTCCTGAAAACCGCACAAAAACTCAACCTCACCTACAACGAGGACAAGTGCGTTTTCAACACCACGCGCCTCTGCATACTAGGCAGCGTGGTGGAGAATGGGGAAATCGGACCAGACCCCGACCGATTGCGCCCCCTACAGGAGCTGCCCCTGCCCAACACTCCCAAAGCCCTGAAAAGGTGCCTGGGGTTATTTTCTTATTATTCCCAATGGGTCCCCAACTACTCCGACAAAGCCCGCCCCCTCTTGAAAGCATCCTCTTTTCCGCTCTCTGCTGAGGCCCACGCCGCCTTCAAAAGCATTAAGCAGGATATTGAGCGGGCCACGCTACAGGCAGTGGACGAGAACACTCTATTTCAAGTGGAAAGTGATGCGTCTGACTTTGCCTTGGCGGCCACCCTCAACCAGGCGGGGCGGCCCGTAGCTTTCTTCTCGAGGACCCTCCAAGGGCCCGAGATCAGACACTCCTCCGTGGAAAAAGAGGCCCAAGCCATCGTGGAGGCAGTGCGCCACTGGCGCCACTACCTAGCCGGCAAACGCTTCACCCTACTTACCGACCAGCGGTCGGTAGCGTTTATGTTCAATAATAAAGAGGGGGAAGATCAAAAATGATAAGATTCTTAGGTGGCGGATCGAGCTCTCCACCTTCGAGTACGACATCATTTACCGGCCAGGGGCCCTTAACGAATCCCCTGACGCCCTCTCACGAGGGATGTGTGCCAGCGCCACCGGGGATCGGCTACAGACCCTCCACAACGACCTCTGCCACCCAGGGGTCACGCGGCTGTTCCACTTCATAAAGTCCCGCAACTTACCCTACTCGATTGAGGAAGTTCGGTCTCTGACCAGGAACTGCCGCACTTGCGCTGAGTGCAAGCCTCGGTTCTACCGCCCAGATAGAGCCCACTTAATCAAAGCTACACGGCCCTTTGAGCGGCTCAGCTTAGATTTCAAGGGCCCCCTCCCGTCCGTCGACCGCAATGTTTAATTCCTGAACATTGTGGACGAATACTCCCGGTTCCCATTCGCCTTCCCCTGCCCAGACATGACCAGCGCCACGGTCATTAAATGCCTCAACAGCCTGTTCTGCCTGTTCGGTATGCCGAGCTACATCCATACGGATAGGGGGGCGTCCTTCATGAGTGAAGAGCTACGCCAGTACATGCTGTCCAGGGGGATCGCCACGAGCCGTACCACCAGCTACAACCCCCGGGGTAACGGTCAAATGGAGCGAGAGAACGGGACAGTATGGAAAGCAGTCACTCTAGCTCTAAGGACCAAGGGCCTCCCTATCTCCCGCTGGCAGGAAGTCCTCCCAGATGTGCTCCATTCGATATGGTCGCTATTGTGTACTGCCACTAATGCCACGCCTCATGAACGAATGTTTGTCTTTCCCCGGAAATCCACCTCAGGCGTATCTATGCCGTCATGGCTCTCCACCCCAGGTCCGGTATTCGTGCGAAGGCATGTGAGGGGCCACAAGACGGACCCTCTCGTGGAGCCAGTGCACCTACTCCACGCCAACCCCCAAATACGCGTATGTCCAGCACGCCGACGGTAGAGAGGACACCGTGTCCATAAAAGACGTCGCCCCAGCCGGTAACGACAACAACCACGACAATAGCAGCAACAACGATCACAGCAACTCTTACCCACCCACCACTCTTTCATCACCCCCGGAAGAACATCGACCAACGGCACCCCCACCAACTACCCCGTCAACAACCCTGGCGGCACCCCCGGCAGAGACCCAGGAGGCCACCGGGGACACCCAGCCGACACCACAACAGCCACGTCGGTCGCAGAGGACTATCAAACCCCCGAGCAGACTAAATCTATAGAAGGGGTGAATGTGATGAAATATTCCATTCATCACTGCCTGTGACTGGTTTCAGTTTCATTTCCCTTACCTCTGTTCCGTTTCCTCACCATTGTATTGTACTATGTGTAGGGCTCCGCCCATACCTGGCCCCTATGTAAGCTGGCCCAGCCTGCAGCACATCCAGTACGGCAGAGCTCTGGATGGAAGATACCTCTCTCCTGTGTGTTACCTTCTAAGTCAATAAAAGCCTTGTTTTGTTGCGCTAACATCGAGTCTCGGATTTATTGAGGCACATCATGCTGCTTGTTGGAGGTGCTTATCTTTTCTGCCATATGTTCCGTGGAAATGTGATTTACTTGATAGATTTACAAAATGTTGAAAGTTCTAAGTAAAGATTGACGTCGTGTTGGGTGATCACAGATCTGCAATAATTTTATGTGGGATTGGAAGTGACAAAGTCAGCAACTAAACTATTTATTTACACATGTAGCTCACCGTAGCATTCCACCACCAGTCACACAATACCAGCCCATGGCCAGTCCCACAGTGCCAGCCCATGGCCAGTCCCACAGTACCAACATATGGTCAATCCCACAGTACTGACTCATAGGCAGTTCTACTATATGAACTCCTGGACAGTCCTGCAGTACCAATCTATAGGCCAGATCCACACTCCTGATCCACAGGTCAGTCCCGACCCATGGGCAGTCCTAATGTACCAGCTCACGGACAGCCCCATAGAACTGGCCTAAAGGCGCTGCTGCAGTACCTTCACACCAGCAATCCTGCAGTACCAGATCCACAGGGAGTCTGGAGATGTACAGCAATAACTTAATGAAAACAGCCAGCATGAGTTTAGAAAGTAAGATCCTACTTAACAGACCTCCTTGCCTTTTTCACTATGCAGCAGATAAATTCGATATTGCAACTCCCTAGGAGATAATTTATTTGCACTTTCAGAAAGCTTCTGACAGTTTTACCTGAAAGACTTCTAGTTAAACTAAGCCACAAAAATCCTGGGAAGAACTTGAGACTGGATAAGAAACTGATCAACAATAAACTTATCACTGAGTATTTTCTAATATGAGACTGGGGGGGAAGGGGAGACAATGTTTAAGTGGAATCCCACCAGGGTCATTGGAAACTCTCCAGGACATGGACACTTAGGGGGTGATTTTCCCAGCCCCGAGGAAGCGGGTCAGTTGGCAAAATGGCAAAAACTGAGAGCGGGTTCGGAACCTGCCTGCAACCCACCTCCGTGCAATTTTGCTGGAGACGGGTTTGATGGGTGCGATTCAGTCCTGCCTCCATTAGTTAAGACCCTTAAATAGTAGTTAAGGACCTCTATAATCCTATTTTGACAGATCTTTGTTATTTTGCCACATTTTGTGCGTGTAGAACGACCCTCCTAAACACGCCAGCTAATCCTGTCGGGTTGACAAGTGGGTGGCCTCCTCACAGCTGCAGCCCCACCATTAAAACGGAGCTTTCATCAGGGAGCAGTTGCAGGTGGCAGAACTTTTGTTCCACAGGTCTTTCAGCACTTTTAGCAGGCCTACCGAAGTCGCAGGCCTACCGGAGTCGGAGGTGCTGCAGCTTCTATCTCTCAACTGTGGGACCTCCTTGGAAGACCCTCTCCCAGCTTGGACTGGGCACTTTCCCAACGGAGGTATCTGCCAGCAGCATGGGAACCATTTATTTCAGATGAGGAACAGCCACAGCAGCAGCAGAACCAGGCAGCTCAGCAGCAACAGCAGCAGGAGCGCTAACATCCTGCTCACCCACCTGATGCTGCACAAGGCAGAAGGCGCCAGCGCATGGAAGCACGTCGCCACAGGAGATACCCCCCTCTCAGGGTTTACAGACAGAGGATGAGCTACCTCAACATGAGTGAGCAGCAGTGCCAAAGGAGGCTCAGGCTTTCGCAACAGGTTGTCGAAGACATCTGCACACTGCTGCACCAATACCTGGAGTCCAGAGGAGCGGGTGGACACTCCTTACCAGTGGCTGTCAAAGTCACCACCGCATTCAACTTTTGCCTCGGGCTCCTTCCAGCGATCAGCAGCAGCATCTCCCAGTCGGCCACCTACACTTGCATCACGCAGGTTACCGATGCCCTTTTTGCAAAGGTGCACAATTATATCAACTTCTCCACGGATCAAGCAAGTGTAACTGTGTGTTCGGTTGGCTTTGCAAATATGGCAGGCTTGCCAATGGTGCAAGGTGTCATAGACTGCACATATGGCCCTTAGGGCACCCCATCAAAACCCAGCTATCTTGGTCAACCGCAAGGGCTTCCACTCCCTCAACATACATCTGGTGTGTAACCACAAGGAGGAGATTTTGCATGTTTGCGCCAAGTTCTGTGGTAGTTGCCATGACTTTCATCCTGCGGAACTCGAGTTCCTCTGCTCTTCAATCCGCCAAACCAACTTAACGGATGGCTCCTTGGTGACAAGGGCTACCCCCTGAAGTGGCTAATGATGCCGATCAGGAGGCCAGCTAACGAGGTTGAGGAGTGAGACAACGCCAGCCACATTTCGACCAGGTCCATCATCGAGCAAACCATTGGCTTGCTGAAGATACGATTCGATGCCTTGACAGATCAGGTGGAGTCCTGTAGTATTCAGCAGCCAGTCTCCAGAATGGTTGTGGTCTGCTGTGCACTGCACAACATGGCACAGCGTCGTGGCTTGTAGCTTCCTAATGAGCAAGTAGCTCAGTTCATAGCCTCTTCAGAGGAGGAGGATCGAGCGGTGGCGTATCGACCAGCAGCAGCGGCAGCACGCGAGCAAATGGCTGCCTGTGATGCAAGGGATGCACTCATCCTGGTCAGATTTGCATAGGTTGCCCATAGTGGCACATGTGCTTGGCTCCTTCTTAACACGATAGACAATGGACATGACTCTCTGGCCTCCTTTCACTGACCACCAACCTGACCACGCAAGTGTCGCGGAGCCCGCAATGTGGAGCTGCCTAAGCCGAAATAACAGTTTGCCATCACCTAATTTTAATACAGTCACACAGGAATGGCATTTCATCAATGAACAGAAACAATCACCCAAGCTGGACCCACACAGCCTTGCTTTCTTTAGGAGGCCTCTTCCTCCCAGATGACAGCAAGAGCACCTCCCTGCTAGCTCTCGCCTCCTCAGCCAGCATACCCAGCGCCTCATCCGAGAACCTTGGGGAGGCCCTTGCCTTGGAGCTGGCCATTCTTCAAGGAGATAAAAGTTTGGAGGTGGTGCAGCATCGACCAAAAAAAAAGTGGAAGAGCAAAGGCAGCAAGCAGCCCTTAAATGAAGCTGGATAAGTGACGTCAGCAGCGGTGAGTTTCAGTCCCAAAACACTAATTGGCCCAGGGGAACCCACACCTCTGAAATTAACTGGCCAATTAGGGGAAAATCGCAAATTTTTCCCACCTCAGTGGAGGCGGATTTGGAACCCACCCAAACCGAAACCCGCCTCCACTGGGAAAATCGCGCCCGAAATCTGTAAGCTGGTCAGATGTGCCAATAGCACATAAATATGGAAAGCAGTGGAAGTGACACCAGCTGCAAAAAAGTGTTCCTTTGTACTTCAGTTAAAAAAAGTTAGCAAGAGAGGTTGACAAATAATTATGAAAACAGGGGCCCAACTTCTGTGGGCCTGATCTGCACTTCAACAAATACCTGTGTGTTGGCACCAAGATTATTTATTGTCACTATCTCACCAGCAGAAACCCAAATGTTGCAAAGACAGTTCTCATCAACTTGTTGCATGCTTCCTTTAGATAAATTCCACAGCTTCAGGTACTGAAGATATTATCTACTCAACACGTTAGGGCCTTGTAATGTCTTCATGCTGATGCCGTTGTCTCTGCAGATGACTTCAGTCGAGTGAAATTAATTTCTCTGCACAATGAAGAGGGCTCAGACTACGTCAATGCTAACTACATCCCTGTAAGTACTTGGTGTGGCACAGGAAGTCTTCATTGGCCCTTTTCATTCAGGTTCAGTGGAGTGAATTTATAGTTATAATATAATGAATTAATGGGTCACCGACATTACAACTAATGCCCCCCCATTAGGAGCAGTGCAACACTGGTAGTTTTGTAAAGCCAGAAGTACCATACAGTGGCCCGGACACCGTTTAATCATTGTAGGAGCAGTACAATCAAGCCCACCTCCAATTGGTCATCTCCCACTAGTGCAGTCGATGCTATTTAATTCAATGCCAATTTGTCCTGACAACATGCTCTGCGCATATAAATTATTTCATTGTTCGTTATTAGTTTCAGTGCAGTAAAACATTGGAATTAATAAGCAATCGCTTATCCGAATTATTCACTTATCCGAATAGGGGTCAATGCCAAAATGGCCAGAATAAGCAGCTGCATGGTCCCTGCTTCTCCAAATTGACTTGTAAGCTGATGCAGGATATAATAGATTTCCTGATAGTTCTGCTGTTCCTGTCAAATTACCTGGGGTTGGTTTCAGAGTTCAATTGCAATTTTTAAAATGGCCATCTTCCACTTGAATGTACATGTTTAGATCTTAAAGATTTAGATTTTGTTTCTTCTTTCATAAATTTCTCCTCTAACGTGAAGCTGTTGACTCCTTGCTGGGATGGGGTTCTATGAATGTCGGGTACATTCCGATTGCCATTTTCCACGGCTGAACCATCACAAGTGTCAACAGGCTATTTTACTATGTACATATCACAACAAATCTAATCCTAGTCTCGCCCAAATACCACACGTGCATGTCCAGCAGGGATGGCTGGATAGTGATCAGGAGTGGAAATGTTGGCTGATTTTTCCCTTTCACAACCCAGACCACTGTGGCCAACTGTAATACTTCTGCTGCCTTATCTGCCTTGAATTAACTCAATACAGACCAGAGACCCAATCTTGGACCTTCCTGGTTGTTCAGGATCCTAGAGGATATGTGTTAAAAGTATTCCAAAGAGTTTGTGGGAAGGGGCTGCTATTTATCTAGCAAGGCCGAATGTAAAAGATTCTGCCCAACAACAACTACTTGTATTTATATAGCGCCTTTAACTGTAGTAAAACGTCCCAAGGCGCTGCACAGGAATATTGTAAGACAAAAAATTTGACACCGAGCCACATAAGGATAAATTAGGGCATGTGACCAAAAGCTTGGTCAAAGAGGTAGGTTTTAAGGAGCATCTTTAAAAGGAGGAAAGAGAGGCGGATAGGTTTAGGCAGGGAATTCCAGAGCTTAGGGCCTAGGCAACAGAAGGCACGGCCACCAAAGGTTGAGCGATTATAATCAGGGATACTCAAGAAGGCAGAATTAGAGGAGCGCAGATATCTCGGGGGGTTATGGGGCTGAAGGAGATTACAGAGATAGGAAGGGGCGAGGCCATGGAGGGATTTGAAAACAAGGGTGAGGCGCTGTTCAACCGGGAGCCAATGTAGGTCAGCGAGCACAGGGGTGATGAGCGAACGGGACTTGGTGCGAGTTAGGACATGGGCAGCTGAGTTTTGGATGACCTCAAGTTTAAGTAGGGTGGAATGTGGGAGGCCAGCCAGGAGTGCGTTGGAATAGGTTGCAAACAGTGTGGTTCAGCCTCAGACAGATGTTAGGGAGCGGGATGGAGTCAGTGGCGGGGATCAAAAACAATGGCTTCGGTCTTCCCAATATTTAATTGGAGAAAATGTTTGCTCATCCGGAACTATGTCGGACAAGCAGTCTGACAATTGAGACCGTGGAGGGGTAGAGAGAAGAGGTAGTGAGGTAGAGTTGGGTGTCGTCAGCATACATGTGGAAACTGAGGCTGTGTTTTCGGATGAAGGGGCAACGTGCAGATGAGAAATAGGAGGGGGCCAAGGATAGATCCTTGGGGGACACCAGAGGTAACGACAGTTGATGAGGGATAACCAGGAGAAATGGGTGCATCTCAGATGAGCAACAAAAGGGCTGCATTGAAGTATGGAGAATGGAAAGTTCAATTGTACCGGGGTGGGGGGAGGGCTAAAGTTGCAGAGTCAGTTTTCCAGGATTACTGTAACTGGTATTGTTTCCTGACCTTGTTCTTTAACAATGACAGCCACAGTTCTTGGAGCAGAGAGGATGAATGTAATTCTCTTTCCACAGGGGTTTAACTCTACGCACGAGTACATCGCAACGCAAGGACCCTTGCCAGAGACAAGAAACGATTTCTGGAAGATGATAATGCAGCAGAAATCACACATCATTGTTATGCTTACTCAGTGTAATGAGAGGAGACGGGTAAGTGCCTGTTGAATACACAAGCAAGAAGGGTTTTACTTTGTGGTCGACATACAATCGTGTTCACCCTGGCAATTGTAATTGCTGTAGAATTTATTAGAAAGGTTCTATGTATGCTTTGTCTATAATAGTATATAGCGCACAAACCACAGCATCTATCCCATGTACCACCTAGTTACATAGTCCACGTGTTGGAAGATTGACTTCCTGACCATCCTGTACAGGGAGTAACTGAGTAGAGGCTCTACTGTCTGTATCCTGTCCCACGCCAACTCCTGCTCACCCATCACTCCAGTCCTTGCTGACCTATGTTGGTTCCCTGCCCCCTAATGCCTTAAATTAAAAATCTTCATCTTTAAATCCCTCCATGGGCTCACTCGACCCCCTCTCTATAACTTCCCCCAGTCCTAAATCACCCCCCTGGCCTATCCTAATACTAAATCTATTCAGTGGTAACACATTAGCAAAAACTCAAGACTTCTCAGAGTTTGGGTGCAGATTTGTGGGGATATGCAGTAGGATCAGACCACTGATGCAGGTTGCAAATATTACTACGTAAAACTTACAGACTAAGTATGCAACAGACTTACAACAATTCACAAACTAGCAATTGGCTAATGGCCAGCATATTAATTGTGTTTATAGAAAAGTAACAAATAATTGATTTTTTTTTGGCAGGTAAAATGTGACCATTATTGGCCTTTTAACAAACAGCCTGTTGGTTATGGAGACATCACTGTTGAAATGGTCTTTGAATCAGAGCAGCCCGATCAGTCGGAGGAATCTTACCAGTCTGAATGGATCATCAGGGAATTCAACGTCCGCTACGTAAGCTGTTTAGTATCAGCTTTCCTGTAAATCCTTTCTTATGTCAAAGTGAAGGAAATGGTGATGGGTCACTTGTTCAGATAAGTGATTATTTTCCCCCTCAACGGGAGATTGTTGGCAATTATATCAAAGCAGGAGTGGAGCCAAGGTTCCACCTTTTGAAACCTGGTCTGTGCCATGTTATCTCACTTCAGCTAGGACAGGAGCAGCGGCATTTGATTGGCCTCAGTGCCCTTAGGGAGGGGGGCAACTGGTCCCTTTCGGTACCATACCCCAGCAAGTGCCAACTCCTCCACCTAAAAAGGGAGATTACGGTTAGGTGGTTATTGGTATAGCTTCTAAAACCTTTTGAAAGTTGTCTCCCTATACTAGGCGCCTGACCACAAAGCTTTGTGTTAGGAGCAAATTTATATTACTGGATGTACCCTCCTCCATGCAGTGCCTGATCAGTGTGAATAGCACAGACCCAGAACAACCCTTCTTGCCCCAGAGTCTTTTCCAGTTATCGTTGCTTTATATTGAAAGACCAATTTTCACTCCAGCTAGATAATTATACATCAATGCCATGGGTCTGAAATCATTATGAAGTTTAATTTTACTCCCTTGTCAGCATTTTGTTTTAATTGGAGCACTTATCTGTCAGGAGATACCAATTTAGTCCCATGACCACTTTCCCCTTTGTGACTCTCCACTGACAGGCTACAGTGGTAGTTGTATTCACGGATAGAGTCGTCAGCTCTTTTGACTGGATTGGTTGTTGATCAATGTCCAAGCTAAACATGGGTAGATCATCATGTGAAAGACAACCTGAAAATAGGTGTATAAACTATTGGTATCTGTTGCAGGGTCGATGATTTAAAAAAAAAAAACTTATACTGCTTATAAAGCACTCACCAGGCTTTCCTTCTCTTTAAATCTTAAAAGCTTCACATGAGAACTTTATCAAATGCCTTTTCAAAATCCAAGTACATAATATTCACAGACCTTGTCCTGTTAAATTAGTTACTCAGAGAATTCCAGTGCTTTTCTTAGACATTCCTCGTTTTTAAATCTATGTTGGTTGCTTTCTTGGCAACTATTGGTGGCATGCTGTAAAATGCTTTTTGCACAGTTTACATCATAAAAGTGTTAAATTAACTGAATTCCCCAATTCAGCTTGCTCCTGTATCTGGGTACCAGGACTGATTCCATTCTCCCAGGAAGTACACAGCCAAAGATGGCAGGCACGCAGCCCATGATTTTCCATCTGAAACGTCATGTAAAAAAGATGTTGGAAGTGATTACTGGGTGGTAGGTCATTTTGAGCGCAATACATCCTGCTTAGTTATAGGAACAGGAGTAGGCCATTTAGCTCCTTGAGCCCGTTCCACCATTCAATGAGATCATGGCTGATTTGTGACCCAACTCCATATACCCATCTTTGCCCCCCCGTATCCCTTAATACCTTTGGTTAACAAAAATCTATCAATCTCGGATTTAAAATTAATTGATCGAGCATCAATTGCCATTTGGGGACGAGAGTTCCAAACTTCTACCACCCTTTGTGGGTGGAAGTGTTTCCTAATTTCACTCCCGAAAGATCTGGCTCTAATTTTTAGACTATGTCCCCTAGTCCTCGACTCCCCAACTAGCAGAAATAGTTTCTCTCTATCTACCCTATCTGTTCCCCTTAATATCTTGAAAACTTCGATCAAATCACCCCTTAACCTTCTAAATTCCAGGGAATACAACCATAGTTTGTGTAATCTCTCCTCGTAATTTAACCCTTGAAGTCCAGGTACCATTCTGGTAATCCTACGCTGCACTCCCTCCAAGGCCAGTATATCCTTCCTAAGGTGTGGTGCCCAGAACTGCTCACAGTACTCCAGGTGTGGTCTAACCAGGGCTTTGTATAGCTGTAGCATAACTTCTACCCCTTTGTATTCTAGTCCCCTAGATAATAAGGCCAGCATGCCATTAGCCTTTGATTATTTTCTGTACCTGGACCCGTCTCTTTGGACCTCCACTGTTTTTTCACCATTTAGAAAGTACGTACCCTTTTCTATCCTTTTTAGGTCTAAAGTGGATGACGTCACATTTGCCTACATTGAAATCCATTTGCCACAGTTTTGCCCATTCACTTAATCTATCAATCTAGTTAAATTTAATTCATGCAGTTTGGTGTAATGGTTCTCCTCAAATGTATCCTCTGTGCAGGCTGATGAAGTTCAGAGAGTGATTCACTACAATTATGTGGCATGGCCTGATCATGGTGTCCCTACTGCTGACACAGCAGAGAACATCCTACAGTTTGTACAGTTAATCAGGCAGCAGACAGCGGAGAGACCCGGCCCTATAGTTGTGCACTGCAGGTGAGTAGATTTGATAATGTAATAAAATGTGATCCAATTGGCTGGCGCTCAAGTCTTCAGTCCTGCTTAAATAGAAGAAATACATTTAAAATTCAGAATAAGTGGTAATGCACGACTGCTGGTCTAATCCGCTGCTCCCAGCTGTCCCAGATCACATACATAATTTCATTTTTTCCCCTGGGGATTTTCTTTAAAATCCAAGGAGAAGAAAATAATTAAAATACAGTTTGAGCCCACATCATTTAACATACAATCACATTTCAGACTTAAAACTCTGACCAATTCAGACGTGCAGAATAGTTTATTTCAGTACAAGTTGGCGGCATTGTTGAGTTAAGTCTGGAGATGTGCTAAACTATTCAGGTGGGCAAAAGAAATTCCATGGCACTATTTGAAGAGGAGCAGGGAGTTCTCCCGGTATCCTGGCCAACATTCATCCCTCAACCAGTATCACAAAAACAGATTAACTGGCCATTCATTTATTTGCTATTAGTCAGACTTTGCTGTGTGTAAATTAGCCACCCTGTTTGTCTATAAAAAGTGACTGCAATTCAAAATTAATTCATTGGCTGTGAAGCAACTTGGGACATCCAAGAGGATGTGAAAGATGCTAGAGGTAAATGCAAGTTTCCTTTCTTTCATCAGTGAATGATGGCATTTTTTAAACACAGGACGTAATTCAGCCCATCATGCAAGTGCCAGTGCTCTGAAAGAACTATGAACCTAATCCTATTGCCTGGTCTGTTCACCATATCCTTTTAAATGTTTCTTTTTCATACAGTTTTACACTTCCTTTTTAGGATTCTGCTTCTAGTGGGGCATTCCATTGTCCTAACAAACCTGTGTAAAAAAACGCTTTGCTGAACCCCTCCCTTCATTTTTTTTTTTTTTTTTTTAAATATAATGTGTGCAAGTTTTTAGGGAAGATGGGCTTTCACTCCTGAATATTATATACGGACATTGGCTACTCAAATATTTTAGTTTTTGATACTGCATTTTATCTACTTAAAATATGAAGAAGTGAAAGGTTAGATAAGTAAACATGTTCTTCAGCTGGTTCATAACTTTAGTAAAAAAACTCACTTTCTGAAGTCCTTGACTACTCTCTTTTGAAAGTTATTTTTATTTTCTTCCCATCATGTGCAGACTCTGATCCTATTCCCAAATCCTTACCATTGGCATACTGGTGCTGATTTAGAAGAGAAGGTTCAGAAGAGCAGCCAAGGTGACCTGCTCAGGGTTTATCTCTCCTGCACCTCTGCCATGCTGTCAGGGGTAGTGCAGGGTAGAGAAAAGAATTGAGTGCCTGGAATTATGCAAGTGAATCCATTTTAAATACATCTTAAGTGGAGGTACAGAACCCAATCAAGCTTCAGTGCTGTACCATAAAATGAAGGTCCACAGTCTTGAAAGGAAAAGGTTGATATCTATTCAAATTATGAAAAGTTCAGTACATAATAAGAAAAATGTGCAAGTTCAAAATTTAGTACATTCAAGCATTTGTAAATTTATAAACTTTATATCTTGCTCCCGAGTCCATTTGCGTTAAACTCTGAATGTAGGAAACATTTAAATTAGATTTTGTCGCAGAATATTTATTAGGTTAAGTCAGTACTTATAGGATCAGACAATTATTTTAACAGGTTTAATAGAGTGCAGAGTCTTCTTAGAGTAAACGCATAGGTAGAGTTTATCCTCATTTCATCAGTGCAATCTGGGTGAAACTGGCCAAACCCACGCAAAAGATCACGGAAACCCAAGCGTTAGTTATGTAAAGCGTAAATCTCGTTTGTGATCTTTAACGCTGGTTTAAAAATAATTTTGCCCAAAGCTGGCCCCGTCCACAAAACTAGCTCTGCCCCCCAGATCGAAACAACGAGGATGGCCCAATTTCCCGATTACGCCAAAGCAGAAACTCCGTGGGACTCCCCTGTATATAGGGGAGGGGTAACTACACCAGTATTGGTTTTCAGCACCTGCGCTTGCCTCATGCCAAAACAATATACAGAATGCCTTTAACCTACTCAAACCTTCTTGTCTAATGGTACTTTTGCATGAAAAAGATGGTTAAACTCCAACAAGCTGTTTGGTGTGAAATTCCTTTTTAATTAATTATGGAAAGAAATTGATTTTTTTTTTTTTAAAAACCTCAAGTCACAGGAATTTGAGGATTTAAAACATGCGATGCAAGAATGCAATTACCTTAGTGAAGTGTTAATTACAAAATGGACACCGGTATTCCAAGGAATCTCACCCACCCCCTTCATATCTCAATGGGCCGTATTTTCCGATCGGAGGCTTCCCACATGTGGAAGCCTCCGATCTGGAAAAAAACTACACACTTTCCCGAGGTGCGTATAGTTCCGATGCTGGGCCTCTCGAACTCCAAGTGCACAGGGCCCACATATCCCAGGGATCACGTGGGCCATGGGGACCAAAGAAGGGAATCTCCTTTCATACGCTTGACAAATAGACCTGTTAAATATATGAATGGAGATCAATGAAAAAAGTGTAAAACTTTAAATACTTTTTTTTTTTTAAATCACCTTTTTAAAATTAGTTGAAATTATAATAAATTAAAAATTTTAAACAAATTTAATTTTAAAAAAATTATTCGTTTTTTTTCTTTTTCTTTTCAGTGCTAAAAATAAACTTTTAAAAAGTATTTTTAATGATAAATGACCGAAAATATTTTTTTCCAACTCTTATCCTGCTTTTACCAGGCGTAAGAATTGTAAGGGTTTTCTGCAGGCGGAGGGTCTCCAGAAAGTGGAACTCTCCGCCCGCAGAGGCCCTTCTCCATGGTAGGCGTCCGATTTCTTAAGAGCATTCTTGACAGATTGGAAATGCCACTTTTCAGCGCATGCTCTGTGCATGCCTGAAACCGGCATTTCCGATGTCCCTATGGGTGTGTACACAGCGCGTTTCCACCCGTAGGGATCCGAATATCCGGGCCAATGTCTTAGGCTTGTAATGGTCAGAATACAAGCTGCAGAATGCTGGTTAACTGCCTTATCTTTAGATGCCATCAATTGGGGAATGATGCTGAATTTCCACGATAGCTTTAGTTCCGCACGTTTAACACAGAATCATACAGCACAGGAGGCGGCCATTTGGGCCATCTCGTCTGTGCCAGCTCTTTGAAAGAGCTCTCCAATTAGTCACACTCCCCTGCTCTTTCCCCATAACCCAGCAACTCTCTCCTTTTAAAGTATATATACATTTCCCTTTTGAAAGTTACGACTGAATCTGCTACCATCACCCTTTCAGGCAGTGAATTCCAGATCATTACTACTTGCTGCATAAAAAAAATTCTCATTTCGCCCCTGGATTTTTGCCAATGATCTTAAATCTATGTCGTCTGGTTTCTGATACTCCTGCCACTGGAAACAGTTTCTCCCCATCTACTGCATTAAAACCCCATACACTTTGGAATCAAATCCCCCTTAACCTTTTCTGCTCTCCACACCCTGGCACCATTCTGGTAAATCTACTCTGCACCCTCTAAGGCCTTGACACCCTTCCTAAATATGCAAAATAAATTATGGAAATATTTCACACTGAACAATGTCAATTCAAGAAATGCATGGAATTTCATTACATATCCATTTGCTGTAATGAGTATAGAATTTTATTTATAGCCTTAATGCAATAACTACTCAATCAAGGCTATATGCAGTCAATCAATATCTGCATCACGGTTAGAGCTCTGTGTAGAAGAATTTGATTTAACTAATGTACTTTTGACATGTTTAGTGCTGGTGTGGGAAGAACAGGAACCTTTATAGCTCTTGACCGCCTTATGCAGCACATCCACGAGCACGAGTACATAGATATCCTGGGTCTGGTGGCTGAAATGCGTACTTACAGGACATCAATGATTCAGACAGAGGTAGGTTCCAGATGTGTATGGATGGAGTTTTACGGGGAAAGCAGATTGCTGCAATATTCTACTCCAGCAGTGTAACTATTTGTCTAGTCAGGCAAACTAGTTCAGAGTTTGATTGGCACAAGTGCAATTACAAGATTAAAAAAAGCTAGCATTTCCTTTGACTCTCACCTTCAGTGTCCATAAAAATAGAAAAATCTGCAGCCTTGCTCATGGGTTTTCCTCTTACGTGATCTTGTGTGATAACTGTCTTTTTGTACTTCATTTGGCGCGAGATGATTTTTAAATGCACTGTTACTGATTGACGATATTTCCAAGTCAGTTACACAACAATGACTTGCAAGTTTAACATTACATATAATTTATTTATTTATTTATTAAAAACACATGAAGAATTATGAACAACACAGTATCACACACTTAAACCAAATTTGTGTTTCTCAGTTACGGAGCAGACTGTGATAGAATAATAGGATGTAACAAAGACAACTGTAATAAGCACAGAGGGAGCATGAAATTATCCTGGTAGTTCCCAAAATCACAGAAAAGATAAAAGAATGTGTACTGGTGTATATAAATATAAGCTTCAAGTAAATAATAGTAAACTCAAAGCTTTCCTCCTAACGGAATCTACTCGTTCACCTTTTAGCTATTTATAAATCCCGAAATGGAGTAGGGCCTGTACTATTACGTCCATCTGTCCCAGCTCTGCAATTAGCTGTGGCAATCTTACTCTGTGTTGTGTTTCATCTAGGAGCAATACATTTTCATCCACCGGGGTGTGCAACTGATGTGGAAACAGAGAAAGCAACAGTACAGTAGCAGTGATGTGATATACGAGAATTCTAGACCATCCCAGTTATGAGGCCTGCAGGGTAAGAGATGCTTGTTATATAACATTATAGTGGTTGCTTGATAAATTGACAGTACACTATAGATGTCCAACCTGTGACCTCCACCCCGCCCCCAACTCCTCCCCAAACCCCATTAACTCAATGCCATTATCCTCTAGTTTTGGTCTCTATACCCAAGGAAGGATATGCTTGCCTTAGATGGGGTGTAACGAAGATTAACTAGATTGATTGTCCTTTGAGGAGAGATCGAGTCGAATGGGCTGATACTCTCTGGAGTTTAGAAGAATGAGAGCTGATCTCATTGAAGGGACTTGACAGGGTAGATCCTGAGAGGCTGTTTCCACTGGCAGGAGAGTCTAGAACTAGGGGGCATAGTCACAGGATATGCGGTCAGCCATTTAGGACTGAGATAAGGAGAAATTTCTTCAGAGGGTTGTGAACAGCTCGGTCCAGTCAGTGCCGGATACCAGAAAGTTTCCTGTAGTTCACTGCTAGTCAACAAAAATTCTTTGATGCAATTCTAGATATTACTGCTGAAATAAAAGTTTGCTCCATAAGGTTAAAGTTTACACAACTTACTGCTGCCTCGTTTTCTGCCTCTATTGTGTAATTTCCACTGTCTTTCAGATTCCAAACCTTACAGCACACTTGTTTTCCCAAGCTTCAGGTATCCTGTGCTTGGCTCTGACCACAGAGGGTGAGCACTAGCAACGGAAAGATAAAAGAAAATACGAAAAACAAATGCTCTGGGACAATGCCTTAAAGTACCTGTAGTGTCTTTGGACTGTTTCCACCAGTGAAAATTCAGTGAGGGGACCAAATTCATTCGGAAAGTTTTAAAGTAGGTACAAGCGACAACTGCATAAGGAAGAAAGAATGAAGTGTATTGCATTCCATTGCTCGTGTCCAGTTAACACACCATTTTACAAGGATAATCCTTCACAAAGTTTGTTTTCCTGGAATCTTCTAGCCTTTTTTATACAAGCCAAAAAAAAACACACTTTAAACTAAATGGTAAAAACTGTGAACTGACTGAGGAATTCATTGAGGTAACATTAAAAAAATTATTGTATTTATGCAATAATAAGGAACATTTGCATTGGAGGTAGAGGTGAATAAGAGGATTTGCCTGGCACTGCAGATCGGAGAAGTATTCCTCAATAATGCACATGCTGTTGTTTATTATTGATGTTGTGTAATGCATTGATGTGTCTGACAGTTTCTGTTGTGTTGCAGATGAGGTAAAATTCACTTTCATATTGCAGTTATAATTGCAACAAAAAATTATTAGTTGTAACATTTACACACTTTGCCCTTTTGATTGCCAAATTTTCCTGGCGCTAAAAGGAATAAAAACCATCACATGACTGCACATAAAATTGGAGCTCTGAATATTATAAAAAGGGACGAGAACAAAAAAAACACTCATGAATAATTGAATAGATTTCAAACGTGCAGAATATTTTATATTGTTCCAAAAAGTGCAAAAATGCTCTGAGTTTAGCTAGTGATTCGTCACAGGAAATTTATCCCCGAAATCACACAGGACATTTGAGTGCAAGCTTCAGCTGACTGCTGTTAAGCTACATTCCGGCAGCAGAAAGCAAACCTGCTATCTCAAACCAGACCCGTTAAGATAGCAGCAAGTTAAAGGCTGGGATCAGCTGCAGAGCAGCAGTAATTATAGGGAATTAAAAAAATCTTTTATTTCAGATTTCCAGCATCCACAGTATTTTGTTTTTGTAGTAATTATAGGGACAGCAGCTGAACCCTGGACTCTGTTTTGCATCATTTTAAAAGGCATAGTTGAACAGCAACATTTAAAAAAAAAGCTGATTTTGTGTGTGGGGGGTGGGAGGGCGGGGGCAGTAAATTTCCTGTGACAAATCACTAGTTAAACTCTCAACATTTCTTTCACCTTTTGGAAAAACAAAATATTTTGCATGTTTAAAAAAAAAACTAAGGAACTTATGGGTAAAATCACACTCGTCTTGTACATTACAAAAATCATAAGATTTACACCATAGCAAATCACTAGTCTTACAACATGAGGGTTAAGGAGCAAGAAGATATCTAAAAATACATTTTAGGAATAGCTTACAAAGAAAGTGAGGCAAGTGCCTAAACTCCAAATTAACCCTGAAGTGTAATAACCAGATATTGCACAACTTTTGGTTGAATTATTACTATATTATATAATGCCTTGCCAACACAAACTTTAATTTTTGAAGTTTTAAGTTTTCAGTAAGGTAGAAGAGAATAATTCATCACTTCCACATACCTGTGACCCATTGTTGTTGGAGGACCTCATCACCACGGTAACAAGTGTCCATTAAAATTCTTCAGGCTAAAAACTAGAAATGCACCATCACACAAACAGACCAAAAGCAACATGCCACGTCTGATGTGCTGGGTTGAAATGCAGATTCAGAAAAAGGTGCAGCACTTGTTCGGCTGTGAGTCACTTTTGTACCATTCGTAAGTCGTCATATTTATACATGAAATCTTTGTATTATACAGTTTCTCTAATTTATTTTTTTTGGTGGCTTGCTGTAGTGTAGATTTTTCAGCTTTGAATTGTACCAGTATTTGGAATGCACCAATATGATAAGAAAACATCTCAGTGACAATAAATCATTAATTTGCACTGTCTTACGGTCTTTTTTTGTTTTTTTTTACCTGACCAATTCACATTATTAGGAGATAATAAAATATTTGCGCCTTTGGCAGCAAAAATAGCTCTGCATTTTAATTTGTCTTTGTATTGGTGTATTAGGCTTAATCACATTTTATCCATGCAATACAAATCTCATAACTGAATGATAAAAGACATTTCGGTAAATCCAAATTTTCAAACATCGAATTCTGAATTTGGAGCTATAGCATCATAGAACAAGAGAAGATTACGGCCCGTATTTACCGATGCCTATGGGTGGGTACGCGCTGTGTATACACCCGTAGGGACACTGGAAATGCCGGTTTCAGGCATGCGAAGAGCATGCGCTGAAAACCAGCATTTCCGATCTGTCAAGAATCCTCTGGAGAAGGGCCTCTGCGGGGGGGGGGGGGAAAAAGAGTTCTGCAACCTCCGCCCGCTGAAAACCCTTAGAAATCTCACGCCTGGTAAAAGCAGCGTAAGGCCTGCTTTGACCAGCATGAGGGCTAAAAATTTATTAGCACCCCCTTTGGGGCGGTAACGTCACCAGGGCACTGCTTTTAGCGCCCCAAGAGGGAAGCGGGGCGCTACTGGAAGCCCCCGCCTCCCTCTTGGGGCGCTGCGAGGGCACATCGCGCCACGGTATTGCAGGCCTTCCTCCCCTTCTTAAAGGGGAGGGGCCTTGCGCAGCCAGGCTGGGCCCCCGGGGATCAGGAATGCCAGCAAAAGAGCTCTCAAGAGAAGTGCCAGGCTCATGGAGCGCAGCCGGCACTCCCCGGTCCGGGGGGGCGGGAAGGCCGGGGATGGGAGCGGAAGCAGGTGCTGGCAGGCAGCCAGCTACAAAAATGGCCACCCCGCACCTCGCCTTTAAATAGCGCCTCCCCGGCCACAGGTAGGACTCCCAGCCCCGTCGGACATAGCGTCTGGTGGTAAGTCAGGAGGCTCTACCGAAGATCGCGGTTGAGGCGCTGCGCATGGCGATGAAGTCATCGCCGGCAGCGCAGCACCGCTACCGCTAACCTCCCGCTGAATTTCGCGGGAAGCGTTGGCGGCGCCCGGGCGCTAGTTGCTTTGCGCCCCCCATTAGCGCCGCTAACGGGAGGTGCAAAGCAACCGAATTTCCCCGCCCCCCAGTTTAAAAAAATTAAAATAAAAAGTTTCCACTCCTTTATCATTTTAAAATACTTTAAAAAAATATATATTTTTAGCCCTGTAAAAAACTAATTTTTTTCAAAAAATTAAATTTAATATATTTAATTTAATGTAATTTTAACTTTAAAAACGTGATGATTTTTAAAAAATGTATTTAATGTTTTAGTGTCTTTTTGGAAGTGATCTCCATTCATACTTTTGACAGGTCAAAAGTATGAAGCGAGATTCCCTTTCATTGGCTAGCCAGGCCCACCCCATTTGTTCCCAGGGACGCCTTGCGCCCCGGGAGACGTGGGCCCTGCGCATTTCGACTGTGGAGAGGCCTAGGAGCGGAAGCCCTCAAGTAGGAGGCGTCCACATGCAGGAAGCCTCCTATCGGAAATTCTGGGTCTACGTCTATGTCACGCATTGCTGGAGCAGTCTAAAACTAAGCCCCCCACCGCCCTTCTCCCCACCTATGTACGTCCATTGCTTCAAATATTTTTCCTTAAGTGATGCCATGGTCTCTAACTACGCTCAGTGGCAGAGCATTCAATGCTCCAACAACCCTGTGTAAAGAAATTTCTCCTAACTTCTCTTCTTGCTGAGAACTTTAAATTGAAGACCCACCCCCCCCTCATCAACCAGAGGAAATTTACCCTTGTACCCTGTACCCCTATTTATAAACCCAAAATGCCTTTAGCCTTTGTTATGACTTCAGCTGCCTACATTCACACTTTCAGGGAATTATTTATTTGACCTCGTAGGTCTTTCTGTTCATTCACACCCCAGTGTCTTTACATTGAGTGATACTCCCTTTCCACACCTTTCCTCTCAAAATGTCTTGCCTCATACTTAATTCACATTAAATTGCATCTGCTACCTCTCTGCCCATTCTGCTAAACTGTCTGTATCTTACTGAAGTCTTTTACAGTCCTCTGTGTTGCAGTAAATTAAATGTGTTCTTTATATTCAAGTCCTAATCATCTATATATGACAAGAAAGAGTGGACAAAGTACCACCCCCAGGCTACACCACTTTCAAACCTTCTCCAGTATAAGCAACACCCATTTCCTGTAACACGGTTTGCTCTCAGCCAACTTTTTATTCATGCTGCTACATACACCTGAATTTAAAGCCTCTAATGAGATCTTTATCTGATGACTTCTGAAAATCCATGTACATCACATCTACTGTTAATTGGAGATAAAATTTGTGAGCATTTATGAATTCTAAAAATTTGCCCACAGACTAACTGGTTACTCAGTTTCTCTTTCCAACCCTTCTTGAACAAAGGTCTGAAGTCTGTTGTGGCCAAATTTTTATAATCATTGGCTTTCCATGGCAAAATTTGCATATTTTAGGCTTGAAAAATGATGGCCAGAGGCCCTGCCATCTTCTCCCTTGCTAGGGTGCATGCCATCAGGGTCTGGTGACTTATTCACCCAGAGTTAAGCAGCTGATGTAATACAAGTGTCAGCTTGCGCCAGTGGTAGTACTCTTGCCTCTGAATCAGGAGGTTGTGGATTCAAGCCCCACTCCAGAACTTGAGCACATAATCTAGACTGTTATGGAAAAATGGAAGTGCATGGAATTGAAGGCAACCTTTTGACATGGGTAGGGAATTGGTTAGGAGATCAGAGACAGTAGGGATAATGGCTATGTACTCTATTAGCAGGATGTGATTAGTAGTGACCCCAGGGATCTGTACTGGGGCTCAGCTTTTCACTATATTTATAAATGACTTAGATTAGATGAAGAAATAGAGCCACATATCTGGGTATGGTAGCTTAGTGGTTATGTTACTAGATTAGTAATCCAGAGGCCTGGACTAATGATCCAGGAAATATGAGTTTGAATCCCATCAGTAATGGTGACCATGAAACTACCGAATTGTAGTTAAAAACCCATCTGGGTCATTAATATCCAGGAAATCTGCAGTCCTTATCTGGTCTGGCCTAAATGTGACTCCAGACCCACAGCAATAACTGCCCTCTGAAATGGCCTAGCAAGCCACACAGGTTGTATTCAAGGTGGCTCACCACCACCTTCTCAAGGGCAATTAGGGATGAGCAATAAATGCCCACATCCCGTGAATGTATAAAAAAAAAATCCAAGTTTGCTGCCGACACGAAGTCAGATGACACAGTAGTGTCGATGGGAGCAGAAAGCAAAGGGACATTGATAGATTAAGTGAATTGGCAAACCTGTGGCAGATGGAGTTCAATGTGGGGAAGTGCAAGGTCATCCACTATGGACCCAAGAAAGAGAGATCAGAATATGTTCTAAATGGTGAGAAGCTAGGAACTGTGGAGGAGTAGAGATTTAGGGGTCCATGTACAGAAATCATTAATAACTAGTGGACAGGTACAAAAATATTTAAAAGGCTAATGGAATGTTTGTATTCCAGCCTCCTGGGGATGAAGGCTAAGAGATGATATGCTACAATTGTATAAGGCTCTGAAATAGATTAGACCGAATCTGGAATACTGCATTCAATCTGGGTACCACACCTAGCCTTGGAGGGGGTGCACTTTCACCAGAATGATACTGGGGCTAAAACTGTTAAATTGAGGTCAAGTTGCACAGTATCGTATTCCTTCAAGTATAGAAGGTTAAGGGGTGATATAATAGACGTGTTTAAGATGAGTAAAGGATTGGATAGGATAGATAAACTATTTCCTCTGGTGAAGAGTCCAGAATAAGGTGGCATAACCAAAATTAGAGCTAGGCTGTTCAGGGGTAATGATAGGAAGCACTTCTTCACACATCACACAAAGGGTAATGGAAATCTGGAAAACTCTCTCCCAAAAAGGTGTTGAGGTTAGGTCAACTGAAAATTTAAAAACTGAAATTGATAGATTTTTGTTAGGCAAGGGTATTAAGGGATATGGAACCAAGGCAGATAAATGGAGTTAAGATACAGATCAGCCATGATCTAATTGAATGGCGGAACAGGATTGAGGGGCTGGATGGCCTACTCCTGTTACAATGTTCCTTTGCAGTATTGAGGGAGTGTGCATTGGAGGACGAGATGTTAAAACCTGTAAAAGATCCTATGACAAGAGCAGGGAGTTTTCCCAGTATCCTGACAAACATTCACCCCATAACTACCACCAAAACATATTTGCTGATCATTTCCCTCATTTTCTTGTTCGTGGGACCTGGTGGTGTTTTAGGGATGAGCAATAAATGCTGGCCTTGCCAGTGACGCCCACATCCCGTGAATGTATAAGAAAAACATCCAAGTTTGCTGCTGACACGAAGTCAGATGACACAGTAAGTAGCGTAGATGGGAGCAGAAAGCAAAGGGACATTGATAGATTAAGTGAATGGGCAAACTTGTAGCAGATGGAGTTCAATGTGGGGAAGTGCGAGGTCATCCACTATGGACCCAAGAAAGAGTGATCAGAATATTTTCTAAACGGTGAGAAGCTAGGAACTGTGGAGGAGCTAATTCCAGCTCACAAGCCATGAGTGACTATGTCCAAAGCACTGTGGGACATCGTAAGGATGTGTAAGACGCAAGTTAGTTTGTTCTGTTTGTTCAGGCCGTATTGAAAAAAGATCAAAAGCAACATGCCTAGTCTCGTGTGCATGACTCTCCAAATTATGGTTGCATGCCAAGTGTTCATTCTTTTTAACGAAGGAATTGCATTAAGAGTATATAATGGGCACACAATATTTTCTCAACAAACCTGTCATAATGAGCTTATTTCAGTTTACTGAAGTGGATACAGGAATGGTTCCTCCACTTCGTTTAAAAGTATCATGCATCATTTTACAAGCTGACTTTCATTCTAGCACTGACCAGTTGGAGATTTAGGAAATAAATGCAAGTAGTATCAATATTATTTCCATCATTCTTCTTCTTAATCATTTTATACCATTCACTGTAGCTATTCTTGTACCAAAATACAGCAACTAAGGAATATGTACATTTGCAATTTGCCCCAAACCATCTTTTCATCTACATATAAATTTAAACAAGGTTAAAAAAAGAACAGTGGAGTAAGGTTAAAAAAAGGGAACAGTGAAATACTAACTCTGTAAACCTTTGGAGGACTTGTAACAAACAAGTCAGAAGAGAGTTCTGAGCATCTAAGAGAAAGGCAACTGAAAAATATTACAACAACAATAACAGAACATTCCAAATTCTAGTACACAGGCAAGTTTATATAATTAAAACATCTTCTGGAGCAACTTCACAGCTAAACACATAGCTATTTTGATCACAGTTAGGGTTCGCTCAGTTTCAAATAAGCATAGTCACATCTTGTGGAAGAGGCAGTATCTCACCAAGTCAAATTTCTAACCTTCACTTGCACCTAAAGTACGATACTGACTTTTGGAAGGTTGATGCATTACTCAGGAACGTGATAACACGGAACACAGCTTGAATCAAATTGACCATTAAGCCCACAGTGTAATGAACAGCTCAATTTAACAGTTCAGCCATTTCACGCTTGCCCAAATACACAACTGGCTTTGGAGAAAATTAAAATTTAACACTGCAAAGCCACCAGAAATGGATTTTCAAACTTCAGATTAAGAATGCAATAAGGTTGTTCACTTGTCAAGACCTATATACCCATTTCATAGTAATATAATTGAATAAAATGGATTTGAGACCGAGTAAACAAAGCAATACGTCCTCCTGAATCACCCCGTCATTTCTATCTTTAAAATTCCACAACAGCGCCGTCATGCAAGGGGAAAACAGGTTACTGGCAGGAAACCTTCCATATCACTGGAAAAGAACAGCAGTTAAAAACAATTCTAAATCAGTGCAGAGGAAAGAAAGTACAGTGGGAGAATGAACCCTATAATTTGAAATCATTGATGCTGAAACTAGTCACACGATCGGGTATAATTATAGTTTACAGTCGACATTCAAAATTCAGAGAAAAAAATCATTTTTGTGTGCTGAGCAATTTCATCAACGTTTGAAACCTGAATGCATTACTGCCATTCCCCAAGTCATAACTCGCCCATATAAATTCCCCACCGCTTATAGCAGGCGTATTGGTGCTAACGCGATTTACCCGCTATAAACGGTGGATGATAAAACTGAAGTGCAGAAAAAAGACAGCATCAGTCGCGCTCTACTACCTGGCCCAAAAATTGCATCATGGCATAATTTTCCAGCAACAGTCATCAACATCCTAAAGAGGACAACAAAACTCGAGCCCCTACAATGAGTAGATCCCGTTGCTCAGCCACTTTTTCACCACGCTCCCGGGGGGAAAAAACTGTCTCTCCAACAGGTCAGCTGAAGCTGAAAGACATTTAATAAACACCAATACAAAAGCAAATTACTGCGGATGCTGGAAATCGGAAATAAAAACAGAATGCTGGATATACTCAGATCAGGCACATCTGCAGAGAGAGAAACAGAGTTAATGTTTCAGGTCGATTGACCTGAAACATTAACTGTTTCTCTCTCTACGGATGCTGCCTGACCTGCTGAGTATTTCCAGCATTTTCTGTTTTTATTATTAATGAACACCAATGTTGCCTGAAATCAGCAGCACTTTTAAAACGGTAAGTAGAGAGAATTAAGTAATTAAGGCATTTCAATGAGGAGCGAAGTTTATTGAATTGCCAGAAATAGTCAACACACTCAATACGTTGCAAGCCACACCTCTGTAATTGATTCTTATGGTGATGTGAATTCGCTCCGGACAGATTTGCTAATTAATTGTAGGTTTTTCATCTCCACTACTCAATGTGGAACTGCATTAAAGTGATATTCTGAATTTACCTTGCCATTTCCTTAACTATCTTGTATACCTCCAAGATCATCTCTCAGATGCCTTCTTTCAGGCTGAAGAGTCCAAGTCGATCCAGATATTCCTCATAACTCAGGTCCCTGACACTGGGCATCAATCTAATGTCTCTTCTATGCCTTTTTCCAACACCCGAATGTCTTGTTAGCCACCAGAAAAGTCCATAGTACTCATCGTGTGGTCTTGGAGTACTGCACAGTTTGATCGTGACTTCCTCTGATTTATATTCTACTATTTTGGCCATACAGCTAAACATTCTGACGAAAGGTCATCGCCCTGAAACATTAACTCTGTTTCTCTCTTCACAGATGCTGCCTGACCTGCTGAGTGTCTCCAGCATTTTCTGTTTTTAGTCCTAATAACTTTGTTGATTACTGATCTGCAATAGTTGGACCTGTTGAGAATCCAACCCAAGATTCCTTGATCTCTTCCAACTTCATCCTCAGCTTTTCATGGAGTATGCGCATCATCTGTTTTTCCTTCCACTGTGCATGACTTGTCTGCAATAAATTTCATCTGCCATTGTTCTGTCCAGATGCATAATTTGTACAGATCATTCTTAATTTATGAGCTGCATCTCCTAGTTTGGAATCATCTGCAAATTTGACCAATTTACAGAGTTTCTGAATTCTGGGAGGATTTTATCCCCCTAAAATGGGCAGCTTTGGGTCGGGTGGGATGTAAAAATGTTAAAAATTTGAAATCCGATCCCAACCTGCCCACTTCCAGTTGTAACAGAGATGGGATTGGTGGGCGGGTAACCAACCCACTCGCAGGAGGTTGCGTGAATCAAAATTATCCATTTTAAATTTAACCCTGGCTGCAACAGCTAAAGGGAGGCAAGGACTGCTGGATCCAGGAGGTAAGTGCCTTTCCACTTATCTGCTGGATCCAGTTTACCTGCTTCACTACCCACCCGCCCCCCACCCCCCTCTTCCGATCTCTCCACCGACCCCTCCGATCTCCCCTCTGCTCCGGACCCCAATCTTCCTATCTCCCCTCTGGTCTCCAATACCCCCCACCCCCACTCCGACTGCGGTCTGGTGCCAAAGGCTTACCTGCCCGACAGCCAGCCAGCCAGCCTCTTAATCTGGCAGGCTGTGGCTGGGAGACGAAAACTGGCAGGATCTGAGGGGAACCAGTTCTTCTTTGTTCCCCCCCACCCGCTCTCTCCCCTCACTCCCTATCTCAAAGATAAGATCGGGGACCTAGTCACTGATGTAAATTGGAAACAGTAGCGGCCCTAATACTGAGCCTTGGGGCACTCCACTCAGTGCTTCAATCCAAATTCCATCCCAATAAGTCAGTTAAGTCAAATATGAACGGCCTAAAGAAAGAGCTAACAGATGGAACAAGACTTACATGAACAGGGAGAAATAAAGCAGCACAACAGTCAGACAAACCAAGAGACAGACAATAAAATGTGAGCCAGACAGAGAGTGTGGAAGACAAGCAAAGACAGAGAGGCAGAAAGAATTAGATTGGGACACTTGGACAACATTTTTTAATGCTTTTCTGCAGGTGTCACTGTGGGAGATCAACAAGTCTAATTATAAATGAACAATGAGAAGTGTAGCAGTAAATACTATTTATTTCAGAATTATAGCTGAATTGTGTGGAAAAAGGCACCATGAAACTATACAAATACAATATCAAATCCTTCTAAATGGATTTAAGTTCTCAAATGTACAACATTCTTTTCAGTTCAGCATGTTTTCATAAAATTACAGCAAGATAACAAAATTTAAAGTTCAAAAAGTGAAATAAACTATTTGCATGTGAAATCTTTTGGTGTCTGTATGTAACATAGATATGACATTACATGGGGGAAATGGGGTGTCAGTGGTACACTTCAAAACTACAGGTTCCATACCAAGGGCTGTAGGGTCATAGCGAAGTCTTTTTTTAATACAACTTTCTGGTCAAGCTTGAAGACCAGAATTGTGTATTTAATAAGATAAAGAAATTGCTCCATTAGGTCAATGACATCTTCTACATTGACATTTCTACATTAAATGCCATTCACAGAAAGTACCCCCACCTATTTTAGTGCCTCATTAGCAAAATTAATAATCTTACAGATTTTCTGAATTTAAATCTAATAGACAATACTAACTCAAACATACAATCCTATTCCCTTTTATCATTCCACTACAGAACGTTACATACTTTGTTTACTGCATTAAGTCTCATTACAATAAACCGAACAGAATATTAAATTATATTCACCAAAGAGGAATGCAATCAGCATTATGATTGCAAAAGATATGCTGAATTTTACTGGAGTCACAATGATTTTTTTACATAATCCTGTCCAACACCACAATAGTAAAAACTCAGCAAAACGTGCTCGTTAAAGCTTGTCCTTTTCAGAGATGCACTTCACTGGTCCATCAATTTGTGCCTTCTGCGCATAATTTCTAAAAAGTCAGATGATCCCTCAGTGGCTTCCTAAAAATCAAAAAAAAGTTTCATGGTAATGACGCTTCACTAATGACTGTTTCCTTCATCGAAAGATTCCACTCCAGAGTCACAGCCAGCAGCATTGAGTTTCTCTTGCCTCCGTTTCATGATCTCTTCCAATTCGGAGGTCCCACGTTTATCCTGAAATTAAACAATATACAAGTTTTAGAATTATGTATATGTTGTGTGGGAGGAGGGGGGAGGGGGCGGGGAGAGGAGGGGAATCAGAAGAGGAAAGGAGAACCTCAAGATGTTCAGCTCTCAAATGAACAATTTAGTAACTCTCATAGTACTTATGTTTAAAATGTCCTCTTATGCATGCTTCAGTCTTTTCACATTACATTAAATAGAACGTTTATTCGCATTTTCTTCAATTTTAAAACAGTCCTTCAATTTAAGACTACCAAATCACAGTTCTCAGCAGTTCCCAATTTAGCCCAGTAAAAACTGAACAACCTGGTTCTCCAGACAGATTTACTACATCAAGTTTTTTTTATACCATAAACCTGTGCCAGCTCTATGGTGAATGCACAATTAGAAATTTCACCAAGTCCTTCTGCTGGTTGACTTCACATCATATAATATTTTGTACTTATGTGCATTAAACACTGTACATAGCAATGCAAGCTTGGTATTGTTGCTAATTGGATAGCTGTTCAAAGAGCCGGCACAGGCACGATGGGCCGAATGGCTGCCTCCTGTGCTGTAAGATTCTATGATTCTTATTTAAATTGATGTTCTTTTAAAAACGTTAGCTCCCACTTCTAATGAGCACATTTATGGAGTAGGTGATCAGAGTGCCATCTACTGGTTATATATTTGGTGACCTAATTTTATACATCACTTATTGTAAAGATTTAACTTGTCATTTAAATTTTCTGTCGTATAAATTCAAAGATATCCACCAATACTATAAACTAAAAGTGGCTAGACACTGAAGCCATTAAACCAGACAGCGTGGCATTCCAATGTCGACATTTAAGACATGCAGACAACTGTACGTTCAATGCAAATTAGTTCAAGATATTTCAATCTGATCTAATCAGTAAGGCTAGTAATTTGTTGCAAGAATTTTTCCCACAGATCCAATGGAGTTGCAAGGAAAAAATTGGCAAAACACAGGGTTTGGTTAAAGGCACATTATTCTATATTAAACGCAAGTTTGATTGCAAATTACAACCTCTACATCCAAAGAGGTGAGTGCTAATTCTCAGCAACACTCCCCTCCGTTGTTTCAGCTGGTACAGCAACAAATGAGCCACTGGCTCACAGCACCTTCCACTGCCACATTGACAAGTCACTAGGCTTCCAATCAAAGGATCAGACTTTTCTTTTCCTCTGCTCCCACCCAGCCCCACCACCTTTGCCTACTGAAGAAGCTGACTCGTGCTTGGGATCTGGTTTCATAAGCGCCAGCTATCCTCCACTGGCTTGCCCATGTAGCCATTCTTCGTGTTGCAGGCTTGATGACACCAGACAGGCTATTCGTTTTTGGAAAGCATCATGGTCAATCGCAATGCCGTACACTGAATAGCTTTATAAAATACTGTCGAAAAATTGAAGCTTAAAAGGAACATCGTAGTCTGGAGTTACAACTAAATTCAAGGCCTGCATGATAATTTAATGCACAAATACAGCAGTGCCGAAACAGGAAAATAGGTGACTATGTTTAACCAACGTGATAGCATGCTATAGTCTAAACACTTAAAGCATTTGGGAATAAACATCCTTAATACAAAAGTATCAGTAGGATTTTAAAAAAAAATTTAAATAGAGTAATCTCCTGTTAAACTACAATAAATTCTACACAAACCATCTCATTGTACCATCTACAAGAAGCTGTCTCCATTGTTAATATATTATAATTTTCCATTCATTAAACTGGGAATTCTTTTTGCCACGAGGTAGCAGTGTCGATGATGGCTGTACTGGTACTAATATTTCCATACCCACTTCCAAAATGAAGAGTACGAGAGAGTTAGGACGTTAAGAAACAGTTGCTTTTTAAAAAAAAAGTAAAAGCTTGTTTCATAGAAACATAGAAGATAGGAGCAGGAGTAGGCCATTCGGCCCTTCGAGCCTGCTCCGCCATTCAACGAGATCATGGCTGATCATCCAAACCCTAGCACCCGGTCCCTACACCGGCAGCCATCCCACCCAAGCCCTATCCCCGTAACCCCACGTATTTAATCCCCCCTAACACTAAGGGCCAATTTTTTTTTTTTATCATGGCCAATCAACCTAACCCGCACATCTTTGGACTGTGGGAGGAAACCGGAGCACCCAGAGAAAACCCACGCAAACACGGGGAGAATGTGCAAACTCCACACAGTCAGCCGAGGCCGGATTTGAACCCGGGTCCCTGGCGCTGTGAGGCAACAGTGCTAACCACTATGCCACCGTGCTGCCCGTTTCCCTTCCCCTGCCACCAATTTCCCTCCAACAAAGTAAAATTTAGAATTGTTTTTATAAAAAGTGGCAGAGAAAGTAATATATTTTGGGTGAGCATCTTATTTACTGTCCAATTTTATACGGATGGCCTCCAGGAGCGCTGCTGAAGTACAGCGATGTGTCAGTTCAGTTTTTGAGTGAGACTGACTAAACCGCCTATGGTGGAAAGAAGAGGACAAAAGGTGCAATTTTTTTGTTCCCAAAGAAACTAAAATGCAACTTGGACCGTAGGCAAAAAATCCTGCCCCAATTACTTTCACAGAATAGGTAACCATTTAAGGAAGTTCTCTTTTTGGGGTGGGGGTAGGGAGGAAGAAATATGGAGCACAAACACTTAAATACATTGCTGTGGCAGTCATTAACCCTTTGAGTACTAACACCTTTTTGTTTTCAAACAATGGATTTTGTCCAGAAAATGTTCAGAATCCACAAGTTATTTGCCAAGTTTTGCTAGTCAACTCATTGAAAGACAGATTTGGGAAATGCATAACACCACAAATCATTTCTTTCATAGTATCCTTAGAATTAACTTCAAAAGAGTAATTTTCAATTGTGATACAGAAATACAACCGCAGTGCTCAAAGGGTTTTAGGTTTTCTTTTTGTTGATCTAACAAGGCTGCATTTCAAAACAGTCAAATATACAAACTATACAACTATCAAAAAAACTGCCAGATTACATTTAAAACTGGATTTAAACTTCAAAAGTAGTCAATGTAACATCTTAAAATGATAATTTATTCCCTCGTTTAAAACACAATGTTGAAGTTTACTACAAGGACAGGATAACTACTATACTATAAATTTGTAATATTAATCCAGCCAATTTAGACCCGAAAGAGTACTCCTGTAAACTGCCAATTTAAGCGAGAATGTTGAGCATAATCTTACTGTTACTTAAACTTGAATAGGGAGAGATAGTCAGGACCCATGGAGTCAGCAGAGTACCTGGAAGTAGGAAGACAGCAAGAAACCACAAAACAAGCCGACAAAATCCAAGCCAAAGAAAATGAAGAAAGCAGTTCATCACATGCACAATTAAACAGATTTAATTCTTGAAAAGTCAACATTGTAAAACACATTATAACAGAAATAAAACAGACCAGGTTGATAAAAGTTTACTTAAATTATGAGGGGTGGGTTTTTAGGGCAGAGGGGAAATAGCACGTCCTTTTTTTTTTTTAAAAAGCTATTTTGTTTCCTTTTCCAAACAATTTTCTTGCATGATGCACCATTCACAGCAGAGGAGTTAAGCTGACCTGCTCCCAGGCATCAGCAAACTGTGCTGTGAAAGCATCCACTAGAAGCTGGATGACAGCAACTCAGGGATGGCTGTCCCTGCCTCGACAGGGTAAAGCAGCTTGCATCCTCTTGCGCTTCTCCATAATGGCAAGGCTGAGATCAGGCACTCTACACTGTAGGCGATTAACACACATCACCACATCACTCTGGGGCCCGACGCAAAAAGCAGGCTTCCAATATTGCAGCATATAAATCGTTCAACTTTGCTTTGGGCCTCAGCGTCACATTTGCAGTCAAATATCACCAACATCACAAGGTCACAAACATAATTACTGACAAGGAAAGCCATTTATCCCATTTGACTCATTCACGCAGCGAGATCCCAACGTCCCTCTCCCCACCACCCTATTTTAGCAGCCAATTATTTCTTCAATGATTCCATGGTTTTTCTTCCAATGCTCTTGTCTAGAAGTTTATTCCACATGTTGATCACTGCTCATGCGAAGAATAATTTCCTGCTGTGTGTCCTGAAAGTACACATCTTGGGTTTGAACCTGTATCCCCCAATGCTACCTCCATAGTTTAATTTGAAGTCATTTGCCAGGTTATATTCTCCTATACCCTCAACAATGTTCTATGCCCTCTACAAGATCACCTCTCACATAGCTCCTTTCCTGGCTGGAAAGGCAAAGTTTCGCCAGTCTTTGCTCATAACTCACACTTCTAAAACTGGGGATTGGTCTTGTGGCATTACTGTGCAATACCTCCAGTGCTTGAGTTTCTCTCTTTTCTTGGTGACCAGACCTGGATCCAGTAATCAAGGTACAGCCTGACCAGCACACTATAAAGTTTGATCATTATTTCCTCCTACTGTTTTGGCTATGTAGTTCAGCATCATATTGGCTTTGTTAACTGCTGCTCTGCATTGGTTGCATATGTTTCGCATCAAGTCTACTAAGATTCCCAAATCTCTTTTCAGCTTCACCCTTAGCTATTCCAACACCATTCATGGAGTATGTGTGTCGTCTATTTTTGTTTCCAATGTGTAGCACTTTACATTAGTCTGCATTAAATGTCATCTGCCATTATTTAGTCTGCTTACATATTTTGTCCAACTCATTCTGTAGTTTGAGCTGCCTCTTCCGCTTCCACGGCCCCTAGTTTGGTATCATTTGCAGGTTTTACCATTTTGCATTGAATTTCTGAATCAGTCATTTATTTAAATTAGAAACAGTAGCAGACTCAATACTAAGCCCTGAGGCACCCCACTCGGTACTTCCCCCTGGTTCGCTGACGTTACCTTTAAACCAGTACTCATTGTTTCCTACCCTTCAACCAGTTTCTATTCCTTCCCAAGGTTTACCCTGAATCTCTAAAGCCTGGAAATTAATTAATAGCTTTTAGGATGGAACTTTGTCAAAAACCTTTTGGAAGCCAAGGTACACCACTGGATGGTCACTTCCTCAAATAAGTCAAGGAGGCTGGCCAGGCAGGATCTTCTCCATCTGAATGCATGTTGATTGCTGTTTACTAGATTGTCATTGTACCAATAGCTTCAAGTTTACTCCTGATAACCAATTCCATTATTTTATATGGAATAGGCATGTAATTGTCTGTTTTGTCACCCTTTTGAATACAATTTCATGTTAACCAGTTTCCAATCATCTGATACCTCCCCAGTGTCCATTCACTCCTTCAATGATTGCCAGTGCTTCACAAATCTCTTCCCTAGTCTCTTTCAGCAATCTGAGATAAATCCCATCAATCCCTGGGGATTGAATTGTGTTAAGCCTAATTAGATTGTTGAGGACTTCCATCTCATTTATAATAAAATAATTGATTTACCTTTGAATATCTTCATTTATCTTGGGGTTTCTTTTTGGAGGGGGCATGTTGCTCATGTATTCCCTTGTGAATACTTGGGAGGAATCGTTTACTATTTTGTGCTGAGTTTCAAGCCCATCTTCATCCTTTATATCTCTTCTATGACTATCCTCTTGCTGTTTTGGTACTGATAGATTTAATTTACTGCTACTGAGCCTCAGCTGCTATGCTTTTTCCCAGATCTCTTTGCCCTTTGGATCACCTTTTTCACGTTTCTGCAATTTGTTGCATTCATCCCAGTGGGACCCCCCCCACTCCTTTCTTCCTGGGGGATGTCTACATGCCATTTCTCCTCTCTCACTTTTAATTTGCATGCTCATCCATTTAAGGTCACCGTTGTTCAATCTGAGTTCAACATAGTCAGAACAGGCCAAGAAGGTTTATGGTTAGATGAAGACTCAAACTACAGATTTTTTTTTGATTTTTTTTAATAAGTCAAATTGCAAGCCTTTTTACTGTAATCCATTATTGACTTATTGAGCAAACAGTTTATCAAAAAACTGAACAAAAACAGAAGTGGTTTAACTTCAAAATGTCTGAAAAGGAATCTGGTGCATTAGCCAGACTTTGCACACAGCACAAAAATTTAAAACAGGGATTTAATTATTGACTTTGGGTCAAGAACTCAATGATGGGACAGGGCTTGGTATATTGGAATTCAGTGCTTGCATTACTTGCATGTTCATTTGGTGATTGCTGTCAGAGCACAAAACTCTTGTCAACTGGAAAATAGAACACTTTGACCTACTCTTGCTGCCACGTGATGCTCTCCAACTGTGCATCAATTCCAAAAGCAAAACATATTTTGAGGGATAACAGATGAGATGAAAAAGTGCATCAAAATTTGTCAATCCTGGTAAACAATAACCCATTCTACTTTTCAACTGAACAGCAATAGATGGACGCAATCCTCACTGCTCTTCTCTTTCCCCCTCCCAAAAATCAGCCTGGTGTAGCCCTTTTAGCACTTTTTAAAATCAGGTCATATATTGTATTTAGTTTCATTTGTTATGGTTCTTCTATTTTTTTTTCTCTCTGTTGCACTTTTCCTTATTTGGATGCATTTTCCTCTTCTCAATCACTCATAACTGCTTCTTCCTAAATGCTAAAAGTCAGTATTGAAGAGTAGAGACAATTGGATATGAGCAGCCCATTTAAATGGCGTTGTATTGTGGGGGAGGAGGGAAATGGTAGTCCTAATTTGGGGGGGGGGGGGGGGGTGGGGAGAGCAGGGCGAAAGGGAAAAAGAGTGCAAGTGGAATGGGGGAATGAGAGGAGCACAGTTGGAAGGGCAGAGCAAAATGAGTGCGAGATTTCTACTGGAGTTTTGCAGGATTAAATTTTGCGACTGTCCATTTTTCCTTGAAAATTGCAAATCAGTTGCCTTGATTAACATACATTCTTCTACCTATATACCCAATTTTTTAAAAAGGCCTAGATACACATGTTGGAGATGAGTATCTGACATTCAGCAACACTGGGAAGAGAATGTGTCTTGGAGATTAGCAGGACTTGGGTGGGGGGTTGTGGAAAGAGAAGGAGGGATAAGAGAGATCCTGTGCTCTGGAAGGAAGGAGGAGGTTTATTCCATCACTGAGACAAATAGGTAGATTATATTGAAAAAAAAAATGTCTTCTTTAAATCTACATTTAGTGTCATGCAGCATTCTGTAGTTTGTCACTACAACATGAGCAGTCCTGTGGAGAGTTGGAGGTGAACACCTAGAGATATCTGTAGATCACAGCGCCAAAACCAGAAGGCTTCGAATATCAAACAAAATCAATAGTAACAAAAATTTTAATCAAATAATCATTTTAAATGTGTATGTACAGCCCTAGTTCTGATACACAAGTGCAGTCATGATAAAAGTTTAATAAAATTTGAGAAAAGTATTACCTCCAGTGCAGCCTTCTGTACTGTAACCTGACTATAAACCCGAACACCATCTTCAGGACAAACGGTCTTCAGCTCATCCTTGTTTAGAGAGAAGAGTTGCGCTCCTGAGAGTACTCCCAAACTGTTCACAGTACTTCAACACAAAACAAAGTTAAACAAGAGTGATAGGTTGATTCCTAAGCTGACACTTCAGTGCAGTAGTGGGAAGTGCTGCATGGTCAGAGGCGTTGTCTTTTGAACGAGACTAAACCGAGGCCTCATCTGTCTGTTCACATGGATGCAAAAGACCCAATGACACTATTTTAAAAACAGCTGGGAGTCTTCCTGGTATCCTGGCCAACACTCTGCCCTTCACCAAAAGCAGATTAACTAGTCAGTCAGTCAGTCATCTTATTTGCTGTTTACACAACCTTGCTGTGCAAAACACTAGTTACTACATTTTCCTGCTAAACAAGTGACTGCACGTCAAAAATAATTCATTGAATGTCACAAAACACGTCACGACCAAACGATGTGATTAGGAATTGCAGAATAGCACGTTCTTTTTTGAAACTACACAAAGATGAAATATTAATGGTGGTAATCTTCTGTTCATGTTTAAAGATCATTTTGATTATATACAAAGATTGTATTAAAATCAATACAAATTCTTGTGCTCACAGATTTACTGCTCAAAAAGGAACTAAATAAGTTTTTAAAAAGCTCAAAACCCATAATTGTAATGGATTAGAAATGACATTGTACTCTGTAGTAAGGCTATTGCTGAAAGCAAACGTTCATACAGTAGAATGACTCAAATAGAGAGGGTCACAGTGGAGGAGCATCTCGGAAATAGTCATCATACTATCAGAAGATTTAGATTAGTTATGGAGAAGGACAAGGAGCAACCTAGAATAAAAAAACTAAACTGGAGGCAGGCTAATTTCAGCAAATTGAGGGGGGATCTGGCCTGGGTAACTTGGAGTCAAAGACTGGCAGGCAGAAATGTAATGGAGCAATGGGTGGCCTTTAAAGAGGAGATGGTTCGGTTACAGTTTAGGTGCATTCCCACAAGAGGGAAAGGGAGAGCAACCAAAGCCAGAGCTCCCTGGATGAAGAAGAAAAAGGGTATGTACGACAGATGTCAGCTAGATAAGACAAACGAGAATCAGGCTGAATATAAAAAGTACAGAGGGGAAGTGCACAGGAGAAGTGAAAAAGGAAGCAAGAAGGGTAAAGAGACATTACGAGAATAGATTGGCAATTAACATAAGAGAATGCAAAGGTATTTATGAATGGAGAAATGTGCCTACTGGGACAAACAGAATGGGTTGTGTAGTCCTACTTGGTAAAGTATCCCAACAAGCTGAGATAGTTTATTGCAACGGCTAACATAAAAGCAAATCCAAAAGTCTTCTATATGTATATTAACAGTAAAAGGGTTGTCAGAGGAGCGGTGGAACCGATAAGGGACCAAAGCAGAGATCTATTGGTGGAAGCAGAAGGCATGGCTGAGGTACTAAATGACTACTTTGCATCAGTGTTTAGCAAGGAAGAGGACTTCACCAAAGCTATGATAAACGAGGAGGTTGCTGGAATCCTGGATGAAATAAAAATAGATAAAGATGGGGTACCAGACAGGCTGGTGATAATTAAAGTGGATAAGTCACCTGGTCCGGATGGGATGCATCCGAGGTTGCGGAGGGAAGCAAGGGTAGAAATTGTGGAGGTGGTGGCCACAATCTTCCAATCCTCCTTATATACAGGGGTGGTGCCAGAGGATTGTAGTGGAGCAGACATGCTGCAGCGATATAGTTCAAGTAACACCTGACAGCAAGTCAATCAAATGTTGTCTGTTTGATCGCTTTTTTTGCCTTTTGGTCTCAAACACAATAAGTATGTGGAGACCTAATTTGCTGACAATCTAAGCGATCCCCTTGACCTCTGCATATCTAACACACATGCTGTAGTTCTGAAACAGAGGCTTGTAATTGGGAATTAGTAAACTTTCTTCAATTACTTGGGATTCATCTCGTTAAGTATTAACCGTTTACAGGACATAACTACTACTATTGAATTGGTTTCCACCCTATCAAGCAGTACATTGCAAATCCTAACCACTCGTTGCGTAAAAAAGTTTTTCCTTATGTCGCCTCCAGTTCTTTTGCCAATCACGTTAAAGCTGTGCCCTCTGGTTATCAACCCGACAGTTTCTCTTCATCTACTCCATCTAAACCCTTCAAGATGTTAAACTCCTATCAAATCTCCTCTTAGCCTTCTGTTTTCTATATCTTAGATAAATTTGCTGCTACTGTCCCCTTTATCCCATGAGCTTCAATTTTGCTAACAAGCATAACATGTGGTACTTCATCAAACACCTTTTGAAAGTCCATATACACATCAACTGCACTGCCCTCATTCACCCCCTCTGTTACCTCATCAAAAAACTCAATCAAGTTAGTCAAACACAATTTGTCCGTAACAAATCTGTGCTGGATCTCCTTTAATTAGTCCAAACTCAGCTGTGGCTCAGTGGGTAGCACTCTCCCCTTTGAGTCAGAAGGCTGTGGGCTCAAGTTCTACTCCAGAGACTTGAGCACAAAAATCTAGGGTGACACTCTAGGGCAGTGTGGAGAGTGTGCTGCACTGTCGGAGGTGTTGTCTTTCGGATAAGACATTAAACCGAGGCTCCTCAGCTGTCTCAGGTTAATCTAAAAGATCCCATGGCACTATTCTGAAAAGGAGCAGGGGATTTATCCCGTGTATTCTGGTCAATATTCATCCCTCAATCAACACAACAAAAAAAAATTATCTGGTCATTATCACATTGCTGTTTGTGGGAGCTTGCTGTGCACAAATTGTCTGCCATGTTTCCTACATTACAATATAGTGACTACACTTCAAAAAAGTACTTCATTGGCTGTAAAGTGCTTTGGGACATCCGGAGGTCTTGAAAGGCGCTATATAAATGCAACTCTTTCTTTTCCTACTTGTCGAAGTGCGAGTCTGCAGAGAGTGCTGAGAGTTTGGGTAAGTGTGTGAGTTCTTTAATTGTTATTTCTCTTTAAATCATTCTTGATAAGATTACTTAAGCAGTTTAAGTAAAGGGGAAAAGTTAAATATTTGGGATTCTGTTGGTTTAAGAGTAAAACAAGGTTACACTGCAGTAGGAGTAAATTGGCACAGCAGGCAGTGGAAACCAGTTTTCTAACCAATCAGCAGGGGTGACTCATTTGGCTGTAAACAAAAACAGTATAAAAAGACCAGTCCTAGTGCGAGCAAGCACGGAGTGCGAGTCATCAAAGAGTGCTGTGAGTTAGGGTAAGTGGGGTGTTAGGTGCTCTTTTCAAACTTTAACTCTGTGGGTTGTAGTTAATAAGGCCTTTCTGGTGCAGAGTGACTGTTAGTAAACCGTTTAACTGGTGTAATTAGAGGGATTGATTTAAATTAAATCCAGTTAATTAAAGGGGATACTAGCATCTATAAATCGGGCAGAGGGTGTCCATAACTAACAATAAAAAATTTAATTAATTACATAGAATGGAGCAGGTGATGTGTTACTGTTGCGAGATGTGGGAGCCGGTGAACCCCATTGAGGCTCACGGTGATTACGTCTGTGACAAGTGTCTGCTGCTACAGGAACTCCAGCTCCGTGTTGATGAGCTGGAGTCTGAGCTTCAGACACTGCGACACATCAGGGAGGGGGAGAAGTACCTGGACTCTGTGTTTCAGGAGGTGGTCACACCTATGAAGTTAATTAATTCAGATGTAGCCCATGGTCAGGGACAGGACGGTGTGACTACCAGTGAGGCAGGTACGGGGATCCAGGAGGTAGAGCTGGAGGAGCCGCAGCCCTTGCTCTTGTCCAGCAGGTTTGAGGTTCTTACTCCCTGTGGGTACGAGAGCAGGGACTGCAGGGAGGATGAGCAACCTGGCCACAGCACCGTGGAACGGGGGGCCATTCAAGAGGGGGGAGTAACTAGAAATGTTGTAGTGGTAGGGGATAGTATTATTAGGGGGATAGATAGAGTTCTCTGCAGCCAAGAGCGAGAGTCCCGAAGGCTGTGTTGCCTACCCGGTGCCAGGGTTAAGGACATCTCCTCTGGGCTGGAAAGAAACTTGCAGTGGGAGGGGGTGGATCCAGTTGTCGTGGTCCATGTTGGTACAAACGACGTAGATAGGACTAGGAAGCCGGTTCTGTTAAAGGAGTATGAGCAGCTAGGGGTCAAATTAAAAAACAGAACCTCAAGGGTAATAATCTCTGGATTATTACCTGAGCCACGAGCGAATTTGGCTAGGACAAATAAAATGAGAGAGTTAAATGCGTGGCTCAAAGACTGGTGTGGGAGAAATGGGTTTTGCTTCCTGGGACACTGGCACCAGTACTGGGGCAGGAGGGAGCTGTTCCGTTGGGATGGGCTTCACTTGGCCAGTGCTGGGACTAGAGTCCTGGCGGATCATATAACTAGGGCTGTAGAGAAGGCCATGAACTAACTAGTGGGGGGGAGGTTCCTAGAGAGCAAATAATAAAAATGACAACAGAGAAGGTCATAGACTTAGGTAGCAGTGGGGAAATTAAAAACCAGAGCGTGTCAGGAAGGGGCAGAAGGTATGGAGTAAAAGGTAAAGTAATAAAAAGGGCAAAAGCAGGAACTAAGTGTCACAAAACATATTTGAAAGTTCTCTATCTGAATGCACGTAGCATTCGTAACAAAATAGACGAGTTAATGGCACAAATAACTACATATGGGTATGATCTTGTGGCCATTACAGAAACATGGCTGCAGGGTGACAATGCCTGGGAATTAAACATACCAGGTTATTTAACGATCAGGAAGGACAGGCAGGAAGGAAGGGGAGGTGGGGTGGCTATGTTAATAAAGGAAGGAATCACTGTAATACAGAGAAATGATATTGGGTCAAAAGATCAGGATAATGAAACAGTTTGGGTGGAGGTAAGGAATAATAAGGGGAAAAAAACACTAGTGGGCGTAGTCTATAGGCCTCCGAACAGTTGCAACTCTGTTGGACGGAGTATCAATCAGGAAATAGTTGAGGCTTGTAATAAGGGAACATCTATAATTATGGGGGATTTTAACTATCATATTAATTGGACAAATCAAATTGGGCAGGGCTGCCTTGAGGATGAGTTCATTGAGTGTATTAGGGATGGGTTTCTTGAGCAGTATGTAACTGAACCGACCAGGGGGAAGCAACCTTAGATCTGGTCCTGTGTAACGAGACAGGATTAATTAAAAATGCCCTAGTAAAGGATCCCCTTGGAATGAGTGACCATAACATGGTTGAATTCCATATTCAATTAGAGGGTGAGAAGGTTGGATCTCAAACAAGCGTGCTAAGCTTGAACAAAGGAGACTATGAAGGTATGAGAGCGGAATTGAGTAGAGTGGATTGGGAAAATAGATTAAAGGGTAAGACGATACATGATCAGTGGTGTACATTTAAGGAGTTATTTTACAACTTCCAAAAAATATATATTCCACTGAGAAGAAAAGGGTGTAAAAGAAAAGACAGCCACCCGTGGCTAAGTAAAGAAATTAAGGATAGTATTCGACTAAAAACAAGGGCATATAAGGTAGCCAAATCTAGTGGGAGGATAGAGGATTGGGAAAACTTTAAAAGACAGCAAAAAATAACAAAAAGATTGATTAAGAAAGGGAAGATAGATTATGAAAGTAAATTAGCAAAAAATTAAAAACTCTTACTATCTGTTTTTATTAGTTATATAAAAAGAAAAAGGGTGGCTAAAGTAAATGTTGGTCCCTTAGAGGATGAGACTGGGAAATTAATGGTGGGAAATATGGAGATGGCAAAAACACAATGAATATTTTGTATCAGTCTTTACAGTAGAAGACACCAAGAATATCCCAACACTGGACAAACAGGGGGCTAAAGGGGGGGGGGAGGAGCTAAACACGATCAAAATCACTAAGGAAGTGGTACTCGGTAAAATAATGGGACTCAAGGTGGATAAATCCCCTGGACCTGATGGCTTACATCCTAGGGTCTTGAGGGAAGTGGCGGTAGGGATTGTGGATGCATTGGTAATAATTTTCCAAAACTCCCTGGACTCAGCAAAGGTCCCGGCAGACTGGAAAACTGCTAATGTAACACCCTTATTTAAAAAGGGCAGTAGACAGAAGGCTGGAAACTATAGACCGGTTAGCCTAACATCTGTGGTAGGTAAAATTTTGGAGTCCATTATTAAGGAGACAGTAACAGGACATTTGGATAATCATAATTTTATAGGACAAAGTCAGCATGGTTTTATGAAGGGGAAGTCATGTTTGACAAATTTGCTGGAGTTCTTTGAGGAAGTAACATATAGGGTGGATAAAGGGGAACCAGTGGACGTAGTGTATTTAGACTTCCAAAAGGCATTTGACAAGGTGCCACACAAAAGATTATTGCTCAAGATAAAAAATCACAGGATTGGGGGTAATATTCTGGCATGGATAGAGGGTTGGCTATCTAACAGAAGGCAGAGAGTTGGGATAAATGGTTCATTCTCAGAATGGCAATCAGTAACTAGTGGTGTTCCGCAGGGGTCGGTGCTGGGTCCCCAACTCTTTACAATCTATATTAACGATTTGGAGGAGGGGACCGAGTGCAACATATCAAAGTTTGCAGATGATACTAAGATGGGAGAGAAAGTAGTGAGTGAGGAGGACATAAAAAACCTGCAAGGGGACACAGACAGGCTAAGTAAGTGGGCAGAGATTTGGCAGATGGAATAAAATACTGGAAAGTGAGAGGTTATGCACTTTGGCAGGAAAAATCGTAGAGCAAGCTATTATCTTAATGGCAAGAAACTGGAAAGTACTGAAGTACAAAGGGATCTGGAGGTCCTGGTGCACAAAACTCAAAAGGTTAGTATGCAGGTGCAGCAAGTGATTAAGAAGGCCAATGGAATGTTGGCTTTCATTGCTAGGGGGATAGAATATAAAAATAGGGATGTATTGCTTCAGTTGTACAAGGTATTGGTGAGACCGCACCTGGAATACTACATACAGTTTTGGTGTCCATACTTAAGAAAAGACATACTTGCTCTCGAGTCAGTACAAAGAAGGTTCACTCGGTTAATCCTGGGGATGAGGGGATGGACGTATGAGGAGAGGTTGAGTAGATTGGGACTCTACTCATTGGAGTTCAGAAGAATGAGAGGCGATCTTATTGAAACATATAAGATTGTGAAGGGGTTGGATCGGGTGGATGCGGGGAGGATGTTCCCGATGATGGGTGAAACTAGAACTAGGGGGCATAGTCTTCGAATAAGGGGCTGCTCTTTCAAAACTGAGATGAGGAGGAACGACTTCACTCAGAGGGTGGTAGGTCCATGGAATATGCTGCCCCAAAAAGCTGTAGAAGCTACATCATTACATAAATTTAAAACAGAAATAGACAGTTTCCTAGAAGTAAAGGGAATTAAGGGTTACGGGGAGCGGGCAGGAATTTGGAAGAGTCTAGGTTCGGATCGGACATGGCCCTGTGGGTAGCGGAGCGGGCCCAGGGGCCGTGTAGCCTGATCCTGCTCCTATTTCGTGTGTCTAATTATGTTAGATTCAGGAGATGGTTCTGTGATAGTAGATTGGCGGTTAGGATCAGATCAGCCATGATCTTATTAAATGGTGGAGCAGGCTCGAGGGGCCGATTGGCCTACTCCTGCTCCTATTTCTTATGTTCTTATGTTGTGAATTTTCTCCCGGATTATTGTTTCTAAAAACTTCCCCACCACAGACGTTAAACTGACTGGCCTACAATTGCCAGGTTTATCCCTTTCCCTTTTTTTGAACAAAAAGGTGTAACATTTGCAATCCTCCAGCCCTCTGGCACCACCCCTGTATCTGAGGAGGATTGAAAGATTGTGGCCAGTACCTCCACAATTTCTACCCTTACTTGCCTCAGCAACCTAGGATGCATCCCATCCAGACCAAGTGAATTATGCACTTTAAGTACTGCCAACCTTTCTAGTACTTCCTCTTTATCTTATTTTTTTTTATCTCATTCAGTATCCTGGTAACTGCCTCATTTACCATAGCTTTGGCAAAATCCTCTTACTTGGTAAGCAGTGATGCAAAGTACTCATTTCGAATCTCAGCCATGCATTCTGCCTCCACCAATAGATCTCCATTTTGGTCCCTGATCGGCCACACCGCTCCTGACAAACCTTTTACTGTTAATATGCCTACAGAAGACTTTTGGATTTGTTTTTATATTAGCCATTGTAATAAAATACCACAGCTTGTTGGGATACTTTACCAAGACTATACAACTCATTCTATTTGCTTCAACAGGCAAATTTCTCCATTCATAAATATAAATCTGGATTAACAAACAGCAGTACTTCTAGTTCACTAATTTTGTTTCATGGAGTTGGATCATTTTTGTACTTGATGTTTGATTCTGATGTGTACTTACACAGCATTAAATCCCTTAGACCGTAACCATTCTGCTACTTCCTCTGGGGATGAATCATAGGAAATGCCAACTGTCGAACTGTTGCTTCGCAACACTTGGAATTTTTTCTGAGCATGACTACGTCCAATTGTAAGTCTATGTGCCAGCTCATCCTGCACTTCTTCCATATGGGATTTCCGGCCTATAGTCAAAGAGTTTTACAGAAAACATCTTCGATAAGATTCCGTAACCTTCCAGAAGCAATGCGGCTCTTAATACCTTTGAAAATGCGAACTTTAAAAAAAATTGCAATACTGTACAATGATTTCAATGATGATTTAAAATAATTGCTCTCAAGTAGGATTTTACCTCAGCTGGTCTGCCTTGCACAATGAAATTTCACTGAGCAGCAGGTACAGATTTGAACATTGAAGAGATTTTGAACACACTCCTGAAAGTGTAACTCAGTTATTGGCCATACATGTTAGCAAAAAAAAAAAGCCCATCATTGCTGCTTACAGTACCAAAAGACCCAAAAAACACCAAGGAAAGGACATGGTGATGCAAATACTACAAAGAGGCAGCTGCCATCTTCACATCTGTTGTCAGGAGGGAGGAGGAGGAGTCTTGTTACACATCATAGCACTACACAGAAACTGCAGCACAGAAACAGGACATCTGGCCCAACTGGTCCCTGCTGGTGTTTATGCTCCTCATGAGCCTCCTCCCACCCTAATTCATTTAACTCTTATCAATATATCTTTCTATTCCTTTCTCCCTCATGTATTTATCTAGCTTTCCCTTAAATGCATTTATGATATTCGCCTTAACTACGCATTGTGGTAGCAAATTCCACATTCTAACCACTCTCTGGGTAAAGAAGTTGCTCCTGAATTCCTTATTGGATTTATTCTTCTATTTATGGCCCTTAGTTTTGGACTCCATGCAAGTGGAAACATCATCTTGAAATTTACCCATTGAACCCCTTCATAATTTTAAACATCAGCAAGAACTGGAAGTAGCAATTTCTTGACAATAATAATTGCCATACCAAATCCACTGAACATGAACAACTGCTGTAAAGACTTCATCACAGATGCTGAGAATTTAATGTTAGAAAATATGGGCTGAAGCCTCATCTCTAACTGCACAAAAAAGCTAAAAGGTCCTTGGCACTCAAATTCAAAGCACAGTCACAAGAACATCATGGGACTGATTTAACAATAATTGCACGGACCCTTGACTCTAAATACCTAAAACGCCAGGCATGTTCTTTTAACTTTAAATTCTAAATACCAAATAATAACCATTTTGTCTTGAAGTCAACCAAAAGGGTGGAAGTTACACTGCAACCACAAAGTCCTCTTAACAAAATAATTAATTAAACTCTAATATGGGAAGGTTATTGAACATTAAATAGCCACAAACAAAATGATTGCTCTGTGGTGATTTTAACTTGGCCTAGTTTTTGAGATTGATCTGGAAGTGGTATTTGATGTTTCAATAAATGGAAATGCCTTTTAAATGGGTTGATCTAAAGCAAACTCGAGGACTTGTGACCAACTGCTTCATGGAGCAGTACATCAATGCACTTGCAAATAGTATCAGATTTTCTGGTTATCAATGGTTTACAAACATTGCATTTTTAAAAAACATTTTGCATATTCAGACCTTCTGAATGGATAATTACATGTATAAGAACATAATTATTTGTTCGACTAAATAATGAGGATGGAACTGAACTTGACTCTGCTTCTCCAACTTACGGCTCAGTAGTGCGTGCCCATCCCTCTGAACATCCTTTTGTGCACCAGTGCTCTCAATAGAACTGCTACTGTTCTGACGACTGACACTCCTAGAAGATCCTTTAAATATACCACCTGCAAATGAGGACGTAGGGGAGGCAGAGATCTGTGCTGGTGGGGGTGAAGGAGCAGGAGGTATTGAAACGGGAGGTCTTGCAATGTAATCCAACTTCTGTTTCTGTAGATGAGAACGATTATAATTATTTTCCCCCAAAATGAAAAGATTTAGCAAATAACTACAATCTAAAAAAACTTTAATGGGAAACTTCTTGGATTATAGGGCTACAAATAATCCATTAACTGTTATCATAAGGAACAGTGGTAGCTAGGATGTGAGATCCAAAGGTAAGATTTAGTAAAACTGAAAATGGTTCAAAAATAATGAAGGCCAGTGTTAGCATTTCTAGCCAGCTACACTGATCTGGAAAACAATGAAACCATCCCATAATTGTCCAGCACATCTTTTTCAATAAATATTCTCTCCTCACCATGGGGTGATTTCCTAATTTTTTATCAAGCTTGAATGCAACATGTAGCAATCGAGAATTTAAAAAAACATCCAACTCCCTCTAACTGCAGTATTTTCTGTTGCCTGGGAAGAAAAACTACACTGGATCAAGGAGCACCCTCAGTAACCACAACTTGCATTTATATAGCACGTTTAACGTAGTAAAATGTCCCAAAGCATTTCACAGGAACATTATTAAATAAAATTCGGCATCAAGCCACATAAGGAGATATTCGGACAGGTGACCAAAAGCGTCTTAAAGGAAGAGTAGCATAAGAAAAGCCAAGTTCAAAGCAAATTGAAAATTCATACACTGAGAAGTAAACAACTCCAAGCAGAAATTTAACTGGGCACCATTGTACTTGTCTTTATGGTACTGCAATGTTTTACTGATCCAAAGTTTATAATTGCATTAACATGCAAATCAAGGGGGGAAATAAACAAATCATAGACAGCAGCCTTCTCCAAACGTTACAATTTTCAAATCTTTACTATAGGTGGAGGCAGTTTAGAACTTGATTAAGTGAGCGCACAGTACACATTGTATATTTAGGTGCTCAATCGCACACCTTTTTAATGAGAGTACATATTTCCATACATAGTTTAATTAAGTCACTGCGCATACTGAATGAATGGTGCCTGGGACGGGAACGTATCACTGCATCTGGCTGCTTGCACTAAGAGCAATGCAGGTTGGGGGGGGGGGGGGGGGTGGTTTGGTGGTAAGACAGCTTGTATGCCTCTAGATTCGAAGGTTAATTAGGGTTGGGGACAGCAGGGAGTAGCCCTGTGTACTGCCAGTCATGTTGTTTTGAGTTGGTACCACTCATGGTTGGTGGACAAGTTGCTGCACTGAAGGGATAGTTTGTGTTGTGAGCTCCCTCTTCAAAAGATATCCTATCCGCTCTTGACTTCTTGGGGTGGGGGTTCGTATGCCACATGCCAACATTCCAAGATATTTCTGAAATACCAAGATGCCCAAACACAGAGTGACTTTGGTCCGAGTGCATCAGGCTGGAACAGCAACCCAGTGTCCCCAACACCACAAAAGACCTAAAAATACAGAACCCAGTTCAGATTGCTGCCTAAAACCAGACTCCAAATAATGTGTTTTACAGGCCATTTTAAAGTTAACAGACTGATAAAAGAACAAAGCAGTTAATCAACATGTGAGTTAGCCGTGTGCCAAAGATGTAAACACATCTGTAGTCAGGATTAAAAGAAGTTAATCACTGGCAGAAAGGATTAGCAGACATACTTAACGATTCAAATTCAAATGAAACTATATTTGCTAACATTTTCACAATATTGAAACAGGGTTTACCCTTCAGAACACAATCCCATTCTTGAATGCCATGAGCACAAGCAGAACATACAAATTACCTCAGATAGTTCTCCAAGTAATTGCTGTCAGCAAGTGTTTGATGCCAATGAGAACCAAAACAAAATAAAGGCATGAAGTGAAGATAAATGCATAAACTTAAGTAATGATAAACTACTCTAGTTCACATGACAGCAGTGATGGAGGGAAATGTTTCATCATGTTTGCTCATGAATTATCCAACATCAGAACATGCGCAGCAAATATTCAGATATGGAAATGTAGGTAACACAGCAAGCTGCAGTTCCAGGTTTGAAAGCAGGTAGCTAATGTACATGGAGACTCATGTGTGCTGTGTGAAGAGATGTTTAGTGTAGTCTGGACTAAAAGTGTATTCTGGGTTTACAAATCCACGTCATAGCACCATTGGAATGTTTATCTTGAACCAAACTGCACGTCTGCTCAACATTACACATCTGCATTCAGTCATTGCAGACTACTTGCAAAGTACGCAATAGTAGCACCGATAGCAGTAGTGCCACATGTTGCTAAACTATTCCACTAATCTGGAAGAATTTGAACCAAAGCTCTAGTTGAAGAATTTTTTTAATGAGTTAATTATTAGAAATAGGTAAGAGGTGGGAACAGGGCAACATTACTGTATTTGAGAGAAGAAAATACGTAACACAGTATTTACAAAACTTGACTTGTGTGAATGCTAAATCAGCCTTTCATGGAAAGCTATAGAGAAGACATTACTAATTAACTCCATGCTGCCCCATTTTAAGCCCTGCTGCTAACCTAAGCTGTATTTTACAGGCCCAGGCCTCACACCAGTGCCACCTGACTGGGGCTCAATAGGTTACAGAAATGTCTGCTAGCCATTAATAAATGGTACAGACAATGCCTGGACCCATAATAGGTGGAATAGTTATCCTTTGTCTAGACCAGTCGACGCACACACGGTCAAAGATTTGAGATTTACACTGTGGATTGAAGTGCCTAAATTGCTTTGACCTTAAATTTATAATTTAAGATCCATTATCCATCTAAACTGTATTATACATACTAAATCAATTACTGGCGTCATGCATGGCCCATGGCCGTAAGGGCTGGAACAACATTTTGCACCTAAGTAACTTTCTTTCAGCAATTTTAATTAAAAACCTTCTAAATGAAGAAATGGTCAGTGGTTCTTCTAATTCAGTTGCACACTTGAGCTTGTAGTTTGGAAGTTAATGAGTGGAAATCCAGTATGCCATGTTATGCCTGACTGCACTTCTTCAAAGGAGCTTTGCGAATGGTTGCGCTGAGAATGTTTCAAAACTTAGTTAAATTGAAATTTAAAATCAGGGCCAAACACATTAGGTAGTGTGGATCATGCACATGGGACTTCCTCTTTTACAAAAAGAACTTTTAAAAAATCACTGTTCAACCAGGGATATCACTCCAAATGCAAACTTAATACTCAACACCTGTACTGTTTGTTGAGTAGTCATTCAATACATCTTCAGTGCAACACGACTGAAACTGCATCAATGACACCAGCACACGACAGACTCAAAGGAAAATGTAGCCTAAAATTAAGCGCAGCTTAATTTAATTAGACTTCCAACACCCTTGGCCTGGCTTCCGACAGCAGTGAAGTGTTTTTTTTTCTCCCCACTTATCAATTTACATGTTTTGTCTTTTTACATCCACTTACACCATATGTCATTTCCCCATTCAAACAGGTAATCTGTTCTTGGTTAAAGTCTCTGCCACTCGACTTAGCTACAAAACCTTTCCTCCTTCTCCAATGGGATCCCATGACCAGGAATCCACTATTGGAGAAACTGTACCAAAACTATTATCCCACCATTCTGCGGCACAGCACACTGGAGTAATAACATGTTGTACTACCTTTAATGACCCTTTATTCCATTCAAATTAAGTAAAAAGGTAGTGGAGGCCAACTGCAATCATATTATTAGCTAAAGAAATCAGGCCAAAGGTGACAGCTAAGAACGTAACTTGGGAAGCTTCTACAGAATTCTTTTAGCTAGAGGACCAGGAAGGATCCAATAAAAGATACTTGAGTTTGGGAAAATTCACTCATCCAGGGCAAACCATGGCCCTACCTTGAACAATTCAAATTCCTTCTTTGGCATCAACAGCTGCCGAAACAGTGGATAAAAATGTAGTTAGCTGGAGTATTTGAACAGCTGGGGAAGAAAAAAAACATACATAATATAGCATTTACCTGAATAGTCTGACTGTAAAGTCCTTCAGGCACTCCTTCACCAGACTCAGGAGGGTCTCTCATTAGATCCAGAATGTTGTTTGGCACATAGCCCAACATTCCACTATGGTTTTTCACTTTCCACCATTGTTTCCTGTCATCAATGATCTGTAGCAATGTAACATAATCATAGCAATATATTCCACAAAACTTGCACCAGGATAACACCATAATTCAAACATGCCCAGTTTAATATTTAAAAAACATAAGAAATAGGAGGAGTAGGTCATTCGGCCCCTCAAGCCTGCTTCGCTATTCAATAAGATCATGGCTGATCTTCTACCTCAACTCCACTTTCCTGCCCGATCCCCATATCCCTCAATTCCTATAATATCCAAAAATCTATCATTGTCTATCTTGAATATACTCAACGACTGAGCCTCCACAGCCCTCTGGGCTAGAGAATTCCAAAGATTCACCACCCTCTGAGTGAAGAAATTTCTCATCTCAGTCCTAAATGGCCAACCCCTTATTCTGAGACTGTGACCCCTGGTTCTAAACTCGCCAACCAGGGGAAACATCATCCCTGCATCCACCCGGTCAAGCCCTGTAAGAATTTTGTATGTTTCAATGAGATCATCTCTCATTCTTCTAAACTCCAGAGAATATAGGCCTAGTCTACTCAATCTCTCCTCATAGGACAATCCCCCCATCCCAGGAATCAGTCTGGTGAACCTTTGTTGCACTCCCTCTATGGCAAGTATATCCTTCCTTGGGCAAGGAGTCCAAAACTGTACACAATACGCCAGGTGTGGTCTCACCAGGGCCCTATATAATTGCAGTAAGATGTCTTTACTCAAATCCTCTTGTAATAAATGCTTTCTTAATTCCATGTTAGCTTTCAGTGATTTGTGTACAAGGATGCACAGGTCTTCTGAACACCAACATTTCCCAATCTCTCACCATTTAAAAAAACTCTGCTTTTCTATTTTTCCTACCAAAGTGGCTAACTTCACATTTCTCCACATTATATTCCATTTGCCATGATCTTGCTCACTCACTTAGCCTGTCTATATCCCCTTGAAGCCTCCTTGCATTCTCCTTACAACTTACATTCCCACCTAACTTTGTATCAGCAGCAAACTTGGATATATTACATTTGGTCCCCTCATCCAACTCATTGATATAGATTGTGAATAGCTGAGGCCCAAGCACTGATCCTTGCGGTACGCCACTAGTCATAGCCTGCCAACCCAAAAATGACCCATAGTTTTCTGTCTGCCAACCAATCCTCAATCCATGCTAGTATATTACCCCCAATCCCATGAGCCCTAATTTTGTTTAATAATCTCGTGTGGCACCTTATCGAATGCCTTCTGAAAATCCAAATACACCACATGCACTGGTTCCCCCTTATCTATTTTGTTAGTTACAACCTCAAAAAACTCCAACAGATTTGTCAAACACGATTTCCCTTTCATAAATCCGTGTCGACTCTGCCCAATCCTATTATTATTATTATTTTTTTTTTTTTTTATAAAGTGCCCTGTTACCACGTTCTTAATAGATTCTACCATTTTCCCGACTACTGATGTCAGGCTAACTGGTCTGCAGTTCCCCAATTTCTCTCTCACTCCTTTCTTAAATAGTGGGGTTACATTTGCTACCTTCCAATGCACAGGAACCGTTCTAGAACCTATGGAATTTTGGATGCCGACAACCAATGCACCAACTATCTCTATAGCCACCTCTTTCAAAACCTTAGGATGTAGGCCATCAGATCTAGGGGATTTATCAGCTTTCAGTCCCATTAATTTCTCCAGTACTTTTAAAAAAAACTAATATTAAATTTCTTTCAGTTCCTCATTCTCGCTCGACTCTTGGTTCTCCACTATTTCCGGGAGGTTTTTTGCATTTTCTTCCGTGAAGACAGACACAAAGTATGTTTAATTTCTCTGCCGTTTCCTTATTCCCCATTATAATTTCTCCTGTCTCAGCCTGTAAGGGACCCACATTTACTTTTGCTAATCTTTTCATTTTTACATACCTATAGAAGCTTTTACAGTCTGTTTTTATGTCTCTCGCTAGTTTACTTTCATATTCTATTTTCCCTTCCTTTATCAATTTCTTGGTCCTCTTTGCTGAATTCTAAAATCCTCCGAATCCTCAGACTTACTACTCTTTTTGGCAACATTATAAGCCTCTTGCTTTGATCTAATGCTATCTTTAACTTCTCATTAGCCACGGTTGGACCATTTTTCCTGGAGTTTTTGTGCCTTTAAGGAATGTATATTTGTTGTAAATCATGTATCAATTCTTTAAATGCTAGCTATTGCTTGTCTACCATCATACCTTTAAACGTAGTTTCCCAATCTACCTTAACCAACTCGCCCCTCATATCTATGTAGCTTGCTTTGTTTAGATTTAAGAACCTAGTTTCAGATTTAATTAAATCACTTTCGAACTGAATACAAAATTCTATCATATTGTGGTCACTCTTCCCTAAATGCCCCTTAACTGCAAGGTTATGAATTAACCCTTTCTCATTGCACAATACTAGATCTAAAATAGCCTGTTCTAGTTGGTTCCTCAACATACTGATCTAGAAAACTATCTTGTATACATTCCATGAATTTGTCCTCCACACTATTACTGCAAATTTGGTTTGCTCAGTCTATATGTAGATTAAAGTTCCCCATGATAACTGTATTACCCTTGTTACATGCGCCTCTAATTTCCCGATTTATACTCTGCCCTACATTACAACTACTGTTTGGGGGCCTATAAACAACTCCCACCAATGTTTTCTGCCCCTTGTTATTTCTTAGCTCCACCCAAACTGATTCCACTTCTTGATTTTCGGAGCTAAGATTCTTTCTCTCTGCTGTCTTTATCCCATCCTTTATCAGGGCTACCCCTCCTCCTTTTCCATTTTGCTTTTCTCTTCTAAAAGTTAAGTTTTGTGGAATATTTAGTTCCCAACCACGTCTCCGTAATGGCTATTAGATCAAACCAATTAATTTCTATCTGTGCTATTAATTCATCTATTTTGCTGGGAATGCTTCGCGCACTCATACTTTTTCCCTTATGCCCGATTACCTTGGTTACTCTCTCTCTCCCTTCCTGACCCACTCTGCTTATTTTTACCCAAAACTCTACTCTGCTCTAGAGCCTCGGCAGTTCACTTGCTGCTTTTAAATTTACTCTTTCCTGAATCCTCCCACCCCCTCTTCATTAGTTTAAAGCCCTGTCTACTGCCTTAGTTATTCGATTCGCCAAGACACTGGTTCCAGCCCAGTTCAAGTGGAGCCCGTCCCAACGGAACAGCTCCTTTTTCCCCCAGAACTGGTGCCAGTGCGCAATGAAGCAAAACCCCTGCCTCCCACACCACTCTCTGAGCCACGCATTTAACTCCTAATCTGCTTATCCCTATGCCAATTGGCACATGGCTCAGGTAACAATCCAGGGATTACTACCTTTGAGGTTCTGCGTTTTAATTTTGACCGTAGCTCCCCAAACTCTCAGCAGAACCTCATTCCTAGTTCTACCTATAGAAACATAGAAGATAGGAGCAAGAGTAGGCCATTCGGCCCCTTGAGCCTGTTCCGCCATTTAATGAGATCATCCAAATTCAGTACCCTGTCCCTGCTTTCTCCCCATATCCCTTGATCCCTTTAGCCTTAAGAAATATATCTAACTCCTTCTTGAATATATTTAATAAGTTGGCCTCAGCTGCCTTCTGTGGTAGAGAATTCCACAGGTTCACCACTCTGGGTGAAAAAAATTCCTCTTCATCTCAGTCCTAAATGGCTTACCCCTTATCCTTAGACTATGACCCCTGGTTCTGGACTCCCCCACCATTGGGAACATCGTTCCTGCATCTAGTCCTGTTAGAATTTTATAAGTTTCAATGAGATCCCCTCTCATTCTTCTAAACTCTAGCGAATACAAGCCTAATCAACTCAATCTCTCTTCATATGTCATTCCTGCCATCCCAGGTATCAGTCTGGTGAATCTTCGCTGCACTCCCTCCATGGCAAGAACATCCTTCCTCAGATAAGGCGACCAAAACTGCACACAATACTCAAGGTGTGGTCTCACCAAGGCCCTGTACAACTGCAGCAAGACATCCTTGCTCCTGTACTCGAATCCTCTCGCTGCGAAGGCCAACATACCATTTGCCTTCTTAACCGCCTGCTGCACCTGCATGCTTACCTTCAACGACTGGTGCACAAGGGCACCCAGGTCTCGTTGCACTTCCCCTTTTCCCAATCTATTGCCGTTCAGATAATAATCTGTCTTCCTGTTTTTGCCACCAAAGTGGATAACCTCGCATTTATCCACATTATACTGCATCTGCCATGCAGCTGCCCAATCACCCAGCCCGACAAAATCATACTGGAGTTTCTCTGTATTCTCCGCACAGCACACACGCTCATCCAGCTTTGGGTCGTCTGCAAACTTGGAGATATTACATCTAGTTCCCTCGTCTAGATCATTAATATATATTCTGAATAGCTGGGGTCCTAGCACCCATCCCTGCGGTACCCCACTAGTCACTGCTTGCCACTCGGAAAAAGACCCGTTTATTCCAACTCTTTGCTTCCTGTCTGCCAACCAGTTCTCTATCCAAGTCAGTACCTTACCCCCAATCCCATGTGCTTTAACTTTGCACGCCAATTTCTTATGCGGGACCTTACCAAAAGCCTTCTGAAAGTCCAAATACACCACATCCACTGGCTCTCCCTTATCTATTCTACCAGTTACATCCTCAAAAAATTCCAGTAGATTAGTCAGTCAAGCATGATTTACCTTTTGTAAATCCATGTTGACTTTGTCCGATCCCGTCACTGTTTTCCAAGTGCTCTGCTATTACATCTTTTATAATGGACTCTAGCATTTTCCCCACTACCGATGTCAGGCTTACTGGTCTATAATTCCCCGTTTTCTCTCTACCACCTTTTTTAAATAGTGGGGTTACATTAGCTACCCTCCAATCCATGGGAACTGTTCCAGAGTCTATAGAATTTTGGAAGATGACCAGCAATGCATCTACTATTTCTAGGGCCACTTCCTTAAGTACTCTAGGATGTAGATTATCAGGCCCTGGGGATTTATTGGCCTTCAATCCCGTCAATTTCCCTAATACCATTTCCCTACAAATACTGATTTCATTCAATTCCTCCCTGTCATTAGACCCTATGTTCCCCGAAATCTCTGGAAGGTTATTTGTGTCCTCCTTTGTGAAGACAGAATCAAAGTATGTATTTAATTGGTCTGCCATTTCTTTGTTCCCCATTATAAATTCCCCCGATTCTGACTGCAAGGGACCTACGCTTGACTTCACCAATCTTTTTCTCTTCACATATCTATAGAAGCTTTTACAGTCAGTTTTTATATTCCCTGCAAGCTTACTCTCATATTCTATTCACCCCCCCTCTTAATTAATCCCTTTGTCCTCCTTTGCTGAATCCTAAATTGCTCCCAATCCTCAGTTTTGCTGCTTTTTCTGGCCAATTTATATGTCCTCTCCTTGGATCTTATGCTATCCCTAATTTCCCTTGTTAGCCACGGTTGAGTTCCTACGTGGACCACGACAACTGGGTCCTCCCCTTCCCATTCCAAGTTCTTCTCCAGCTGAGAGATGTCTTTAACCCTGGCACCGGGCAGGCAACACAACCTTGAGAACTTCCGGTTGTGGCTGCAGAGAACAGTATCTATCACTCTGACTATACTAGCCCCTACCACAACTGCATTCCCTTTCACTCCCCCCCCACTTGAATGTCCTCCTGCACCATGGTCAGCTTGCTCATTCATCCTGCAGGCTTTCCCCTCATGCACACAGGCAGCAAGAACCTCATACCTGTTGGATAAGGACAAATTCCAAGGCTCCTCTAGCACTGCACCTGGGGTCCCCTTACCTGCCTGAGTTGCAGTCACACCCTCCTGTTCCTGACCACTAACCAGAACTGTACCACTACCTAACCTCAGGGATGTGACTGCCGCCTGGATCAAAGTGTCCAGGTAACTCTCCCCCTGCCTGATGCCCCGCAATGTCTGCACCTCCCACTCCAGCTCAAAAACTCTGAGCTGAAGTTCAAGATGCAGGTTCTTACTGCAAATGTGGTTGTCCGGGATCACAATGCTCTCCACAAACTCCCACATGCTGTAGTTGCGGCACACCACCTGCACTGCCATAAGAAATAGGAGCAGGAGTAGGCCAATCGGCCCCTCGAGCCTGCTCCGCCATTCAATAAGATCATGGCTGATCTGATCCTAACCGCCAATCCACTATTACAGAACCATCTCCTGAATCTAACAGAATTAGACACACGAAATAGGAGCAGGATCAGGCTACACGGCCCCTGGGCCCGCTCCGCTACCCACAGGGCCATGACCGATCCGAACCTAGACTCATGTCCAAATTCCTGCCCGCTCCCCGTAACCTTTAATTCCCTTTACTTCTAGGAAACTGTCTATTTCTGTTTTAAATTTATGTAATGATGTAGCTTCTACAGCTTTTAGGGGCAGCATATTCCATGGACCTACCACCCTCTGAGTGAAGTAGTTCCTCCTCATCTCAGTTTTGAAAGAGCAGCCCCTTATTCTAAGACTATGCCCCCTAGTTCTAGTTTCACCCATCACCGGGAACATCTTCCCTGCATCCACCCGATCCAACCCCTTCACAATCTTATATGTTTCAATAAGATCGCCTCTCATTCTTCTGAACTCCAATGAGTAGAGTCCCAATCTACTCAACCTCTCCTCATATGCCCATCCCCTCATCCCCGGGATTAACCGAGTGAACCTTCTTTGTATTGACTCGAGAGCAAGTATGTCCTTTCTTAAGTATGGACACCAAAACTGTACGCAGTATTCCAGGTGCGGTCTCACCAATACCTTGTACAACTGAAGCAATACCTCCCTATTTTTATATTCTATCCCCCTAGCAATGAAAGCCAACATTCCATTGGCCGCCTTAATCACTTGCTGCACCTGCATACTAACCTTTTGAGTTTCGTGCACCAGGACCCCCAGATCCCTTTGTACTTCATTACTTTCCAGTTTCTTGCCATTAAGATAATAACTTGCTCTACGATTTTTCCTGCCAAAGTGCATAACCTCACACTTTCCAGTATTGTATTCCATCTGCCAAATCTCTGCCCACTTACTTAGCCTGTCTATGTCCCCTTGCAGGTTTTTTATGTCCTCCTCACTCACTACTTGCCCTCCCATCTTAGTATCATCTGCAAACATTGATATGTTACACTCGGTCCCCTCCTCCAAATTGTTAATATAGATTGTAAAGAGTTGGGGACCCAGCACTGACCCCTGCGGAACACCACTAGTTACTGATTGCCAGTCTGAGAATGAACCATTTATCCCAACTCTCTGCCTTCTGTTAGATAGCCAATCCTCTATCCATGCCAGAATATTACCCCCAATCTCGTGATTTTTTATCTTAAGCAATAATCTTTTGTGTGGCACCTTGTCAAATGCCTTTTGGAAGTCTAAATACACTACGTCCACTGGTTCCCCTTTATCCACCCTATACGTTACCTCCTCAAAGAACTCCAGCAAATTTGTCAAACATGACTTCCCCTTCATTAAACCATGCTGACTTTGTCCTATTAAATTATGATTATCCAAATGTCCTGTTACTGTCTCCTTAATAATGGACTCCAAAATTTTACCTACCACAGATGTTAGGCTAACCGGTCTATAGTTTCCAGCCTTCTGTCTACTGCCCTTTTTAAATAAGGGTGTTACATTCGCAGTTTTCCAGTCTGCCGGGACCTTTGCCGAGTCCAGGGAGTTTTGGAAAATTACCAATGCAGCCACAATCCCTACCGCCACTTCCCTCAAGACCCTAGGATGTAAGCCATCAGGTCCAGGGGATTTATCCGCCTTGAGTCCCATTATTTTACCGAGTACCACTTCCTTAGTGATTTTGATCGTGTTTAGCTCCTCCCCCCCTTTAGCCCCCTGCTTGTCCAGTGTTGGGATATTCTTGGTGTCCTCTACTGTAAAGACTGATACAAAATATTCATTCAGTGTTTTTGCCATCTCCATATTTCCCACCATTAATTTCCCGGTCTCATCCTCTAAGGGACCAACATTTACTTTAGCCACCCTTTTTCTTTTTATATAACTATAAAAACTCTTACTATCTGTTTTTATATTTTTTGCTTATTTACTTTATCTATCTTCCCTTTCTTAATCAATCTTTTTGTTATTTTTTGCTGTCTTTTAAAGTTTTCCCAATCCTCTATCCTCCCACTAGATTTGGCTACCTTATATGCCCTTGTTTTTAGTCGAATACTATCCTTAATTTCTTTACTTAGCCATGGATGGCTGTCTTTTCTTTTACACCCTTTTCTTCTCAGTGGAATATATATTTTTTGGAAGTTGTAAAATAACTCCTTAAATGTACACCCCTGATCATGTATCGTCTTACCCTTTAATCTATTTTCCCAATCCACTCTACTCAATTCCGCTCTCATACCTTCATAGTCTCCTTTATTCAAGCTTAGCACGCTTGTTTGAGATCCAACCTTCTCACCCTCCAATTGAATATGGAATTCAACCATGTGATGGTCACTCATTCCAAGGGGATCCTTTACTAGGACATTTTTAATTAATCCCGTCTCGTTACACAGGACCAGATCTAAGGTTGCTTGCCCCCTGGTCGGTTCAGTTACATACTGCTCAAGAAACCCATCCCTAATACACTCAATGAACTCATCCTCAAGGCAGCCCTGCCCAATTTGATTTGTCCAATTAATATGATAGTTAAAATCCCCCATAATTATAGATGTTCCCTTATTACAAGCCTCAACTATTTCCTGATTGATACTCCGTCCAACAGAGTTGCAACTGTTCGGAGGCCTATAGACTACGCCCACTAGTGTTTTTTTCCCCTTATTATTCCTTACCTCCACCCAAACTGTTTCATTATCCTGATCTTTTGACCCAATATCATTTCTCTGTATTAGTGATTCCTTCCTTTATTAACATAGCCACCCCACCTCCCCTTCCTTCCTGCCTGTCCTTCCTGATCGTTAAATAACCTGGTATGTTTAATTCCCAGGCATTGTCACCCTGCAGCCATGTTTCTGTAATGGCCACAAGATCATACCCATATGTAGTTATTTGTGCCATTAACTCGTCTATTTTGTTACGAATGCTACGTGCATTCAGATAGAGAACTTTCAAAGATGTTTTGTGACACTTAGTTCCTGCTTTTGCCCTTTTTATTACTTTACCTTTTACTCCATACCTTCTGCCCCTTCCTGACACGCTCTGGTTTTAAATTTCCCCGCTGCTACCTAAGTCTATGACCTTCCAGGGACCCGGGTTCAAATCCGGCCTCGGGCGACTGTCTGTGTGGAGTTTGCACATTCTCCCCGTGTTTGCGTGGGTTTTCTCCGGGTGCTCCGGTTTCCTCCCACAGTTCAAAGATGTGCGGGTTAGGTTGATTGGCCATGACAAAAATTGGCCCTTAGTGTTAGGGGGGGGATTAAATACGTGGGGTTACGGTGATAGGACTTGGGTGGGATGGCTGTCGGTGTAGGGACTCGGTGTTAAGGTTTGGATGATCAGCCATGATCTCGTTGAATGGCAGAGCAGGCTCGAAGGGCCGAATGGCCTACTCCTGCTCCTATCTTCTGTGTTGTCATTTTTATTATTTGCTCTCTGGGAACCTCCCCCCCACTAGTTAGTTTAAAGCCCTCTCTACAGCCCTAGTTATATGATCCGCCAGGACTCTAGTCCCAGCACTGGCCAAGTGAAGCCCATCCCAATGGAACAGCTCCCTCCTGCCCCAATACTGGTGCCAGTGTCCCAGGAAGCAAAACCCATTTCTCCCACACCAGTCTTTGAGCTACGCATTTAACTCTCTAATTTTATTTGTCCTAGCCAAATTCGCTCGTGGCTCAGGTAATAATCCAGAGATTATTACCCTTGTGGTTCTGCTTTTTAATTTGGCCCCTAGATGCTCAAACTCCCTCAGCAGAACCTCCTTCCTTGTCCTATCTATGTCGTTGGTACCAACATGGACCACGACAACTGGATCCTCCCCCTCCCACTTTCTCTCCAGTCCAGAGGAGATGTCCTTAACCCTGGCACCGGGCAGGCAACACAGCCTTCGGGACTCTCGCTCTCGGCTGCAAAGAACTCTATCTATCCCCCTAACGATACTATCCCCTACCACTACAACATTTCTTTTAACTCCCCCCACTTGAATGGCCCCCTGCTCCACGGTGCTGTGGTCAGGTTGCTCATCCTCCCCGCAGTCCCTGTTCCCATCCTCACAGGGAGTAAGAGCCTCGAACCTGTTGGACAAGTGCAAGGGCTGCGGCTCCTCCAACACTACCTCCTGGATCCCCGTACCTGCCTCACTTCTAGTCACACCATCCTGACCCTGGCCACGGACTACATCTGAATTAATTAATCTAATTGGTGTGACTACCTCCTGATACACAGAGTCCAGGTAACTCTCCCCCTCCCTGATGTGTCTCAGTGTTTGAAGCTCGGACTCCAGCTCTTCAACACGGAGCCGGAGTTCCTCGAGCAGCCAACACTTACTGCAAATGTGATCACCGTGAGCATCAATGGTGTTCACCAGCTCCCACATATTGCAGCAGCAACACATCACCTGATCTCCCATTCTATGTAATTAATTAAATTTATTATTATTATATATCCTCTGCCCCGATTCTAGATGGTGAATATCACACCTTAGAAACTATAAACCAGAGATTTAAGCTTAAAAAGGACCTTGTTCTTTTTAATTAAATGTAATTAAATTTGTATTTAAATAACTTAGTTTACAGTTTAGTATCTTGACTGCTTACCTGATCTAGATTAAGTTATGGGAACTGAAATTAAATATCTACCTGTAACACAAAGTGTTATAAATCTCATCATTCATCAAGAAACTACTCGTGAAATAACGCTGGACGGCCAGCTGGTGGCGCAGTCCAAGGAGTATAAATACTCGGGCGTCGGCCCCAGCTTTCCAGGGACATTTTGTAAGACAATGAACTAGTGAAGTACAACTAGACCTCCATGTTCTGAAACAAGTTGATTAAAGCCTCGCTTTATACTCAAACCAAGTGTGTAGTGAGTGTTATTACATCACAAAGCACTACTCGTAGTGTCGGCAAAACACAACTCCTCCCCCCTCTTCACCGAATTCCCATTCTTTCCAAATTCCCAAATAAAACACTGTTTATGTGCACTCCGTTTAATGCCACTCTGTGCAGACCGCAAACATGCCTTACATTAAAGTGTACACCCATGCCTACATCTTTTCAGTTCTTTGTAGCAAACTAGAAGGTGGATTTCTTCCACTTGTAGCTCATGAGTTAAAATTACTGGGCACAATGCGAGTGAAGTAGAGTCAAGGAGGATTTATCTCCACACTACTCATGCATATAGGACTCAGATTTTCCATTGCATTGCTTTAAGCTGCAAAATATGCTGCAGTACCAAAGCACTAATGATACTGCTTATGCGTAACAAAGTTTGCACAGATATGGTTATCAAATACTATCTGCTCAAAGTCCAAAGCTAAACAAAATGCTGAAACACAGTGTGCAGGATTGGTCTCACCTCCAGCAGGTCATCTTTCATAACAGACAGTTCATTGTTGTTTCTTGCTACAAAATCATACTTTGATTTGGCAAATTTCTTAGGCTCCACGTTAATATGAGCTTCATAATTTCTTTTAAAAATAAAAATGAGAAATATCACATAAGTTGGAAAACATGGCTTTAAGTCATAATGATCATACACTAACAAAAGTGCCATAAACAGTAGGACATTAAACAACTTTATTGACAGCCATTTCAAGTTGTCATTGTTCATGTGGTTGTAACTTGTACAGAACTGATGCGGTGAACATGCAGTCTAATCCAACCCAACTCGAATCAGGTTTAATTTTGAAAAGTAGCAAGTGTAAAATATTCAAAATATTAACTGTCAATCTCCTGAAAAATAACTACTGAAATACAAATAGGACACCGATGAACTAGTATATAAAGGCACTTCAAAATTAGTTCACTCAGTACATATCACTACAGGAAACTCTCGTTTAAACAGCACCTAAAATATCCGGAATTCTCTATTAACCGGCAAAATTCTCACTCCGAAAAACCTCAATAACCGGAAATGTTGCCGAGTCCGAGTCTCCCGCGGTGGCCGAGTTAGTCAGTGGGGGTAGTTCTCCAAACTGCCACTACTCAGCTTCTTGGCGCTGTCGGGAGTCCGAACACCTCAATAACAGGAGTCTGACTCGTTGTTTGTTAATAGCCTCGGTAGATAACCCTCTCCGTCATCTGGAATTTTTAATCAACCGGCACCATCCCGGTACCGGATACCAGAGAGTTTCCTGTACTTGTTTGTCCTTAGTTTGGTAAATTTGTGTCAAAGGGCTAATTGGGCAGACAACATGCACGGTGTTCTCTCAATGCAACCTTCATGAAAATGAGACACTAGCTTTTAATTTGTGACCCAGATGGAATGAGAAGAGGCCAGTCAGTTTCTCAAGCCCACTCATTGCACAGATTTTACAATCTATACTAGTCATGGACTCTACCCCATCCATATCATCTCCTGACTTCTGAATGGAATAACTCCTGATCTACAACAGTAATCATTGCATCTCCAGGACATTCATCCCAACAACCCTACTATTGAGCATGGCCTCCAGCTGCACACACACCAACCACTGCATTCTATTCGGTATTTAACCATCAAGCTCTTTATAACTACCTGTATTAGTAATACAACTTACTTTACAAGGCATCAAAGCTATTTCACTATCAATAAAACAAGATATGAATGCAGAATAGTTTAGGATTTTCTAAACTTAAGTGACTCGTATGAAATGGACCAAAAAAAGGCAAAATCACTGAAAAAATCTCAAGCTGCACCTCTGCAACAAACTACAATTAGAAAGTATGTAGTTACATTTGAAGTGCTGATTATATTACCGGTGTACAATATGTAGATATTCAAAGATGAAGAATTTGAGGATCATGCAGCACAGCTGATTGAAGTAGAGAACAGTTCTACAGTGCTGGTACTAAACTGAAATTTGGAGCTAAACAGTTAACTTTTTTAATTCAATGGAAAACAAAAGAAACTGATCGTCAAAACCAAGTGTGATCTGTACAACAGAAGTTCAATGCCAATGCTGCAATGTTTAGTATGCCAGAGAGGTTATTTGTAAGCATTCAGTCCACTGCAAAAATGAAAATATTCAAGTTAAATTGAAGCCCTTTTTGCCAAATGTGTATCAACTAAATTACAAAGTACTATGGAAAGCAGTTTTGACTTTGCCTGAAACACACACAGAATCAGCATAACTTAGGAGACTCTGAAGCAGCCGCACAGAGAAATAGTTCAGGTTAGAAAATGGAGCAGATAAAAAAGAAAGTTAAATACATATGCTGAAGAAACAAAGCAAGCCGTTATTTAAAACAAGTGAGCCAAATAGTCTGAAAATGTAAATTACTATTCCGAATTCTATCACAAGAAAAAAAAGCAGTTGATCTGTGGTGCTTGCCAAGCAGTTAGTAAGATATTACATGCCTCAAATTTACCGTGCATTTGAATGGCAATTCAATTGAAGACTTCACCAGTGAAACACAAGAATACCTTGAATGCACTGTTACTGAAACTATTCATTTCTTTTATCTTATGCATTGATTTAGCTTCATCTGAGGGACACGTGCATCAGGAAGATTTTTTTTTTTAATTTCAAAGTGGTTTGCTTAGTGTCGAATAGAAAACATACTGAAACATAAATTAGCAGCTTTGCTGAGAAAATATTCCCTCCTTACCTTGGTGACAAAAATCCAATACGTTCCATGAACTTGCTAAGACTACTGAAATATCTGAAGCAACATCTTATTTTAAATACAAGAAATTTCAGTGATTTTTCCATTGTACAAGACATTGATCAGTATCCCAAATTATTCTATTGCATCAACAGATTCTCCCCCCCGTGACCACTTTTTAATTTTCTCACCTTCTCATTTGAAGGGGGTGCATCAAGCTGGGTGACTTGCGCAGACAGCAGTGGCCCTCTGATATCTCCTATCAGTGGCTAGTCTTGCATGAGCCTACACATTAACTGTCAATGGGCTCTTTGATCCTCAAAACATCATACAAGTAGACTTTCCATCAAGGTTGCTAGACAGAATCAGAAGTATGAACCTGAGCTTGTTTTTTCCCCCTTCTAGACGGAGGGACTGATTTTGTTAGCTCCACCACCATCCAAACAGCAGCGTTTCATGCAAACCATCAACATTCCCAGGGCTTTGTCCACTGACAACAATCAGCATGGGATTTAAACCTTGCACACTGCTCCGAAGCCACAGAATCTATGGTACAGAAGCAGACCATTCAGCTAATCGTGTCTGTGCAGGTGCTGGCTTTTCAACCGGAGCCTCTACTCTAATCTTATTTCCCTGTATTTTGTTTTATATTCTTCCTTTTCAAATTCTCCTTTAAATATTGTTACAGTCTGTGCCTCTATTGAGTAAAATATTTCAACGGGTTTTGGAAATCCCCAAGATATGGAGTACCTATATTTTCCAAAAGGCATTGGTTAAGCTCTAAGCAGTGGGGATTCAGGGTAAAGCCTGACAATGGATAGGAAATTGGTTGCAGGGTAAAAAATAGCAAGTTCTCATGAGAGGACTTATACCAGGGTGGTGGAGGGTGAAGAAAACATCGAGTGGGGTGCCTCAGGGCTCACTGCTGGGACTACGACTGGTTCTAATTTACATAATGCCTTGAACTAAGATAGGTTTACAGTGTATGTCCGTGAACGCACAAAGCATAGTAAACAAGGTTGGTGAGCTGCAGGCACAAATAGCCACATGGGAATATGATGTCGTGGCAATAACGGAGACCTGGCTCATAAAAGGGCAGGATTGGGTATTAAACATTCCTGGATACAAGGTATTCATGAAAGATAGGAGGTGGTGTGGCAGTATTGGTTAAAGAGAATGTTACATTGCTGGAGAGAGAGGATGTCCTGGAGGCGTCAAAGGACAGAATCTATATGGCTAGAGTTAAGAAATAATAGAGGTGCCATTACACTACTAGGTGTATTCTGTAGGCCACCAACTTGAGAGAAAAATATGGAGGAGCAAATTTGCAGAGAAATTACAGAGAGTTGCAAGAACGATAGAGTAGTAATAACGGGGGACTTCAACTATCTTAATATAGACTGGGATAGTCTATAGAGGGGGGGGGGGGGAAGAATTTCTGAAGTGTGTTCAGGAGAACTTTCTTGATCAGTATGTTTCTGGCACAACAAGGAAGGAGGCATTGCTGGACCTGGTTCTGGGGAATGAGGTGGGTCAAGTGGAGCAAGTGTCAGTAAGTTAACATTTAGGGAACAGTGATTATAGTATCAGAAGGTTTAGATTAGCTATGGAAAAGGACAGGGCACAATCTAGAGTAAAAATACTTAATTGGAGGAAGGCCAATTTCAGTGGGATGAGAATGGGCCTGGCCCAGGTAAATTGGAATCAAAGATTGGCAGGCAAAACTGCAATGGAACAATGGGCTGCCTTTAAAGAGGAAATAGTTCGGGTACAGTCGAGGTACATTCCCACTAGGGGGAATGGTAGCGCAACTAAAGTCAGAGCTCCCTGGATGACAAAAAAGAGATAGAGAGCAAGATGTAGCAGAAAGAGCGCGCATATGACAGATGTCAGGTCGAGAATACATCGGAGAATAAGGCTAAATATTGAAAGTTCAGAGGAGACGTGAAAAAGAAAATAAGACGGCAAAGATAGGGTACGAGAACAGAATGGCAGCTAACATAAAAGGTATTCCAAAAGCCTTCTGTAGGCATATAAATAGTAAATGGGTAGTAAGAGGAGGGGTGGGGCCGATTAGGGACCAAAAAGGAGACCTACGCATGGAGGAAGAGGGTATGGCTGAGGAGCTAAATGAGTACTTTGCATCTGTCTTCACCAAGGAACAAGATGCTGCCATAGACATAGTGAAGGAGGAGGTAGGAGGTGGTACTGGATGGGATAAAAATTGATAAGAGGAGGTACTAGAAAGGCTGGCTGTACTAAAAGTAGATAAGTCACCAAGACCAGATGGGTTGCATCCTAGAACGCTCAGGGAAGTGAAGGAAGAAATCGCAGGGGAACTGGCCCTAATCTTCCAATCTCCTTCGAAACTGGGGTGGTGCCAGAGGACTGAAGAATTGCAAATGTTACACCTTTGTTCAAAAAAAAAGGGTGCAAAGATAAACCCAGCAACTACAGACAGGCCAGTCAGTTTAACCTCGGTAGTGGGGGAGCTTTTAGAAATTGCTCAACCATTGGTGGCCGTGCCTTCTGTTGCCTTGGTCCTAAGCTCAGGAATTCCCTGCCGAAACCTCTCTGTCTTTCTTTCCTCTTTAAAGACGCTCCTTAAAACCTACCTCTTTGACCAAGCTTTTGGTCACCTGCCCTAATTTCTCCTTCAGTGTCAGTTTTTTTTGTCTTATAATACTCCTGTGAAGTGCTTTGGGATGTTTTACTACGTTAAAGGTGCTATATCAATACAAGCTGTTGTTGTAGAAATAATAATTAGGGACAAAATTAATCGTCATTTGAACAAGTGCGGATTAATTAAGGAAAACCAGCATGGATTTGTTAAAGGCAAATCGTGTTTAAGCAACTTGATCGAGTCTTTCTGATGAGGTAACAGAGCGGGTTGATGAGGGCAATGCGGTTGACGTGGATAACCAAAAGGTGTGCAACATAATAGGCTTGCCAGCAAAATTGAAGCCCACGGAATAAAAGGAGCAGTGGCAGCATGGATACAAAATTGGCTAAGTGACAGAAAACAGAATAGTGGTGAACGGTTGTTTTTCGGACTGGAGGAAGGTATACAGTGGTGTTTCCCAGGGGTCGGTTCTAGAACCACTGCTTTTCTTGATATATATTAATGACTTGGATGTGGGTGTACAGTGGATTACAACAGTGACTCCAATTCAAAAGTACTTCATTGACTGTAAAGCGCTTTGAGACATCTGGTGGTCGTGAAAGGCGCTATATAAATGCAAGTCTTTCTTTCTTACAGGGCACAATTTCAAAATTTGCAGATGACACAAAACCTGGAAGTATAGTGAACAGCGAGGAGGATAGCGATAGACTTCAAAAGGACATAGGTTGGTGGAATGGGCGGACATGTGGCAGATGAAATTTAATCCAGAAATGTGCAAAGCGATACATTTTGGTAGAAAGAATGAAGAGAGGAAATATAAACTAAAGGGTACAGATCTAAAGGGGGTGCAAGAACAGAGAGATCTAGGGGTATATGTGCACAAATCGTTGAAGATGGCAGGGCAGGTTGAGAAAGCAGTTAAAAAAGCTTACGGGATCCTGGGCTTCATGAATAGAGGTGTAGAGTACAAAACTGTGGAAATTATGAAGAACCTGTATAAAACACTGGTTCGGCCGCTACTGGAGTATTGTGCCCAATTCTGAGCACTGCACTTTAGGAAGGATGTGAAGGCCTTAGAGAGGGTGCAGAAAAGATTTACACGATTCCAGGGACGAGGGACTTTAGTTACGTGGAGAAGCTGGGGTTGTTCTCCTTAGAGCAGAGAGGTTGAGGAGATTTGATAGAGGTATGCAAAAATCATGAGGGGTCTGGACAGAGTAGATAGAGAGAAACTGTTCCCATTGGCAGAAGGGACGAGAACCAGAGGACACAGATTTAAGGTGATTGGCAGAAGAACCAAAGGTGACATGAGGAAAAACTTTACTCAGCAAGTGTTTAGGATCTGGAATACAATGCCTGAAAGGGTGGTGGAGGCAGACTCAATCACTGCTTTCAAAAAGGGGAGTTAGATAAGTAACTGAAGGAAAAAAAATTGCAGGGCTCCGGGGAAAGGGTGGGGGAGTGGGACTAGCTGAAGTGCTCTTGCAGAGAGCCGGCACGGGCTCGACGGGCCCAAGGGCCTTCTTCCGTGCTATAACCATTCTATGATTCAGATACTGAAAGTAAAAAATAGCAAACTGGGAGGGCCAGAGAAATTGGAGCAGGCAGCTCAGAAATTACAAATGGAGTTGGATAAAATATGTAAGTGGACAGATCAGCAGCAGCTGAAATTTAATGCAGGCAAACGTAAAGCACCAAAATGGCTAAAGATGAAGCAAAAAAGAGACTCAAGTCTTATTAGACTCAATATTCAACATGTCCAACCAAATGTAGAGCAACAATCACAAAGCCAATAGAACACTGAACTGCATACCCAAAACAAATCAGAGGCAGTTTTGACCGAAGAGCATAATGTTCTGATCAGACTGTACCTTTGGTACTGCATCTAGATCTAGTCTCGGAGACAAAAGGGATGATTGTAGAGAGGGATAAACCAGGCAACTACAGGCCAGTCAACCCAACATCAGTGGTGGGGAAACTTTGAGACAATAATACAACTCAGAATTAATTGGCATTTGGAAAAGTATGGGCTAATAAATGAAAGCAGCACACGTTTGTTAAAGGCAAATCGTGTTTGACTAACTTGATTGAGTTCTTTCAAGTAACGGAGAGGGCTGATGAGGGTAGTGCAATTGATTTTGTGCATATGGACTTTCAAAAAGGCGCTTGATAAAGTACCACATTACAGACTTGTGGGAAAAATTGAAGCCCATGTGATTAAAGGGACAGTGGCAGCATGGATACAAAATTGGCTAAGTGACAGAAAGCAGAGAGTAGTGCTGAATGGTTGTTTTTCAGACTGGAGTGCAGTCTCCAGTGATGTTCCCCAGGGGTTGGTATTAAGATCACTGCTCTTTTTGATGTATTGGATGATGGCCTGGACCTGGATTCAGACTTGGGTATACATGGCGCAATTTCAAACATTTGCAGATGATACGAAACTCGGAAATATAGTAAACAATGAGGAGGATAGTAACAGACTACAGGAGGACATAGATAGACTGGTAAAATAGACATTACATGCAAATGAAATTTAATACAGAGAAGTGTGAAGTGATGCATTTTGGTAGGAAGAATGAAGAGAGGCACTATGAACTAAATGGTACAATTTTAAAGGGGATGCAGGAACAGAGAAACCTGGGGTTTATGTACACAAATCTCTGAACATGCAGGACAAGTTGAGAAGGTTGTTAAAAAGCATATGGGATCGTTGGCTTTATTAAGAAAGAAATAGCATACAAAAGTAAGGAAGTTATGCTAAACCTTTATAAAACACTGGTTAGGCCTGAGCTGGATTATTGTGTTCAATTCTGGGCACCACACTTTAGCAAGGATGTCAAGGCCTTGGAGAGGGTGCAGAGGAGATTTATTAGAATGGTACCAGGGGTGAAGGAATTCAGTTGTGTGGAGAGACTAGAGAAACTGGGGTTGTTCTCCTTAGAGCAGAGAAGGTTAAGAGGAGATTTGATAGAGGTGTTCAAAATCATGAATGGTTTTGATAGAATGAATAAGGAGAAACTGTTTCCAGTGGCAGAAGGATCAGTGACCAAAGGACACAGAGTTAAAGTGATTGGCAAAGGAATCAGAGGCGGCATGAAGAAACATTTTTTTTTGTTTTACACAGTGAGTTGTGATCTGGAATGCACTGCCTGAAAGGGTGGTGGAAGCAAATTCAATAGTAACATTCAAAAGGCGAATAGGGGAAAGAGCAGGGGAGTGGGATTAATTGGATAGCTCTACCAAGGAGCTGGAACAGCACGATAGGCTGAATGGCCTCTTTCTGTGCTGCATTATTTTATGATTTAAGCACTGGAAGCAGTGCAGAGAAAAGCCACAAGGTTGATCCCCAAGGTCAAATGTCGAGGAAAGACTGGAGAAATGTGGATTTTTTAGTCTGAAAAGAGGTGCCCAAGAGGTGGTCTTGTACAGATATACAAGATAGTTAAGGGAATGGCAAATGATAAATCCAAAATACTACTTCAAGTTAAATTGCAAGAGTAGGGCAAGATGACATAGATTCAAACTAGTAAAAGGTAAATTGAAGATTGATGTCAGGAAATTCTTCTTTATACAAACAGACAGTGGTCAAGATACAGAATAAAATAGTGGAGGCAAAAACACGAATTAAAAAAAAAAAATTGGATGATGTAATGGGGAACTTTATTATCTTTATCCATCCAGAAAGATACGCTTAATTGCCTTCACTCATCTAGGATAGCAAATGTAACCCCGCTATTTAAGAAAGGAGGGAAGAGAGAAAACGGGAACTATAGACCTGTTAGCCTCATCAGTAGTTGGGAAAATACTGGAATCTATTATAAAGGATGCAATAACTGAGTCAACAGGGATTTATGAAAGGGAAATCCTGTTTGACAAACCTATTGGAGTTCTTTGAGGATGTAACTAGTAGAGTAGACAAAGGGGAACTGGTAGATGTGGTGTATCTGGATTTTCAGAAGGCCTTTGATAAGGTCCCACACAAGAGGTTGGTGAACAAAATTAGGGCACATGGAATTGGGGGTAATATACTGTCACGGATTGAGAATTGGTTAACAGACAGAAAACCAAGAGTAGGGATAAATGGGTCTTTTTCAGGATGGCAGGCTGTGACTAGTGGGGTACCGCAAGGATCGGTGCTTGGGCCTCAGCTATTCACAATCTAGATCAATGATTTGGATGAGGGGACTAAACGTAACATTTCCAAATTTGCTGATGATACAAAGCTAGGTGGCAGTGTCAGTTGCGAAGAGGCTTCAAGGGGATCTCGAAAGGCTCAGTGAGTGGGCGAGAACATGGCAGATGGAATATAATGCGGATAAATATGAAGTTATTCACTTTGGTAGAAAAAACAGAACGGCAGAGTATTTCCTAAATGGTGAAAGATTGGGGAATGCAGATGCTCCAAGGGACCTGGGTGTCCTTGTACATGAGTCACTGAAAGTGAATGTGCAGATGAAGCAAACCATTAGTAAGGCAAATGGTATGCTGGCCTTCATTACAAGAGGATTTGAGTACAGGAGTAAAGTCTTACTCCAATTATATAGGGCCTTGGTGAGACCACACCTGGAGTACTGTGTACAATTTTGGTCTCCTTACTTGCCATAGAGAGAGTGCAATGAAAGTTCACGAGATTGATTCCTGGGATGGCGGGACTGTCGTATGAGAAGAGATTGAGTAAACTAGACCTGTATTCTCTTGAATTCAGAAGAATGAGAGGGGATCTCATTGAAGCATACAAAATTATTACAGGGCTTGATAGGATGGATGCTGGGAGAATGTTTCCCTTGGCTGGGGAGTCTAGAACCAGGGGCCACAGCCTCGGGATAAAGGGAAGGCCATCCAGGACTGAGATGAGAAGGAATTTCTTCACATAGAGGGTGGTGAATCTTTGGAATTCTCTACCCCAGAGGGATGTGGAGGCTCAGTCATTGGGTATATTCAGAACAGAAGTCGACAGATTTCTGACTAGTAAAGGCTTCAAAGGGATTATGGCGATAGGGCCAGTGAATGGAGTTGAGGCAGAAGATCAGCCATGATCTCATTGATTTCAGTCTCGAAGGGCCGACTCCTACTCCTATTTCTTATGTTATGTTCTTAACTGTTTTGTGATATTGCTCCGATAACCGTAAAAGCAATCCAATTTAGCAAGACTACCAATAAGTATCCTGAATAATAAGACCTCTGCAAGAAACGGCAGAAAATCTAAGACATTTTTGCCAGAGTCTTCAGTGTAAGAATTTGCAATAATTTACAGCTCCGAAGATTAATTTCTTTGATTAAAGAATCCCTGGGTGATACACCTTTAAAAATTTCAGGGATCAAAAATGGCCGTCAGACTGCATGGCCGAAGACAAAAGGACTTGGAAAACAGCTTTCTGTGTCTGTGAAGAAAGGTTCAATGGCAGTCAAATCTGTCAATCAAAGGGGAGTTTTCCCCCTGCCCTGCAGCAGGACAATCGATGCCTGTTTACAGAAAGTTATACAATGTTGACTCTAAGATCAAGTGCTTGAAACTGCCAGCATGAACAAAGGAACTTTGTTTGCTAAGCACTCAAGACTGTCAATCAATTGCGGTTCCAGATGACCACAGGACAATGCTTTGTTTACAAAGAAATTGAAAGCTATTAGCATTTGTTTGTATATCAAGTGGACACATCCAAACTGAGGAGAAACCGTTTAAATGAATGGGAGAACACATTCAAACCCATTACTGGACAATGGGGCAGTTGGATCCCTTTTGTTTTAGCCCAGAAACATCCGGATCTGGGCGGGCCCCAAATGGGGGTATAAAAGATAGCTTCCCAGAAGCTCTCTCTGGCCTCGCCTCCGTGTCCCTCTACAGCGTGGGATTCTGCCTGTAGAAGCGAAACACCAGCAGTTTACTTTTAAAACGCTGGGGTGTTTTTCACTTGGGGCAGGACATGGAGCAGCATTTCCAGTGGTGAGCATATATTTTTCTGGCCTTCCACAAGGCAACTTAGGATAGGTATAGGGGTGGGAGTAAAGTGGGAATTCCGTTAAAATTGTGATTTTAGTCGACTTCCTTTGTTGTGTCCGTTTCTTCTCCCCTATTTAAGCAAGACAGTGTTGCACCTAGCAGAGAAGTGCTATAGTGAACATTGAATTCGGTATTTAAAACTGTATTAAAAAGGAGTAGCTGTTTTAAAGTACTGTATGTAAAACTGTATTAAAAGGGGTGTTGCATCAAGCTAAAGTGCTGTGGTGAACGCTGTTAACTGTTTTAAAGTAACTGTATTAAAGTGCTGTTTTTAAGTAAAAGCCACTAAGCTAAGGTGCTGTAGTGCGCAAAGGGTTTTTAAGTAAAAAGTACTGTATTTTAAATACAGTAGTGTTGCACTGAGCAGGGAGCCCTCTAGTGGACACTAAGTGTACTGCTTTTAAGCAAAAGTGTTGTACCAGGCATAAGAGCCATATCGATTTTTCTAAGTTGTTTCTTTTGTTTTCAATAAATACTGGTCTGTTTTGCACCCAAACCACGAGTCACGTTGTTTTCTGTCGACATCGCTACCGAATAAGTCCGGCGGTCAGAGCTCAGGAATAGGGGCGCGCTTCAAAACCGCAAGGGGGTCCCTGCAGCAGCTCAGAGGTTTCTGACTGGCCAGAGACAAATAACCCCAACCCCGCTAGCGTGTGTGCTAATTCCTCACATCAGCTATACAAGTGGAATGTGGGTATCCCTACAGCTTGAAGTATGACAAGCCCGTGCCCCACTCTGTTTTGAGAGCAACTGCACATCAGAACTGTTTGAGTGTCAGCTTTTTTGAAGCTGATGGGTCTGCTTTTGCTAGTTTTCCAGGTCGCCATGTATGCTAACCGAGTCTGAAATCCTTCTGGTACCAGCGTGTTAACTGTCGCTTTGTAGCTCGAGTGGCCCAACACCACACAACACAGCACAGTGCATTTACTCATTGTGCCAACTGGAGAACGAACACTATTTGCAATCATATCGGACAGTCCACTGATTTTCAAAGGAAGATGGAGCAGAATTGTGGAATTTCATCCCTACAACACTAATAAAAATTCAACAGTTAATCCCATTTAGTAACTTATTCAGTCACAAAAGATCAATTGCTCTGATCATATGCTAAACACAGTTCAAAAAAGTGATTACATTGCATGACTTCAAAATGTCAATATTGTACAAACATTAGTTAAAAAAAGTTAATTCTCAAAAATTGCATTGTGCAAATGATCAAAATGAATGATGTAACGTAATAGGCCAATCATTTCTCAAACTTGCTCAGTGATGCAGCTGTTAAAAGCTTTCCTTTAATTCTCCAACTTACATCAAGACTTTCACTCCCTGTAAAATTGGGGACTTAACCAAAAATTAACCACTTCCGACAACTCTTGCCTTGCTCCAGCACATTTGGTTGTCTCGGCCCTTCTCTTGTGCGTAACTTACATTTTTCCACTTGTACACCTCACGCAGCCTTAAATTCCAAATCCCCTTTGAAGACAACAGGCCAATCAGGACATGAGGTAGTAAAAATTGAACCACTATATTACAGCTCGTCAGTTTGAATAAACTGAACTTCATATACATTAAAGTAGCAGTGAATTAAGTGTGCATTTACATTAGTGTCAATGCAAAGTGATTTTAGCTTCATACCAATGCTAACCAAGTGTCATGTAAATCAGATGTTAAGGCACAACGTGATGCCAAAATAAGTCTCCCTCCTTCTTGCTCCTCTTTGCTCTGATACCAGGTTGCATTCACACTATAATTTCAGCATCAGTACGAAGCAAAACCACTTTGCACTGACAGTACAGTTGTAATGTTAATGCACCTTAATTAAATCATGCAGAAGGGAGGGCGGAATTAGAGTTTGAAATTAGAACATGTGTTGGTTAATGAGCGTTTTAGTCTTTGAGCAGAAACCCAGCATAAAGCATATTTTTTAATTGTGGAAAAACATGCACTGCATTCAACCTGCATGTTTAACGCTGAATGAAAAAATTCTAGAAAGTGAGAGACAGGATTAGGCGCAGAGATCTAACGTTCAGTGTAACAGAAAAAAAATATTAAATCTTAAGTGTTGCAGGCTTCGTATATCACACACAGTAGCATTATTGAAGTGTTTAGTGCTTTTCAAAAAAAAATTCTGGGTAACATAGCAATATAACGGACAACAGCATCATCTAGAGTCCAAATATAATGCAATGATGTTCTACATTGAGTAATACAATAGCAAGCACCAGGTTTTAATCGCAGCAGTTTAAAGGATTCTTAAGAAAGTGATCAGAAAGAAAGAGGACAAGAAATCCTCATGCGTATAGGCTTTTTAAAACAAAGTCAAGACAACTCTCCACAGCACAATGCATAGATTCTATCAACTGTTACCTAGCTACATGTCGGCTACTACTTCTCTTAGAGGCAGCATCAGCTGTCCCTTGCTGCAGCAGAGATCGCCTCTTGTAATTTGAGTTGCGGAATGCATACCCGTCAGCTGGAAGATGGTCCTGTGAAATGGCTTGCTGAAAGACAGAAAGCAATGAAACACAAGGATCAGATATTGAAATTATTTAAGTCTAGTAACAGATAACTTTAATGTTTAAGGATCTACTAACATTATTACCAAAGGTGATGTACATCGTAAAGAATTTACAGTGGAGGTCAGTGAAATCACAACTTCGAGTCAGAGGACCCGCAGTTGCAGACTGACTTGAGTCATTAAAGTCATTTCGCTGCCTCTACAATTTAATGCATGTCTGGTCTCATGAAAAATTTTGTACGAAAGTATGTTTCAGTGAAGGCTGCTGCACGAACAGAAGATGCGCTTGTATTTCCTGTTGGCACATGAGCTACAGCTGTAATTTAATTGTTACTTTTGCTAAAATGGGGTAATATGGTGAAACCCAAAATTGAAAGGTCCTCGGCGTGGTTAACAGAACTGAAAGTGGTTTCTTCACAGTTAATTTACCAAGTGCCAATTCATGTTCAGTCACTAACCAGAGCTCAGAAAATCATTTCTCAAAGATAAAATGAGGCAATGGGCCTTCAATAATGTAACTGCCACCATATTGTTCAAATAATATGTACAGTTTTTAATCTTTTAGAGTTGCTGTTCACCAATCCTATTGGTCCAGATATTCTGATCCCAATGGATGGGTACGCACGTGTACCCACCCGTAGGGACTTTGGAAATGCCAGTTTCAGGCATGCACAGCACATGCGCTGAAAATTGGCATTTCCGATCTGTCTTGACAGATCCTCTGGCTGCCCTGGAGAAGGGCCTCTGCGAGACCCTCCGCCTGCAGAAAACCCTTACAATTCTTACGCCTGGTAAAAGCATAAGGCCTGCTTTTACCAGGATAATGTGGCGTTGCCACATTGGGGAAACACTGTATGTAGATAAACCTGTATAATCCCCTTTTAACTGCTGTATTTCCCATCCCCCTGCAAGACAGTTGCAAGCTGAGAGGAATAAGGCACGTTCAGACTTGCCTGCTGCTGATAGAAGGAAAACCAATCAGGTTCCAGCAGGTGACCAATCCGTGAGTCATCACAGGTTCGCGGGCTTCACGAATTCAGTACTGTATTGAGAGAGTTGGAGTAAAGACCTATTTCTTGTAGCTCGCTGTGTTGCCTATTTCTTTACGCGGGAGACCATAGTCCCCCACAATAAGAGTTGAAAAAAGTTTTTTAAAATGTTTTTTTCTCCACTGATTTATCATTTAAAAACTTTTTTTTTTATATAAAAGGTGCTTATTTTTAGCCCCATAAAAAGCTGTAATTATTTTTTTCAAAAAATTAAATTTTTATTTAACACTTAATTTATTGTACTGTAATTTCAAATCATTTTAAAAATGTGATTTAAAAAAAATGTATTTAAAGTTTTACTATGTTTTTTCATTGATCTCCAGGTCTTCCTGTCAAATGTATGAAGGGAGATTCCCTTCTGTGACTGGCTCCTCATGGCCCACGTGATCCCAGGGACGCTGCGAACGACATGCGCCTCTGGGATTCGTGGGCCCTGCACACTTGCAATTTGGAGAGGCCCAGGAGCGGAAGCGTGCGCGTCCCGGGAGCCCTCAGGTCAGGGCGCAGATTTTTCCAGATCGCAGGCCTCCGCCCGCGGGAAACCTGCGATCGGAAAATACGGGCCAAAATGTTTGAGAGCTCCATGTCAGTTCAGTAAGTGGACCTGAAGTTGATTTATCTAGATTTTCAAAAAGAACAATCTTTAGTTTTGACATAATCCAGACTAAGAGGCAACAGCATCCCCTACTGGTAATAGTGTTTTACCATTTTAGCAGTATGACAGTTACATATCATTTATATTTCCACAAATAGTTAGTACATTTTACAGATATACAACTTAAAACCAAATGACCTACCCAACCTCATTTCTGATCTATCTATAATTTATCTTATTCACCAGTATACCTTAAAACACTTGCCACAATTCTACTGTACTATTTTAGTTGATTATTGTAGTTAATTCACACAGGGATACACCTAAAATCTGCAAACTTTCCTAATATACAAAAACACTGAAGGCCTAGACAGCTCTCCAATTACAAAGTTATTTTACAATACAATACTCAAGTCTCAGGCAAGACAAAAGGTCACAAGCAGAGCGAACACCATCTTCAATTTTGAGGATTACAACATTTGTACAAATTCTTGCAAGAGCATAAGCATTTGAAAGATACAGTACAATTTCTAATTATACCAAAACATTTAGCTTTCAGAATAAATCCAACTGAATCCAATAATGCCCACAAACCCCAATATAGTATTCAAAATGTGTAGAAGATAACCATCGTATTCACAGATGGCTTTAAGAACGAGACAAGTGGTACAGGAATTGATTTTAGATTCTATATTTTAATCAAGAAAGAGCTTGCATTTATATAGTGCTTTTCACAACCGCAAGACATCCCAAAGTGCTTTACAGCCAATGAAGTACTTTTGAGGCGTAGATACTGTTGTAATCGAGGAAACACAGCCATCAATTTGTGCCAAGGCAAGGACCCGCAAACAGCAATAAGATAAATGGCAGATAATCTGTTTAATTGATGAGAGTTGAGGGATAAATATTGGCCAGGACACAGAGAACTCCCCTGCTCTTCTAATAGTGCTATGGGATCTTTTACATCCACCTGAGGGTAGACGGGGCCTCAGTTTAATATCGCATCCAAAAGACAGCACCTCTGACAGTGCAGCACTCCCTCAGTGCTGCACTGAAGTGTCAGCCTGGATTATGTGCTCAAATATCTGACTCAGAGGCCGCCACCTCTAAACCATTTACCACTATACCAGTCAAGTCCCCGTGGGAGGTTCCAGTAAACCAATGTTTAAACTGCTACCTATTCTCCCACCAGTTTAGTTGTTGAAAGGCGTGTCCAAGTATTCTGGCACTCGTTTCCACAGGTAACAGGTGGCTTCCCTCGTGCAGTCTGATCAGCAACACAGGTGTATGCTCATTAGTCTCACTATTACAACAGTTTCTATCCAATTTAGAAGATCATATGTACATACTTCTGGAAAATAGTATTTTCAATTCTCTTTAGGACCGGTTAGCATACTCATCTCAATGTTGTAAAATTACAGTTTAACTTGCACTACGATCTTTCTCAGCTTCTGTATATTTGGCAGTATGTATGCTTGTAATACAATTTTTAAACAAATTACCCATAATATTGCATAATAGGAAGGAGAAAACTGTGTGCGCACGAGATGTTACAAGTATAACAGGATTCTGATGGTGAGGCAGCTGGTGCTAATCACTAAGATTTGGAGCACCTGAACGAGGAAATTGTATGACTGTTTAATTCAATCAATCCATCTTTTATTTCCTACAAAACACATCTTGATTATGTACAGCTGAAAGAAATCACTTCATGTTGAAACTAAGCACATCATAACAGCCCATTTTAAATGATATGCTAATCAGTCGTTGAGGTTCCCATTTTTAAAACAAAGGAATAACTGCACATACAAAAAATGTCCTTAATGCACAATTATCCTTTCAAGCCTATAGTTCCCAATAGTATTTGTCTTTAATCTTAATTAGCTCTGGCTTCTCAAAGGCAAGGTGATTTCCAGATTACTGAAAAATACTAAATTTGCCATTGCAGCGATGATAAAGTCATGGCTTGAAGATCTAATTATGCCCAGATTAGGCCAGTGCAGGCACATACCTCTTCACTCAGCCTCCTCTGCTCTTCTTGCCTTCGCTGATGCTCTGCATTTGCCACCGATTCAGCTAAATTATTCAGTTCCTGTTCACACGGTGTGCCCAAAAATGACAATAGAGGTGGTTCCCATCCATTTCTAAAGTGAGGCACGTAAGGGGGAATAAACTGATCTTTAGGCCACTCGGATCTGCAACCGATAAAAGTAGGCTGTTAGCGAAAGGAACAATTCCTTCCATGTGAAAAACTCACACATTGGAACCATGTGTATATCACAACTGAGTTTATAACTCTTGTGGGATGCAATAGTAACTTTAAAGGGGTTTAAAAGTTGTTAATAAAACATATTCAGTCTGTCAGCATTTCCAAGTTTTAGTACAAGGAGAATATGTGATGCTGGATTAGACAAGCTACATAATATACTTTGAAACTCATTTATCATTTAAGATTGAAAATTGAGAAGACTTCCTAATACAAGTTTAGGTAGCTACAAAGTAGACTAGCTCAGAAACCAGTTTCACTGTATACAAAAAAGGGCATGAGTCAGTGCTTTGTTTATATGAACAGACCTGAGTTATTCTATTTAAATTACAGCAATGGGACAACACGATATCGGAAGTTGTGCAACCTTATTTGTGAAATACGGTAAACAGCAACAGCCACCTTGGATTCTTGCCGAACCCACTTTCTAAAGTTATTCACAGAACAATTAGACAAACATAATGAATTTGATAATTTCTCAAACTATTGACGGAACACACAAATTCAATTTCCTATACAAGACTGAAAACACAAGTTCACTGGAGCAGAATTAAATATTTTGCCACAACTGACAGTTACTCGTCATGTTCTGTAGCCTTTTGAAATAAGCTTGAATTTGGAAAAGTCCCCAGTACAGCAAAGCCTATTAATAAGTAAATTCAGCAAGATAATTGGTCAATATATCAATCAACTTTTTAATAGGGCAACTTACAAGACCACAGAGCATCTCATTGCATTATCTGCAAATACATGCGTGGGGGGGGGGGGGGAGAGAACAGATGTAGTGCACAGAACAGAAACATCTTGTTGCTGAACTTTCCCCCCCCGCCCCATCAGCAACTTTTCTCTACTCACCCCCTCCAAATTAAATTGGTCAAGTTGAAGTCCATCATTTTGTATAGCACTAATCTTTATACCAGAGTTAAGTAAATAAGTATTCCAATTGACTTGCCTTGGTTTAGTCCATGTTTCACCCAAGGAAAACCAAATTTCTCTTTCTTCAGGTGTGACACATGCATTCAGAAAGTCTATAGCATCCTTTGTCAAGAGAGGAGAGAGAACAGAACTACCCATTTCAGGTCCACCACTGGTTTGTATGACCTGCAATACAAGAGTTTAAAGCAAATGATGGAAATATGCACTGTGCACCATGATCGCGTTCTCCCTGGTGCGCTCGATACAATCCATGAATTTTCCTGCTTATTCCACTTCTTCCACCCCCTTTCAAAGAATACAATACAAAAAATATCGGCATTCTAAACCAAGGGTTATGCAACCACAAATTTGTAATAAAAAGAAACTGACAAACTGTCACAATCAGGTTCTTGAAAGAATAAAAATAGTGTTCAATGGTTCCAGATTATGCTCCAGTTTCAATGTCAACTTAACTTGAAAAAAGCAAACCTTAAAGGCCAGGGTGAGCTTTTCCATTTCCCACACAAGTAATCTTCATTATCACCAATGTCCACCAATTTACAAGCCGCATGATTCTGTCCATTCATGTCAATTAAAGACTGAATTAGGACAGTCCAAATTAATTTCACTCAAGACCATGACAGCTGGTAGAATTTAATTTTATCCCATCGGATTTAAATTCAAATTGCAGAGAGTGAACAAAGAGTGTGTTAACCCTGATATCAAGTCATCCAGCGCCCCAGGTGAGGCTTCTTTTAAAATGGCTGTTAAAAGAATCTGGTCTTCTTTTGTCATTGCAAACATCCATATAACTTGGAAAAGTAAAAGTGAATTATCTCATGTATTGCTGCATCAGGGCAGAGGGAAAAATAGTAAAAGACATATTGAAGTTGTATTTCAAACTCAGGGCAAAATCCCCATACTCAGCGAGTCTCATGTTACAATGGAATCTGGCCCTTGTTGCACGCAGTATAATTGTTACTCTCACTAATCAATCACAACCCTTCAGACATTTTCAAAACAGCCGCAAGATTTTCAAAAAGCTGTTGACCCTACCATACATCTTCAACTAAACTATCCTTGTGAAGGAAACTAGAGTACCGTTTGGGCATCCATATATGAAGAATGTAAAAGCAAAGGGAAAGTTGCAAACTAGATTCACTCTCACCTTACCAAGGTTGAGGGATTATAGTTCTGAAGTTTTAAAGGAGTTGGGCTTTTTTTCCCCACTCGAGCGGAGGTTAAACCTAATGAGGTTTTCAAGAAGGATGCCGAAAAAATTAGTAGTGATAGACTGTTTCCACTGGGCACTGATATGCAACAAGAGGGCACAAATTTAATACAACAAAAAGAATTAAATGGGAAGTTCGGAAAAATTATTACAATGAGAATCCAAACCCGTGGATCCAATTTAATTTAAAACACACCACTTAAACCTAACTCATTTTTAAATATTTTCTGCGGAATAGTCAAAAAAAAGTCAAAAGGTGACACAGGTGACACTAATGCAATTACCTGGAAATATCATCGAATGTTACAGGACAGGAACAACCCATGTGGTTAGAAGGTGGAACTACATCACAAACCATTGTTGAACCAGAACCCATAAGTTCATTTAAAAGGGAATTAATTGTTTAAAAATGAATAATATGGGAAGCAAGCAGGCAAGGGGGATTAGACTAGGTGATTTATGTGGAGAAAAACAATAGTGCAGATTGATGGACCATATGGGTTGTTCCTGTCCTGCAACATCCAGGTAAGTGTATTAGTGGTATACAACAACTTGCATTTATATAGCGTCTTTAATGTTGTAAAATGTCCCATGGCGCTTCACAGGAGCATTAAACAAAACTTGACACCGAGCCACATAAGGAGATATTAGGGCGGATTGGTCAAAGAGGTAGGTTTTAAGGAGCGTCTTAAAGGAGGTCGAGAGATTTAGGGAGGGAATTCCAGAGCTTAGGGACTTGGCAGCTGAAGACATGGTCGCCAATGGTGGAGCAATTAAAATCGGGCAACAGGCCAGAATTGGAGGAGTGCAGATATCAGAGTTGTGGGGCTGAAGGAGATTACAGAGATAGGGTGGGGCGAGGCCATGGAGGGATTTGAAAACAAGGATGAGAATTTTAAAATTGAGGCATTGCTTAACAAGGAGCCAATGTAGGTCAGTGAGCACACGGGTGATGCATGAACAGGACTTGGCGCGAGTTAGGACACGGGCAGCAGAGTTTTGGATTTATGGAGGGTGGAAGATGGGAAGCCGGCCAGGAATGCATTGGAATAGTCAAGTCTAGAGGTAACAAAGGCATGGATGTGGGTATCAGCAGCAGATGAGCTGAGGCGGGTGAGTCGTCGGGCAACGTTAGAGGTGGAAACAGGCAATCTTAGTGATGGCACGGATGTGTGGTCGGAAGCTCATCTCAAGGTCAAATGTGACGCCACGGTTACGAACAGTCTTGTTCAGCCTCAGACAGTTGCCAGGGAAAGGGATAGAGTCCGTGGTTAGGAAACGGAGTTTGTGGCGGGGACCGATATTTAGTTGGAGGAAATTTCTGCTCATCCAGTACTGGATGTCGGACAAGCAGTCTGACAGCTCAGAGACAGAGGAGGGGTCGAGAGAGATTGCTGAGCGCGGACCTGGTCAGGGACGGAGCGGAGCCAGAGGAATAAAGAGCAGAGGAGAGAAGGCTCTAACTCACCGAGAGCAGCGGCAAGAGCGGACCTGGTCGGGGACGGAGCAGAGCCAGGGGGATAAAGAGCAGAGGAGAGAGGGGGGGGGGAAAAAAAATCAAGGGGTGACATCACAGGATAGCAGGTAGGTGATTGGTTGGTGACTACAGTTTTTATTACACTCTAAGCTAGCTAAGAAACTGTAAATTGCTATAACTACTTTATTAAATTAGTAACTAAAACTAGATAAACCAATTAAGTAATAAAGCTAAAATAATTGAGAAAAAAATTAATTAACTAATAAATAAATAAAGGAGGTTAGATAGACATGGCAGGGCAGGTGGTGTGCCGTAACTGCAGCATGTGGGAGTCTGTGGAGACCAGCGAGACCCCGAGCAACCACATCTGCGGTGAGTGTCTGCAGCTCGAGGAACTTCGGCTCAAAGTTGTTGAGCTGGAGTACGAGGTGCAGACATTGCAGGGCATCAGGGAGGGGGAGAGTTACCTGGACACTTTGTTCCAAGAGGCCATCACACCCCTTAGTTTAAGTATTACTTTAGAGTTAGTTTAAGTATTACTTTAGAGTTAGTCAATGGTCAGGGACAGGAGGGTGTGACTGCGAGTCAGGAAGGTGTGGGGGCCCAGGATGTAGTGATGGAGGAGTCTCAGCCCTTGACTTTGACCAACATGTAAGAGATACTTGCAACCTGTGGGGATGAGAACAAGGACTGCAGGGTGGATGACAAACTGACCATGGCACCGTGGTACAGTAGGCCATTCAAGTGGGGGGAGCGAAAAGGAATGTGGTAGTGGTAGGGGACAGTATAATCAGAGATATATACTGTTCTCTGCAGCCGCGACCGGGAGTTCCGAAGGTTGTGTTGGAAAGGATAAAGGATATCTCCTCGCTGCTGGAGAAGAACTTGGATTGGAAGGGGGAGGATCCAGTTGTCGTGGTCCATGTTGGATCCAACGACATAAGTAGAACTAGGAATGAGGTTCTGCTTAGAGAGTCTGAGGCGCTAGGGTTGAAATTAAACCACAGAACCTCAAAAGGTAATATTCTCTGATTGTTACCTGAACCACGCGCAAATTGGCATAGGGACAAACAGATTAGAAGGTTAAATGCGTGGCTCAAAGAGTGGTGTGGGAGGCAGGGGTTTCGATTCATGGGGCACTAGCACCAGTACTAGGGAACGAGAGAGCTGTTCCATGGGGACGGGCTCTACTTAAACCAGATTGGGACCAGTGTCCTGGCGAATCGAATAACTAGGGTGGTAGATAGGGCTTTAAAGTAATGAAGGGGGGAATGGGAGGATTCAGGAAAGGGTAAATTCAAAAGCAGTAAGAGAAATGTCAAGGCTGCAGAGCAGAGTATTCAGAGTGGGTCAGGAAGGGACAGAAAGATTAATAAAGGTAATAGGGCATTAGTGACTAAAATGACATCAGGGAAAAATAGAAAAAAGTTAAAGTTAAAGGTACTTTATCTGAATATACACAAAGCAGTCACAACAAAATAGATTAATTAATAGCGCAGATAGAAATAAATGGATTTGATTGAATAGCCATTGCAGAGACATGGTTGCAGAGTGACCAAGGTTGGGAACTAAATATTCCAGGATATTTGACTTTTAGAAGAGACAGGCAGAATGGGATAGGAGGGGTAGCCCTGATAGCAAAGGAGGGAATAAAGACAGTAGAGAGAAAGGAGCTTGGCTCAGAAAAATTAAATGTCGAATCAGTTTGGGTGGAGCTAAGAAACAACAAGGGGCAGAAAACACTACTGGGGGTAGTCTATAGGCTCCCTAACAGTGGTTGTAGTGTCGGGCAGAGTATAAATCAGGTAATTAGAATGCATGTAACAAGGGTAATACAGTAATCATGGAGGACTTTAACTTCCATATAGACTGGGCAAACCAAATTTGCAAAAATAGCACAGAGGAAGAGTTCATGGCATGCATTCAAGAGTGTTTTCTAGATCAGTATGTCAAGGAACCTACAAGGGAATTGGCTATTTTAGATCTAGTACTGAGCAATGAGAAAGGGTTAATTAATAACCTTGTAGTAAAGGAGCCTCTGGGGAGCAGTGATCATAATATGACAGCATTTTATGTTGAGTTTGGGAGTGATTTAGTTAAGTCCGAAACTAGGGTCCTAAACCTGAACAAAGCAAACTACGTAGGTATGAGGCAAATTGGCTAAGGAAGGTGGGGAAACTAGATTAAAAGATATGACAATAGAAAAGCAATGGCGAACATTTAAAGAAATAATTCATAATTCGCAACGAATATACATTCCCTTAAGGAATAAAAACACCACAGGAAAAATGGTCCGACTGTGGCTAACAAGAGAAAATAAAGATAGTATTAAATTAAAGGAAGAGGCTTATAATGTTGCCAAAAAGAGTTGTAAGCCTGAGGATTGGGAAGATTTTAGAATTCAGCAAAGGAGGACCAAGAAACTGATAAAGGAAGGGAAAATAGAATGAGAGTAAACTAGCGAGAGACATAAAAACAGACTGTAAAAGCTTCTATAGGTATGTAAAAAGGAAAAGATTAGCGATAGTAAATGTGAGTCCCTTACAGGCTGAGACAGGAGAAATTATAATGGGGAATAAGGATAGGGCAGGGAAATTAAGCAAATACTTTGTCTGTCTTCACAGAAGACGACGCAAAAAACCTCCAGGAAATAATGGAGAACCAAGGGTCTAGCGAGAATAAGGAACTGAAAGAAATTAGTATTAGTAAAAAAAAAATAGTACTGAAGAAATTAATGGGACTGAAAGCCGATAAATTCCCTGGACCTGATGGCCTACATCCTAGGGTTTTTAAAAGAGGTGGCTATAGAGATAATGAATGCATTGGTTGTCATCTTCCAAAATTCTTTAGATTCTAGAACGGTTCCCATGGATTGGTAGGTAACAAATGTAACCCCACTATTTAAGAAAGGAGGGAAAGAGAAAATGGGGAACTACAGACCAGTTAGCCTGACATCAGTAGTAGGGAAAATGCTAGAATCTATTATTAAGGACGTGGTAACAGGGCACTTTCGAAAATAATAATAGGATTGGGCAGAGTCAACACGGATTTATGAAAGGGAAATCGTGTTTGACGGAATCTGTTAAGGGTTTTTTTGAGGTTGTAACTGGGTGAACCAGTTGCTGTGGTGTATTTGGATTTTCAGAAGGCATTCGATAAGGTGCCACAAAAGAGGTTATTAAACAAAATTAGAGCTCATGAGATTGGGGGTAATACACTAGCATGGATTGAAGATTGGTTAACGGACAAAAAACCAGAGAGTAGGAATAAACGGGTCATTTTCGGATTGGCAGGCTGTAACTAGTGGGGTACTGCCAGGATCAGTGCTTAGGCCTCAGCTATTCACAATCTACATCAATGATTTGGTTGAGGGGACCAAATGTAACACATCCAAGTTTGATGATACAAAACTAGGTGGAAATGTAAGTTGTAAAGAGAATGCAAAGAGGCTTCAAGGGGATATAGACAGGCTAAGTGAGTGGGCAAGAACATGGCAAATGGAATATAATGTGGAGAAATGTGAAGTTAGCCACTTTGGTAGGAAAAATAGAAAAGCAGAGTATTTTCTAAACCGAGAGAGATTGGGAAATCTGGGTGTCCTTGTACACGAATCACTGAAGCAAATGGTATATTGGTCTTTATTACAAGAGGATTTGAGTATAAAAGTAAAGACGTCTTACTGCAATTATATAGGGCCCAGGTGTGTACAGTTTTGATCTCCTTACCCAGGAATATACTTGCCATAGAGGGAGGGCAACAAAGGTTCACCAGACTGATTCCTGGGATGAGGGATTGTCCGGAGGAGGGATTGAGTAGACTAGGCCTATATTCTCTGGAATTTAGAAGAATGAGAGGTGATTTCATTGAAATATACAAAATTCGTACAGGACTTGACAGGGTAGATGCGTGCAGGATTTTTCCCCTGGCTTGGGAGTCGAGAACCAGGGGTCAGTGTCTCAGAATAAGGGGTCAGCCATTTAAGACTGAGATGAGGAGAAATTTCTTCACTCAGAGGAATCTTTTGAAATTCTCTACCCCAGAGGGCTGTGGAGGCTCAGTTGTTGAGTATATTCAAGACAGAGATCGATAGATTTTTAGATATTAAGGGAATCAAGGGATATGAGAATAGTGCAGGAAAGTGGAGTTGAGGTGGTAGTTTAGTCATGATCTAACTGAATGGTGGAGCAGGCTCGAGGGGCCGAATAGCCTACTCCTGCTCCATATTCTTAGATGGTGGCAAAGTAGAGCTGTGTGTCGTCAGCGTACATGTGGAAACTGACACTGTGTTTTCAGATTATGTTGCCGAGGGGCAGCATGTAGCTAAGAAATAGGAGGGGGCCAAGGATAGAGCCTTGGGAGACTTGAGGTAACTGTGTAGGAGTGAGAGCAGGAAGAGAAGCCATTACAGGCGATTCTCTGTCTAAAACTGGATGGATAAGAATGGAACCAGGCGTGTTCCGTCCCACCCAGCTGGACGATGATGGCGAGGCACTGGAGGAGGATGGTGGTTAACCGTGTCAAAGGCTGCAGACAGGTTGAGAAGGACAAGCAGGGATAGTTTACTACTGTCAGTCACGTAGGATGTCACTCGTGACTTTGATAAGAACCGTTTTGGAACTGTGGCAACGGCAGAAACCTGATTGGAGTGTTTCAAACATGGAGGTCCAGGAAAGATGGGCACGGATTTGGAAGGAGAAAGCACATTCAAGAATTTGAGAGAGGAAAGGGAGGTTGGAGAAGGGGTGGTTGTTTGTAAGGACAGAGGGTTCAAGGCTTGTTTTTTTTTTTTTTTTTTTGGAGAGGGATGATGATGGCAGATTTGAAGGAGAGGGGAACAGTGCCTGAGGAGAGAGAACAGTTAACAATATCAGCTAACATGGGAGCCAGAAAGGGAAGTTGACAAGTTTTGACTACTTTTCCGCAGAAAATATTTGGAAATGATTTACATTTAAGTTGTGCGTTTTGAATTGAAATGGATAACACAGGTTTGGATTATCCATATGCTGCAGCCACTGAGACAGTGCAGTTTGTGTGTTAATGAGCCAGTCACTGAAAATATGGTTACATAACAACCAGGGACTAAAGTTATCTGGGATGCTCAAGAGGCCAGAATTGGAGGAAGGCAGATCTGAGGGTTGGAGGAGATTACAGAGATAGGGAGGGGCATTGCCATGAAGGGATTTTAAAACGAGGATGAGAATTTTAAAACCAAAAAAAATCAATTTCAGCGGCCAACTATCAGTTAATCATGATTTCAGCAGAACGTAGATTTCGCTGAATCTTCAAGTTTATAAAAAGTGTTTAATCCTGTGAATTTGTGTTCTGACGAAAGGTCATCGAGCTGAAACATTAACTGTTTCTCTCTCCACAGATGCTGCCTGACCTGCTGAGTATTTCCAATATTTTCTGCTTTTATTACTAAAGTTAACTGGTTAGATCATCGCAGGCTCCCAACAAACAGCCACACATATTATCACTGGGATGACCTATTTGTTTGGGCCTAGCAGGGGGAGTCTGCTGAGAATCCACTACATGGGGTGGAAGCAGCCAGTTTTATTGACAGGCTTACTGGCGAATCACTGAACGCGAAGAATAGCGCACTCACTTCCTGTGGTTAAAAATAACAAAAAGAAAACCCATGTTTAAGTCAGTCTGTCTCGTTAAATCTGGGAAGGGAGTCCAACATAGCATGGGGAAATGCGCTCCTCAAGCTCAGAGCCAGTCAGAAGCAGGATAAATAAATTCAGCACTCTCAAATGGGATAGTGTGGCCTGGTTGATTACTTTTTTTTGTTAACGACGAAGACTTAAGTTAGGTGAAGTAAGCGAGGTTTGATTTTACTGGTCACTCCTCCATATGTTCACTTCCTGTCTGTAAAATAAAGCAGCTTGAGGATTTGTATCTCGCCCCATTACACTAAAGTGTTTTCTATTCACCTACTAAAAGGACTAGAGAAGCACATACATGTGAAATATCCAGTTCATGTTACAAGGGCATGATATTGTTACACTCCCATGTCATGCTATCCTATTTCTTATTATCGTATGATTAGATATTGGGTCATACAGGAAACTTTGGTTTATCCGGAGGTTGTATGTCCGGAAACCTCGATCTACCGGCAGAAATCAGGAGCCGTTTTGTTAGGTTTTTTTTTTTCTCGTGGCTTTGTTTTCCAACAGTCAGGCTTTGCAAAGTCTCTCTGAAGCTGTTGCTAAGCTACAGAGACGCTTCCAAGGTACGGCCGACTGTTTAGAAGCTGTTGCTAAGCAACAGTGTTTGTTGCCAGATGCGGAGCTGCAAATCTCCGTATGCTTCAACATTAACGCTGGTATGTCCGGCAGTTTTGATAGATCGGCAATAGCTCGGTCCCGTCGGTGCCGGATATCACAAAGTTTCCTGTATAAGGAATTGAGCAGCACTGCTGAACCTGAAACTTGTAACAACTCGTTACCTAAAACTAGATCTGCAGGATACAATGCAAAAAACCTATACTGAGCTAATCTGTAATTGTTCAAATCATGAAAATAAAATAATTCTGTTAATTTCCAATGAAAGGGTGCTATTGGGGACTCAAAACCTTTTGCTACATCTCCAATATCTGAATTAGAGATAACTTGCTTCATAATTGAATTTGTTAGGTGAAAACATTGTGTTCTTGTAGCAGAGCCTATTAAATAGTTAGAGAACAACAACAACTACAAGTATTTATATTGCAGCTTAAACATAGTAAAACGTCCCAAGGCGCTTCATCGGAGCGTCAGCAAACAAAACTGAGCCACATAAGCAGATATCAGGGCACAGGACCAAAAGCTTGGTTAAAGAGGTAGGTTTTAAGGAGTGTCTTAAAAGGAGGAAAGAGAGGCATGGTCGCCAATGGTTCAACAATTAAAATCGGGGATGGTCAAGAGGCCAGAATTGGAGGAGCGCAGATATTGGGGGGGTTGTAGAGCTGGAGGGGATTACAGAGATCGGGAGGGGGTGACCATGGAGGGATTTAAAAACAAAAGTTGAGAATTTTAAAATAAAAATAAAAAATCAATTTCATTAGCAAAGTATCAGTTAATCATGATTTCAGCAGAATGCAGATTTCTCTGAATTTTCAACTTTATAAAAAGTGTTTAACCCTGTGAATTTGTGTGTGCATGAAATAGCTGTGTAGTATCACTTCTGTTCTCAATGTAGTGGCTGCATTGTACAGCATTTGTTGTCTTACAATTGTAGGAAGAGTACCCCATGAAATTGCCAAAGGGTTGCCTTCTAGATTGATACGGGAAATACTCTGTAAACTTCCAGAGGATGCCCATACAGAATGGGATGTAAATACATGTAGTTCATATAGGCTTTTCAGCAATTAAGTCCCAAGGTCATTACCCCTGGCTTAGGTCCCGGGAAGAAGCACTTAGTGAGTCATAGACAGGTCACGGCCACTCACATTTGTGTGGTTCCCTTTGTTAAAAGTAAGCGGATGTTGTGAAAGTGGAGCCGACCTGTCTGTAATTCCATGCCCATATTGACTTCATGGAGATGACTGACACAAAAAGGGGAGAGCTTTTCTGACACATGGGTCACTTAGAAGCAGAGTTTGTCCTCGTCTTTGGTCTTTGTGTTAATCAGGAAAATAGTTTTATGTCCTCTATTCTTCTGCAAAAAAAAGTTACGTAGCAGATCTAAGAGGTTTCCTTACAAGTACAAGGTACCTTTAAGGACAGAGTGTCAGAGATTAAAAGCTAAATTGTGGGTACACTAGACCATTACAGGCAGAGCAAGAGTGTCACTTAATTGTGAGTAGTCGAATGTCAGGAGGGGAGAAAGCCAGCTCAGATATTCACACTCATGTGGAAGGTGGGTTCAGTCAGAACCAAAGATCCAAGTAAGACTGATAACCCGCTGCAAAAGGGTTTGTCAACTCAACACCCAGAAGCTTTCAAAAAGCGTTTGATAAAGTACCGCATATTAGGCTTGTTAGCAAAATGGAACCCATGGGATAAAAGGAGCAGTAGCAGCATGGTTAAAAATTGGCCAAGAGATAGAAAACAGAGAGTTGTGGTGAATGGATGTTTTTTTTAAAGACGGGAGGGAGGTATACAGTGGTGTGCCCTCGGGTTCAGTAGCTTGTTTTTGATATACATTGATAACTTGTGGGTACAAGGCACTATTTCAAAATTTGCAGATGACATGAAACTTGGAAATGTAGTAAACAGTGAGGAAGATAGTAATAGACTTCAAGAGGACATAGACAAGCTGGTAGAATTAGCAGAGACATAGCAGATGAAATTCAACACAGAAAAGTGAGAGGTGATATATTTTGATAAGCAGAATGAGCAGAAACGAGACAAGCTGAATGGTACAATTTTAAAGGGGGTGCAAGAGTAGAGACCTGGGAGTGTTTGTGCACAAATCTGTGAAGGTGGCAGGACAGGTTAACAAAGCAATTAATAAAGCATATGGGATCCTGGGCTTTAGAAATAGAGGCAAAGAGTACAAAAGCCAGGAAGTTATGCTAAACCTACATAAAACAATAATCCGACCCCAGCTGGAGTATTGTGTCCAATTCTAGGCACCACACTTTAGGAAGGATGTGGAGGCTTTGGAGAGGGTACAGAAAAGATTTACTGGAATGGTTCCAGGGATGAGGGATTACAGTTATGTGGATAGACTGGAGAAGCTGGGGTTGTTCTCCTGAGAGCAGAGAAGGCTAAGAGGACATTTCAGAGGTGTTTAAAATCTTGAGAGGTTTTGATAGAGTAAGTAATGAGAAACTGTCTCCAATGGCTGAAGGGTCGATAGCCAGAGGGTTTTAAGGTGATTGGCAAAAGAACTGGAGGCGACATGAGGAAAACCTTTTTTTTTTTTTTTTAACTCAGCAAGTTAGGATTTGGAATGCACTGCCTGATAGGGTGGTGGATACTGATTCAATAGTAGCATTCAAAAGGAAATTGGATAAATACTTGGAGAAAAATTTGCCAGGATATGGGGAAAGAGCGGGACTAACTGGCTTGCTCTTCGAAAGATCCGACGCAGACTTGATGGGCCAAATGGCCTCCAATCCTATGTGCTGTACTATCCTATGATTCTATAAACTAATGCCTGCATCCCAGGGAATGAAGGAGATTAACCCAACATGCCGTTTGAGAGGATGAGGTCATGTAGGCTCTGAACGTTGTTGATCACACGTTGTAGACTTGAGTTCACAGAATCACAGAATCACAGAAACCCCACAGTGCAGATAGAGGCCATTTCGGCCCATTGAGCCTGCACCGACACATATCCCACCTGATCCCCGTAACCCCTACACCAACACATATCCCACCCTATCCCTGTATTTAATCCCCCTAACACTAAGGGTCAATTTATCATAGCCAATCAACCTAACCCGCACATCTTTGGACTGTGGGAGGAAACCGGAGCACCCGGAGGAAACCCACGCAAACACGGGGAGAATGTGCAAACTCCACACAGACAGTCGCCCGAGGCCGGATTCGAACCCGGGTCCCTGGCGCTGTGAGGCAACAGTGCTAACCACTATGCCACCGTGCTGTTAATTTGACAGCTGTTAATTTGTCAGCCTCCGGAGGAAATACTCAAAGTAATCTCACATTTAAATATGCTTTATATGAATAACCAACATCTTGTAAACTTACCATATTTAAAGGTGTAAACAAGAAGTGCACCAGATCAACTGCACTCGGGTTCTGAATGTGGGTTCTTAGTTTGGCCTACAATGAAAAAAAACAAAAAAAAAGTGTGCAGCTAATGAACAATAAATCCAAACACATCATAACTTGTGCATCAACTGTTTTAAGGTTTTAGATACTGAAAAGAATCTTGACACTTCCCATGACAGCTTGATTTTTAAATGCAATATTTGTACTATAGTAAGCATATGTAGAAGGATGCTCCTTACGACTTCAATGGTGGGGTTTCATAACTGCCTGAACCAGGTCACCATTTGCATCACAGTGCAGATATCACAATTTGTGGCCAGGGATATTCATTACAATGATCAGGCAAAAATAACAGCGACAACACAGGAACTGCCCACTGAGTACTACAGGAAACTTTGTGCTATCCGGCACCGAGCTGTTGCCGTCCCATCAAAACTGCCGGACAAACCAGCGCTAATGTTGAAGCGTATGGAGATTTTGAGCTCCGTATCTGGCAACAAACCCTGTTGCTTAGCAACAGCTTCTAAACAGTCGGCCGTACCTTGCAAGCGTCTCTGTAGCTTAGCAACAGCTTCAGCGAGACCTTGCAGAGCTTGACTGTTGAGAAAAAAGCAACAAAAAGTAAAAAAACCTAACAAAAACGGCTCCTGATTTTTGCCGGTGGCTCGAGCATTCCGGACAGTTAACCTCCGGATAACAAAGTTTCCTGTACTTAAAATAATGTATAAGCCACATTTCTTTATATTTAACTCTAAATTGCTGAAGAACCTTAATCAAACTTATTTTCTTCTAAAATAGTGACTTACCAGGAGGTTAAATGCATGCTTGAATTTCTGAAAACAATCCATGAACTCATCCTGTAGAGGTGGCTTTGCACGGAGAGTCAGAACACCCTCTAATGACCGGGGGGATGAAATAGAACAACATTAATACTTAAACTGTTAGCTTGATGTATGTATTAAACAAATTACCAATTTCTCAGCAGTAAAGAAAGTGTGTATTCGTATCAGTATATTATAAAATCAGAAGTAACTTTCATGTAGTTTTGAGTCCATTTAAAATCCACTTTTCAACATCCCTTACAAATGCCAAAATTAATACATATTGCTTGACAACAGTTCTTAATTTTTTAAATAGACGTAGACTCAAATGCATAGATTAAAAATAACCTTCAACACAACCAAAGCAGAATCACCCTCGAGTGAACCATAGCGTACTTTGTTTTCTGCAGCATAGAATTTTAAAAGTACTTCTGGCAAAGTACCAGACTTGGGCAACATTTCCTTTTGGTAAAGTTTACACGTCTGTCATTTAAAAAGAAACTACTAGTTACGCACGACTACACTCCCTCAAATGCCCACTCACTTTGCAGCAGAAATAAGTAATAGGGTTCACTATTTTCTACATTATGCAGACAAGCCTCAAAACACTACTTACCTCCTGGTCCTTTCTTCTTGTTTTTCTTTGATTTTTTCCGTTGTGAAAGCTGAGAAAATGCTTCAGCGGCCTTCTGAAGTTTAATAACGAACGCTTCTACATCATCCAAAACGTGGTTCAAAATTTGCTGGTACAGAAAAATTGAATACGCAGTTACAGAAAAAACAATATATAGTTAGAATGCAAGCAGAGTGTTCTGTATTTCAGCCATAGATTGATAAATTAGTAACTGTATGAAGCTTTACATTGAAGTTTCACAAGTCCATCCAAAAATAATGCAGAATTTCCTTTATGTGACCATTGGTTAATAAAATTGCCTAAAGAATGCCAATAAATGGAAAAATGCATCGCACCAGATTTTCCCTCAATAGATTATGTACATAAACATGTCAAAACTGTGACTGGCTTGTTCCAAATTTTAAAAAATCATATTTGATGCAGTTAAATTTAGCAATACAGTAGAAGCGCTGCAGTGTGTTGACCCATTTGCAACAAGTTTAATCTTGAATAAAGGTTTAGTGTGTGTGTTTCACGGTGTGAATTAGTTGCTGCAAATTCGCTCCATTTACAATGTATTCTCTCCTTTGGCCGGTGGTTATTCACCTGCCTTAGGAGATTAAACAAATTGGACAGAGTGCACAACAGTGCAAGTGATCTGTCGGATTAAAGCAATCAATGAGCAATTAATCAATCCCATTTTAACAAAATCAGGAAAGAAAATTGTATTGGGTGAAAGTGCACTACAAATAACAAGACAACCCAGCTTGTAATTGGGAATCAGTTACTATTGGATACTGATTGGCAAGTTGCCATGGGTCCTTCTTTGGGAAACAAAGTTTGAGATATTTGAAGGAAGGGGTAAGAGACACTGAAGAATGAGAAATCTGGTTTAGATTTAGAAAGAGGACTCAAGACCAATATTTCAAAGGCTGTTCAAGGAAGCTTTATCTATAACATGTAATATTTCAGATGGACTTTAAGATAGTTACAATTCTTGCATAAAGAAAATTGTAAAAATATTAATGGGAGTTTTCCATTCTCGACAAAAAATATCAATACAGACAGGAAGAACACGATAAAAATGCCCAGGGCTAAGCTGTAAAAACTTTTCAGAGAAAGGCAGAAAGCATCAAAAGCTAAGTAGAAAATTCAGAACGGACTGCTACACAATCCTTCGAAATTCAGAACAATTATTCAAATTTTATTTCCAGAGCTGGTAAGAATTCCAAATTTTTAAATTGGATCAAAAGCTAAAACCACGCAGCAAAATAAAACCCAGTCAACAAAAACAACTGGAGTGCTATTTTAGTTTCTTGATGTATCAATTAACGCTACGTGAAAGAAAAAGTAATCTTTGTGGAATTGTGGCCAAAAACAAAACATTCAGCAGCTGCCCAGTGCAAGATGTAGACTAGATCACTGACAAGACTATATAGCAAAATGTTTGTCGAAGGTAATAGTGCTCTGTGCTACTTAGAAATGTGTGGTTGGACGTATATTGGTCGAACCCAAAACAAAATCTGTCTCCAAAACCTCTCCAATAGAAAAAAAGAGTCAAATGAGTAGAGTGGTAAAGTGTCGTGACGAGTCAGATTTTATGAATCCACAATGGAAGCTACCTAGAGAAGACTGAGTTATAGTGTCCTGAGTGAGGCAGGTCTGGCTGACGTAGATCACACAGTTGGCTCTGCATTGCACTTTGATTCTGCCAGTTAAATTTTAATGTTCAAGATCAGTTGGCTCTGGTATCATCAAAGAAAAAGTAGTCTGAAAAGGCTAACAGGACTGTCTGGGAATTTTTTTAAACTTTTGTTTTGCATCAATTTAGTGCCCAGGAAGACAGTGGAGACAAAGAGTATGGAATAATTTAGGAGAACATTCTAGCTATTTAAAGAAGTGGCCAATTGAGGGTTATCAGTTTTTCAGACCAGCCAGCAACACTTTCCTAATCCTGTACTTTTCTACGCTCCATAATACACTTTAAAACAAACATCTATTCATGGTTTTCAAAACTTGAACTTTGCTTTGGGGTACAAAATGGCTACTCCATTAGAGTTGATCACACCAAGTACCTTGCACGGTGCAGGGTTAAACCATTTTACTGGATCATGATATACACAAGCACAATGCTGAAGTAAAAAAAAATTAAGCCTTCAAGTCAGTATTTTTCCTCATAAAATGCTCATTCATCTTTTAATTTTTAGTATTTTGCATTTAACAAATCCAAACAAAAAGATTTTTTTGAAAATGAAACAATTCTAACTTGCATTCATACCACATCTCTGTCAATCCTGACTGCTGCCATATCTAGGGTTTCTTCAGGTTCATGAATAACCTTCTGTTTCTCATCTGTAAAGAACACAGTGTTTTAATAGAAACTGTTTGTGTACATTTTTCTGTACCACTTCAGGAAATGTGGCATTTTTCTATGATGACAGTCTCTTTGTAGCTCAATATATAGTTGATGCATTATGACTGTACAGCATGGTAATAATTTCCATAACAAATACAGATGGTATAATTCACTATGGAGCAAGTGGTGACTCTGAATGATGAAAGTAAGAAATATTGCTGCTGGCGAATGAAATGCATTCCATTCCAGGCACCCAATTTCAGTATTAAATATTCCCAGTCAGGTGTAACACAAATAGCTACAGAGTAAAGCTTCCTTTACTTTAGCCCAGCAATATACCTTGGAACAGCTTAGTTTCAGGCTTTTTTGGCACTACCTAGAATTTTTAAGGACAGAGGAGACGGTCATCACAACAATGTGGCCTGGATTTGAACCTAGGTCCCTGAAGTTAAAAGCCAGTCTCTAGCTCATCGCCATTGAAAAGAATTATTTTTACCGCGTGAGTGATTGGATTTGTAACCAAGAAAATTAAAAACTAGTTTAGGAGGTCACGCAACATTAACATTAAGTTTTTAGGGTGTATATTAGGGAAGATCACATCATTTTGGAGGATCTGCACAATTTGTTTGTAAAACATCAAAATAAAATTGTTCTCGAAGGCACTGCCTCGCTATGCTAATCGCCAAGCAGGACACAAGTGAAAACTTTGTGATTGTTTACAATGGTGTGTTTGACAATATAGGTTTCCTCCATGTCATTCAAATTATTTCATAAAAGTGGAATATTGACAGTCTACAAACTCAAGTAGGAATTGCTTAATTTGAATTATCTGTTAATTCAAACTGAAATTGTGCAAAATAAAACCTCTGTTTTATTAAAGTTGCTTAATTCATTTTTTAAAGCAAATGTTGGCTTTGAATTAACAGGTATATGCTGTACCAGTTCTCAACACAAGAAAACATATGCATCCTGTGTATTGATACAGAAAAATAAGACTTGCATTTACATAGCGTCTTTCACGACCACCAGATATTTCAAAACGCTTTACAACCAGTGAAGTACTTTTGAAGTGTAGTCATTGTTGCAATGTGGGAAGCGCGGCAGCCAATTTGCACACAGCAAGCTCCCACAAACAGCAATGTGTTAATGATCAGCTCATCTGTTTTTGAGAAGTATTGGCCAGGACACCAGGGATAACTCCCCCTGCTCTCCTTCAAAATAGTGTCATGGGATCTTTTACATCCACCTGAAAGAGCAGACGGGGCCTCGGTTTAATGTCTCATCCAAAAGACGGCATCTCCGACAGTGCAGCACTCCCTCAGCACTGCACTGGAGTGTCAGCCTAGCTTTATGTGCTCTGGAGTGGGACCTTCTGACTCAGAGGCAAGTGTGCTACCAACTGAACCACAGCTGACACTGTGATGAGTCACTGTGATGCACAGTACAGAGTGATGGCACTGAAACACCATTGGCAGTGCAGCGTGTCTGTGAAAAGGCTACACAAGGCTACTGAAGATTGGCTGCACTTGACTGTCAATTTTTTGCTCAAGATGAGAGATCAACGTGCTAGATTCTTCATCGTATCAGTATTAATCCTCAAGTTAGGTGCATCACGAGTTGAAAGTTCAACATTTCCTCTACATTGCACCTCTAACAGCATCCCAGTCCATTCGCCTGTCCATGCTCACTATCCTGGCGCACACAAGTTTACGCTAATCAGGTCAAATAGGTGGGTATTGCCAGCTCATTGGACTGCTGGAGAAAAACAAAGTGCTGATAGTAGCAGGGAAAGTGGATTTACGGCATTACTGAACCTACCAATACAAGATTATTAAATAGAGTTTAGAAAAATAAATCAAACATTTATTATGTTCTTCCTGTTCCAGCACATAGCATTTTTGTAATTTTGTCTTTTTGAATTCTTTTAACCTTACAATGTGTCAAATATGGCCAAGGAGGCGACTCGCTCCTTTGATTTTATACCAAAATATGATTGTTCCCAGAAGTTACTAAAATGTGCATGTGAAAACCTGATTACCTTGTTCAACAGGTAAAGCCCAAGCTGACCAGGCTGCTACTCGGCTTCTAACATCCACCTGTGTAATAGTTCCTGGAGGAACAGGAGCCGGGGCACTTGGAGGTGGAGGAATGGAGGAATTATCTGCATTTGTAATCATTCTATAATTTAAAAAAAGTGAAGACTTGGTATTCCTTAGGTTAAAATAAATTTCACTATGGAGGTCCATCAGTACATTATACCTTACAATAACACGAAGTTCAAGTGCATACATAGGAAGGTCAATGTCAACACTCTTATTGAAACGGATCATCTGGCATCATGAAAATATTATCTGCAAGCATTACTTAAAAAAAACAAATGACTTATACTCAAACTCTTACCACATGTGCTTTTGTTGCGTTACTTACATTATCTGGTGTTCAATTTTTAATGCAATTGACCCTTAATCTTTTGGACTGGCAGGATTCAAACATAAGATTCCCTGTCATCTCAACACAGCTCATCAATCCTACTAGTTTATGGATTGACTATATAGGCACAAATTGGCAGACAAAAGAAAACAGTGTCAAGCACTCACCTGGAATTTTGAACAGGTTACATGATATTCTGCTCATTGAGGTACACTTCGTGTATCTCGAACATTTAATCAGACCACAGTTTTACATTACAGGTTAGCTGGACAAATTTTTTAAACCAGAAAAATGAGAGAGATAGCTTACTGTTAAAAGGAAGTCCAAATAGATGACCAAGGATACTACTTAATGATTAATATCCATGTGTCTTTGTACCTCAGAGTATCAGGCCTTTTCTTCTGTTTGCTACCTTTACTGTCACTGATTGCACTTTCAATATCTGCATGGATCAGATCAGCCTGCAAAGGAAGACCTTGAAATAAATCACAGCAACAGTGCCACTTAAAGCCTCTAATTACAACACGTCCTCACAAAAAGTGTGGAACACACTTGTGGAACCAGAGTACCCATGAATCTATGACTAACTCCATTGCAGCCTTGGTTTACCAGCTACTTTTAAAGTAAATGTATTGCTTTTTAGTTAACTTGTTAATTTGCATCGCAAGAACACCTGGCATAATTATGGTTTATTCTTTGAGATGCAAAAAAGCAATGTCTGAATTATCAAGATACTGTAGATACCAAATCTTTTTTCCTAGATATTATCCAAAACATGCAATGGGGTTATCCGGTTTACCTTAACAAAAAACACTTAATAAAATTTCTGGTGGCACTGAGGAATCTACTGAACGCCACAGGTCAAAAAAAGTACCTTCGACAGCATAACTATTACGTCTGACATTATTCTAAACGATTGCAAAATTTGTCCTGAAGGAAAATCAGCTGCAAAGTAAATTGCCAGTTAATCATAACTGCATATTATGCAGTTTCAGTGGGACAAATAATTAGAAGATTTCACAGAAGAGACTCAGTTAAACCAAGTACACAAACAATTAGAGACAGCACGTTCTTCAAGAGCCAAAAAATATTATACACGTTGGTACAATAACCTTTTGGGTTGAACAATTTCCCCACCAGAACATTCTGTAAAAGTTTGATCTATTTTGGGAAAAGTATGGAGTTGTGGCGGAGCCACCAAGGGTCTCAGAACAATTAGTAATAACCCCTTTAACTACAGTGTAGTGCAGCCGCGGACTGCACCTTTAAACTGCCTGTTAACTGTACTGTATTGTGTTTTCCTGCACGCCACGTGATGACGTCATGACGCCGATCACGTGACCACCAGTGGCGCAAAGAACGCGATGACGTCATGACATCAGCTTCCAGAATCTTCCAGTAGTCGTCGAGTGCCCAGCAAGCTGATTAGACCCGTGTACCGTTTCTCCTGTAGTTTCCCTGTTAACTTCGTTGTTCATTAAAACCTGTTGATTTGATTCATCGAGTCGAATACCTTATTCAGATAGGAACCTCCGTTCCTACAGAGTGCTGTTTTCTTCAGGAAATTGCTACTTTTTAAATATGTGGTCTCTTACCCAAGTGATATCGCACAGAAGATTTGTTCACCAGTTAAGTTGTGAAAACAAAGCAGAGAAAGTGTTAAACCCTTCACCAATACCAAGTTATATTATAGGATTAAGTAAATGCTCTCAACCAGAGCTTTAAATACGCACAGGGTTTAGATATTAGAACAAAGTACCCAGTAGTAACTTATTTGACCAGCAGGTTAGTTAAACACATTATTTTTATTTCAGGCAATCCACCTGAAAGAGGTGCCAAGTATGTCAAACCTGGAATTCATGTTCACTCTCGCCTTCCTCTCCTCTAGCCGTTTCAGAGCACTCTTGGCAAAGGCCTGGGAAGAAGTCACTCCCAGCACCATGGGCAAGTGATGGTGAACACCACCAGTAGGTTTTGGGAAGTTGTGGGGCGGGGTAAGAAGCACCCATTGAGGCAGCGCCAAAATCATTTATAAAAATGGGGTATTAAAAGTATTAAAAACTAAAAGACAGTTAAGTACCTCAGTACTATTTGAATGCCAGTATAAAGAAATTGGCTATAAATGTGGATTTTTTTTTTTTTAATGTGTCTTGAAAAGTTCATGCCTTACGCAGATTGGTAACATGAATCAGGCTAATACTGTAGAAAGTAAAACATTTACCAACCTTAACTTCATCACACTGGAAAAGGTGAATGTCTGGTTTGCCTTGGCCAGGTTCCTTGCAAACGAGTGCCAGAATGGAGTCATAGTTGCAGGCATTCATCACAGACTGGCAATGCTGGATTGTGTTAAAGGCAAAGTGCTCCAACTCGTTCTACAAAGAAAGCACATGGAACATTTTTGTATTCTTGGATGTTATGACCTGTTTTCAGTCACTCCCTGCATTTTGTGCTCATTTTTTCCCTCCACTTGTTCTTCTCATACCATCACTAGCTACAGCCAAGTAGGCAGGAGGAAGACACCCATTCCCAGGCCTCAGCCTCAGCCACTCTAAACTAACTGCTCGAAGTTGCTTGAAAGCAATCCAGTTATAACTGTATGAAGTAAATCGAAAGGTTAATCTTTGCGCTTCTCACCAAGTTTGTGCCTCTTTGTTGTAGAAAAAAATGTTATGGCTTTGTCTTTCCTTTAAGATTTCACCCCGCTCCCCAAGCCCAAATCTTCTTTTTTCAAGTGCAAACATTCCCAATTTCCATATATTCTCTTAATTTATCTGTCGAATCTCGGGCATCACTTCAGTTAGCCTTTGCTATGCCCCCTCTGGAGCCAAACTATCCCTACAGTCATGCAACATCCTGAATTCACGTATTCTAAATGGGACCAAACCAATGGTCTGTGCAAACTCATCGTTACTTGCTGGCACCTATGCTCTTTCCCTATACACGGCAAGGTGTTACAGTCCTTTGCTGCTGTACATTCTATGCTGATGGTTTCAGATTTCTCCCACCATCGCTCCCAGATTCCTCTTCTGACATATCCAGTAAGCTATCATATCCCAACTTCTTATATATTCTCCTTCCCCGGTGTCATCATCCTACATATATTCATTAAAAGATATTTAGCACTTGTCAGCATAGATTCTGAATCCAACAAAATCTCTATTTGTTCCTTCAAACTCCACCAATTTAGTTTGATGTCATCAGAAAACTTGCTTCTGTCCCCACATCCAAATAATTTATTTACATAATAAACAGCAATAGTCCCAATACTGATCTCACCTCCTTCCATATCAATGCAGCTTTATTACAACAACCTTTGCTTTCTCCAATTTAGAACCATTTCCAGTCCATTTCAGAAATCCCTCCCCTGCCTCCCCCTACCATTTCATCCCGTCCAACCTTATGAATGAAATCTCCCGTGTGGCAATGTGTCAAAAAGCTTTGTTAAAATATAAATGTGCAGCATTCACCTCATCAGTTATCCCTTCAAATGAACACGACCTCATCACCCCATAGATTTCCACTCATTATTCCATATTTCAATGGGTACTCCATTATATACTCCTTTAAGAGGCCTGCCAGTATTTTACTGCAGATGCCAGGGTTCCCAATAGTGTTCCCAGGGTAATTCATATGCCTTTTATAAATTGAACACAAGAACATAAGAAATAGGTGCAGGAGTCGGCCATTCACCCCTTCAAGCCTGCACCGCCATTCAATAAGATCATGGCTAATCTGGTACCTCATCTCCACTTTCCAGCTCTATCCCCATATCCCTCGATTCCCTGAGCATCCAAAAATCTATTGCTCTCTGTCTGGAATATACTCAATGACTGAGCATCCTGGGGGTAGAGAATTCCAAAGATTCACAACCCTTTGAGTGAAGAAATTGCTCATCTCAGTCCTAAATGGCCGACTCCTTATTCGGAGACTGTGACCCCCCTACTTCTAGACTCCCCAGTCAGGGGAAACATCCTCCCTGCATCTACCCTGTCAAGCCCTTGAAGAATTTTATATGTTTCAATGAGATCACCTCTCATTCTTCTAAACTCTAGGGAACATTGCCCTAATCTACTCAATCTCCCTCACAGGACGATCCCCTCATCGTAGGAATCAGAATAGTGAACCTTTGTTGCACTCCCTCTGCAGCAAGTATATTTTTCCTTATTAGGTCTTCAGCTCGAGAGTTGCAGCACTTTAATAAAATCATTTCGTTCAAAGTCATACCTCTTTGGAAATGTTTTCAGTTACAATGCAGTCATGCATTTACAAATTATTGGCACAGTACACAGAGACTGGTTTTGGTGTACATAATACAATAGCATAACTTAATAGGGAATAAAGCTCACAGGCATCTGGGGACAGGTTTTTGGGCAGTGCCATTTAAAAAAAAATTCAGGTATATTGCTGTAGCTGAGAGTTTCAATTATCAATAACCATTGGTTCTCTTAGCTGCACTATTATAGCTTTGTAAACCTTCAAGAGGAGAAGAGTTAGCACATGCCCTTTTTACCCTTTTGAAAGGCACTTCAGTGATATGAGTGTTACTGTTCATGTGCCAGGCAGCGGGGTGAGAAACGGGGTCTGTTTTCTCAAGAATATATCCTGGTTCAGCCTCGGTCAGTAGATTATTGTTTCCAAACTGGACAATTTTCTGTGGCTTAATAACTCATGCTGACTGGGTTTTTGAGAACAGCTGCCACAACTTCAGTGGGATATACTGTTGTGCTGCAATTAGGATGAAAGCCAGGAGTTTGACCATTTCTGAGTTCAGGGTGACCACTGTGACAAAAATGAATTATGTTTAAGATTCAGCTTAACAATAGCTTTTATAAAATGTTGTCATGATGCCTTACAATTTTCACTCTCCTTGGGCTCAGTGTTACGAACCACTTGTCGAAACAGATCATGTGTTGTTCCTGAACCAGACTGTGCCTTTTCCTCCCCAAAATGTATTATACATCGGAAAAGCCAGGGGTAAAACAAAGAACCCTCAGCACTGCACTTGGCCTTACTGGAATGCATCATGTGATTCTCACCCCTTCCACCTTCAGTAGCCTGAATAACAGCAGATTGTGGCTCAAGCTATAAACCGTCAGAAATGTATTTAACATTAAACAGGTAAATGAACAATAGTTGGTGCAAACAGTAGGTCTACAGAATTACGAATTTACTGTTTTACTGAAATCTAAAGAATAACGAAGAATCTTCTCCTGCAATAACATTCAACGTAAAGTTGATGCTTGAAACATGGTCGCTAGTTAAGTGGCTATATGCTACCATGGAGCTCTCTGATTATCTCCATAACCCTGATGGCCTTAAGTGAGCTGAGACAGCCAAATATAAGCCCATAATCAGGAGCGCCTGGCAATAGAGCTGTGCGTCAAATGGATTACGAAGAATCATGGCCCTGCCTCTCTCAGATCCTCACATCTTCACCCAAGATATAGCAGTTAATCAAACCTATCACTTCAAAAAAATCCACATGATGCCAATCATATTGAATGTTTGAAATGAATGGCCTGATCCTTTGAGAAACGCATTGATCTGTTCCCATCACATTGATCAGCATGTGACTGCAGCAAATTGACACTTTCCCAGATAAGAGATACTGTTTTGGACAAGATAGATCTGAGGCTCCATACGTAACACACCAACATATTTTACAACCGCCTAACCTAATGAAACCAGGTACAGACACAATAATGCCTTTGGCATACCAGACCATAATGTGCATGGTCTGCAGCTTGATAAAACAGCTAGCAGCACAATTTTAACTGTGTACTGTGACTCCAAGAAAATGGAATAAAATAATACATCGTAGAGAAAATGCTTAATTTTTGACATAGTACATACATGTTAAAAATTAGCTTCACTATCCAAAATATTCCACCTTAACCGGATATAATTATTGCAGTTTGTCAGAGACAAGTTGTCTAGGAGACCCAGCCATTCAATTCAAATATAAACATCTTTTGAGATTTGAAAAAAATATATATTTAATTGTCTGTCCTCTTTCTAACTTTTACAGAATTATTCACATCTGCTGGATGCCAGTCACTTTTTGAATCTATTTACCACCCTGTATTTTTAAAAATCTGACAGTATACTTGAAGTCATCAATGACAGCAAGTGAGGCCAGACTGCTTCCGCTGAGGGGGAAAAAAGGAAAAGACTCGCTGTGTAAAAACATTACCCATCACTTAGCACAGCAGCTGCAAACTGTTTTCCACGACAGGAGGAACTTACCAAGTTTAACTTCTGTAAAAAAAAATGTTGCGTTACTGTTACTCTATTTGTTTCCTGGGCACACCATGAACTTACGTAGATATTCGGGCAAATGAAAACACACTCTGGGATATTGGGAGCTAGGGCTCACCTATGAAATGAGTCAAGCAGAGAAGCCAAAAATCTCTGAACCAGAGAAACTCCAAGTGCAACAACCACTGTCGGAAGTTCAGAAAGCAATTTGCTTGTGTGTTTGATGATCATTTGGGTTCCACAAAGCATCAAGCTGGATCTCTGGCTATTATTAACCATTCCAGCATCAGAGATAAGTTATCATGTCTGGGCGCTGCTGGCGAACAGTCAACAGAGTAATGTGCCAATTTGTTTTATGATGCGACCATGTCAATGTTCAACATTTGGCCTTTCAATTGACTTAAAGACGAAGAAATACTTGCATTTATATAGCACCTTTCACGACCACCGGACGTTCCAAAGTGCTTTACAGCCAATGAAGTACTTTTTGAAGCGTAAACTTGCAATTTATATCGTGCCTTGAACGTAGTAAACCATCCCAAGGCACTTCATAGGAGCGTTATTAAACAAAACAATTGACACTGAGCCAAAGAAGGAGACATTAGGACATGTGATCAAAAGCTTAGTCAAAGAGATAGGTTTTAAGGAGGGTCTTAAAGAAGGAGAGGTGGAGAAGTTTAGGAAGGGGATTTCAGAGCTTAGGATATAGACAGTCAAAGACATGGTCGTTGATGGTGGGGTGAAGGAAGTTAGGGCTATATATAGGCCAGAATTAGAGGAATGCAGATTTCTGGGAGGGTTGTAAAGCTGGAGGACATTACAGGAATAGGGATGGATGACGCCATAGCGGGATTTGAAAACAAGGATGAGAATTTTTAAAATCAAGGTGTTCAGGGACAGGGAGCCAATGTTGGTCAGTGAGCACAGGGGTGAACAGAACTTGATGCGAGCTAGGATACAGACAGCTGAGCTCTGGATGAGCTCACGTTCATGGAGGACAAAAGATGGGAGTCTGACCAGCAGAGCATTGGAATAGTCGAGTCTGGAGATAACAAATCCATGGATGAGATTTGCAGCAGCAGATGGGCTAAGGCATGGGTGTAGACAGGGCGACATTACAGAGGTGGAAGTGGGTGGTCTTAGTGATGGAGAGGATATGGAATCAGAAAGCCAGCTCAGTCAAATAGAATGCCGAGGTTGCGAACAATTTGGTTCAGCCCAAGACAGTGGCCAAGGAGGGGGAATGGAATCTGTGGCTAGGGAATCCAGTTTGTGGCGGAGACTGAAGACAATGGCTTCCATTTTCCCAATGTTTCATTGGAAGAAATTTCTGCAGCCTGACAATGGATGATGTAGTGGAGGGGTCAAGAGAGGTGGTCCTGAGATAGAGCTGGGTGTCATCAGCCTACATGTGGAACCAGCCATTGTATTTTTGGATGATGTCGCCGAGGGGCAGCATATAGATGAAAAATGGGGGACAAAGGATAGCTCCTTGGGGGACTTCAAAAGGAACATTGCAGGGGTGGGAAGTGAAACCATTGCAGGAGATTCTCTGGCTACAACTGGATAAATAAAAATTGAATGCGACGAGGGCAGTCTCACTCAATTGGACAACAGAGGAGAGGCGTTGAGACCTGCATTTACAGCAAGTTCCCAGCCAATTTAAAAATGTTACTGCCCCCCCCCCAACCTCCAAAATGGTTTGGGAGCCAAGAAAAAGAAACAATGCAAGCAAAAGATTTTTTTAATTAATTCTTTTTAAGAAAAGTAAGTTAGGAAGTACACGATAGGCCATAATTTGATGTAGCAGGGTGTCTACCGTTAGTTAGACTTGCCCTTGCTCGTTTAGGTTTTTTAATTTTTTGCGTGCCAAGTTGCTGAAACTGCGAGCCAATGTCAGAGAGAGAAACGGAACTTCTGAGACCCGAGTGAACAGGACAAGCAACTGTATCTCCTTAACCAATCAGACTGAAGGATTGTGAAATTAACAGCACAAGGACCGAGGAGGAAATGTAAATTGGAGTGGGTGAATTCAATGTCAAATCAGGTACCGAAAGAGAAATAAAGCGAGAGAAAGAAATACTGGATTGAGAGGGGAAAAAAGGAGACAGAAATGAAAAGTTTAAAAAAATGTAAAGTTAAAATTTTACATTTTTAAAATCTCCAACAAAATGAAAACCTCAAGGAATGAACCTCCACACTTGTAATAATTCATTTTCAGTGCCAGAGAGGTTGACTGGCAGTAATTAACACTGTTCGAAGTTAGGGTATCCAAAATATATGGGGTTATGCGAATGAAATTGTGACTGTGTTTACATGACTGTATTAGAACGAGACACAAAACGTCACTTCAGACTAGTATCAGAATAACTGGATAAATGCTTAGAATTTGCTTATGTTTTAATTCCCTGCAGATGTTATAACATTCTGCAGCATGTCAGTCATTTATGGCGTTGTTTCCAGAGATAATCTAATCTCAACAACACTTATCACATCGTTAAATGGGTACTTAGACTGGAATGGACAAGACTTAACTTTCTGGAGCGAGTGTAGTTTATATCAACCGCGCAAATACAGCAACTTCATGCCATTCAATGCATTTCAATGGTGAGGTAGACACAGAGAACCGGCGGAGCGGCACAACTCGGACAGCAACATTTGGATTTTTCAGTTTCATGGCACAGCTGCCCCTTGCTTGAAGTTGCTGTACCATTTGTGCATAAATAACAGCAAGCACCATTATTCTGACAGCAAATTATTGCCAAATATGCTAAATTAGTTAAAAATCAGAAGGAAATGAGAAAAGTGATTACATTTTTTTAAATAATTATAATAAGTGACTTCCAGATGACATTGGGGCATATTTATTACCGTAATCAGTACTTATTTCAAAATCTAGGTGTGAGCTGAAATACTGCTCACACACATTTCCTGCTAAGTGATGTTGTCGAAAGGTTAAATACATACCTGCACATGCTCCAGTTAACAATGGAATGCAAGAAGTACAGGTTAAAAAAATTATTTGGATCGACCAACTGAAGTGTATGCACACTCACATTGTTTTCAAAGTGAAAAAGTGAAAGAAAAGTATCAAGATCCCCTTCCACAAGATAAATTAATGCAGAAAAAAGGTACACTGTAAAATGCAGTTAAATAGTTGAACTGTAGGGTCTTGGACACATCACTGGATGACAGCATCCAGTTAAAAATATTCAACCAAAAAACCCCACTGCTCACAAAGCAATGCATTCCTCTTGATGGACCTCATGAATATTTCATCACTGAATCAAGTGACAGCAAGATGCTAATTATACATCTACTTGCAAAACTATGTTATTTATAAATATCTAAATTCTTGAGTATGCCAAACTTCAATTTTCATTTACCTGAAATGATTTATCTGCATTTTGTAGCCAACCGAAAAACACAATTACACTTGTTCTTTTAAACAAGCATCGACATTTTACGTATTGCCAGTACACACAAGATTTATTCCTTGTGCAAATACAGCCTTCAAGTTGATTTGGTGAGATTTTATTGTGCAGGTAAAAAAATGATTTCAGCAAATGCGTAATGCATGCATGCAGACACTCAAGTGCCCTATAGATGGTGATATATACTGTGGTATGCACAGCATAAATGTACTTATATAGAAACCAAGCTTCTGTCAACCAACATGCTCAAGAAATAGTCACATTATTTTGATAGGCAGCAAATTTGCATTAATTTAAATTAACACTAATGCATGCTATTGACAACTTAATCAATTGTTATAAAATTAAATGACATTTGCATCACAATTTGCTGGGACCATTTAATACTATATGAACAAAAGCGAACAAGTGTCATTCAGCTAAAGGGCAATCTGTAATGTATTCCAAATAAATTTTGTAACTGGGAGTTATAGACAAGGATGCTACACCTGTGCAATGTCAACTACATATCCTTGAACTGCTTTGATGGCTCAGTTGGCAAATGCACCACATTCTAGTGCCGAGTCACACATGTTGTGATCCCTGGTCTGTGCTCAGTTAACTGGTCTCCTCTGACCAATTAAAGTGGCACAATCAGAACTAACCAAACGTACCACAGATATAACCATAACTTGTTACATTAGTTTCCATACACTGTGCATATTTAGCATCATGCTAGTGCCACTGAAATGGGTAAAACACCATTTTGCTGCATCTAAAATCAGTTGATACATAATTTGCTATGAAACTATCCAAAGATTTTAGACTTACTTTGCTCTCCAGATCAATCAAGCGGACAGCTTTCTCATCCACCTGCAGTAACATGTCCTGGGTCCAGACTTTGCCTTTTGCATCAAGCAGTTTTACTTTTCTTATACCATCATCTACTGTTATCATAGCATCCTTCCGATCCACAACAAAAGTTGCGAGGTGCTGTTTTCAAGACAGAAATTACAGCTTAAAAATTTATCACATAGCAATTTTGTAATATTTCAGTTCTAAAATGTAACCATACCATACAACATTGCATTATTTCACAGAGATGCCATCACAATTGAATCCTTCATTGGTACTTTTTAAACAGAATCTGCGTTTGAATCTTGGTACCAAATGCAAATTTACCTTTAAGGGAGTCACTATTGCTAGTAACACAGTGAATCAAAGGCAGTATGTTTTTCATTTTTAAAAAATTGATCTTTTTGAGCTTCAAGTCTTATTTTTGGTAATGTTAAACCAGATTAAATCGCAAGCATCAAAAACATGTATATATTAAAATGTACATAATCCATGTGAAAAGATCAGTCTTGAGGTCTATTTTAATTAAATACCGCACACATTAACAAGCAGATCACCGATACTGCTTCCAGCATTTTTTTTTTTTTTTTTTTGAATTGGTTTAAAATTGATCCATGCATGAAATTACTAAACCTGATACAGAATCTAATTACCTCAACATGATACTGCGAGGTCTCTGACATTACAACAGTTGATTTTGCATAATTCTTTCTTTGTTCTGTAGAATTAAAAAAAAGTAACATTTTTTGAATATTTCATTCCATTCAACTTTTTCATCGTGCATGTTTTACAGCAATGCTTCATTTTATATTATAATAGTTCACATTTAATACAGTCCTAGCACTTTTGATTTACACAAATCTACAGAAGCAAACATTTTAAAACTTTATTGTTAAGATATAAAGTTTCTACTAACATCATCAAAAGATTCAGATGAACATACGGAGCAATGACATATTTTAACATTACAGTACAGCATTCTCTGATCAGAGAAATATATGTGCAGAATACCACACCATTTCATAAAGGGTACAGCACAAAAATCAAAAGGTAATCCAGTGCCTGAAAACCTTCACCAATACAGATCAGATTGAATAAGTGTGTAATTCTATCAAAATTAATTATTTGGGGGTGAAATTGGATTTGGGCGGGGAAGCTAAACAGGCAGAATCTTATTTGCCCACTGTTACACGACATACCCGATATTCACTCTATTGAAGTCAATGGAACTGAATATCTAGCGGAGTGTATAGCACAGTACAAATCTACATCATCTTCGCATTGTAATTTCAGGCTGCATATTGAAGTTAGTTTTTAAAGAACATAAAATACCAGTTTTGCGTCATTGTCATTATCAACAGTTTGATTAAGTGCAAATTAAACATCGACAGCTTCTCCATTTCAGTAGGATTTTGTAAAGGATTCCGGTTTACAAGGTAACAAGCAAGTCTTTACACAGTTACATTATTGCACATCGTTAGAGCATGAGGGGAATGTCAAAACAGCTCAAGTGTTTGATGTAGAAGCACATTATCATTGGTTCAGAAGTGGGAAGAAACAAGTTAAAACACTTGGATTCCTAAAAGCATTTTTCAGATTTTCACAAAGCATTGTTTTGCTGCCTTCGGGTATGGTGGTGCTACATACTATTCTGTAGACAGAGCAGGAAGGCGACTTGCCCCAGGGCTCTGCCACTCTTGCACTAACTGCAAGCAGATGCTCAAGAATGCTCTTCAACTTGCTTAATGATGTTCCCTCAGTATGTGAAGTACTGGACCACTCCTCTCCTTCCCCCAACAGAATTGATGAAATTGAGAACTCGTCATATGCCAATCAATGCCCTGTTGCATACGGCTCAAAAAGTCCAATGGTCTCTTATTGAGGAATAGATCTGAATTTTTATTTTGAATGTCAATTTGATCAGAACAAAAACACAATTTATAAGAGCCATCATTCGCTTCTCTCCAGGAGTGACTGGTGCATATTTTAAGAATTCTTCAAATTAGGGAAAAAAAGTAATAGATGCAACCACCTATATTTCCAGAAACAAGTCCGCACAACATCAAATATGTTTCTATTTTTAAACTTGGGTCATATCTTAAACAACTTAAAATTTACCATCACAAGAACAAACAAGAAGAAACAGCATTAATTTATACAGCATCTTTAACGCAAAGGATGTCCGGAGGCACCCGAGAGATAGGCATAAGGAAAACTAACATGGAGACAAGAAGGGAGTGATTAGGAGATGGTGATTAAAATGGATTTTACAAAGATTTTTAAAGGAGGGGATGTGGAGAAGCAGAGAGGTTCAAGGGAAGAATTTCACAGCAGGAACCAGGCAACCGAAGACTCTGGCATCAATGGTGGATGAAACGGCTGGGGTGGGAGAAATGCACAGGCCCAAGTCAAAGAAACAGAATGTTTGAGAGCAGGGGAAGAGAAAATATAGGGCAGGAGACGACAGAGATACCAAGGAAGGATTTAAAAACAAAGATTTTAAATTTGATGCTTTGGGGGAAACAGGGAGCCAATGTTGATCAGCAAGGATAGGAAGAGCAGGAATTCATGCAGGGCAGGATACATGCAGCCCAGGTTTGGACAAAATGGAATTTATGGAGGATGGGAAGTCGCCAAGAAAAGCATGGAAGTAATTTAGCCTGAAGGTGACAAATGCACAGATAAAGGTTTCAGCAGCGGAAACCCCAAGGTAGGGAAAAAGCGGACAATATTAGGGAAGTGTAAAATTTATGGTCTGAAACCTACCTCGGGGTCAAACAGGGAATGGAATTGGAAGCAAGAGACCAGAGAATGTGGCAATCGCTTCATTCTTCTCAAAGCAGAGCTGGAGAAAATTGTGCTTCATACAAGACTGGATGTCAGACAAGCAGTCCGACAGCACCAAGGCAATTTACGGAGGTGGGAGAGAAGTGGGGCTAGCCGTCATCCGTATGCAACTGGAAGCTGTCGCCATGCTTGCTGGTGTCATTATTGAGGGGCACATGTAGATGTGGAAGAGGAGGGGACAGAGGATAGATGTCAGGGGCATTTCCAGAGGTGGTGAAGCATGAGGGGAAAGAAGCCAGTAGCAGGGTTGCACTGGCTATGTTTGGATTTGTTGGAATGGGAGCATGTAAAGGCACTCCCAAGACAATGGATGACAGGGTAGAGGCACTGGAAGAGGAAAGCATGCACTACCATGCTGCACAAAGATCAAGAAAGATGAGAAGGGCAAAGCACCTGGACACGGTCACAGAGAATGCCATTTGCGACTTTAGTTAGGCCGTTTCAGTGCTGCGAGTAGAGTGGATACTGGACAGGCAGGATTTGAAGTGGGCTGCGTGGAACTGAAATGCCTGCTTCATCATTTCACATGCTTATGTTGGGCAATAAATTCATCAACAGTCCTTGCATATGATGGGATGATGTTGGCATGTTGAATTTGGAACATAACGATACACTTCAGACTTCATGCAAGCATTTTACGCAGCTTTTGAAGAAAAAGACAGTTTTCAACTTATTACGCTCATCGAGAACAAACCATCCTTCACGGCATTTGATCATAGTGCTAAGATTCTATGGAACATTAGCCACAGTTTCTAACCACTTCCGCAGGGCAATAACTGCTACTGAAGAAATTTAAATGCATCTTTTAATATAGCCTGCTGATAGATCACATACATCAGTAAATTCCTGATGACCCACAGAGGAGAACAAAAGTTTCTTTTTCCTTGCCTCCTGAAAGCAGTGACTCATGCTGCAGTACATTTCCAAGACTACCAGCAATTCTCTGTTACCTTGCCCAAATAGAAATTCATGTGCAAAAGGAGACAGCACGCATCAGAAAGCTACTGAACTATATTGGCATCACAGTAGAGCCTTTAATCAGTGTACATAGGATTAGAAACGTCATCTGGCCCATCTTACTTGTGCTGGTGCCAAGTGCATGTTAAAGCTATCTACTCTAATCTCATCCCCCTGTACCCCTCAACGTTTTTGTTCTTCACCTAATTAGATGTCCCATATGTATTTTCCAGCAGGTGTTACAGAACAGCACCCAGGATCAGGAACTGTGGACGATTTTTCTCTTCCGTAGCCCAGGGACACAGAGACCAATTTAACCAGCACTACCATTCCCCTGGCTAAGATCACAACACAAAACTCAACACAGACCAAGAGTATAATATGGGGAAGGGTCATCAGGTTCCCCTGATCAATCATTTATTAAATAGCCCCAACCTAAAATCCGGCAAACCTGCACTGGAGTGGGAATGCTGGCATATGAAAGTCATTCAAATCTCGTTACTTTCTTTGTCTAAAACTAGAGTTAAACTGTCTTTTTCATTTCAAGCCAACAGCCGTGACTATAACGGAATCAGCAATAAACAATGAACAGCCATAGTCTGCTTCAAAATACAATGCAAGCCCAGCTAACCAAAATCCTTAAAGGTGCAATAATCACGTCCAATTAGTGATGCATTTCAAAGTGACTGAAAATAGGAGAGAGATAGACAGGGTTATGGAACATTGAGTTAGCAGGCTCAAAGCAGGGGAGTAGGGACTTGTCAAACAGCTAACATATAAGGAGATTACTTCATAAATATGCCTTGTAAAACCAAAAATACAATGAAAACTTTAGCAACTCAAAAGTGCCATGACCGACTAAAATGATGTTACATTTGGATAAATAGCATAGAAACAGCTATTAAAAATGTACAGTATGCCAAGGGGCTTGTTCATATCCCAATCTCAAAAAATCTGCTGTACTTATATCCAACAATATCAGTGTTCTTTCCCTAGACTCTTCAAATACAAGTGAAATACACGACTTTCACCTTACCTTCTGCCTGCAGCACCATGCTGGCAGTCAAAGGCACTTCACTATAAATCTTGACATAGGTAATTCAGTTGAAGACAGTGAAACCCATATTGGGACTGTTGCTCATCTACCCTTACCTTCTGCAACATGCATGCCGGGTCAGCTGCAGCATACTATCCTCCTGCATGATCAGTCTAATTCAGCAGTTACATGGGGCTTAAAATTTGAGCACAATTCAGTTAACATGTGGTAGGTTCCAGTGCTTTTGTACCATCACCATTTTTTCCATACAAGAGGCTCAAATGTATGTCATGGGTCAATGGTTTAGACAAGTGGAGTCATGTAAAGAAAGAACTGGTATTTATATACAACGCCTTGCATATCCTCAGGACATCCCAAAGTTCTTTACAGGCAGCTTAAGGTAGGAGAGTGTTTCTCAAGTAAAATAAGTAACAGACTCACAGAAAGTGGTTTCCATAGAATAAATGTCTTCACTTGGGAACTGTTTCACGCCTTCAAAGACACACACACACACACTCCATTATATTAATTTTTTTTTTTTTATTCATCTTAAATTCAATATATTAGTTTGTTCCATATCGATGCAAGAAGATAAAAATAACAATTCCATGAATAAAAGGGGCAATTTAGCAATTTCAATAATGCTGGATTTGAAGTGGGGCAGTCAAATAACTGCTATTTTTAGCGATGCTCCTTTGCCTTATGCGACACAGAGAATACTTTCATATAAAGCAGCATTAGAATAAAACTGCTGCCAGTAAAGAATGGAGGTTGTAAAATGTCATCCAAATAACTATTTTTAGGAACATGAGAAAATGTTCAGCAGTTTGTAGTAATCTGCCAGATAACTTCCTTTTTTGACTAATAGCCTAGTGGAATTTTTTGTAACAGCTGACTTGTAAATCACAAAGTATTTAAAAACAAGTTGCAGAGATTTTAATGGTCACTCAAAGAATGATGGATTTTTTTTGTTGAAAAAAAGCAAAATCCAACTAGATTGTGCACTTTTACCACTAGATTATGCACTTTTACCAATATATGTAAGGGGAGTTCCCAGTAAGAGCCATCCAGTAGAGTGCTTTAACTGTGGTTATGACATTTTTGTAGTCTAACACATATTTGCACACTTTAGTTAAGTACCACTGATTTCATTGAAACAATGGATCAGAATCAACCTCATTATTTAATACGTGATGGACAAAAAGCTTAGTCATTTCAGACTTTTTTTTAAACCTTATCTACTTATTTCACAACACAAAACATGCCTGGAACATTAATTGGGAAATATTTAGAAATAAGTATTCCGGTGTCCCCATGTGGGTCATCAAATTTATCCAGGCAGCAGCGGGTTTAGAGACCAAGGAAGTGTCGACGTTTGAGTCCCATCTGATCTAGAGTGCAAAAGGGGAATAGTGTTTACTAGCTGAAAATAGGGGTGACAAATATGGTAGTGCGAATGTGCCTGTAAATTCTTCCCTCATCCAATATCTGAATTCTTCACAACCTCCCTCCTCCCAAATCAGATTTGAGATACATTTCTGAAATGGCAGCAACATTTCTGAAGTGGCAGCATCATTAACACACAGCAGAGGCCACTGGACAACTGCAAAGCATGAAATTATATTGAGGGTTTCATTAATAACACTATATAACAGTATATTTAGCACAAAAAAATCTACCTTGCCATAAATCTGATGGAGTCGAAGTATAACTTGTATGTCACAAAACTGTGCTAGTTCTATTGGCGGTGAGGCCAATACTATTTAACAATGGCACTCTCAACTAATTTCAGAGTGATGCATTTCAACTTGCAGACTTTCATTTGAAAGCCAGTGCCCAGATTCTTAATCACAGTTGTTGCTGAACAAGCCCTTTAAACATACTGTAGTAAGTTAGCTTCCCATTGAAAAATCACAATGTACAATTGAATATTTTTGGTTTTTGCACACTGTGGTGCAGAAGAAAAAAAAATTACACAAAGGACAAACCACAAACCATCTTGTGTTTGTTTCTACCTTTCTTTTTATGTTTTGAAGAATGTAAGAAGTACAGTCCATCGGCTCCTAAGACAAACAAGGGAAGCAAAGTACTTAACTCAACAGAAGACCATGCTTAAATTAATTAAGGCACATCAAGAACAATCATTACAATTTAAAACATCACTGTCCTTTAAAATGTACAGGTGCTACATTTTTAGATAAACATGGGGGAAATCAAAAGAAAACATATTTCTTTTTGCAAATACCTTTTATAAAAATGCTGCATTAGGATCACAGCACACTGCAACTCGCATCATACTGCCATTACCTTTTTCCATGTGGCGAGTCATTTTAAGCACACCATTGATTTTAAAACGATTGTTAACATGCCAACAGAAGTTATATTTTGTGGAAATATATAGATTTTGGGTCTGCTGTGATCAAACCTATAAACAATATCAAAAATATAACTGTCTCAAAACTACTTCAATAACTCAGCAATCGGATCACTGTTTTCATGGTGATGGGGCACTCAATTCAATTGGCGGGCACTCAATTCAATTGGCAACGCTTGCAATTTTACTTACCATGGCAAAGAGAAAGCGGCACAGAGTTACTATATGTGACAATGAAGAGTTCCAGTGACTATTCGGGACATTAGCAGTTCATATTTGCTGTATACTGTAAAATGCTAGGAGACTTAACCAGGTTACATTACAAGAAAATATTACATTTGTCAGAAATAATTTAGAAAATATTTAAGTGTGTTTATTCCAAGATAATATTCAGGGTGTGTTGACTGTTCATTTTATTTGTTGCCAGTTTTGTGACCACTGTTTGATACACCATTCTATATTTAATATGCTCCTGTAACAAACAAAGACACAATCTCCACTCCTGCCTCACCCACCTCCCCCCCCGCCCCTGCCGAATAACAGCCACACTGGCTATCATACAAAAAAGTTTAAGTCAATTTATTGCATCAAAGGAGAACAGTTACATTAACTAGATATTTCAGAGTGTGACGAATGAATTTTACCTGTAATACACATTCCTGCAAAAATAGCTTCTCAACAAGCAGCTTACTGGTGCATTCTGCTCGTGTACGATGGGTTCATACCTTTACCTTTGTCAACAGATTCAGCAACCCAAAAACAGTGGGGGTTTTGTAATTCCTCACAAGCAAAGAACAAGACTGGTAAATATGAATTAAATTCAAATTCATTCTTGTGCATGTCATGGCAAACAGGTATACATGTGACGAACTGGGAACTGTTCTAGTACAAGAGCTCAAAACACAAAGAAAAACACTTGGAATGACTATTCTTGTCCAACAACTGAAATTTATTGAAGTAAGCTCGTCAAGGGCTCTGGCGAGATAATTTCACATGGTAATTCTTTTAAATTTGTGCGAGATGGAAGCATTTATTTCTGTGCAATAGAATATCAACCAAAGTCTTTACATAGCAATGACAACCCTCTCTTTTTATTACTGAAAAGCATAGACTTCCTTCAACAACCTTAAGATTGCTGTGCTTACGTATGGAGCATTGTCATTTAGTAGCATGTTACATAGAAACATAGAAGATAGGAGCAGGAGTAGGCCATTCGGCCCTTTGAGCCTGCTCCGCCATTCAATGCGATCATGGCTGATCATCCAATTTCAGTACCCGGTCCCTGCTTTCTCCCCATACCCCTGGATCCCTTTAGCCTTAAGAAATATATCCAACTCCTTCTTGAATATATTTAATGAATTGGCTTCTACTGCCTTCTGTGGTAGAGAATTCCACAGGTTCACCACTCTCTGGGTGAAGAAATTCCTCCTCATTTCTGTCCTAAATGGCCTACCCCTTATCCTTAGACTGTGACCCCTGGTTCTGGACGCACCGACAATCGGGAACATCCTTCCTGCATCTAGTCTGTCCAGTCCTGTCAGAATTTTAAAAGTTTCAATGAGATCCCCTCTCATTCTTCTAAACTCCAGTGAGGACAAGCCCAATCGACCCAATCTCTCCTCATATGTCATTCCTGCCATCCCAGCTATCAGCCTGGTGAATCTTTGCTGAACTCCTTCCATGGCAAGAACATCCTTCCTCAGATAAGGCGACCAAAACTGCACACAATACTCAAGGTGTGGTCTCACCAAGGCCCTGTACAACTGCAGCAAGACATCCTTGTTCCTGTACTAAAAACCCTCTCGCTACGAAGGCCAACATACCATTGGCCTTCTTAACCGCCTGCTGCACCTGCATGCTTACCTTCAGCGACTGGTGCACAAGGACACCCAGGTCTCGTTGCACTTCCCCATCTCCCAATCTATTGCTATTCAGATAATAATCTGCCTTCCTGTTTTTGCCACCAAAGTGGATAACCTCACATTTATCCACATTATATTGCATCTGCCATGCTTTTGCCCAATCACCCAACCCGTCCAAATCATCCTGGAGTTTCTCGGCATCCTCCTCACAGTACACACGCCCACCCAGCTTTGTGTCGTCTGCAAATTTGGAGATATTACATCTAGTTCCCTTGTCTAGATCATTAATATATATTGTGAATAGCTGGGGTCCAAGGACCGATCCCTGCGGTACCCCACTAGTCACTGCCTGCCACTCGGAAAAAGGGCCGTTTATTCCAACTCTTTGCTTTCTGTCTGCCAACCAGTTCTCTATCCAAGTCAATACCTTGCCCCCAATCCCATGTGCCTTAATTTTGCATGCTAATCTCTTATGCGGGACCTTAGCAAAAGCCTTCTGAAAGTCCAAATACACCACATCCACTGGTTCTCCCTTATCTATTTTACCAGTTACATCCTCAAAGTTAACACAATGGTACATTTTTGACCGCTTTCAACTAACGGCAGGAATTCAGCCAGGGGATGGGACCTTTTCTCAGGCCGTGGGCTGGTCACTACTGCAAACATGGCAGGGCCCTGACTGAAGGCCCATAAGGTTCTGCGAGATGTTGAGCCACATCTGCTACTAGAACTCCTCCCCCTCAATGCTACTGCAGCCGAGCTCCCCTCCCAGCACTGCCAGGTCCCACATTACTCAGACTGCACCCGAGACCTAACCAACCCTCCCCCCTGCCAAACCTTTGCAGTGCTCCCATTACTCATAAATTCCTCCCCAATACTCATAGAAGGGCAACTGACAGAAACTGAGTCACACATCTTAATCAAGACCAGCTATTGTCAATTTTCATGGAAAAGCAACTGCAGATTTCAATCCTAAGAACATTGGTAAAAATTCCAGAAGACCATTTATTAAAAAAAATAATTTCACTGTTCAAACATATTAAATCGGTGACTCATGATTTAACATTACAAGACACAACACTTCACCGCCCCCACCAGCGCGCCCCCCCCCCCCCCCCCCGCCCACCTAACCCCGTAAAAAACAGAATATCCCTCTGAGAAACGTCACAGGATACACTAAGAAATATATTTATATATCCTGGCTCCATCAACATCCCAGAGCTGGCTGGCTGTAGATGGAGGCCCAGAGAGACTTGGAGCAGCACATCTGCAGAGGGCAGAGGTGAAGGGAATATGGGCCTCATTGAGTACCACTAATGGACAACAGTGAAGTTTGGTCTCAAAACATTCAAGTAAAACTCATTTAATGAAACTTACTCACATACTTACTGAATTGTTCCATCTCAAAACAATCACTTTGCTCAACAAATCCTTTACTAGCACTTCAAATAGCCAATACTGTTTTTGTCTTCAACTTCAAGTATTTTTTTTTCTGTCTTTTAAGTAAACTAGTTAATATTGTGGAACATTTTTTTCTTTGTTACAGCACAGTATAGGCTTCAGGAGGGAATTCACCTCATTAAGTAGCACAATTCTATTCTTATTATCTGGAAAAAAAACATTTGGTACTGAAAGAATGTAACTACAATATTTTGCTATTTATTTTAATAGATGGACTTGCTTCCATTTTTCCACCGCTTTAGTGTTCTTTGCCCCCACCTACCCAAAGGTGTTGACTCCTTGGTGGAATACAATTGACTGGCATCTCTCCATTATTCACGTGAGCCTTATAGGGATCATTGCTGAGCCCAATGATGTTGTAACTTAAAACTGCACACACTCGCACTTCCAGCTGTGGTCTCTAAATCACCAAGCATGGAAACCCTGGCTGATTTATCCCTTCCTAGACCAGAAGTGTTGGCACTAACTGCAGCCCTACAAATCGGCTAACTTAACATCGTCTGAGGATTGAACTGGGGCCTTCGCGTCCTGTATGGAATTGGCTTCTCACTGGCTAAACGCAACCTTCAGAGAAAGTTTAGTGTGCTCAGCTGCAACCTCCAGTATTGATAAGGAATTACAGGAGCCCAGTTAGTCAACATCAGTACCTAAAACAATTAGTTTAATGAATAACTATCTCCCCCAACACCATGCAATAGAACATTTATACAACTTCCTGAATGTGATTTAAAAAAACAATTTATTTAATGTTCGTGTTTTTGGGATAATCTTCATTCATATATTTGACAGATTTGTATGAAGGGAGATTCCCTTCTCCTATTGGCTCCCCAAGGCCCACGTGATCCCAGGGATGCTTGCGAACCGTATGCGCCTCTGGGATATGTGGGCCCTGCACATTTCAAGTTGGAGGCGCCCAGGAACAGAAGTATACGCACCTAGGGAGCCTTCAGGCAAGTCCATAGATTTTTTCCAGATCGGAGGCCTCCGCACGCAGGAAGCCTCCGATCGGAAAATACGGCCCGATATGTGGCAAGTGCAGCATGCTTGGGAGGAACAGGTGACTTTGGACCTATGGTTCCCAAATTTCTTCACCAAAGTTTTTCGCCCGTTAGGTCTGGGTCTGTTGTAGACTAGTTAACAGAGATTAATTTCTATGATTAGTCAACAACTCCATTACTGTTGTATCATGCGATTACCAGGATGGTAGAAGGCAAACTGGATGGACCTTGGCCTCTTTACATCTAGCAATTCCTACATACATAATTTCTGTAACATGGCCTAGCCACATGCTTTGTAAGATTCTATTTAGAGCATGCTGCTACTTGGCTACTCTTGAAATGGAGTTTGAAGCATGGAGAAGGAGAGTAATTTACTTCAGGGGTTTTAATCTAGACAATAACATTAATTATTTAAGAACATAACTTGGCTAAGGAGAGGTGGGAAGAAAAGAGGGGAAGAGACAGGTGTGCATATATACGTGAGCACAATATTTTTCTAATTCTCTTCAGCCTTTAATAGAGCTGGTAGTGAAACCTTCAATAGTTGGGAGCAATGGAAATTAAATCGGAGCATGAAACCTGTTAGAATACATTTTAGCAATCTGCCATTAGATTATAAAGGTGAAGCCATTTATTTAGTCAACCCTCACGTATGATTTACAAATGGATAAGCTCATTCCTAAAGTCCCCACTGATAAAATATTCATAGGTTTTTAAAAAGAGCAAATTTCACCCCGCAAATATATATTTACACAATTAGTAAGCGACTGACCATTTGAGAAAGGAAATGTGTCGTAAAAAAAATCCCTCAATTAAAGTCATTTTTTTGCACCTTCAACACAAAGGCCAGAATAAAAAAAAATGCTGGCCCAGATTTTGCTGTCAAAATAACAGTGAGGCTAATGGCGTTCGTTGTTATTTATATGCAAATGGTACAGCCACTTCAGGCGAGGGTCAGATGCATGGTTAACCACGGAAATCTGAAAGTCCTAGTTGCGGTGTTCTGCCGTTAGCTTCACAAAAACGGCATCTCATCTTTGAAATGCATTGAATGACATGAATTTGTTGTATTTGCATAGCAGATACAAACTAAACAGAAAGTTAAGTCAAGTACGGTAATCTCTCATTTAAACGGCACCTAATTCTCCAGAATTTTCTAATAACCGGCAAAATTCAGGAGTAGGTTCAGGAACCCAAAGTTAAGTTTTACTGTATATTTGTGGCTGTGTAACCGGGGTTCTCGCACCTTTTGCCGTGTAACCATGGCTCCTGCACCTCTGGTTGTGCAATCAGGTCCCCTGTACCTGTGACCGTGTAGCCGGGTCCCCTGTACCTGTGACCGTGTAACCGGGTCCCCTGTACCTGTGACCGTGTAGCCGGGTCCCCTGTACCTGTGGCCGTGTAACCGGGTCCCCTGTACCTGTGACCGTGTAGCCGGGTCCCCTGTACCTGTGACCGTGTAGCCGGGTCCCCTGTACCTGTGACCGTGTAACCGGGTCCCCTGTACCTGTGGCCGTGTAACCGGGTCCCCTGTACCTGTGGCCGTGTAACCGGGGCTCCAGTACTTGTGGCCGTGTAACCGGGACTCCAGTACTTGTGGCCGTGTAACCGGGGCTCCAGTACTTGTGGCCGTGTAACCGGGGCTCCAGTACTTGTGGCCGTGTAACCGGGGCTCCAGTACTTGTGGCCGTGTAACCGGGGCTCCAGTACTTGCGGCCGTGTAACCGGGGCTCCAGTACTTGTGGCCGTGTAACCGGGGCTCCAGTACTTGTGGCCGTGTAACCGGGGCTCCAGTACTTGTGGCCGTGTAACCGGGGCTCCAGTACTTGTGGCCGTGTAACCGGGGCTCCAGTACTTGTGGCCGTTTAACCGGGGCTCCAGCACTTGTGGCCGTGTAACCGGGGCTCCAGTACTTGTGGCCGTGTAACCGGGGCTCCAGTACTTGTGGCCGTGTAACCGGGGCTCCAGTACTTGTGGCCGTGTAACCGGGGCTCCTGTACTTGTGGCCGTGTAACCGGGGCTCCTGTACTTGTGGCCGTGTAACCAAGGCTCCTGCACAAGTGGTCGTGCAATCGGGGCTCCAGTACCTGTGGCCGTGTAACGGGGCTCTCGTACCTTGGGCCATTGTCACTCCATGTCCCTTCTTCTGGTCTGAGGTCGGCTGATATATAAATTGCCTCAGTAGGTATACCTCTCAGTTATCCAGAATTTTTAACCAACCGGCACCATCCCGGTCCCGTGGGTGCCGGATTCGTAAGAGTTTACTGTAATTTCATATCTAAGTAACACTTTTAATGATGTGATAAGTGTTAATTACTGCCAATCAACCTCTCTGGCACTGAAAATTAACTATTACAAGTGTGGAGTTTCATTCCTTCCAGCTTTCATTGAAGTTTTTTGTTTAAAAAAGAAAATTTTTTGATTTTTTAAAAAAACTTCTCCTTTCAGTCTCTTATTCCCACTCACTCTTAATCCAATCTTTCTTTCCCTCTCTTTACGTACCTGATTTGGCATTAAATTCACACTAGCTGCTCAGTCCTTGCGCGGTTATTTTCAATCCGATGGTCTAAGGAGATACACAGTTGCTTGCCCTGCTCACTCGGGTCCCACATGCTCGGTTTCCCTCGCTGCGACTGCGTCAGCTGGCACTTTCAGCAACTCTTCACGCAAAAAAATTAAAATCCTAAACGTGCAAAGGGCGAGCCTAACTAACAGCAGATGCTGCGAGATGCCCTGTTACTGCAAAATCTGGCCAGTTATTTTGTCAAATGAAGTGAACAAATCAAAAAACAAACTCTCTATTTGAATCAAGCTACAGTAGAAAAAGGGAAGGGGAGGGGGAAGGGCAGACGCAATGACTATCAAACATAAATTGAAAATAAAAATCCACTTACACAACAATTATATACAAAGTGGCATTTGCAAAAAGCTTTCATCCTTAACTCACCATACAAGGCTTTCCCACTTGTCTTTGATGAAGTATTGTCCATCGCTGGTTGGGTCACTGTTTGAGAAGCATAACCACTATAAAAATAAGAACCAGAATGTTGAATCTGACAGATTGTGCTCTTTTTCCACCTCCCTCAAATATTTAAGAAAATTATACATAGTTTCTAATTTGGATGGCAGGCATGTTGGAATTCCTTTATTCTGCATCAACTCGTCTTCTTATCATCCCAAAGCACTGAAGAAACCAAAAGTGGCATCAGTACTTTTGTTACATTTTAATATAATGAATATGCTAAATGCATTTCCAATACATCTAAAATGATGACTGATTCTTAATCTCAAAAGCACTTCTAACACAGGAAGAGCAATGAATTTTTGACCACTGTCTTGCATAATTCTAATTTATACACTTGGAATATCATCCCATGGACAAGTTCCATAACAATCTATTACACCCAAGCTGAATTTAGTAGAGAAATTAAATAAAGATTAACTACCTTCAACATAGTTAGTCTTGTTCGTTGAACATGGGTTTATCCTTCACATACATTCTTGATATGTGGAGTGCATTTGGGGGAAATTATCGAGAATGTTTATAACACAAGAATCATGACATCTTGTCCAATTTCATACTTCATAGAAGAATCTTTGTCAAACAATCTTTGTTTGTTTGACAAACAATTGACCCTTAGTGTTAGGGGGATTAAATACGTGGGGTTACGGGGATAGGGTGGGATATGTGTCGGTGCAGGCTCGATGGGCCGAAATGGCCTCTATCTGCACTGTGGGGTTCCTGTGATTTCCTGTGAAACAGCCTGTAGTATAGGCTATGATCAGAAGGAACACAGTTGAAGCTACAGTTACAAACACTGGGATGGAGAGTGGGACTGTGGTATTGGCAGAGCAATAAACTACTTTGAGATTGAGAAGGCCCATATGTAAAACAGGGAATCTAATTTTCTTCCTAAATGTTTTGTTTCCCATACACCTTGTGTGCACCAAACTAATGCCAGAAAATGTGTAGTTCACTATGACGTTAAGACCTGCCTTGAAGACCAATGCCTCAAAGAGCAGCCCTTCAGGAGAAAAGTTTGAACAATGACTACCAGCGAAGGTAGAAGATTATTTCATCTGGCCATGGCACATAGCGTCAAGAACTCAACACAGGTCCCAGAACTGGAGCTCAAGTGAAATGAGCTGATATTTCAACTGATAATGGGGATGCAGCAGGTTTAATCAGCTGGTATTGTTACTTCATCAGATTTCCTCAATTTTTACTCCCATGGAAAAGAGCATCTAGATCTACTTAAGTTTTGAGTTCAGTTATACATTGTCAAATCTTTAAAGATATATATACAGCGCAACATTCTTCCAAACTCACAGGAGAGCTCCAAAGTCTCAAATTGGAAATCAAAGCAAAGGTTAAAAAGCAGATTAGGTCTAACAGCAGCTGAATCAGATAAAATATGGTGGATCTATTGGGAAAATATGAAAATCATAAACCATGTACTGAAATTTAAAAAGTTGTGACTGTCTTAAGTGCTAGAAGTTGAAGGTCACAAGATAGTATAGACTCAATTACAAACATAAGATTGAGAGCAAAACTAAGATGATACTGTGGGATTGAGGGGCCAGGGACCCTCCATGCACCTTCCTGGAACTTTGATACTGATATTCTCCTACTAACTTTGTAATGATCGAGTTTGTGCCAGAACTATTCAAACTAAACTACTTTTTATATTACAAAAACAAAAGCTGTCAATACCACAAATCTCTTCCACTTACATTACACACACACTCCTCTTAAAATGGAATATTTTCTGTCTGCTTCAATCATGTCCAGCAAGGAAAGTCAGTTTAAAAATAAAGTCGTTGGGTAACAACTGAATCACCTGCGGAACGTCCAAAGACTCTAAACTTTGTCTACCCTTACACCTTCCTAAAGCAAAGCTACGAGCAGACTGTGGAAAAAAGGAAGGGAAGGGGCAGGAATATTGACTGACATGGGCAACTTAAAACAGGTCCAACCCTGACAATTGACAAAGACTGTGGCTATATTGCACCCATCAAGTTCAGGTCCAGACTGGAGAGTTAGTTGTGTAGCCAGGCAGTAACAATAAGGCACGGCAGGCAATGAATTGAAAGAAAAGAACGTGCTTGCATTTACTATATATAGAGCTTTTCACAATCTCAGGGTTGTCCCAAAGTGCTTTACAACCAATTAAGTACTTTTTAAGTATAGTCACTGTTGTAATGTAGGACACACAGCAGCCAATTTGCGCACAGCAAGCTCCCACAAACAGCAATGTGATAATGACCAGATAATCTGTTTTTCAGTGCTGTTGACAGGTCAAAAGTATGAAGGGGGCTAAAAATAAACTTACCTTTTTGAAGAGTATTTTTAAATTTATAAATGATTTATCAAATGTAATTTTTAATTTTTCAACACTCTTAAGCTGGTAAAAGCAGGCCTTACGCCCGCATTTACCAGGCGTAAGAATTCTATGTCCATTCAGCAGGCAGAAGTTGTGCAAAAAGCACAACTCTCCACCCGCAGAGGCACCTTTCCCGGGCATACGGATGATCGGTCAAGACAATTCTTGACAGAGCGCAAGTGCCGGTTTTCAGCCAATGCGCTTGCGAGGCCCCTACGGGTGTACACACACCTCGTACGCACCCGTAGGGGTGGGAAAATCTGGCCCAATCTGTTTTAAGTGACGTGCTGTGGAAGAACCTTCATCAACAAATTAATTTTACATTCTAAGAGTAACCTGAAGTGTCTGTGCTGCTTTTTAGAGTGCAGACCCAATTCTTAAGACTAACTTGATGACTGAAGGTATTATACCAAAGTAATGATCAATCAAATCCCAGAAAATGAGGCTTCTGTAATGTATAGATAGATGAATTTTTTTTTAAATAACTGCTTGTGAAAAAGTAATTGTCTGTAGATACTGCTTTTAATGTTTTCTAACAAATTTTCATTCCTCGAGTTAGGTTGAGAAAATGACAAACACACACTGCAGTTAAATTGCTTTTAAAGTACTGAGCAAATGGTTTTTTTCCACTTAACACTTTTTACAGAGCGGCCTTCTTTGAAAAGGGAGTTACAGACGGCATTTTCACATCAGCAATGCACATCAATTCCAAATATTTTCACACTTCAACGGTGTATATGATTTCTGCACAAAACCAGCTCTGCCCCATCTGTGATCAGCGTGTGTTTATACACCATTTGGGTGTTCCAAATTGCGATCAATCTTTTATCTAAACATTCCTGTACAACTTTAAACTAGGAACATTTTTGGACTATAAAAAAATCCTAAACTCAGCCTCAGCCTAAAAAAATGTCAACAGTGCACTGACGTTATTTTGCTAGGTATTTTACATTCAATGGTATTACCATCGCCGAATCCCCCGCCATCAACATCCTGGGGGTCACCATTGACCAGAAACTGAACTGGACCAGTCACATAAATACTGTGGCAACAAGAGCAGGTCAGAGGCTGGGTATTCTGCGGCGAGTGTCTCACCTCCCGACTCCCCAAAGCCTTTCCAACATCTACAAGGCACAAGTCAGGAGTGTGATGGAATACTCTCCACTTGCCTGGATGAGCGCAGCTCCAACAACACTCAAGAAGCTCGACACCATCCAGGACAAAGCAGCCCACTTGACTGGCACCCCATTCACTCCCTCCACCACCGGCGTACCGTGGCTGCAGTGTGTACCATCTACAAGATGCACTGCAGCAACTCGCCAAGGCTTCTTCAACAGCACCTCCCAAACCCGTGATCTCTACCACCTAGAAGGACAAGGGCACCAGGTGCATAGGAACACCACCACCTGCAAGTTCCCCTCCAAGTGACACACCATCCTGACTTGGAAATATTTCGCCGTTCCTTCATCGTCGCTGGGTCAAAATCTTGAAACGCCGTCCCTAACAGCACTGGGAAGAAGGAAAAATAAACAAGAGAACTTGCTTCCTTCGGAAACTCTAACCCTCTCCAGGTACTCTAGGTGTCCAAACATTTTTAATGCGACTGAACAAGAAAAATTAAAGCAAGTCGGTGTGCATAAACTGCGAATTTAGATTGTTAGTTTCTTCATCTTTCTCAAGTTTAAAAAAAAACAGAAAAGCAAAATGGCTCAAAGCCAAGGCGTGGTTATGTTTGAGAGATGTAAACACTAACTTGAAAATTTGGCAAACATACTTCACTGGAGAAGAGTCGGATCCAAATCTTTCCTGGTAGTTGCTCGAGAGATGTCCATTCATTTTTGGCTCGTCTCAAAACTGTAATTTGAAAGAAGCAGCAATAATGTCTTTGTGAACTGAATGTAAAGTATTATGTTTGCATAACACATGAAGCATCATTAATTGTAATATACAGTACAAAGTTCCCCCAAAAAATTACTCCACAATTTATATTTATACATGGGGAATTGCAATATTGTACTTTGTTTTCATTAAAAGGTTTAAAAATTGATGCTACCCAAAGGCATTCTGCATGCCTGCTGTACTAGCAAAACAAAAATCAATGCCGTTTCATAGCACTTAATCGACAGGGATTGGATTTTGATGATTACAGACCAACAAGGTGCTAATTGTTTACTCAAACACTATTTGTTTGCATATCACACGCACCCGAGCTCTGAACTCATTTTCTAATGTAAAATAGAACTCACGGTATGTGGAAATAACCACTCTCAAATTTATAAACTATGTATCCTAGTGCCATGGCAATTTACAAAATAAAAAAAATGCTCTTGGTGAAAAAAACACACATTAAACATGATTTCAAGCATGCCACACCAGACAAGGTAGCCAAATAACCTGCCTCAACGATTCACCTGTTGTGCATTTCACACTGAAACTGGACAACATACACACAACCCAACAAGTTAGGCTAATAGTTCAGATTTTTAATTCACAATCTAAAGCAACAGATCGTAGTCCCAGATGCCCAATCAACTACAACATGGCCTTGAAAAAACAACACAGCGATCATATGGGTAAAGTATACAGGCCCTATGCAACTATTGCAAATATATCTTCAATTATTTGTTTCCTAATTACTTTAATAACTCTCAAGATTGCTTTGCACATGAAAATAATACTTCCAAGTTTCTAATGCAGTATTTCTTTAATTCTCTTCAACTTTGAAACATCTATTCATTTTTCCATTAGCTGTCCAGCATGTGAAAAAGTTCAAAGTTCAATTAAGTAACAGAATAATGAAAATCAGTCGTGACATCTTTCCCCTTTCGAGATTCTTTTAGACCATGGCCCCATTCGCACATCGTAGCATTCCCATGTGACCTTTTGACTGAAGGAAGCCACGTATCATAAGGTTATTAGCAGTAGTCCCAATAAAGAATTACATTCTATTGAAGAACTCTTATCAAATGAGAAATAAAACTGGAACAATGAAACAAATATTATATTTCATTCGACCCATGTTGTGTAAGAAAGCTAAATTCTGAGGTCCAAAGAATGATAAAGTCATGAAAAAAGGTCACACCTAGTTATGTAATCCACGTTTCATAGGATTACATCGGATATACAGCACAGAAACGGGCCATCCGGCCCAACCAGTCCATGCTGACGTTTACGCTCCACTCGAGCCTCCTCATCTAACTGTCAGCATAACCCTCTATTCCCTTCTCCCTCGTATGCTTATCTAGCTTCCCCTTAAATGCATCTATACTATTCACTTCAACCACTCCCTGTTGTCTTGTTTTGCACACTTTGTACAAAAATAATAAATTGCAGGACAACGGAGTATTACAGTTTAAACTCTTTTAATGAAGCATCAGGTCTGATCTGACTCTCAGCAGTACAGCACCGTGTGGACAAGATGGAGTCAGGGCCCTGGGTCCTCCAAAACAACAGCAGTCCTTAGATTCCTGCAGGCCAATGACAACTCAGCATGTGATCACATGTGAATATAATAGGTATTCCTTACAGATGCCTGCGGGCCAATGATAAATCAATATGCAAATGTTACACCTGTGGTAGCGAGTTCCACATTCTCACCACTCTTTGGGTAAAGAAGTTCCTTCTGAATTCCCTTTTGGATTTCTTGGTGACTTATCTTATATTGATGGCCTCTAGATTTGCTCTTCCACACAAGTGGAAACACTCTGCGTCTATTCGATGAAAACCTCTCATGATTTTAAAGACCTCTATTAGGTCACCCCTCAGCCACCTTCTTTCAAGAGAAAAGAGACCCAGCCTGTTCATCCTTTCCCGATAGGTACATCCTCGTAAATCTTCTCTGCACCCTCTCCAGTGCCTCTATATCCTTTTTATAATATGGTGACCAGAATTTACCATCGTCCTTCTAACACCTGCCCCGCACCAGAGATTGGGATTGAGGGGAAAGAAAAAATATAGGGAACTGTTGGAAGTCTGAACGAACAGAATCTGAAAGGAGGAGATGGGTTAACATCTCAGAATTTGCCAATAAAGAGGCTGCATCTGAAACATCTGTCACTTGTAGGCGATGGCCAATCTACTGTCTATTCCCAAACTTTACCAGTTACTGGATTACTTGACTTGTATGGACCATCATTCCAAATATAAAAACAGAAGAATTTGTGTTTCAATGTGGTATTTAATGTGTTAGGTTGTTATTCTATTGTAAAGGTTTTATAGCATAAGAATTTGAAAGGAATGAGGTGAGATGTAGAACAAAAGCCAGTTAAGCATTCCCGTACTTCCAGGGGTTGGAGTATTGCCTTAAACCCATTATCACAGCTTGTTGTGCATGTGAGATTCACGAACACAAACTACATCACAAACCTCCCAACTCCTCTGGATGTGTCAACTGATTGATCCCAACGGGAAACCGAGAACAATCCAGGGTTTGATCCGCCGTATATGCCCAGTGAGCCCACCTCAGACTGGATGGCAGTCGAGCTTGCCACGACAATTCTCAACACTGCTAGATTAGGAAAGGCAAAAGCCAGCCAGCCAGGCTTCCCGCCCACCCCCCATTCCCCCACTCCTTGGAAGCTCGTTAGCCGCATCATCTCCCTACAGTCAAACCGCCTGCCCACACCCACATCAGCATTGGCCACTCGGCCGAGTTACTGGAGGAAAACCAGCCCACTGGAATCTTATTCACGGCGAGACTTGGGGAGAGGAGGGAATCTCAAAGCAGAAGAACGATTTCTGAATAACTTCATGCCCATTGTGCACAAGTGTTGCTGTGATCATTCAATTTGCAACTGTTTGGTACAGATAGTCGATCGGGAATGGATAGGGCCTTGAAGTGGAATTCCGACCCTGGAGGGTGGGGCGAGGATGAGAGGGGTTGACTTAATCCTACAGCAAACAAGAAACAATTAGCAGCTCCTGAAGGTTCAGCTGGTTATTGGGTAACCAAGCCCAATAGACCAGGACAGTTCTAAATTTAGTCTGCTAAATTTTGCTGATCTGTTGATATTCTCTGGAGTTTAGAAGAATGAGAGGTGATCTCATCAAAATTCTTGAGGGGATTTACAGGAGAGGTTGTTTCCCCTGGCTGGAGAGTCTAGAACTAGAGGGCACAGTCTCAGGATAAGGGGTCGGCCATTTAGGACAGAGATGAGGAGCAATTTCTTTACTCAGAGGGTTGTGAATCTTTGGAATTCTCTACCTCAGAGGGCTGTGGATACTCAGTCGTTGAGTATATTCAAGACAGAAATCGATAGAAACCAAGGGATATGGGAAGGTGGCGTTGGGTTAGATGATCAGCCATGCTCTTATAGAATGGCTGAGCAGGCTTGAAGGGCTGAATGGCCTACTCCTGCTCCTATTTGCTATGGCAGTTGAGGCGCAAGTGATCTTAGTGCCCTTGCATGGAGTTGGTGGGCTGGGGGAGGTGGGATAAGCCAGGGTTCCGGGTTTATTCACTGGATGTGGGCGTCGCTGGCAAGGCCAGCATTTATTGTCCATCCCTAATTGCCCTTAAAAAGTGGTGGTGAGCCACCTTGTACAACTGAGCGACTTGCTAGGCCATTTCAGAGTCACATAGGTAAAGACAGCAGATTTCCTTCACTGAAGGACATTAGTGAACCAGATGGGTTTTTACGACAATCCGGTAGTTTCATGGTCACCATTACTGACACTAGCTTTAAATTCATGTCCGCAGATCATTAGTTCAGGCCTCTGGATTACAAGTCCAGTAACCACTATGGTACTGCACCTATGCTGGAAAGTGCAAGTACATGTGGATGGATCAGAGGGGTCAGGCTCAGTTGCAATCTCGCACCTGCTACCATGTTCAACTAGCTTGCCAAGTCTCTCTCACTTGGACGGATGGACACTTGGGAAAGACATCGGAGAGTAGCGGACAGGCTTTTAGAACAGATTCTTCAAAAAAGGGAGAGTTCTCGAACAAGAGATGAAGATTCTTTTCTTTTCAATGGTTAATCCCACGTACCATTTAACAATTCTTACAAAGTAGTTTACAAAGCAAGGTGATCTTTAGAATGAAAACCAAAACATGTCTACCAAAATACACATTTTTTGTACTTGTTGGAGACTTCCATCTCCATTCAACACTGCGAGAATGTCTACTTCCAGATCTCTACTGATGATACTCTACCTATCTAGTGGAAGATGCATTATAACAACTTTGAGCAGACAGTTCCAATGTCCTGCACCACTGTGCATCCCCATTCACAAAGTTGAAGCAATATTTAATGAACATGACTGTCATTATTCCACAAGACCATACACTGTGCAAAATGTGCACAAATTTAAAATACATAAAACTATTAATCTTTCAAAGCAAGTTGTCACCATACAATGAACTATCAGATAATACTCAGGAGTTTTCTGTGCTGGCAGCAACACTACTGACTCAGGAGCAGCCTTGGACAACAACTTCTGCTCACTTCTCCAGAAACACTGGCACCGTCACATCTACATTATAACATTATAGCTGAAGTTGGGGTTAACTGTCAACAAGAGCTCTAAAAGGGACACTGCTTGCCATTGCAGATAGTTTTGAACACAGCCTGTCAGTAGATATTGTGTGAAGAATTTTCTATGCAGCAATGATGTACAGGAAATTGTGTGTTATCCAGAGGCTAAATGTCCGGCAAGCTCGAGCCACCGGCAAAAATCAGGAGCCGTTTTTTTTCTTTTCGTTGCTTTTTTCTCTCAACAGTCAAGCTCTGCAAGGTCTGTAGCTAAGCAACAGCTTCAGCTAGAGACGCTACAGAGACGCTTGCCGACCGTTTAGAAGCTGTTGCTAAGCAACAGGGTTTGTTGATTCACACGGAGCTGAAAAACTCCGTATGCTTCAACATTTGCGCTGGAGTGTCCGGCAGTTTTGAGGGAACGGCAACAGCTCGGTCCCGTCGATGCCGGATAGCACAAAGTTTCCTGTAACTAGGAATGGCACGTTGCCATGCACTTTGGAGGAGGCGGGATTTCTATCCGAAAAGGTCTGTTCTGAGGCTTCCCCTACCTAGCAATTTAAATAGTGATTGATGTTAAACTGGTCCCTGTGTGACAGCCCATTTAAAATGGCAAATGGATCTGGTCACAAACAAAATGAAGGAATCTGGAGTACTGGCTCAGTCAGCTCCAAATGTTTATAGTTGATTTCATGATTGGGACCAGGTGGTGGTCCAGTTATAAAACTGAAATATCCAAATTACTGTAAATATATTGAATTTTAATTTTATCAAGGAAAATGTTTACTAACCTGGATTTTAATCAGCAGAGGAATATTGTAGTTCTGTGGTGATAATGTAGTTTATATGGATTTGTGACCTTATGATTTAAAAGTAATGAGATTGAATGCAAGTTAAAACATTTTTTTAAATGGTCATCTATTTGAGTGTCAATATTAACATACTTGTGTACTTGCCTACATTTTTGTGAAATTCTAAATATAAGCAACAACATTGCGATACCTAGTCACATGGTGGTATTTGCCATGGCTGATGGTGGTCGATTTTTTAATCACACTAATGCTGAGGCTGCACTTACAGCTTAAAACAGTAACATACAGCAATTAAGGCACAGGAGCAAGTGTGCAATTACAGTTTTTCATTACAATAATTCAATAGAGCATACTTTCCCCTTTAAGAAAAAAATCCACTCTAGACTATTAAGCCTACTTCAATCCATTATCCCCAAAATACCACTAAAACAATTACTGTATTCTGCCTTTCAGCAAAATATATTCCAGAATCTGCAAACACAGGGCCTGCTAGATTGCCACGACTATTTTACACAAATGAATAGAACACTTGCACGCAATCTGACCATGATCTTTTGAAGCTGGCCAAAATGGCTCGGAGTTAATTCAGTGAGTAGCTGAGCCTTACAGACCAGGAAGGTTGAAGGTGCGATTCCTGGCCTGTGCTGAATTAGCTGATGGCACCTTGGATGCAAGCAGGATTCCTATAATTGGCCTCAGTGCCCTGGGTTGGGTTGGGGGGGGGGGGGGGTCAGCCAGAACATCACTTTCCAAGAGCACCTGCTGGAGCTACAAATGTATGGATGGTGGGTCAGAATAAGTGTGGTTTCAGCTCCCACCCCCCAGTCAAATAGCATGCGGATACTCATCGTCAAGACTCATGCGTGAATAAGGGCTGCTTGGTCGAGGTACTGCATCCCAACAAATCAAAGACTTTGGGGAGGCAAGAAAATGTGATTTCACGAATGAAGCTTACTAAAGCAATGCAGGAGTCTGCAAATTGGATGAGATACATTCGATGTTTTTTCATTTGTCACAAGCTATTCACGTACAGTACATGGTACTCCAAAAAGGTACAATTTGGGTGATTTGAGGGAAACAAAATATCTGCATCTGGTTGAAAATGGAAGCCAATTATGATTTGGGAATTTGAAATGCTGCTGCCTTCTCATTCCTATGTGGCTGTTGAGGGAGATTAAGTAAATCCGGCAGTTTGGCCATAGGTACCTAGAACATGTTGTGAATTTAAATTGACAAAGATTAGATTTATACTTGACAATTGACTGTTAATCATGATTTGCTGGAATGGATTAATATTGCTGAAAACATTATCACTGGAAAAAATTTTATCTAGTCATTATCTCATTGCTGTGTGACCTTGCTGTGCACAAATTGGCTGCCGTGGTTCCCTACATTACAACAGTAACGTCAAGGGCTGTAAAACACTTTGGGACACCCGGAGGTGGTGAAAGGTGCTATACAAATGCAAGTTAGTTCTTTTTCTTTCATTTGTGCATCCTGTCAAAGTTCTGAAAAGAGAGTTTGATGCAGTTTTCTTGCAGTACTCGTGTGGATGCTCACTTCACTGACTTCTAAAAATAAGATTTCTTCCATGACCAAACTTCAATCAGGAAAAAAGGACATGTAAACACTGAACTTCTCAACACATGCAAGAAAATTCAAAATTCCCTCCTATCCAAAGATCTTACCCAACAGAAAAAAAACACAAGGAAAGTTATGATCAGAACCCTGACCAGAATCTGAAATTATGAAAACAAGGATGGAAAATATAAAACTGCAAGGGAAAATGTTGCCAAAATATTTAAATAATAATCTGACAATGCAATGTCACATTGCTGATCGTTTTTTTTAAATTGCTTCTATAATTGAAATTTACAATATCGAGCAATGATTTTATTTGTCTTCACAGTTAAGAGAGCTAAATGTGCACATCAGTCTTTGCACTCATTCCCCCAGCACATATACCAGCTTACGGCATAGTTCTCCTGTCTGTCCATTGGTTTTGGACTGGAGCCATGCAACATAAGTAGATACATCGAAGCATCGCAGTGGCAGTGTGCAGTTAATTAAATGCTAAATGAGTTTATGATTAAGGCACCATAGACTATTTGTTTGCCATCAAAGCCCAAGCAACATATAGTTAAGATATTCAACTGCTCATCAACAGGCACACACTTCTCGCTCATATACACACACACACTTCTAGTATGTACCACATACACAAGACTGAAATGACAACCAACATATTAGTCAGGTCAAGTACTTAAAAAAAGGAACCTTAAATATGAAAAGGTTATCACAAAACCAAGCTTCCTACTTTGTTGTCATTTCAAGTTTCTGGGTGGTTTTTAAGATGCATTAAAAAACAAATAGCCACACCATTCAACTACAGGAAACTGTGAGATATCCGGGACCGAGCTGTTGCCGTCCCATCAAAACTGCCGGACAAACCAGCGCTAGTGTTAAAACATACGGAAGCTTTTGAGCTCCGTATCTAGCAACAAACCCTGTTGGCTTCTGAACAGTCGGCCGTAGCTTGCAAGAGTCTCTGTAGCTAAGCAACAGCTTCAGTTAGACCTTGCAGAGCCTGACTGGTGAAAAAAAAGCAACAAAAAGAAAAAAAAACTTACTGAACCGACTCCTGAATTTTGCCGGTGGCTCGAGCATTCCGGACAGTTAACCTCCGGATAAACCGAAGTTTCCTGTAATTAGCACCACAGTAACAGAAATAATGACTTGTGTCACAAAATCTAAAATTTAGCATCGTTAAGTATCTTGTACCAGTGCAAATGTCTGCACTGATTTAAAGTCAGTTTCAGGAAGTGAAACAGACTTGCCCAGTAAGGATGATTGATGGCTGGTGAGAAGATGCAAACAGAATTTCAAATCAGCTTGTGCACACCAAACCACAGCAGATACAACAGCCAGCAACTTCGGAACCAAGCCCCAAATGTAATAATCACTGCCTTCAACTCAAATGTTCCTTTTTATAAATGAAGGCTTCAGTTCATTCTAAAAGTGAAGTTAATTTTTGTTTTGCCACGGTATAAGCAGACAGGTAAAGGCAGCAAGAGGAGCCGGAAAGAGTTGCACAGATGATAGTAATGGAGCTGGAGATATACATCACAACTGGAACTTTTTCCTCATTTCAGCAAAAGGGAAGAAAATTTATTAGCATTTAATCACAGCTCATTAATAGTTACAGCAAATTCTCTCAGGCTTAAAATTTAGTCAAAGTCCCCCTCAGGGATATGCACTGGGAGGCAACCCAAATGAGCTGCTTTCTATGTGGGATGCATATGGTTGTCCCTGCAAGATTTTATCGTATGAGAAAACATTTTGACCCACGAGATAATACTGATCTCCGAGGTGCTGCCTACCACATCTTACATGGTTTCAACCAAAAAACTCACAATATGTCATCAACTCTGCAATGAGTATTTCAAGCTCAAATGGTCACACTGACCCAGTCAGAATATACCAATCGGGGGAAAAAAAAATCAACGGCCCGTATTTTCCGATGCCTACGGGTGTAGGGACATCGGAAATGCCGGTTTCAGGCAAGCGAAGCGCATGCGCTGATAACCAGCGTTTCTGATCGGTCAAGAATCCTCGACAGGTCGGGCGCCTGCACAAGAGAAGGGCCTCTGCGTGGGGGGGGGGGGAAAAAAAGAGTGCCGCTTTCTGCAGAACCACCGCCCGCTGAAATCATTTAAAAATCTTATGCCTGCTTTTACCAGGCGTAAAGCCTGCTTTGATCAGCATAAGTGTTCAAAAAAGTTTTTTTTTTTTTAAATGTTCCACTCATTTATAATTTAAAAATACTTTTAAAAAGTTTATTTTTAGCCCCGTAAAAAACACCTTAATTATGCTTTTCAAAAAATAAAATTTTTGTTTAAAATATTCAATTGAATGTAATTTTAACTCTTTAAAACCATGATTTAAAAAAAAATTATTTAATGTTTTAGTGCCTTTTTTAGGTGATCTCCATTCATACTTTTGGCAGGTCTATCTGTCAAAAGCATGAAGGGGGGATACCCTTCTTTCATTTGCTCACCTGGCCCACGTGATCCCAGGGACACTTGCGAACCACATGCGCCCTGGGCTGCGTGGGCCCTGCGCATTTCTACTGTGGAGAGGCCCAGTGTCGGAAGTGTCCGGAGTTCTGGAGCCCTCAGATAAGTGCGTAGATTTTTTTCCCCGACAGGAGGCATCTGCTCGCAGGAAGCCTCCTATCGGAAATTACGGGCCAACCCGTTTTCATCTTCCATTATAATTCCTGTTCCCACTTTCACACTGACATTTTTGCTAACTCCGCCCAGTCTCTCGTCACCCCCCCCAACCTCCACTTCCCCCACCCCCCCGGTTCTCTTTTTCCTGCGGAGGCCTGCCCAGAGTGTGGAGCCCCTCTCTCTGCTCCTCAATTTCCTGTAATATGACCTCTAGCCTGAAAACTCTGCATCCCCCGCCCCCCTTCACCAAATTGCAACTGACAGCCACTAACCTGGAAACTCCCCCTTCCCCCACCCAGATACTGAAACACAAGGCACATTTCAAGAGATCCCCAGTTACATAGAAAACACTCACTTTTGTGTTTAATAAATCATGAAACAAGGTACACGTTTCTGGCTTGTCTTGGTATATGGATCAATTGCATACTACGAGGCAGCACATCTCTAGAATGAATATGTTCACTATTATTGTTAGCCCTGCATAATCAAAGATGATGTTGTGATAGACGCAAAGCTCTAGCCTGTTTATTAAAAAACTTCAGCATTAGTGCTTCCCATGAATTTTTAGCGAGGCCAAATATTACAGATTTAAACTGAGTTTCTGTTGGCAGTGCTCTGAAAAGATTGAGTCTGTGCAGGGGAATACACAGTGTATGGAGAGTAGCTGCTCGCAGCAACGAAACACTAAATCAGGCTCAAGTGGCTCAGGATTGTCACCACTAAAATGATGTTGGGGATGGTCAAGGCAGATAGAAATTCCAAAAAGCTTAGTTTTAGGCTTGATCTGCTGAACATCACAACAAACAGCAATGTTACCACTATCTACATCCAAATCGAAATTCAATAGGGTTAGTGAAATAATTATAAATTATCAGGTGAGGAGAACCAGGTGTCTCTTCAAAAAGGGCATGCTGAGCAAAGGTCTTCTTTGATCTGCAGTATTGAAAGCCTGCTTGGACAATACAAGTGCAGTACAAGTGGCTGGAATCTAGGGCTTCTGGCTCCCCAGCTCCTTAGTCAGACACTCGTCATCTTTCACAATTTTCTCTGCTCTGGAGTTTACTTGCATAGTTTACTTCTACATCACAATGGTGAGAATGAACTCTGGGAGCAGAGGTATGTACCACACAAGAATTCAAAAAACTCAGTGGAAAGATTCCGTAATAATACCCAAAACTTTGGAACACCACTGCAAGGTAGGATAACAATGTAAATTTAACAGATTTGGTTCTGCTGTATTAATTTTGCCTACACGTAAAGTTAATTCTTTGTAAATAAATGTCACTCGTATTTTAACCCTAACAATACACCTGGGTCACATTCTCCACCCTTCGGAAAGGATAAGAGTGTGCAATCAGTACCTCAAGTGGAACTCTACAAAACCCAACTGTAGAAGAGTAACAGTTCATTTTGCAGCAAGCTATCTCACTCACTCCACACGAGAACAAAGCTTCAAATCATAGGAACTGTACATCAACTTTCTACGGTGCCTTTTGTTACAAGCACAAATAAAGTGTGTTGGGAGGAATCTCAAGTGAAACAGACCCTTGTTGGAAAGAATGAGTCCAGTGTGCTGATGACTATCAAGGCCAATTTCAAAACGACAAGCTCTCGTACATTTCACAGACTAAATAGTCCATCTGCTGTTGACATTTTGCCACTGCTCCTTGAGATCTACGCATTGGTATCCGTAGCAGGTAACCCCACCCAACAATGCGCATGATCAGCTGTCAAATTTTCTCAGCTTTCAACATATTACATAACTTGAACATGTCATTACTTCTCTTTGTCCTGTTCGAACTTGCATTCTGGACTCCTGCAAATTAATTATCAATGCAGCTGTGCTCTCATCAGCATGGTGTCAATAACCATGCTCTTGTCACACTCAAGCATCCTGAAGTTGGTGATTCTTCTTCTTGCAGCTTGATTTACACGAAGGACACCAAAGATGCTGGTGGCGAAATGTCAAGCTGCTGAAAGTGATAGTAGTAACACATTGGGGAGTCTCATTCATACAGAAGTATTGTCATGAGCACAACAAGCTTGTCCGCTCTCTGCTTTGTTGTGAGCTTGATCCAGACGTACTTCTTCAGTGTTCCGAATGCAGAACGGGCTCTTCTGATACAAGAGAGTACTTCATCTATTGGTGCATTATTTGACAAAATGTTACCCAGGCAAGTGAAATGGTTGACATTTAGTTCAATATTACCAATGGTGATCATTGTTCTGACATAGCATTTTCCTATAATTGATTGATATATGGCTAGTTTTCTTCAAGTTTGTGGTAAGGCTGCAATTTACAACTGTGGCAAACTAATTGATGATTAACTGCAGACCATGGTAGATATGCACTACAGTTGCACAGTCATCTGTGAATAAAAGCTTATGCAGAACCTCCTCTATGAACTTAGTCAAAGCTCAGTCCACCTGGGTTTAACAGCTTCCTAAATGTGCAAAACCAAATGGCTTGGCCTCTTGTTAAGTGATCAAGCATAACTTCAAGGAGTCAAAGGAAGCAAGGTGCGAACAACACAGCCATGACCAAGTCCACTGGTGACCGTAAAAGACTTAGAAAGCACTCCATCCAGACATATTCCATCAAGCAATCCATCATGGAGCAGATGTACAATCTGGACAAATTTCTTTGAGCACCAAAACTTGAACAGCAGTTTTCACTGACTCAATTAATTAATGACCAAAGCTTTTGATATGATCAAAGATTGTGTGATGGTTCTTTTTCTGTCCATGTATTTCTCCTGAATCTGCAAGCGATGAAAGCCTTGTTTGCAGGCTGGAATTTGCTCTGAAACCCTTTTTAGGAGCACTGAGCCAATGAGATTTTTCAAGCCGGTAAAGGCAAAAAGCTCACATGTATTTTCCTGGATACTCAAAGAAGCTGAACTTACACTTCTCTCCTTTCTACTTGCAGCGAGCAACACCCATCACATCCTTCAGGTCTTGTACATAAGAAAAATATAAGAATTAGGAGTAGGAGAAGGCCATATGGCCCCACGAGCCATCTCCGCCATTCAATAAGATCATGGTTGATCTTGGACCTCAACTCCACCTTCCCACCATATTTGTAACTATGCCATCTCTCCTGATGGTTTTGTAGCATTTATGTAGCCAGGAAAACGCCACGCCACACTTTTAAAGATCAAGTCCTGGAGCTTGATTGATCTTCATAATGTTGATACTTTTACTAACTCACAATTACATCCACGTTATTGTGTTATGGTTGTTGCATGAAAAGTCCATCAAGCCCGCCCCATATAATCATGACACCTTTAGCGTCATGATTCCCAACACCGTCCCCCCATCCACCACCAGCCATGTCATTTGTTGGGAGAGGCAACAAAATAGATTAAAAACCCAAAGTCAATTTCGGGAGAAAAAAAATGGGAATTTCCTTTCTGATCCTCTAAGGGGATCAAAACTAGTCCACACTGACCATGATTTGTATTACTTAGTATCTCACCTACCTTTTATACATGAGATACTAACACCTGAAAAATGTGACAGCTATTACCAGCTACCAGTGGAAAGGAGAAGGGCGAGTTTTGCTTCTTTCAGTGCTGGGAAAACACTAGCGTGTTTCTCCTTTACCAGCTTGAAAAATGTCATTGCCTCATTCTTGCAGCAGAGTTGCAATCAGAGAGTCGTCTGCCAAATGCCCTTTGTTTCTCTTCTTTTGGTGTTCAGATTAATTGGCCATTCTCATTCAAAACTATCCTGCTGCAGACACTTGGCAAAGGCAATGTGTTTCTGCATCAGCCTTGCACAAAATATCTTCTCATCACTCTCGGAATGATCCGTAAATGTTACACTCGTTCACCGGAGATAGTACGGTGTACTACAGCTCATGGCTGTTTCGATCCTTCAGCTGTTTTACTGAACTTGTTGACAGTTCTGCAATAATGTGGTTACACTGCGATCCCCCGAAAGCTTGGAGTTCATCAGTGAGAAAAAGCTACACCAGGCAGCCCCTCCCTGACATATAGATATGTATACGGAGCAATATCACATCTCCATGGCCTTCTCACTTCTGAGTCAATAGAAGGAAACTACAGTATTGGAGCAGTTTGTTATTTTTGCCTTCAAAAAGTCAGGACAAGTTACCAATTGTCTTACAAGTTTTCTTCTATTTCAGCTATCGTAACACACCAGACAAGATCGTAGTTCAAAACTAACCAGAGGATCAGTGCTGGAGCCCCTACTCTTTCGAATCTATGTAACTAGATAGATTCACATACACCATTGTAGGAACGGTAGTTCCTGTCTGAATAATTGCAGTTCGACTCAGTAAATCAAAACAACAAAGTTTAACAACAACGAAGTTAACTAGTAAACTACAGGAGAAGATGCACAGGTCTGTTCAGGCTGCGAGGCACTCGAAGACTGCTGGAAGGTTCTGGAAACCGACGTCATCGTGTTCTTCGTGCCACTGGCGGTCACGTGATCGGCGTCATCACGCAGAGTATAGGAAGGTACATACAGTATAGTTAACAAACAGTTTAAAGGTGCAGTACGTGGCTGCACTATAATGCAGTTAAAGAGATTATTCTCAAATGTTCTGAGTCTCTTAGTGGCTCTGCCACACCATGCAAGTTTGCACATTGGGGGAGGGGAGCAGTTATGTCTGATGAAAAAGCCAAGGAAATACACAACATTTTCAACATAAGAACCGAAGAAACAGGAGCAGGAGTAGGCCAATCGGCCCCTCCAGCCTGCTCCGCCATTCAAGAAGATCATGGCTGATCCAATCTTGGCCTCACCACCACTTTCCCGCTCTCTCCTCATACCCCTCAACTCCCCTGTAGTTCAAGTGTCTGTCAATCTCCGCCTTGAATATATTCACTGACTCCGCCTCCACAGCTCTCTGGGGTAGAGAATTCCAAAGATTCACTACCCTCAGAAGAAATTCCTCCTCATCTCTGTCTTAAATGGGCGACCCCTTATTCTGAAACTATACCCCCTCGTTCTAGATTCACCCACAAGGGGAAACATCCTCTCAGCAACCACCCTGTCAATCCCCCTCAGAATTTTATGTTTCAATAAGATCACCTCTCATTCTTCTAAGCTCCAATGAGTATAGGCCCAACCTGCTCAACCTTTCTTCATAAGACAACCCCTTCATCCCAGGAATCAACCTCGTGAACCTTCTCTGAACTGCCTCCAATGCAAGTATATCCTTCCTTAAATATGGAGACCAAAACTGTACGCAGTACTCCAGGTGCGGTCTCCCCACCGCCCTGTACAGTTGCATCAAAACTTCCCTACTTTTATATTCCATCCCCCTTGCAATAAAGGCCAACATTCCATTTGCCTTCCTAATTACCTGCAGTACCTGCAAGCTAACTTTTTGTGTTTCATGTACGAGGACCCCCAGATCCCTTTGTACCACAGCAGTTTGTTGTCTCTCTCCATTTAAATAATAATTTGCTTCTTCATTCTTCCTTCCAAAGTGGATAACCTCACATTTTCCCACATTATACTCCATCTGCCAAATTTTTGCCCACTCACTTAACCTACCTGTATCCCTTTGCAGATTGTGTGTGTCCTCCTCACAACTTGCTAACCCACCTATCTTTATATCAGCAGCAAATTTGGCTACAGTACACTCGGTCCCTTCATCCAAGTCATTAATATAGATTGTAAATAGTTGAGGCCCCAGCATTGATCCCTGTAGCACCCCACTAGTTACTGATTGACAACCGGAAAATGACCCATTTATCCCAACTCTCTCTTCTGTTGGTTAGCCAATCCCCTATCCATGCCAATATATGACCCCCAACCCCGTGCGCAGTAACCTTTTATGTGGCACCTTATCGAATGCCTTCTGGAAATCCAGTACTCTACATCTACTGGTTCCCCTTTATCCACCCTGTTTGTTACATCCTCAAAGAACTCTAGCAAATTTGTCAAACACGATTTCCCTTTCATAAAACCATGTTGACTCTGCTTGATTGTCTTATGATTCTCTAAATGTCCTGCTATTACCTCATTAATAATGAATTCCAGCATTTTCCCAATGACAGATGTTAGGCTAACTGGCCTATAGTTTCCTGCTTTCCATCTCCCTCTTTTCTTAAATAGTGGCGTTACATTTGCAGTTCTCCAGTCCGCTGGGACCTCCCCAGAATTCAGGGAATTTTGGTAGATTTCAACCAACGCATCCAATATCTCTGCAGCCACTTCTTTTAAGACCCAAGTGGGTAGAACTACGGCTGATTAAATTCACGATATGCAAGTGCAACGCTTTTCACATTGGAAGAATATAATAGGGGCCATGCTTAATGAATGATGTTGAACTAGCTATAGGAGAAGTAAAGATAGATCTAGGAGTGACAGTAAACTAAACACTTACCAGTCATCTTGGAGCAGCAAACAAAATAAGAAGACATTACCAAACCAGTAATTACTCTGGGGTCATCACACTGAAGTCATGCAAACACTCTGTTCAAGCCATACCTTGAATACAGTGTTCAATTGCGACCAAAGTACATAGGGAAACATCCAAGCTCTGGAAGTATTGCAAAGGGGAACGAGGCTGTTCTCTACTGTTGGAGAATGGAGTTATATTTAAAAAAAGTTAGAAAAACTCAGACTTTACAGCTTCTAAAGGAGGTAACATAGGGTATTTTATAGAGGTATAATTTAAACAGCATTCTACAACTATTTCAAGTTAAACCAAGACTGTAGGACAAGGAGACAATAGGCACAAACCGACAAATATCAGAAAGCAGAAAGCCATACCAAGATCAATACCTTGAAGAGAGTTCCTGTTCGGGAACTGGAAGCAACCACTAGAATTATTCAGGAGGCAGTTGTGTGCTGTGATGGAGCTACGTGCTCTGTACTATAATAGCAGAGGTTAAAGTGACCCTGGATGTTGTTGTTGACTCACTGGGGACATATCTATGTTGGTTCTTGATTTTCTCTCAAGATTTTCAAAGTTGGCCTCGTCATTGGCCGCTGGGTTTCACGAGATAAGAGACTTTTGCACCTTGATCTATTCCTGGTTCTTTTGACAGTGCCGCATGCTCAGATAAACAATATCCTATTACGGGTGCAGGTAAATCTGTCCTAATCATCATGGCTGCCAAACCCACCACATCTGCAGAGTCAATAAATGAAACTGCCCCTAGAATAAATTCTCTCTGATTAGGGTTGGACCAAGGGTTAGAAGTAATTTATCTCGGAGGACAACTTTCACGGAGAGAGGGCGTTGGATTTGATGGAGAAAACTACTATTTGGGTTTGCTGGGGGGGGTGGTGGTGAAGAAAGAAAGAGGAAAAAAATGTTACAAGAGCCAATCTGTTAAGTGAAACAGGCCTTGATGTTGCTGCTGGTTCCCGGGAACAAAAGCTGCAGTGCCAAGGGAAGAGGGGCGCACAAGTACCCCTTAATAAATTTCACTAACTACTGTATGAGAGAGGAGCCAAATAGATCTGTACTTGTCCAAGTTTAATTCCTTTTTTGGGAAGGAAGAAATAATTATATACAGATATATACTATGTAAAAAAAGGGGTGGTAAACAAGGTTTATGGAAGAAAAGTCAATAGTTCAACAAGAAAGCTTCCTCTGATTGTTCACCACTACTCATGAATTAAGCTTCCGATCTCAAGAGCGATACTAAAACCTGTAGACTCAAGCCAGTTAAGGACAGACTGAGGATAACCTCAATTCATCAATGACCATCTGCCAAGTGTCTTTTTTCTTTTTTTAATTTGTTCATGAGATCTGGGCATCGCTGGCAAGGCCAGCATTTATTGCCCATCTCGAATTGCCCTTGAGAAGGTGGTTGTGAGCCACCGCCTTGAACCGCTGCAGTCCATGCGGTGAAGGTACTCCCACAGTGCTGTTAGGGAGAGAGATCCAGGATTTTGACCCAGCGACGACGAAAGAACGGCGCTATACTTCCAAGTCAGGATGGTGTGTGACTTGGGAGGGGAACTTGGAGGTGGTGGCGTTCCCATGCGCCTGCTGCCCTTGTCCTTCTAGGTGGTAGAGGTTGCGGGTTTGGGAGGAGCTGCTGAAGGAGCCTTGGCGAGTTGCTGCAGTGCATCTTGTAGATGGTACACACTGCAGCCACGGTGCACCGGTGGTGGAGGAAGCGAATGTTTACGGTGGTGGATGGGGTGCCAATCAAGCAGGCTGCTTTGTCCTGGATGGTGTCGAGCTTCTCGAGTGTTGTTGGCGCTGCACTCATCCAGGCAAGTGGAGAGTATTCCATCACACTCCTGACTTGTGCCTTGTAGATGGTGGAAAGGCTTTGGGGAGTCAGGAGGCGAGACTTTCGCCGCACAATACCTAGCCTCTGACCTGCTCTTGTTGCCACAGTATTTATGTGGCTGGTCCAGTTAAGTTTCTGGTCAATGGTGACCCCCAGGATGTTGATGGTGGGGGATTCAGTGATGGTAATGCCATTGAATGTCATGGGGCAGTGGTTAGACGCTCACTTGTTGGAGCTAGTCATTGCCTGGCACTTGTGTGGCATGAATGTTACCTGCCACTTATCAGACCAAGCCTGAATGTTGTCCAAGTCTTGTTGCATGCGGGCATGGATTGCTTCATTATCTGAGGAGCTGCGAGTGGCACTGAACACTGTCATCAGCGAACATCCCCATTTTTGACCTTATGATGGAGGGAAGGTCACTGATGAAGCAGCTGAAGATGGTTGGGCCTATGACACTGCCCTGAGGAACTCCTGCAGCGATGTCCTGGGGCTGTGATGATTGACCACCAACCATCTTCCTTTGTGCTAGGTATGACTCTAGCCAGTTGAGCGTTTTCCCCCCTGATATCCATCGACTTCAGTTTTACCAGGGCTCCTTGATGCCACACTCGGTCAAATGGTGCCTTGATGTCAAGGGCAGTCACTCTCACCTCACCTCTGGAATTCAGCTCCTTTGGCCATGTTTGGACCAAGGCTGTAATGAGGTCTGGCGCCGAGTGATAAACCAAGTGCCACAGGAGCACCTTTTTAAAAACAGTAGAAGAGTAACGCTGGTGCTCGACAGCAAACCACTTGATATATATACTGTACAGTATGGCATGTCCAACAATAAAATAAGTAATGTCACACACACCTTGTAACTTACAACTCAAGAAAGCAACAGAAAACATTTGATGAAGCCTTGGTAATTTTGTTAAGTGTTGATATCCTCCAGCAACAACCCTTCAATTGACAGTCACCAGCTAAACTGTCCAATAGATTGGTCGAATGCAATCTGCCAAATACCTATCCATCAAAACCTCTACATTCATGTGCATCTAAGGCCGCGCCTGTTTTCCTACCCTTCTAGCCCCTTAGCACCCCCACCTAGGTACCCAAATATTCCTACAAACAAATTAAAAATTGCCATACGAGCTGTTTATCTGCAAGTCCTTTGATATAATCTCAATCTTGAGTATGGCTAATTTGTACATTATGTTTAATTTGAATAGATTTTCTCCCTCCCTCACACAGCCGTTAAATTCATTGATAATGTATTTGCTGCAAAAAAGGACGTCTGATTCGACAGAATTTGAAAATAAGTCAGACCGCTGTGTCCCTTTGTCTCAAAAACAGCGATGCTGTTTAAGGCCTGCAGATAAAGGATAAATGTTGTTGTCCCTGCCATCGTGTAGCTGTCTTCACATCCGCAGAGCAGTTTATTCCCCTCATCATCAGCAGAAAACAGGTGCCAGCATTTTAAAAAGACAAGTGTTAGCAGCTTAGATTGTCAAACTCAGACCAATGCTTTGTAAAAACACAAATGATAGCATTTCACTGCCTTATTACTTTGCAGCAAGGACCAAGAAGTTTTGCACCCAATAAAAACAAACCTCAGCTAGTTTCTGGAAAGCAACAAGCTTTACAATTTCTGAAGATCATCAGAATTAATGTTCCTTTGGATCCATCAATTTGTGTTTTACGTTTACCTTCACTAATGAACTCCACTCCCATCACCATGGCATTGTCAATGACAGTGTAACAGAGATTACTGTGAATGACAGGGCTGTCCTTGGACTTCGCCACCTTTATTAATTGAGATACATGTTTAGCTACTATATAAGCTGCATCGCCATAGAATCACATTCCTGAATGGCCTCCCAAGAGCACCATTATTTTAATTTGGAAGGAGACGACCAAAAGAACTTACTTGGTCTTTCAGACGCCATCTTTTAAGATTATTCCTGCACCTATCACCTGCACCTCTACAGCCTACATAGTTAATACGTTGGATAAGACTTTAATTTTGTACATAACATGCTGGTTGAAAAGATGTGTGGGTGCTGTATTTTGGTTTTATACTTTAATTGAGCTCAATATATTGGTAATGCATATCCCTCCATCATAAGGTCAGAAGTGGGGATATTCACTGATGACTGCAGTGTTCAGTTCCAGTCACAACTCCTCAGATAATGAAGCAGTTTGTGTCCACATGCAACAAGACCTGGACAACATTCAGGCTTGGGCTGATAAGTGGCAAGTAACATTTGCACTACACAAATGCCAGGCAATGACCATCCCCAACAAGAGAGTCCAACCACCTCCCCTTGACATTCAATGTCATTACCATCACCAAATCCCCCACCATCAACACCCTAGGGGGTCACCATTAACTTAACTGAATCAGCCACATAAATACTGTGGCTACAAGAGGTCAGAGGCTGGGTATTCTGCAGAGAATTTCTCAACTCCTGAACCCCCAAAATCTTTCCACCATCTACAAGGCACAACTCTCCACTTGCCTGGATGAGTGCAGCTCCAACAACACTGAAGAAGCTCGACACCATTCAGGACAAAGCAGCCCGCTTGACTGGCACTCCATCCACCACCTTAAATATTCACTCCCTCCACCACCAGTGCACCATGCTGTTCCTTCATCGTCACTGGGTCAAAATCCTGGAGCTCCCTTCCTAATAGCACTGTGGGAGTACCTTCACCTCACGGACTGCAGCAGTTCAAGGCGGCAGCTCACTGCAGGAAACTCTTTGGTATCCGGCACCGACGGGGCCGGAATGGTGCTGGCTGATTAAAAATTATAGATGACTGAGGGTTAAAAATAGCCTCGGTAGATAACCCCAACAAAAATAAAAAAATCAAGAAATGTGCAGTATACAGTCTTCTTCTTAGGCAGTCCCTCGGATGACTTGCTTCCACATTAAAAATGAGTTTGCAGGTGACTGATGAGTCCAATGCGGGACCTACAGTCTCTGTCACAGGTGGGGCAGACAGTGGTTGAAGGGGCGGGTGGGTGGGGTGCTTGGGTTGACATGCACTCCTTGCGCTGCCTGCGCTTGGCTTCCGCTTGCTCCCAGCGAAGAGACGCGAGGTGTTCGGCGCCATCCCGGATGCTTCTCCTCCACTTTGTGCGGTCTTGGGCCAGGGATTCCCAGGTGTCAGTGGGAACGTTACACTTTTTCAAGGAGGCTTTGAGGGTGTCCTTGAAGCGTTTCCTCTGCCCACCTGGGGCTCTCTTGCTGTGCCGGAGCTCCGAGTAGAGCGCTTGTTTTGGAAGTCTCGTATCGGGCATGCGGACAATGTGACCCGTCCATCGGAGCTGACTGAGCGTGGTCAGAGCTTCGATGCTGGGGATGTTGGCCTGAGCAAGAACACGGACGTTGGTGCGCCTATCCTGCCAATGGATTTGCAGGATCTTGCAGAGGCAGCATTGGTAGTATCTCTCCAGTGCTTTGAGGTGCCTGCTAACCATGGTCCATGTCTCTGAGGCATACAGCAGGGCGAGTATCACTACTGCCCTGTAGACCATGAGCTTAGTGCCGGGTTGAACTCCAAACCATCTGAAACACCTTCACCGAAGCATACGAGAGCATGGGCCTTACACTAAACATCCGTAAGACAAAGGTCCTCTACCAACCTGCCCCCGCCACACAGTGCTGCCCCCCGATTATCAAAATCCACGACAAGGCCTTGGACAACGTGGACCACTTTCCATACCTCGGGAGCCGACTGTCAACAAGGGCAGATGTCGACGACGAAGTCCAACACCGCCTTCAGTGTGCCAGTGCAGCCTTCGGTCGCCTGAGGAAGAGAGTGTTTGAAGACCAGGACCTCAAACCTGGTATACAGTAATTGGGTACTCACCTACAGAATGTTGTGTTAAATGGATGGTGGAAGATGCTTGATTAAGTACAGTACTGCCAGTTGAGGGTAATCCATAACTCTAATTATTTAACAGTAAAACAAAACTTATACAGTAAACAGAAAAATGGCGGGTCGGAATAGACTACCGGCAGCGCGGGAGAGTCAGACTCCTGTTATTGAGGTGTTCGGACTTCCGACAGCGCCAAGAAGCAGAGTAGTGGCAGTTTGGAGAACTACCCCCACTGACTAACTCGGCCACTGTGGGAGACTCGGACTCGGCAACATTTCCGGTTATTGAGGTGTTGTTTTCAGAGTTTGAACTTTGCCGGTTAAGAGAATTCCGGATATTTAAGTGCCGTTTAAACAAGAGTTTCCTGTACCACCTTCTCAGGGGCAATAAATGCTGGCCTTGCCAGCAACACCCACATTCCATGAACGAATGAAAAAAAAACTATTCTGGGCTGCACTGTAGAAAATCTTCTGCTGAAACTTAACACTGATTAATGGGGTAGGATGGGTGTTCATGCTGTAGTGAGGAAGATGGTGGCAATAAACTCACATATCGCGAGTTCCATGACTCAATGGACACTCGTGAGTTCTGGTATCTGCTGTCCACCTGTGCTGGTTAGTTCTTCAAAAACCAACTGGCAATCTTCCTCCTTGGCAAGGGGGAGGGGAGGGGGAGGAGAGAAAGAGGAAAAAGGAGACAGGAATGAGAAGCAGGTTAAGTAGAGTCTCGGTGGTTCAGTTGGCTCCAAGCTAAAAATTTCTCATTATGAAAGATTGGAACAAACCTACATTACAGACTTAGTAATCTAACAGGCGAGGCAGCTACACCTTGATGACTGACCAACCTAGCTCATTAGCGGGCCCTAGAGATGTATACCAGTTACGAGAGGCTGGTATTCTTTCCAAATAACCCTGCAAACCAAAGTCCTAGTGGGTAGGGTAGCCCTGCCTGGACAAGCAGTGGGAAGCTATCCAGTACCCCATGCTCACAAACGGAATGGTTTTAGCTTGTTAAGCTTCAGCAGTACCTCTTTAAACATTTCAGGGCTCCCTTGCTACCTGCACATAAGCTCTTTAGAATTAAGTGTGATGCGCCCCATCATGGAGAGTGTATCCACCTCAGACTGGGCAAACAGAAACACCACCGATGTGGATTTCATGGTAGTTTGGTTTAGAGATTCTTCAACACCAGGCTAACAAAAAAAACCTGTCTTAATTTAAGCCGTATTATACAGGAAAGTTTACATCAAGTATGTGCAGTAAAGCAATTCCTCATAAAAGGTTAATTTTAACAAGCTGAAATAAACCGCAACATACGCTATACAGGAACACTCATTAAGAGACTGCATCCTTATGGAAACATCTGTTTGCCAACTCACTGACTTGTAGTAATAAAATCACTCCACTTATTGCATTGTTTTATCGTTAAAAGGGGTCCCCATAACATTCCTACCACATTTAGAACAGATTTGTTAATTTAATTTAAACTCAAATGAAAAAGTGTTCGCTTTAGAGTCTTGAAAATCAACAGTCCTGGGCAAATCTGTTCCTTATTGTATGGGATTAATTATATTCTAACCTTATGGTTCAAATTTCCTCTGGAGGTCTGACAGTCAAGTATTACTACATAATGCAAGAAATAAAACCACACCCTATACAATATGAGCAGAGTGAACACGGCTTTGAAATAGACTGCAAAAACTCGGCAGAGAATTTTTTTACATCCCCTAAATTTGGGGGAACAGAAACATTACCGAATCAATTCAATGTCTTTCATTGGTACAAATTCCAACAAACTGCTGCCACGACTCAGGCTCTACCGTTTATCTTGCTCCTTCCTTTGTTTAGCTACTACCAGCCTGTATCGACATGTGAGATAATTGCACAACTACGAATTTCACTGCATCGCCTTACCCTGTGAATCGGTAAAACTATTCTATCAACTTTCTTTGGACTCTGCACACAACACATTTGACAATTGCAGTTTCACATGATAAAGCATATTTCAAACAGAGCACAGGCTGCATACATGTGCAGTCCGATATTACATATGTTTCTGCAATCTACTGCAGGGTGAACCCTTCATGCATTTCACAATATTAAAAGTTAATGACTAAGCCAATATGTCTCTTATCACAGGATGACTGCCAAGACCAGACTGTGGTATTGCAGGGAGGTAAACAAGTTTCTTCAAAATACCCAAAAGAAAACAGTATATACATTGCTCTTCCAATGAAGACTTAAAAAATCTAATATTGTCAACACTTCAAACACATTCTACATCATATAGCTGCAGGAAACATTAGAAGAGGAAACTTGTTTGCCTCTCATGACCTTCCTGCCACTTAATGCAAGTTAATTCCAAATAAAACCTCCCAAACGGCTGAGATTTAAAGCCGGTAAGTATTAGTTTACTATTTTCTCTGGAGGTTTTTCTTTTGTTCCCCCTCCTTACCTGAAGGAGCTAGTTCATGCTGGGGTACAGATCCGTGTGAATTGGCCACCCTCCAGTGCCTCATCCAACTGGCCATCAACACCGAGCCTGGAAGAGTGTTTGCAGACCATTCAACTGTGGTGTGGGGCACCGTATTAAAGGCAGTTTCTGTCCACATTCAAATTCCAGGAGGACTCATTGGATAATGATCAGCAACAGGAATCCTGGCCAATCTTTCGGCTCCTGAGCTCAGGGGTCCAGAGACGAGTAGCAGCATCTTCACAGCCACCTTGGCAGAGACCAGCTAACCGAGTGCCAATCGGGGATCGAACCAAAGTCTTACTTATTTGGTAAAATTCCACAAAGCCGTACAAAGTTAAAAACTCAAGAACCACCTACGCAATCAATGCAACATTTTATATTTAATTCTTTCAAGCACTAGAATCACTTCTTCCCATCTTTCAGTCTCTTTGTTCCACTATTCTTTTGTTTCATCTTTTTATTGCACTTCATCGTTTCATCTTTTTTCTCCAACATATTTCCACGCTTGGTATTTTTCTTTTTTGTTTTCTCTTGCTTCTCTTTTTATTTTTGGATTGTGTATTTTTAATTGCAATAAAATGACATTCATTAGTAGCGAGCAAAATGATAGACAATGCAACAGCTATACCAACACAAGGCGGCACAATGAATGCTGCGAGTGAAGAATTGGGAGGAGTTATGTTTCTTGGGCGTGGGGAAAGGAAGAGGGAAGGTAGAAACTAAGAAATAAGAAGTAATACTTTAAGGCAGGAAATAACTGTGGCAGAGGGATTCACTGGGCCTAACAACAATGTCTAAACTTCTTGGTTACTTGTCCCCTTCCAATGTTCTCCCTTCCTCGGCTGAAGATGCTCAACGGAGACATTCTGCAGGGGCTTTTTGGGCCAGGTGTAATTCAGTCCCCATTTTGAAGTCATACATTACTGCATAAGATTAAATCCCAACTGGCTAGCATTCATGATTTTGAATGAGTTACCTTCATTATCCACTATTACTATGTTTAGTTGGAAGGTGGGTCAAAAATGTAAGTTTGAAAGTTGTCAAGCTGCACATTAAACATTAAGTTAATTTCATGGTAAAAATCTGTGTTTATCCAACTATCTTCAGCAAGTACGACAGTGTAGAAAATAAACCAATATTGAGATCATCAGGCAGAAAGTTTAATTACCCAAAAGATTCCTCAACTGTCAAGGCATCGCAATGCCTTTTGTCTAGCATACTGAGGCACCCAGAAGAAATTAAATATAACTGATTGGGTTTTCGGAAATAAGTTAGAACATTCAAGACTGGCATCCCGCCAAAACTGATGGGTTTTGCTGCACCTTATGGCATTCTCCTGTACCTAAAAATTTTTAAGCTCAATTTATTAAAAAGTAATACGAGAGATGCCAAAGCTTTATATAATGGAGGCTGATCAAACTCGACTACAGGTATCTTGGTAATACAGGTTATCTACTGTAGGTCAATAATTTTGCACAATATTTGTTAAGTATGCTATACTTCTGAATGACCTAATAAATAAATCCCAATACAGTATCACTTATCTTAAACACAATCTACAAACAGAAACCAACCATCCAGGATCCAGAACATGACAACTCACGAGCAAAAAAACCCAATGCTGACAAGCTTAAATACAAATGATTAGATGAACACTGGTACAAAATTTGCTGGATTTGATTTGCACTATATATTCTGTAACAAAAGAAGTTTCCAGGACAGAATATGGACTTGTTTGTGCTTCATACATAATCTTTGCATCACTCAACTGTACTGACTGAACAGCTCGGGCAAGGTACAGAATTCCTTCACTCGGACAAAGCAATAATTTAACTTTGCTTCTGCAATTTTTAAAAACTTTTTACTGACACTATCACGTCAATCCTATTACTGTATCTATATCTATTCCATTTGAATTCACTATGCACTAGACCTTAAATTAGCTATGTTAATTTGTGCAGACAGATGACTTTACAACTGCAAAAATGTAATTGGAGAAATTTTGAAGGGAAAAACCACCACCAATGGGAAAACACCGACTGCCACCTCTCCACCCTCCCTTGGCAGCCAATGTTTACCGACAGAAAAAAATTACCAATACATTCTTTTTTTTTTAGGATCAGACCATTTTCTACATGCAGAAACCAGTCATCGTACTCCCAATACAAGCTGCGCAATCTACATCCATCTGCAGGGTGTCTTGTTTGCCAAGTATGTAGTGTGCACACTCTTTCCTGTAAGGACACATCCCACTTCCACAGCACAGAAAGTTTAAGCATAGGTTGACAGAATCAGAGCTTGGGGACCCTCCCACTCCCCCCTCACCAGCCAGGAGCACTGCTGAAATTTAATCAGCTAAAATCATGCCATTTACTAAAGCAAATCACTGGTAAGCTTCCTATTGCGTGTGACACTACCTTACCCATTACAAGTTTGGCCTGCAGGATTCTAGCTGAGAAAGAAAGACTTGCATTTATATAGTGTCTTTCACAACCTCAGGATGTCCCAAAGCACTTTACAGCCAATGAGGTCATTTTGAAGTGTCGTCACTGTTGTAGTGTGGGAAACGCGGTAGCCAATTTACACACAGCAAGTTCCCACAAACAGCAATGTGATAATGACCAGATAACCTCTTTTTGTGATGTTGATTGAGGGATAAATATTGACCGGGACACCGGGGAGAACTCCCCTGCTCCTCTTCAAAATAGTGCCATGGGATCTTCTACGTCCACCTGAGAGGGCAGACAGGGCCTCAGTTTAACGTCTCATCCAAAAGACGGCTCCTCCGACAATGTAGCACTCCCTCAGTACCACAATGGCGTGTCAGCTACATTTTTGTGTTGAAGTCTCTAGAGTGGGACTTGAACCCCCACCTTCTGACTCCGAGGCGAGTGCTGCCAACTGAGCCACAGCAGACACATGGGTAGCATGGGAAGAATTGCAGCTCACATTGACAGATATACCCCTCGAGGTCATATCATTGAGTCAGGCCAGCTGGTGCAGACCTGCCATGCCAAGGGATCTGATTACCAAGTCTGCCATGAAGGGTTGACTTGGTTCCAAACATTAATCAGATGTGTCATCTTGAAGGCACCTTCATCCCAAATAAACTGGCCTGCCTGCCTCTCCCTCCCCACAAGGATAGTCATCACTAGTTGTTCATTAGCTCATTAACAAGTCATGTTTGAGGTCTCACTTGGTGGGGCAGCAGGTACCTCAAGGGTTGCTCGTGAGTGGCATGGTGAAAAGCACAATTTACCATAAAAAGCACGAGAACAGAATTTACAACGTGAAAACATGCCGTTCGGCCCCAACCATTCCATGTTACATAGAAACATAGAAGATAGGAGCAGGAGTAGGCCATTTGGCCCCTCGAGCCTGCTCCGCTGCGAGTTTATCTTCCACATGAGCAGTCGTCCTAATCCTATGTACCCAGTCTGTTCATTTATCCCTTTAAACCCCTTTCCTTAACCTATTCTTACATGGTGATCTGATCTCCGCTTCAATCAGCATTTTGTGCAGAAAAGTTTCTCCTGCACTCCACTCTAAATCTCTTACATTTAATCTTATAATCAATATTCCCTCGTTCGAGGCCCCTCAGCTACTGGGAACAGTCTTATCCACCCTTTAGAATTTCAAACATCTTTAACAAATCATCCGATCATCTCCTCTGTTCCAAGGAAAACAGTATTTCCTTATACCAGGAAGTATCCTAGTGAATCTGCACTGTATCCTTACTATCGTCTTAACATCCTTCCTGTAGGGTGGAGCCCAAAACTGCGCACACAATACTTCAACTGTGGTCTAACTAAGATTTAATATAAATTCACCATTGCAATATCATCCTCCTGACGACAGCACGGTCACACACCACAACCCGAATGAATGGTGGTTCCGCCAGTTGCAGGGATGATGCTTCAGCAGCAGCAGCTCATCTCTTTGAAACCCAGTCATGGTCGGTGCCAAGCTCAGCATACATGTTGATACCAAACTTCATGTAACGCCTTGCAAAAAGTGTAATCTCATGTTTCAGAGTTTCCGCATTACTGTGCTGAAATGACCCAGACAGGATGGCCTGCATCATGCTAGCCAGGTCCAATGCCACACATGAGGCTTACTCATCGCGAATTGCTTAATCCAGGTCCTTTTGAGAGAGACTTTGCCATAAGAGACATGCCCACTGTGAGGCTGATGCTCCTTCCATGCTCGTTTTAATAAGGACAAACATCTATGTTGATTTTTATCTCCTGCAGGTTTGTTCATTGGTTACAATTAGCGCCGCAGTGTCATAAATTTCTCGAAAAACCTGAAAAACTGCTGACTAGCTTGCTGTGAGAACAGAATATAATCTAATACAATATAATCGTGAAAGTAATCTACTCCCATAGAAAGACTGATGACTTGCCCCAATTTTGACGTAAATTGTCATAAGCAGTCAGTATAAACTGGAGCTGGGAAAAACAAACCAGCGCAAGGGAAAGGGATCTGGGGCTTTATTCAATATACGAGGAGGAGACCAATGTAACAGCCCCCACCTGCAATTTCGCACATTTTCACATGCATTCAAAGTACAATGTTGCCTCAGATACCGAGCTAAGCTTTACTAGATGGTTAGGTAAAGGGCTCTTTCCATCCAACCAATACTTGCTCGAAGCAAACGGTTTACCTTCTTTTATACAATTCATACTAGTTGATATCGGTTATTACAATGTAGCTGCAGCAATTTATTGCCCCCGATAAACATTCTCTCTCTTTCCAGTCATCTGAGAGAGGAAAGAGAGAAAGCAAGCAGAGTGAGCAAGAGTTAGCACAAGAGAGAATGATTACACCATCTGCGTTTCTTCTTTTACTCATACAACATGCATTTTTTAGTGCCTTTAACGTAGAAGAACGGCCCAAAGCACTTCACAGAAGCATAATCAGATCATCTGGTATTTTAAAAAAAAAAGACAAACCTCAATCAAATGCACATCTTCATTAGCAAACTTCAAATTTTGTTGTGAATGTAGTTTTGACAGACAGGTCTTTTTTTTGGGGGTGGGGGAGTAGAGAAAAAAAGGCAGAATTAAGATACACATGACCAACATTTCAGTCTCAGACAAGCCATATACAAAACAGACTCAGTATCCAAGTCAAAGAATAATTTTCTTTAAAATCTCTAATACCTCAATTTGATAATAAGCATCACAGGATATCCAAAGTAATTAATGCACCAGGGATTTCTTAATGGAGAAGAGAGGTAGCGAGGCGGAGAGATTGAGGCAGGGAATTCCAGAGCTTAGGGCCGAGGCTACAGAAGGCATGGCCTTACACAAGTTTATTACCATCAGGTGAATAGTCCTGCACAACTAACCTTCTTACTCCTTCAATTCTCAATTTTTAAAACTTGTGCCCTGGTATTTGGATCCTTCATCATAATGAAGGACCACTTTAGTCAATTTGCTCAATTTCAGTTGGAGCAATCCAAGTATCCTACTTTCCAAAAAAGGACAAGCCCAGCTCCCTCAAGTTGTACTCCTCTGCTAAATACGACTGATTTTACAATTTACATACAAACATTATGCAATACAATGCACCTTACTTGCCTTTTACTACAGCGGGAGTTAATAGTTTAATAGATTTATCCGTTATAAGTCAGAGATCTCTCTCTGCTGTGCTATAACTTAATATACTAGAATACAAGTCATTCAATACAATCAACTGCTGCTGATTTATTGAATCATAAGATTTCATGGCCACGAGCCAACAAGAATGCTCCATTTGGTTGCAGCTTGGCAACATCCTCAGTGAAAGACTTTTGAGTGATCCAAATCAGATATATTTGTAATAGTCCCTCACAGCAGATTATGAGGAGCACTTGGAGTTTACTTTCATATTTTGGTTGGAGCAGGACAGAGGAGATTGCCCTCTATAACAGGAGTAAACCATTCATCACAATGTGGAAAAGAATAGTGACGTAGACCTGTTTCTGTGCTGTAACACGTTATGATTCGATAAACCAACTGCGCATGATTGTGTTGAATGACTTATTTCTGTTACTGGGTGAAATTCTCCTATTGGAGACCCCTATATTAAAATGGATTCCACAAATGGATACCATTTCTCCGAATAAAGCCCTCTGGTATTCTTAGCTGAGAATACTAAATCCAAACCAGTCTGAACCCTTTTACTTGGATCTCTAATACTAGACTCTGTAGTGTATGTACCTTTAAGGGGGGGGAACTACTTTTTACAGCTCCTGTATCCTGTAGTACCGGCAGTGACCACACCTGTATATAAGTCCCGAGTAGTGCTCTGTACAGTCAGTTGCAGTTTGAACCCTCATTCAGTAAACACCTGTTGATCGTTCCCTGCAGTCTTTGTCTGATTATTGAAGGACACCACATTAAGATACCCGGATCCAACATGGGCGACGAGAAAGATTCGAACCTACCTGACCTCCCAGGGATTCGCTCCTGGAGAACAGTGGAAGGAGGTCGAGTCCAGAAGCACGGGCATCGCAGGGGAGGCTATCGAGAGCCAGGCTTGGCTTTCCAGCCACGGTGGTCCAGCGAAACGGGCTGGCAACAGGTACTGCGCAGACCCTTCCCGGACAGCGGCGGCTAGAGCCGACCGAGCGGCACAGAAAAGGCCGAGCAGCGTCGACGGGGGAGAGAGGGGGCAGAGCGCACGGGGCGCAGCCGGTGTTCAAAGGCCGAGCAGCGTCAATGAGAGAGCGCAGAGCGCAGCCGGTGTTCAAGGGCCGAGCAGCGTCAACGGGGGGGAGAGAGGCGCGCAGGAAAACGCGAGGCGGTCATTGCCACGAGGACCGCAGAGAGCGGCATTGGCAGCAGCGCAGGAGCAGCGCACGAAACCCACAGGGCGTCGCCATTTGCCAGGAGGACCGCCAAGAGCGGCGTTGGCAGCAGCGCGGGAGACGCCATTTTAAGCCGCTGCGGGGAAGAAAGGAAAGCGCGGGAGACGCCATTTTAAGCCAGTCTAACCACACCCAAAAATGCCGAAGAGTGGCAGTATCACAGCGTTCGACAATGAAGTCGAAGTTTGGACGACATATGTCAAACGCATAGAAGTATACTGCAAGGCGAATGAAGTGCCAGATGAGAGGAAAGCGCTGGTATTGTTGAATTCAATGGGTGCAAAAACGTATGGCTTACTACGAAACCTAGTAACCCCAGAGAAGCCAGTAGAAAAGGATTTTGAAAACATAGTGTCAATCCTACAGGACCACTTAAACCCCACACCGCTGCTGATAGCAGAAAGATTTAAGTTTCACAAAAGGAACCAGCATAAAGGTGAAAGTAATGCTGAGTATTTAACGGAACTGCGCAAGCTATTGAAACACTGCCAGTTTGGAACGGGACTAGCAGATACTTTAAGGGGCAAGTTCGTGTGTGGGCTTCAAAGTGAAGGAACCCAGAAACGGCTTCTATCAGAAAAGGATCTTACGCTGGACAAGGCTTTCAGCATTGCAGTATCACACGAAGCAGCCGCACGGGGCACTGCAGAGATACAACGGAGACCGCAAGAATATGGCACAAATGAAATGTCATACGGAACAGTGAAGTGCTATCGCTGCGGCAGAACAACACACGACCATAATGATTGCTGGTTCAAGGACAAAGTGTGCAGACAGTGTTGAAAAGTAGGACACATAGCAAGAGTCTGCAGGTCGGGAAAGAAAACCAGCAGCAAGAAATCTCCACAGGAGAAGTACAAGAAGGTACATAAGGTGATGGAGAGCAGTTCAGACAAACAGAAGAGTGATACAGACTCCGGAAGCAAGGAGCTGGGTTGTCTGAAACTACATAATGTGATCAAAACGGAGGATCACCAAACTATCTGGGTCACGCTCAAGATAGCAGGAGTCCAAGTGAAAATGGAATTGGACACAGGATCAGCCCTAACAGTCATAAACCGAAGGGACTACAAGCGGCTATTCTCACATATACCCTTGAGAGATACAAAAATTGTCTTGAAGACGTACACGGGGCAAAAAGTCTACGCCAAAGGAAAAATAAGGGTGAACGTTATATATAACGGCAAGGAAACACCAAAAATGGACCTATATGTATTGCCAGATGGAGGACCACCACTACTAGGACGTGAATTGCTCCGGAAGATACAGCTAGATTGGCATTCCATACAAGCACTGACTGTAGATGCCAAAAAGGATGACGACGTCACGCCTGGACGACTGTCAAAAATGCTAACTGATGCACAAGAAGTGTTCCAGCAGGGACTCGGAACACTAAAAGGCATAACAGCGACGATCAAAAGAGAGGAAAATGCAAGCCCAAAGTGTTTTTTTTTTTTTTTTTTTTTAAGGCCAGACCGGTACCTTATGCGATCCGCCCAGCCGTTGAAGCAGAGCTGGAAGGTTTGCAACGTCCAGGAGTACTGTCCAGAGTGGACTGGAGCGAGTGGGCTACACCCATCGTTCCTGTAATGAAGAGGTCCTTGAGTAATACGCCTGGGGAACCAAAGAAGGTTCGCATCTGTGGGGACTTTAAGGTGACAGTGAACCCAGTCCTTCACACTGTACAATATCCGCTTCTGCGGATTGAGGATATTTTCGCCTCGCTATCTGGAGGGAAACGCTTCACTAAGATTGATCTGGCTCAGGCGTACCTGCAAATGAAGGTAGAAGAAGCCTCGAAACAGTACCTCACGATCAACACTCAAAGGTCTCTACCAATACAACCGGCTGGTGTTCGGGGTAGCATCAGCTCCGGCTATTTGGCAAAGGGCAATGGAACAAGTCCTGCAAGGGATTCCAGGGACCCAGTGTTATTTGGACGACATCCTGGTCACGTGCGAAAATGACAGTGATCACCTCGCCAACCTGGAGCAGGTGCTCACTAGATTGAAGAAATATGGGCTCCGAGCTAATCGCCACAAATGCGAGTTTTTCCAGGAGCAGATCTCGTATTGTGGCCACGTTATTGATAAAGAGGGGTTACATAAGTCCCTTGAAAAGATTGAGGCAGTAGTCAAGGCTCCAGCACTGGAAAATGTGTCACAACTGAGGTCATTCCTCGGGCTGGTGAACTACTACCATAAGTTCTTACCGAATTTGTCTACCGCACTACACCCACTGAACACCCTACTGCAAACGGGGGTACCATGGAAGTGGAGTGACGAATGTAAACGAGCTTTCCAGAAGAGCAAAGCATTGATCACATCCAAAGAGGTGTTGGCTCATTTCAACCCAGCACTACCAATTTGGTTGGCGTGTGATGCATCACCCTATGGCATTGGAGCGGTGCTGTCGCACAAATTCCCGGACAGCTCGGAGAGGCCAGTAGCCTTTGCGTCTCGGTCACTAACCTCAGCCGAGCGTAGCTACGCCCAGATTGAGGGAGGCCCTCAGCCTAGTGTGGGGAGTGCAAAAGTTCAATCACTATCTGCACGGGCAGAAGCTCACCTTGCTGCCTGACCACCAACCACTTGTCTCCATCTTTAATCCAAAGAAGGGCGTTCCGGTGATGACTGCGCAATGGCTACAAAGATGGTCCCTTTTTCTAGGGGCGCACCAATATGATATCGGAGTATAAGGGCACGAAACAGCATGGAAACGCTGATGGGCTATCACGCCTGCCACTGCCTACTGCGGAGGAAGCACCAGCAGTGGATCCTGTCGAAATATTTCATTCGACTATAATTGAATGCTTGTAATAACTAACGCTGGTATAGAGAAGGAGACCCGAAATGACCCGACGCTGTCTCGGGTATATGATTTGACGGTGAAGGGATGGCCAGCACATGGCGACTCACTGTTGCCAGCATTCTCATCCAGAAGAGAACAGCTGTCAGTATGCCAGGGGACCTTGGTGTGGATCCCGAGTGGTAATTCCACCCAAGTTAAGGGAGAGAGTGCTCAATGAGCTTCACGAAGGTCATCTGGGAGGGGTGAAAATGAAAAGCCTTGCTAGGGCTTGTGTGTGGTGGCCGGGGATCGATCAGCAAATCGAGGACCTGACAAAGAGCTGCTCAGGATGCCAGAAGGTCCAAAATGCACCACCATATGCCCCTCTACACCCATGGGGGTGGCCCTCATCTCCATGGCAACGGGTGCATATTGATTTTGCTGGTCCATTCATGGACTCAATGTTTCTAATAGCCGTGGATGCGCACTCGAAATGGCCTGAGGTGATCAAAATGTCCTCCACCACCACGGAGAAAACTATTGCAGTCCTACGGACCATTTTTGCCAGGAACGGCTTGCCAGAGCAGATTTGCTCTGATAACGGACCACAGTTTGTGTCCGAAGAGTTTCGAAGATTTATCAAAAGGAATGGGGTAAGGCATTACACATCCGCCCCGTATCATCCAGCCACAAATGGATTGGCTGAGAGGTTCGTACAAACCTTTAAAAAAGCAGTAAAGGCCATGTGCAACGAAGACATTCCACTGCAGCATAAGGTGGACAATTTCCTGTTAGCCTACAGAAATGCGACACATGCAGTCACCAACCAGGCCCCAGCCATGATGTTCTTTAACCGAAGGTTGAGATCTCGTCTGGATTTGCTCAGACCAAATGTACGAAGAGATGTTGAGAATAAGCAATTCCAGCACATCAATGAGAAGCCGACAAGGAGCTTCAATGTAGGGCAACCAGTCTTGGCCCGCGACTACCGAACAGAGAAATGGCAACCAGGAACGATATGCACACGGCAGGGGCCACTAATGTACACAGTGGATGTTGGGGAGAACATTGAGAGATGCCATGCTGACCAGATCCTAGAGTCACAGGAACGAGTCAACCCCATGTCTCGGCCATGCGTACCTGGTGAGGAACCCGACGTACAGGTCGCATCTACTTCAGAAACAATAGCATTGGAAGCTGATGAATCAACTGACGACAGGGTGTTAGAATCGCCTCCGCATCAAGAGCGAGACACTCGGGAAAGGCGTTATCTAGAAAGAATCAGGAAGCCTCCCCAAAGACTGAATTTATAAATAGACTATTTCCAGTTAATGTTGCATGTTAAAAGTGTTCATTGTAATTAGTTTGATATTTAATTGTTAAATGAGTGTTATGGTACTGTTAATCTAAAAAGGGGAGGAATTGTAGTGTATGTACCTTTAAGGGGGAGAACTACTTCTTACAGCTCCTGTATCCTGTAGTACTGGCAGCGACCACACCTGTATATAAGTCCTGAGTGGTGCTCTGTACAGTCAGTTGCAGTTTGAACCCTCATTCAGTAAACACCTGTTGATCGTTCCCTGCAGTCTTTGTCTGATTATTGAAGGACACCACATTAAGATACCCGGATCTAACAGACTCAGTGCAGGGAAATACATTATTATACCTGAACAGTCCATCAAGCCCATTACTTCTACAGACTTTGTGCAAATCTCCTCAGCATGGACACTTACCAACCCATTCAATCTCCTGAGGGTGACAACAACAGGGTAAAACCCAGACAAGGCGGTGTGAATTTTCTCCCTAATCCCGCAAATTAATTTCGAGGATGCTAATCCAACTTTAAACCCACTTTTATAAATTGACTGGTGGCATTTCACAGGTGTCTTATCCACATACTAGGGTAGCTTGAGCCATGATCTGTCGAGGATTTGTTCATTTCCATCTGTCCTTACAAACTTAAAATCCATTCTTGGATAGATACTTTCACTATTAATGAAATCAATTAATGAAGCATTTACTGCTTTGTTGCATTCTATTCCACATATTCATTAATCTGCAGGGGGAAAAAATTCTCAGTTCCAGTCTCATTGGAGCTTGTAAATTTTATACCCGAGTCCCCTAGCTTGGCACTCAGTCCAAGTTTAATAACCTACTTAAATCTACATTATAACTTTTGTACTTTCAAACACCAGAATCACATCCCCTCTTTCTTAAATGAGATGACTGCCAAATTCCTCCAATTATATAGAGCAGAGGTCAACAGATAATGAACATTGGCCCAGAAATTCGGGTCGGGGGCTTCCCGCGGGTGCAAGCCCCCGACCTGCACTTACCTAGCGCGCCGGTCGTTGAGCTGTGGGATTCCGATCCTGGGACTCCTCCAGCTGCCGGCGCACAGTGCTTGTGTATCCCAGGGGCGCCGTTAGTTCAATGCGTCCCCTGGGATCACGTGGGCCATGGAGAGCCAATGGTAGCAGGGAATGTTTCATTCATAAGTTTGACAGGAAGATCTGTCAAACCTATAAATACTATAAGCCCCAAAACATCACTAAAACTTCAAATACATTTTTTTTAAACATCACATTTTTGAAATAACTATAAATTACATGAAATAACTATTTTAAACAATAATTTAAATTTGAAAAAAAATACATTTTCTAAGAGCTAAAAATAAACTTACCTTTCTTTAAAGTATTTAAAAAATAATAAACCTGTGGAAAAAATGTTTTAATTTTAATTAATTCACCACTTACCTTGTTAAAAGCAGGCCTTGCGCTGCTTTTTAAAAGTGCAACTGCTGGAGAATTACCCTCCCAGAGAAACCTGCTAAAAAAACCTAAGTTCAATGCGCACACGCTGCCTCTCCTGCGCATGCGTTCCACCTCTCAACCCCTTCTTTCAGGGGAACGGAAGTGCCGGTTTCCCGCGCATGCACGAAACCGGCACTTTCATTGGGCCTACGCGCGAGTACCCAGTGCGTACTCACCCGTGGAGACCCGAATTTCTGGGCCATTGGCTTTTTCCACCGTGTGTTTCAGTACCAGGGTGGTGATAAGTAGAAATCAATAGTAACTTTCAAAAGGGAACTGGATATATACTTGAAAAGAAAAAAGATGCAGGGTTCTGGGGAAAGAGCAGGGGAGTGGGTCGAATTGCATAGCTCTTCCAAAGAGCTGGCACAGGTATGATGGGCCCAATGGCCTCCTTCTGCGCTCTATAATTGATACCAAATAATTTCCAACTCATTGGAGGTGGATCAGACCATCCCACCTCCCTTGGCTCTCAAATTTTCAATTATGTGCTCAGATTTTGACACATTATCTTGCTCATCAGAGATAAATAGAATAGCAACAGTTACTAAGAAAATACTTCAACATTTGGTTAGTAAAATAAATTGTCTAAATCAACAGAGTTTTAATGTACTCGTTTTGCTGTACTTTTAAAGGCAAAAGTCCTTCTCATATTACAGCTTCAGGTTCTCAATGGTTTGTAAATGCATGTGGCAGTGTTTCCTTAACATGTTTAAGATAGTGAAACTAATTTGAATTTTGATTAATGAAAGGTTGATTTTTCTCACCATTCACCCAAGACAGAAAATATACGGCCTAAACAGACTTTGTTACTATGTATCTTAATGGGAAGAGAGGTGAAAAAAAACTATTATTAGCACTCCTCGTCTTAAAACCACTGTGGAAACTGCTCTTCATTGGGTACAAGGGTCAACATTGAAGACGCGTCAGCAGCATAGAGGAAACTTGGAACTGTGATGGGAGATTTAATACTTAACTTAATCCTGCAAATCCAACGTGTGTTCTTGCTCAGGCCAACATCCCCAGCATCGAAGCTTTGACCACGCTCAATCAGCTTCGATGGACGGGTCACATTGTCCGCATGCCCGATACGAGACTCCCAAAATAAGCGCTCTACTCGGAGCTTCGGCACAGCAAGAGAGCCCCAGGTGGGCAGAGGAAACGCTTCAAGGACACCCTCAAAGCCTCCTTGAAAAAGTGCAACATCCCCACCGACACCTGGGAATCCCTGGCCCAAGACCACACAAAGTGGAGGAGAAGCATCCACAGGAAGGCGCAGAATACCTCGAGTCTCTTCGCCGGGAGCAAGCGGAAGCCAAGCACAAGGAGTGCACGTCAACCCAAGCACCTCACCCACCCGCCCCTTCAACCACCGTCTGCCCCACCTGTGACAGAGACTGTAGGTCCCACATTGGACTCATCAGTCACCTGCAAACTCATTTTTAATGTGGAAGCAAGTCATCCTCGGTTCCGAGGGACTGCCTAAGACTAATATAGGTATTAGATATGAAAGTTGTATTATTACACTCTGTTGACTTTAGGCATTGTCCAAACCTGCTTTGCAAACACCAATGCATTGGGCCTCCCAGCTGCTGGATGTTCCTGATTTCAGGTAGGAGTAAAACCTGAGCTTTTAAACAGAGATACTGCAGCATAGGTCAGGCTTTTTTTTATAACTATGTCTTGAATAATCAAAGCTGTTGCTGTTCAGAAACCCTGAAAAAGAGGAAGGCAAGCGAGAAAAGATAGTGTGAGAGAAAGGAAGAAAGAAAATAAACAATGAAGGACATGAAAAAGCAAATGCACCAACTTGGAAAAAAGTGTCACTTTTCATGGACCCATTAGCAAAGGATGAGTCAGTGAGAGAGTCCTTCCCTTCTTTATCAAGATTATTTATATCTGCAAGGGACGGGAAGAAGTAAACTTGCTTGCATCGTTCATTTCAAGGTCCGGATAACCATTTACTCTGCACTCGGATCCCTTCTTCCCATCCAATTTTTTTTTTTTTTTTTTATATAAGGCCAACACTTTGCAAGCATCATTACAGTTAGATATAGGAAGAGAAAAGAAAAGAAAAAAACACCAGTGAGCAAAACCACTGAAGGTTATTGAAATTGTGCAAAAGTATGAGGCAATGTCATGAAGTTTACATGTACTCATGAAAGGTTTGGGGGGGGGGGGGGGGGGGGGGGGGAAATCGATACAATTGATGAGATTAAAGAAAGACACTATTCACAACCTAAGCACTATATTTTGTGTCATGTGTGGTGGGTGGCAGAATGGAAAGCAGCAGGCTGGGAGGCAGGCAGGCATCCTTCTGAGGAATTCCCAAACTCTTATGACTATATCAATACATTTGTTACATAAAAAATGTTAATCATCTTTAGTCACTGTACAGAAACCCCTAACTTCCTGTTTCTGGCTTATGAAGTACACGTAGTTGAAAAAAAACTGTTCCACAATTGTAAAATAGATTTAAAAGATAAACACTTCAGAATTTCAAATACATCCTAAATTCCCTTTCACACCAGGCTGCATCCCCAACTCAATGCCTGCCCATGGGGAAAGAAACCCTTGGAAGTTGCATTTTTAAATATTAAAAAAATGATTGCGAACAATTAACCATGTGCTCCACAAAAACTACCTACAAAAAATAAAAACTTGCATTTATATAGCGCCTTTCATGACCACCGGACGTCTCAAAGCGCTTTACAGCCGATCAAGTACTTTTGGAGTGTAGTCACTGTTGTAATGTGGGAAACGCGGCAGCCAATTTGCACACAGCAAGGTCCCACAAACAGCAACGTGATAATGACTAGATAATCTGTTTTTATGTTGATTGAGGGATAAATATTGGCCAGGACACCAAAATAGTGCCATGGGACCTTTTACGTCCACCTGCGAGAGCAGACAGGGCCTTGGTTTAACGTCTCATCCAAAAACATAAAATCGTACCTTTGTGTAATTTTTGTTCACCCAGTGAAAATTTGAACAAAGCAAATAATAAACCAATTATAACAGTCAGTTAAAAGAAACAATACTGATACATATACCTCAATCGCCTTCTGCCAGTGGCTGAAGAGCTCCTCCCAGAGTCGCAATGCGGATTCCACCCACTAAGGGGCACAATGGACATGATCGTCACCGCGCGTCAATTACAAGAGAAATGTAGGGAACAGCACCAACCGCTATACATGGCCTTCTTTGACCTCACAAAGGCCTTCGACACCATTAACAGTGAGGGATTATGGAATGTCCTTCTCAAATTCGGCTGCCCTCAAAATTTTGTCACCATCCTCCGCCTGCTTCACGACGACATGCAAGCCGTGATCCTGACCAACGGATCCACCACAGACCCAATTCACGTACGGACCGGGGCCAAGCAAGGCAGTGTCATCGCACCAACGTTCTTCTCGATCTTCCTGGCTGCAATGCTCCATCTCACCTTCAGTAAGCTCCCCGCTGGAGTGGAGCTAAGCTACAGAACAAACAGGAAACTGCTCAACCTCCGTCACCTCCAGTCCAGAGCCAAGGTCGTCCCATCATCGGTCATCGAATTACAGTATGCAGACGACTCGGAGGTCGAACTCCAAACCATCGTCAACACCTTCACCGAAGCGTATGAGCACACGGGCCTTACACTAAACATCCATAAGGCAAAGGTCCTCTACCAAACTGCCCCCGCCACACAGTACTGCTCAATTATCAAAATCCATGACGAGGCCTTGGACAATATGGACCACTTTCCATACCTCGGGAGTCTGTCAACAAGGGCAGATGTCGATGACTTAGTCCAACACCGCCTTCAGTGTGCCAGTGCAGCCTTCGGTCGCCTGAGGAAGAGTGTGTTTGAAGACCAGGACCTCAAACCCAGCACCAAGCTCATGGTCTACAGAGCAGTAGTGATATCCGCCCTCCTGTACGCTTCAAAGACATGGACCGTGTACAGGCACCTCAAAGCACTAGAAGTACCACAAGATCCTGCAAATCCATTGGCAGGATAGGCGCACCAACGTCAGTGTTCTGGCTCAGGCCAACATCCCCAGCATCGAAGCTTTGACCAGGCTCGATCAGCTCCGATGGACGGGCCACATCGTCCGCATGCCTGATACGAGACTCCCAAAACAATCGCTCTACTCGGAGCTCCGACACAGCAAGAGAGCACCAGTGGGCAGAGGAAACTCTTCAAGGACACCCTCAAAGCCTCCTTGAAAAAGTGCAACATCCCCACCGACACCTGGGAATCCCCGACACGAGTTCCTTAAATGCGGACAATAAATGACGACAAAGAATCCATTATTAGTACAGCATGATAAGATAGCGTGGCAGTTGGCCTTGGATTCCAGACTTCTCATCTCATCTTGCACTCAAACCTCCGTCATCCATTTTGTTTCCTCAGAACCACAAGTGTATGGCAGATGGAATTTTATCTTGGTCGTGCCTATCATTTCAGTATCACAAATCGAGGTAGCTTCCTGCCATCTACCTTAGCATTACTGTAAATAGTTGTTTTTCACTGCCTGTAGCATAACTGGGAATAATAGAGGCTCTTTGTTCACTGTGGTTTATCATAACACACAAGAGTTTCATTTGGCAGAAGGAATACCATCATTTATGCAGCCATCTGACATAGCCAAGCATGCTTTGCCTTGCAATCATCGGCTGACTTTTGCCTGGCTCTGCAAGGTAAAATTGGTGCTAATGAGATGGTACACAATCCTTAGCTCACCTCGAGCTCATCATTGATATTTTTAGGCTGTTACTATGCTCTTGCCAGAACTGGAAAAAGCTGGAGATGTAACAGATTTTAAGGGTGACCCTCAGCTTCCGGTCGCCTGTCACTTTAATTCTCCGCTTCACTCCCACTCTGATCTCTTGGTCCTCGGCCTCTTACATTGTTCCAATGAAGCTCAATGTAAGCTCGAAGAACAGCGCCTCATCTTTCGATTAGGCAGTTTACAGCCTTCTGGACTCAGTGAGTTCAACAATTTCAGACTATAACCCCTGCCCCCATTTTTCAGGCTGTATGATTTTGCCATCCCCATTTGCAACATTTTATCTTTCCAGCCTCCTACCTTAGCACAGAATGTTCCTTCAGTGTCTTCCTCCTCCCCGCCCCTGCACCTGCTTAATATCTGTTACATCTCCAGCTTTTTCCAGTTCTGCTGAAGGGTCCCAGACCTGAAACGTTAACTCTGTTTCTCTCTCCACAGATGCTGCCTGGCCTGCTGAGTGTTTCCAGCATTTTCTGTTGTTATTTCAGATTTCCAGCATCCGCAGTGTTTTGCTATGATATAAATTGTGTTTGTTAAAATTAAGAGAGCATTTTTGCATATCATTAAGTTATATTTCAGCCAATACTCTTCAAAGTCACAAAATCTCATGACTTATGGTAGTGTGTGCCATTTTCAACTGCAAAGGCATACTTATGACATCAAACATTGAATGAAATGTGCACACAAGGATCAAAAAGTTAAATCAATATTGCTCTCACATTTTCATGCAGATTTCTTTTAATTTTAATTATTCTTTCACAAAGCCACGGAAAACTATATGCATTCTGCAATGGCCCAGTAAAAAGATCCTTGTAACAGGGAAAGCATTCATAGTATAGTATATCCATATGTTCCTAATTAAAACACTGGTGCCAGTCTGAGCTGATCTACCAACCATTATAGAAGACATGAAAGCTTTAAGAGACTGCACAGCAAAAATTCACCAGGATGATGCCAGAGACGAGAAGCTGTGTATGTGGAAAGATAAGAGATGGTGAGAATATTTCCACTGGAACATACAAGACTGAGGAGATTTGAGAGATTTTTTTTTTTTTTTAAATACTGAAGGATTTGAATCAGGTGACGAGGGAAAGTATTGCTTCTGCTTGGGTAATCAGTGACGCAGGGTCATCAATTTATAATTGGCACTAAGAGTGAGAAAAAGCACTAGGAGAAACTTCTTTATACACAGTTGCTAAGTTATGGAATAGCTGAAGCAGAGAGCATTGCAGCTTTAAAGGGAATGGTCTGCCGCTGCGCTGTAACCATCAATGGTTCCTTCTAGGGTCTATTTTCTGTTAAACACTTTCCGCGTTGGTTGAATGACATCTTTGAAAGGGATCCGTGTGGTTAAAATTGGCCATCTGGTCACGGAGGTATTTAACATCATACATTGCCCACTCAAATCTAAGATTTGAGATTTCAGGTGGTTTTAGAAAGCTTCAGCAAGCTTTCAAAGTTTTCTGAAAGTTGAGAAAGTGTTTATGGAAAGGTCGAAGGGTTAACTGTTTAGTCTAAACGGAAATAAAAGACTGTAAAATGTATAGCGACAGTTCATTTATTAGATTTGGTTCCCGAGCATAGAAAGTGCAGCATAGAGCCACAGAGAATTTAAGCACTGTACACACAAGGTTAGCAAAGCAAAGAGATGATTGAAGAACAAACATTGACAATAAATTACTGCGGGCACCTTCAAGGTCAAGCCAGATTACCCCAAAGAAGGGAGAACAGCACAGCAGCCAACGTGAGAAAGGGAGAGGTTGCATGATCTTGTACTCGCATCACAAAAGGGAGAGCCTTAACCTTGAAAACAAAGCAGAAATGGAAACTTTCGATTAACCGGCCCCTAAATAACCGGAAATGTCGGTTAACCGGCAAAATTCAGGAGTAGGTTCAGTTAACTTGTATTACTTGGCTTGCTCCATGTGTTGCTGTGCAAGGGTGTGGCTGCAGCTGTTGCTAAGCTACAGAGACGCTTGCAACTTGTGGCCATTGTTTTGAACCTGTTGCTAAGCAACAGGGTTTGTTGCTTTATACGGAGCTCTCAGCTCCGTATCTTTTACTATAGCGTTCGGTTATCCGGAATTTTTGATGAACCGGCACCACGTCGGTCCCGTCCGTGCCGGATAAAAGAAAGTTTCCTGTAATACAGAATGTAAATTTCAGCTGGTCAAATCTGTAACCTTAGGCATCATGTTTAATTTTTGCTAAGTGTTGTGAAGTGAAGTCCAGCAATGGTTTAAATTACTGTTGTGATTATCTAGATTCTTGTGACAGACATCAAGGATCAGTCTATTTTTACTGTATTCATCAATACTCAACTTTGTGATGGGATTAATCATACTATCCAAAGATGTTATAAAAAAAAAGTATTAGTTAAGGCATCGGTGTCTAACTTAATCTTTGATGCCTCTGGCAAGTACGAGTTAAGTTGCACTTCAGTATTGTACAGGAATCGCCAGTGTTGATTGCTGCAGCTTGGTGATCACTATCAGACTTGGGTATGTAGGACAGCCCAAGGCAAGCGAGAAAGAAAAGATTAATCTGATACCAGGCAACATTCAAATTTCCAATACAATAATTATTGTATATTGTTCAGGATTTTGAATTGATCTACGCTCCAATATGCCAAATTTTACTAGACTGTGTATCCATAGAATCATACACCACAGAAGGAGGCCATTCAACCCATCTTGCCTGCATCAGCTCTCTGATAGAGTGGTGGGGCTAATTGGATAGCTCTTTCAGGCAGTGCATTCCAAATCATAACAACTCGCCGAGTAAAACAATTAATTGCTCTTCATCGCGCCCCTGGCTTTTTTGCCAATTATTTTAAATCGGTTATCTCTGGTTACAGACCATCCTGCCAGTGGAAACAGTTTCTCCCCATCTACTCTATCAAAACCTCGATTAAATCTCCTCTTAACCTTCTCTGCTCAAAAGGAGAACAATCCTAACTTTCCTAGTTTCTGTAGATAACCAAAACCCCCTGATCACTGGTACCATTCTGGTAAATCTTCTCTGCACCCTCTCCAAGGCCTTGATGTCCTTTCTGAAGTGTGATGCCCAGAAGTGGAGACAATACTCAAGCTGAGGTTTAACCAGTGATTTATAAAAGGTTTAGCATAACTTCCTTGCTTTGGTACTCTATGCCTGTTTTTAAAGCCATGGCTCGCGTGTGCTTTTAACATACGAGATCTACTTCGATACTCTGCTCATCAGTTCAACCTTGTAATATTGTCATCATTTGCTGTACAAGATGGTTTCTCCGCAATCCTCTAATTTTAAAAAAGCTAAATTTTTAATTGAGCGTGTTGGATTTTGAAATAACAGCAGAGTACAAGCATTTTCCACATCTCAAAACATCTACTATTACTGTAATGTGTGGAAGTTGTGTGCGACACTAGCAGTGTTAGTTATGTACTGTAACACATTATTTTGTTTGAACATATTTGAAGTCGCTGAAAACAACGTCCATTTCAAACACAGAAACTAATGTCGAATATATGAGGATTCAGGTGGGCCAAGTCAGAGAGGAGAAGTCATTCCACTTGATCTGGAATCACAGAATGATACAGCGCAGAAGGAGGCCATTCGGCTCATCGTGCCTGTGCCAGCTCTTTCGTAGAGCTATTCATTTCATCCCACTCCCCTACTCTTTCCCCATAACACGATAAATGTTTTCCCTTCAAGTATTTATCCAATTCCCTTTTGAATGTTGCTATTAAATCTGCTTCAACTACCCTTCCAGATCACAATAACCTGGTGTAAAAAATAAAGTTTCCTCTTGCCGCCTCTGGTTCTTCTGCCAATCAGCTTAAAACTGTCCACTGATTACCGACCCTTCTAACGTCAATGAATTTATAAAATTATGTTTCCTGAATGTAACAGATAAACTGTTACCAAATTTACTGTAGGTAAGGCTGGAGATCACCCCAGCGGTAGTGTTCCAATGAGGCGGCGGGTGGGACTTCAAAATACCTTCACATCCAATGGCTACACATCACTTAACTTTTCTCAGTTAAGTCGAGCTAAATCTCAAACATATCAACATCTTGGGAGAAGGGAGGGACAACCACTAGAGCTCTCTCTTTCCCTCGCAAAAAACACAAAAGCAATTTATCGTGGACAGATGTCCTTGCCAGTTTACAGGCAACAGCTGTGGCTCAGTGTCGGCACTCTCTCCTCGGAGTCACATTGGTTAGGAGCACAAAAGTCAACGCTGACACGCTGGTGCAGTACTGAGAGTGCTGCACTGTCAGAGGTGCTGTCTTTCGGATGAGACGCTAAACCGAGGCCCAATCTGCCCTCTCGGGTGGACGTAAAAGATCTCATGGCACTAATTAGAAGAGCAGGAGTGTCCTGGCCGATATTTATCCCTCAACTAGCATCACTAAAAACAGATTCTCTGGTCATTATCTCATTGCTGTTTTGTGAGTTTGCTCTGTGCAAATTGGCTGCCACATTTCCTACATTACAACAGTAACTACACTTCAAAAGTACTTCATTGGCTGCAAAACACGACACCCTGAGGTTGTTAAAGGCGCTATATAAATGCAAGTTCTTTCTTTTCTTATTCAGAAACCAGGAGCCTTTCCAGGAAGAAATAGGGGCTTTTTGGTCAAGTATAAAACTTTATTTTTTTAAAGTTTGCTGCCCTTCGTTTACTATGAGGCAGCTGCATGCAACTTGAATGTTCGCTTTTCATTTTGAGAAGGAATGACTCACTTTAAGCAGCTGTTTAGATGCACTTGAGCATGTGCTTGCGAACCAAAAACTGTACATTATAGTGCAGGGCATATCATGAACAAGATTTTAATAAATAATTATTAGTTCTTCACTAAAGAATCCTAGGAAGTTGTAAGAAAATGTTTTCAAAAGTCATATCTTATTAGAGAATGTTATAATGAAGGATTCGCCATACTCGACCACCGCAAACTTCAAGCTAGGCATCATATTAAATTAACTGATTGAGAAATATTACAAAGCTATCAAAAGGTAAAAGGTTAAATATTTGCTCTAAATAAAATGAGATAATATCAGTTCATCCAATAACAATAGATTGATCTCCGGTTCCCTCAATCATAAATCAATATCTTTCAACTCCCAGGGAATTTCCAACAGTTTTTGGCAGACTGAATGTGCGCGCTTTGGTAACTACAACTGAATGTAAATTACATTTTATAAGTATTCTCTCTTTTTGAATGCACTTCAACCTCGGCACACAAACGTAGACTGTGCCACCCAACAGAGGAAACAAACCAAGGGATACCTTCCAAATCTTGGCACTGCATAAGTCAACTTACACCCAATAAAAAAAAACTTGGATGTCAGGGGTCTTTCCTGTAAAAGGCGATTTCCTATATTTACTATAGATGTAGAATGTTATGAGAAAGGGAAAACTCTAACATGATGGTAAAGGGGAATTTTCAACAGTTAAATCATTTTGTTGCATTTGGCCTTGGTGAGACTTAAAACACATTGATCTAAATTTTGCCCGACTATTCTTCAGGAGATCCACAAAGGTTGATGAAAACTCGGCAGTATACGATAGATAAAACCTCTACTGGTATTTGGATACTCAGGTATATAATGTTCCTAGTGGGAGACAATAAGGTAACTCTAGTGAAAAGTCGCAAGGCGGCAGTTTTTAAGATTAGAGATTATTTTTTTCATTTATCACATTCTTCTCCAGTCCCCCACATCCAAATCCGTCATCCCTTTGTGGATTTCAACAGATCCCAGTAGCTTCAGCCATTTAGAAGACAACCCACACACAACAGGCTGAACTGGCAATGAACAACAAAGACGACGTATCAAATCCTTCCATTAGCTTTGGCACCATTTTCCCTTGCCAAATCTCAAGCGACATTATCTAAACTAAACAGGAACGGAACCTTGATCAGTACTGATCATCTTGCAACTTCATTCGAGCAAGGTGCCATCTACACCAAAGTCAATGCATCCAATGTACAAAGACTGCAATTATTTTCCAGGAGCGGCAGCCTTCTATCTTAAGCTGAATGATCCAACGGCCTCAGAAAACCCTGCCTCCTGAATCAATGCAGAACATGGTTTAGCTGTTGCGACCTTGTGGTATTGTTCCTTAGAATGATTCCTATCTGCATCGCTTTCTATTTTGGAAAATGAACTGGAAAATGATTCTTGGAACAACTGGGATTTGATATCTTCTTCCACCTTATGCACAACAGGAGTAGGGAAAAACTGGAGTAGGTAATAGCGCCACATGGCATGGAGCTATTAATAAGGAAAAGAGAGTATTTACTTGCATAGAGAAGTTGAATTAATGAGGAAAAATTCCTTCATAAACAATCTGAAGGAGTGAGCAGTTATACATCTGTATAGATGCAAAGCAGTTTGTGTTAATGCAATTAATTCAAGATGGTTAATTCAAGATGGTCCTAAGAAAGTTATCAAGAAGGAAATATTCAGATACACTGAAGTCAAACAGAATCCTGTTTTAATAACTCTACTGAAGAAAAGCTTTGCCATATGCATTAGTGAGGTTACTGAAACAAAGCTGTGCCATATGTGCGAGTGGGGGAAAAATACAGTCATTAGTCATCTGTTAACTACCACATCATGCTGTGCACAGAGTGAAATTAAGTCTGGCTATAGATTTAACACTTGGGGTGCAGGGAGAAGTCCAAAGAGAGCCCCTCACACCAAGAGACACAAACAAGGAGAAACATTCCAACTGACTGGCTGGTTTCTTTGCACTACCACCGTGATTTCTCCAGTCGGATATGAATCAGACACTGGAAATTCATACTCCATAGCAAGCACTATGATTTTGCCAGCAATTATTACCATAGACATTACTGTAAAGGGTGAGTATAACATATACTTTCTCCTAAATGACCAACTTTGGAACAGATCAAACATAACAAAACATAACAGATTAATCATCCTTAGAAACAGTACATTTCAGAGAAATGAATACATGTGGTTTAGATTGATTTCAGAATGTAAGCCCTTGATTTCACTTTATGCATCCACTTGCTTCAGTGATGTCACTCTCAGCCAAGTTAGAAGGTTAAGGGTTCTTACCTTTTCAGGACTTCAGCACTTACAAACTAAGCAGAATAATTAAAGGAGCACTGCATTATCAGAGGTCAGATGAGATGTAAAAGCGGAGGCTCAATCTACCCATTTAGGCTAGAGATCCCATGTCTTTTTTTTTCCAGAAAATGAAGAGTTTTCTTCTAGTATCCTGGCCAGCATTCATCCCTCAATCTCAACACCAAAACAGATTAAGTGCTCATGCCCTGGTGTGCAAATTGGCTGCTATGTTTGTCTACATAAAAACAACAAAGACTATACTTAATAGCTGTGATGCACTATTGGATGTCCCAAGGAGGCAAAAACTGCAATATGAATGCAAAATCTGTTTTGATTTCTATTTGTTTAAATTTCTTCTTTTCCATCCAGGTTGCAGAACTGCAAAGTGCTTTCACTGTGCAATACAGTTTCCTTGTTTCAGGTGCTCCAAAAATATTCATACTTCATATAAAATTGGTCTGGAATAACCATAAAATGTTGCAAAGGAAAGGGAAAGCTTTAAAAGAAAACCATAGTCAACTGCTCTGAATCGAAGTCTTTTTCTTTTTGATCTCTCCAAGGACAATATTTTCTATTGGCTCTTGGAGGATTTCAGTCTCTTTCTGTACCAAGTTAATACTGTTAACTCCTTTTCACATTTTTTTAAAAATTCGTTCATGGGATGTGGGCATCGCTGGCAAGGCCAGCATTTATTGTCCATCCCTAATTGCTCTTGAGAAGGTGGTGGTGAGCCGCCGCCTTGAACCGCTACAGTCCCTGTGGTGAAGGTACTCCCACAGTGCTGTTAGGTAGGGAGTTCCGGGATCTTGACCCAGCGACGATGAAGGATTGGCGATATACTTCCAAGCCAGGATGGAGTGTGACTTGGACGGGAACTTGGAGGTGGTGGTGTTCCCATGCGCCTGCTGCCCTTGTCCTTCTAGGCGGAAGAGGTCGCGGGTTTGGGAGGTGCTGCCGAAGAAGCCTTGGCGAGTTGCTGCAGTGCATCTTGTAGATGGTACACACTGCAGCCACAGTACACCGGTGGTGGAGGGAGTGAATGTTTAAGGTGGTAGAGGGGGTGCCAATCAAGTGGGCTGCTTTGTCCTGGATGGCGTCAAGCTTCTTGAGTGTTGTTGGAGCTGCACTCATCCAGGCAAGTGGAGAGTATTCCATCACACAAAAAAAAATGGCGGCGCGCATGGACGCAGCGGCATTGTCTCTCCCGAGACTGAGCGTTTTTACCCGCTTTCTGAATGTTGAAATGTCTTAATCTAAATGTACACTCTCGGGAGCCGCAAGCCTACATTTCGTTGTACTGCACTTGTGCACTAACAATGACAATAAAGTTGATTATTATTATATACTTGTGCCTTGTAGACGGTGGAAAGTTTTTGGGGAGTCAGGAAGTGAGACACTCGCCGCAGAATAACTAACCTCTGACCTGCTCTTGTTGCCACAGTATTTCTGTGGCTGGTCCAGTTAAGTTTCTGGTCAATGGTGACCCCCAGGATGTTGATGGTGGGGAATTCAGCGATGGTAATGCCATTGAGTATCAAGGGGCGGTGGTTAGACTCTCGCTGGTTGGAGATAGTCATTGCCTGGCACTTCTGTGGCACGAATGTTACCTGCCACTTATCAGCCCAAGCCTGAACGTCATCCAGGTCTTGTTGCATGCGTGCATGGACTGCTTCATTATCTGAGGAGTTGTGAATGGCGCTGAACACTGTGTAGTCATCAGCAAACATCCCCATTTCTAACCTTATGTTGGAGGGAAGGTCATTGATGAAGCAGCTGAAGATGGTTGGGCCTAGGACACTGCCCTGAGGTACTCCTACAGCAATGTCCTGGGGCGGTGATGATTGACCTTTAATCACCACAACCATCTTCCTTTGTGCTAGGTATGACTCCAGCCAGTGGAGAGTTCCCCCCCATCGATTCCCATGGACTTCAGTTTTACTAGGGCTCCTTGATGACACACTCGATCAAATGCTGCCTTGATGTCAAGGGCAGTCACTCACCTCACCTCTGGAATTCAACTCCTTTGTCCTTCTATCATCATGTAGGGCAGCAAAATAAATATTTTTATATAAATCATTAAACTTGCACTGGGGTGTGAATTTTATACTCGTCTCCTCCCACAGATTTAAAATAATTGGTGGAAGGTTTAGAGGGGATTTGAGGGGAAATTTCTTCACCCAGAGGGTTGTGGGGGTCTGGAACTCTCTGCCTGAAAGGGTGGTAGAGGCAGGAACCCTAACCACATCCAAAAAGTACTTGGATGTGCACTTGGGATGCTCTAACCTGCAGGGCTATGGACCAAGAGCTGGGAAGTGGGATTAGGCTGGAGAGCTCTTTGTTGGCCGGCGCGGACACAATGGGCCGAAATGGCCTCCTTCCGTGCTGTAACTTTCTATGATTCAACCTTAGGCTGATTGCACAAGTTGAACAACTTTGAGCCATATCTTCTTGCTCAGTCTTCATTTCCCTCAATGAAAGGCTAGGGCTCAAACTAAATTATTAAACTCAGGCAACAAGATTTGAAAACATGTCAGTACTCAAACTGCAATGATTTTTTTTTTTAATGGGGGTGGGGGGGGGGGGGGGGCGGAAAGAGAGGGAGGAGAAAGAGAAAAGAACAGATTCCTAAAGTAATTGCAACTAAAAAGTTGTAGATTAATGAAAGAAGAAATCTCAAAAAGGGACATGGTCTTCTCCTGGGTGCCATCTGTCTATGTGCATGGATCAGAAATTTACATTATATAAACACTTGGGCCTTCAAAGCACCAGTCTTTTTTTTTGAAGCACCTTGTAGCTTCTAACATCCCCAATTTATTAGCTGTCTGTAATCATTCTTCTTCATGGGTCAGGTAGTGTAGCTATTTTTGTCCAGTTTCAAAAGATGCTTAATTTCAAACATCGTCAACCTATGCTTCGAATACAGTTCCATTGTGAGGTGCAGCACAGACAAGAGTGGCGCTACATTCAAAGAATGGGTTGCACCACTGGATTTCAAGCACCTGAAGTTTTTTGGACCATAGCAGAGAGAAAGTTGCTAAATATCCCAACAATATAAGTTTACAGCGCAGAGGTCATTTCACCCCTTGTGTCAGAGCCGGTTCTTTGCTACAACAATCCAAAACAAAATCTCACTGCACTGATCTCCCCATAGCCCTGTAGCAAACCACAAGATATCAGCCAGAAGAATGAGACCATCTGGGTTCAGGCCAAGTAAATCATCTTTTATGCCAAAGAACACCATATCCCAGTAGTTAAACACTGGATTAACCAACCCCATGAATAGTACCGCAGCCTTGGCCAAGAAACAGAAAAAAAGACACTTGGCAGTTTTCTATTCGGGTGGAAGAGAGGAGAAGACAACCAAAATGTTCACATTGAGCTCGCAGGTGAAGTATCAACTAGAAGAGAAACAGACAAGACAGATAAAAGTATAACTCAGCACGAGAGAGTAAGACCCCACATCACTCTCTCTCCCCAAAAGACTCAAACTTGAGGGCCTAGCTCTGGAAGGCTAATAAAAGTGATGCTGGAAGTTTAAAGAATCTTCTTACAATTGGCAGAAAAAGAAATCACACAGATCTTTAGACAAGGTATGATCCCAATGTCAAAACAAATTAATTATGCAACTACCCCAAAGCAATTAAGTTCCAACAAATTCCTACAAAGTGCGAGGGATCTCAATGAAAAAGAATGTGTCTGTAAAGCAAACACAGAGATTGGTCATGAGAGTTTCAATTAATGATCACGGTAAAGAACAGGATAGATGGAAATTCTTACTTTTTGTATGTCTCATTTTATACAGTGACTTGGAAATGCTGTGTTCTATATTCTAGAACTGTGCTGTATGCACTTATTTATTAGTTCAGTGATTATAATGAAATGTTGTGGCGGTACCACTGGTTGTCCCTTACATTGAGACACATAATTCCCTTTAACTTACCTGTTGGGGCCATTGCCCCTTTAAGGCGCGCCCAAACGCGCTGACGTCACGTCACGTACGACGGCACAGCCCGGCCTAGCGTCTTCGGCCTCAACGGCCAGCCGACAGGAGCGACGCAATCTTCCGCTCCTGCAGCAAGCACCGGCACAGCCCGGCCTCCCGACTTCGGCCTCAACGGCCAGCGACGCGCATCACGTGACGCCCTAAGCGCGGGAAACGCGAATAACGTGATGACGTCACAACACAAACGCGATGACGTCATCACACTCCCCACAGGACTGTGAACTCAGTCCTCGTGGAGTCCCCGCTGAGACAAGACCTACACCACGGTGCTCCTACAGTCAGCCATCTTACCTGCTATCTTACCTGCTGTAATTAGTCTGTTCCTGTAAATAAACAACTTGTTGATAGTTCGTTGAAGTCAAACTCTCTTATTTAGTGGTGATCTACACGAACCGCTGCAATGTATGCATTTCCAACAGCGATCTCAAAGATGAACATTTTGAACTGAACATCAAGAGTGTAACTAAGTAGGAAAACACATTCCTGGGGATACCAATATTTGGTGGTTAACCTAGCTAAGGGGTTTAGAAAAAAGAGATTATTGTCTCACTATTAGCACTTGGGGAATTTATGTTCTGGCGGTCCCCCATCATCCTGACACAGAGAGAGAGAGAGAGAGAGTGTGAGAGAGAGAGAGAGAGAGTGTGAGAGAGAGAGATCACTGAGCAGCTGCATCATTTACATATATCTGCAAAAGCAAGCCAAAAGCAGCAGTTGAAGGTGGCAGCCCACCACCACCACCTCTAGGGCAACGAGGGATTGGCACTAAATGCTGGCCTTGGCGACGCCCATTTCCCAAGAATGAATAGAAAAAAATTAACATTAATTGAAATACAGAAACAAAAGGGGCACACTAGCCAATTTTAGTGCTATATTTTATTACAAATGTGGTATTCCAGTGTGGCTGGTCTATATTGGCTTTGTGTCAAAAGCCAGTTGGCAAATAAAATCATTGACTCATCAAGCCTTGCACTGGTTACCGTCAGTGAATGTTCAACCATTAAATGTTTTTCCTTAGACAGTGTATACCCAGCCACATTGCACATTTTCTGTACCAATACAGAGTTATCAACATCCTTCTGCTTTTCCCAGTTCTGATGAAAGGTCATCAACCTGAAACGTTAACTCTTTCTCTCTCCACAGATGCTGCCTGACCTGCTAGTATTTCCAGCATTTTCTGTTTTTATTCCTTCTGCTATTACTTGGCCCATATACTTAACTTGTGTTCAGATTTAAGTCTCTATCCAGTTCTTTGGATAGCTCTGAGTTTACCCTACAAGTCACCAAGCCTTAGACAGGCAACAGATCAGACTCAGTCTTCAGTTCACCGTTAGGAAGGGGAACACAGACTGGGGCTCCTGCTCCTAATTGCCAAGCAGCAATGTGCATTTGTCGATGTCTGGTAAAGACACGATGGGGCTTCGGTGTCACGCCCCCATCTTTCAAAAACCTGCCAATACTCACTGTTGAGGTTCACACTTGACTAAGAACTCGGGAGAGGTACCAGAATGTTACTGTCACCAATGCAACAAGTATGGGCTCATGCCTTCAGAAAAGAATGAAGGGGAGAAAATGCAAATGTACCTTGCACTCGTGGCTTAAGGAACATGGAATCCCTTGGAGCTGTTGTTGCGAGTCTAAGGGTTACAGTACTGGAAACACTGTCCCCATACAGGTTACATATGATGTAAACAGCAAAGCATGCAACATACCCTACAGAACTTTGCTCAAAAGACTTATAGATTTCAAATACAAACATACGAACAATGATGGACAGTTAAGAACCATCTGGTCCATCGAGCCTGTCCCACACAATCGCGATACCTTGTGTATCACAACATATACACTCCACCGCACCCGAAACTATGTGATCTCCTGGGAGAGGCAAAAAAGATTTTAAAAACCCAGGCCAACTGGGGGGGGGGGGGAAATCTGAGAAATTCCTCTACGACCAATCTAGGTGATGAAAACTTGCCCTGAAGCTCACTCTCGCCCCGAATTCCCTGTAGTACCTACCTTCTGTAAGAGGTCATCTCCGCCCCAGCCAGAAACAAATCCAGCTCTCGCCTGAAGTCACGTCCACTGCACGAGACGGCAGCCTGTTCCAGAGGGCCACTATTCTCTGGGAAAAGAACCACCTCCTGACATCTAACCCAGAGCTAGCCTTATACAACTTAACCTTGTGACCCCTGGTCCTGCCTAACCTACTTAATTGATATAAACTGTCAGCACACAATCTATTCTCTTCATTGTCTTATAAACCTCAATCAGATCCCCCCCCCCGCCATTGTCGACACTTCTCCAAGTTGTAGAGTCCCAACTCTTTTAGCCTATCTTGATAACCAAGATGCTTGGGACTGGGAATTAGTCCAATGACCCTCTCCAAAGCCTCAATATCACCCACCATGTGAGACCACCAAAACTGGACACTGTATTCCAAGTGCAGCTTAAGTAAGGTCTTGAACAAGTACAAAACAGTATGCGCAGTCTTGTACCGAATTGTCCTACGGATACACCCCAACACTATTTGCTCTAGCTATCGCTACACGACATTGCTCATGTACCTTTAAGGATGCATGCACTAGAATGCCCAAATCTCTTTCTAACTCCAACATCTTTAATGCCTTACCCTGAAGGGTGTATGAATGTTGAGCATTTGTCCTGCCCACATGCATAACACTGCACTTATCTAAGTTATACATAATTTTCCAGTCTTGAGCCCAATCTCCCAACACATTAAGATCTGCCTGAAGCAGACGAGAATCATCTGAAGCATTTTTTTTCAAAAATAAAAATAGAAACCTCTCTCATTTGTGTCATCAATGGAGAGCAGGTAGAGCAAAGATTAGGGCCACCACTAACTTGAAAGCAGACCGACAGCTCCTACAGAAAGGAAAGGCTTACATTTATATCGCACCTTACACAACCTCAGGACATCCCAAAGCACTTTACAGCCAATAAAGTACTTCTGAAGTGTAATCACTGTTGCAATGTAGGAAACACAGCAGCCAATTTGCACACGGCAAGGTCCCACAAACAGCAATGTGACAACGACCAGATAATCTGTTTTAGTGATATTGGTCGAGAGGGATAAATATTGGCCAGGGGACAACTCCCCTGCTCACCCTCAAATAGTGCCATGGGATCTTTCACGGCCCGAGAAGACAGATGGGGCCTCGGTTTAACAGCTCATCCGAAGGACAGCACCTCTGACAGTGCAGCACTCCCTCAGTCTCTGGAGTAGGATTTGAACTCACAATCATCTGACTCAAGAGGTGAGTGTGCTACCAACTGATTGGTGGGGAGAGAAAGGGACAAAAGGTAACGTTTTTACTGGAGTGACTCAGGAGTTTTGATACAAGAGGTATTTTTTTCATCTAGCTTTAGTTTAGTGATTGTTTTTTAAATGTGGTCACAGTATATGCTAGTTTAATAACCACAATTCAGCTTCAAATATGAAGTCTACTGCAACATAATGGCCCGGATATTGAAGTAGGAATAACAGTGATGCCATCAGCTTCCACTAGTACCTCGCTGAGAGATTTGGCATTCAAAGACATGAAGGGCATGAAGTTGCAGTACTTTCCCACTAAACACGCCAGAAAAAGTTAGGGCTTGTCCATTCAAGTATAAAGTGAACTTTTAACAGCATGAGAAGTATTAATTACTACCAAGCAATCTCTCTGGCACTGAAAATTAACTTTCACAAGTATGGAGTCTCATTCCTTCAGATTTTCATTACTGTTGGAGATTTAAAAACTTTTTTTTTTACTTTTTCTTTGTCTCTTATCTCGTTCTCTTAATCCCACCTTTCTTGCCCTCTTTATTTTGCTTTCTGGACATGATTTTACATTGAATTAAATATTCTAACTTGCACTTCCTGATTTAGACTCTGCATGTCTCAGTAAGGATTTTTCAATCTGATTGGTTGAAGAGACACGCTGTTACTTTACCTGTTCACACAGGCCCCAGATCCCCTATAGAGGACGCCGCACTGCATCAGATTCACGATGACCGTATGTTGTCGCACAGAAGCCCATGAATAGTCCGTGGGCAAGCTGCAAGTGTAATGAATGACGAGCACCATTCATTCGCCGCTGACCGCAAAATCCAGGCCAATTTTGCAAGTTTCAGTAGCTAAAGGCTAGAGAGGAACAATTTAAAGCAATGCTTTCTAATTGGTTTAGTTTGCAAATGACTGAAATTTCAATTTTAAAATATATATTTTGCCTCACAGCGCCAGGGACCCGGGTTCGAATCCGGCCTCGGGTGACTGTGCAAACTCCACACAGACATTCTCCCCGTGTTTGCGTGGGTTTTCTCCGGGTGCTCCGGTTTCCTCCTACAGTCCAAAGATGTGCGGGTTAGGTTGATTGGCCATGATAAAAAAAATTTAAATTGGCCCTTAGTGTTAGGGGGAATTAAATACGTGGGGTTACGGGGATAGGGCTTGGGTGGGATGGCTGTCAGTGTAGGGACCGGGTGCTAGGGTTTGGATGATCAGCCATGATCTCGTTGAATGGCGGAGCAGGCCCGAAGGGCCGAATGGCCTACTCCTGCTCCTATCTTCTATGTTTCTATGTTTCTCTCTCTCTCTCTCTTATATATACTCAGAAGGAACCAGTCAATTTGAAAGTAAATAGAAATTTGGTTTGAATTTACAAGAAAGTTTAAATTAAATTAATTCCACAGTATCAAGACATTTTACCAAAGAAATACTATTACCTAAAAAGGGTTGGTTGGCAAAATTATTTTGGCCACTCCAGGAGTTGGACAGTACGATGTCCACTGTAAACAAAAGCTACACGATGTCTGTCACTTGTGCGCTTATTGGCTTACTCGCAAAATAAGTTTATTTAATATTTTGAACTTCAAACGAGGTTGAATATGATGCTCCAATGCTTTCGAAGATTGGAGTAAGATTTTATGGAGGCATGGGTATGTCAAATTGCTAAAAGCAATTACCAGACAGGATTGGTCGTTAGTTTACTTGGCAAGTTAGCAAAAGCTGACCTAGATTTCAAGACAAGGTTCCGTGCTCTCAAAGTAATGGGCGTTGGGATTAGCTCACGAGAGTGATTGAAGATAGTAGAGCTGAAATAATCTAGGATAAGGTTAGTATAGACCAAAAAACATAACACAGGGCACGGAGAGCTAAGTCATATTATTTAACGATTTTGGATCGATGAGAAGCAGCACTGGTTTTACCGCAGTTACAATGTTTTCAGGCTCCTATTTCACAGAAGAGGTGGTTGAAATGTTTGGTCCAGATATCTTGGCTGGCTGAACTGGGATTGTGCCCAGCTCATGGAGCTGTGGTTACGCTCAACAAAAACAGGACATCATGGGTCACAGTGCTCCCAGAATACAATATTTCCAGCAATAGTCTGAACATGGACGGCATCAAATCTAGCTCAAATACCAACGTTTCCAAAGACAATCAACGTCAGAGTCTTAAATTAGGGTGGAGTCAATGATAATACACTTCATGATATTGGGGAAAATTTGCGATGTACCCCATATGAACTCGGGAACTGAAATGTGTTACCTATAAATACTTTGCAACTCTTTTGTATAAATCAGTGGCACAACAGGGTACAGCCAGAGGCAACTATATCAAGTACAGCATTTGTTTTTCATGAATTTGACTCTAGTGGTTGGTGGAAACACAAGATCCGTAAAAACTATACAGGGATATCAAAAGGACAAATTAGAGTTCCCATAGTCTAACATACACCCTGGTTCGGGAAGAAATGGTTAATTCTGCAGTTTAAAACTAAAGGAGTCCATGCAAAAACAGTTAGAATTCCATAACAGCAAAAGCTGTGTGCAAAGGTATTGTCCTTGTATTTTGTGTGGATATTTTGGATTGATAGATTGCTACGATTCAGCTGCAACATCTTGTATCCCTGGCAAAATCTCTCACCTTCAGGGGCTTATATATTGAACCCCGAGGTCTCATTATTTATCCACACCTTTCAAATGTCCTCCCACTGAATGAAAATGCTCATTCCTTGTTTTTGGTCCCAAAATGTATTACCTCACAGAACCCCAAGAAATTGCATCCGTCAGTCCATTCCACTAACCTGTCTTCCTGAAATCTCCCACAGTCCTCCTCCCCGTTTGTCAAACGCCTTACTTGTCTCGCCAGCACATTTTGAGAATGAATGCTATAAGATATAGCCTGGAATGCCTAAACATGCTTCAGGACAATGAGGCAGCGGAAGAGACAAATCCAACAAGTAGGAAAACATGCATGGTGGGAAGCAGGGTATGCTGCAGGCCAGCATCAATGTCCTGCTTGTTATCGGAATCTTTAATTGTCACTCAGATTGTGGTACTGGGGATTTTGCTCATTTTAATCTGTTGGCTTAGAGGTGTTACAAAACACTTAACAACTTGCATTTATATAGCGCCTTTAACGTAGTAAAACATCCCAAGGTGCTTCACAGGAACATTATCATGACACTGAGCTACATAAGGAGCTATTAGGGCAGGTGACCAAAAGCTTGGTCAAAGAGGTAGGTTTTAAGGATCATCTTAAAAGGAGAGAGAGGGGGGCGGAGAGGTTGAGGGAGGGAATTCCAGCGCTTAGGGCTTCAGCAGCAGAAGGCACAGCCTCCAATGGTGGAGTGATTAAAATTGGTGACGTGCAAGAGGCCAGAATTCGAGGGACGCAGATATCGGAGGCTTGTAGAGCTGGAGGTGGTTACAGAGAACATAAGAACATAAGAAATAGGAGCATGAGTAGGCCAATCGGCCCCTCGAGCCTGCTCCACCATTCAATAAGATCATGGCTGATCTGATCCTAACCTCAAATCTACTATCACTCTGCATCCCTCCCGAACCCACGTGATCTCCTGGGAGAGGCGAGAAACCAGATAAAAAACCCAATGGCCAATTTGGGAGAAAAAAAATCTGGTAAATTCCTCTCCGACCCATCTAGGCGATTGAAACTCGTCCAGGAGATCACTGTCCCTATATTTTCTACAGTACTTACCTTCTGTAAAAGGTGATCTCCACCCCAGCCAGGAACAGGAATAGAACCATCTCCTGAAATCTAACACATAATTAGAACACAAGAAGCAGGAGCAGAACCAGGCTACACGGCCCCTGGGCCCGCTCCGCTACCCACAGGGCCATGACCGTTCCGAACATAGACTCATGTCCAATTTCCTGCCCGCTCCCCGTAACCCCTAATTCCCTTTACTTCTAAGAAACTGTCTATTTCTGTTTTAAATTTACTTAATGATGTAGCTTCCACAGCTTTCTGGGGCAGCAAATTCCACAGACCTACTACCTTCTGAGTGAAGAAGTTTCTCCTCATCTCAGTTTTGAAAGAGCAGCCCCTTATTCTAAGATTATGCCCCCTAGTTCTAGTTTCACCCATCATTGGGAACATCCTCACCACATCCACCCGATCAAGCCCCTTCACAATTTTATGTGTTTCAATAAGATCGCCTGTCATTCTTCTGAACTCCAATGAGTAGAGTCCCAATCTACTCAACCTCTCCTCATATGTCCATCCCCTCATCCCCGGGATTAACCGAGTGAACCTTCTTTGTACTGACTCGAGAGCAAGTATGTCTTTTCTTAAGTATGGACACCAAAACTGTATGCAGTATTCCAGGTGCGGTCTCACCAATACCTTGTACAACTGCAACAATACCTCCCTGTTTTTATATTCTATCCCCCTAGCAATAAAAGCCAACATTCCATTGGCCTTCTTGATCACTTGCTGCACCTGCATACTAACTTTGAGTTTCGTGCACCAGGACCCCCAGATCCCTTTGTACTGCAGTACTTTCCAGTTTCTTGCCATTAAGATAATAACTTGCTATGATTTTTCCTGCCAAAGTGCATAACCTCACTTTCCAGTATTGTATTCCATCTGCCAAATCTCTGCCCACTTCCTTAGCCTGTCTATGTCCCTTTGCAGGTTTATGTCCTCCTCACTCACTACTTTCCTTCCCATCTTTGTATCATCTGCAAACTTTGCTATGTTACACTTGGTCCCCTCCTCCAAATCATTAATATAGATTGTAAAGAGTTGGGGACCCAGCACTGACCCCTGCGGAACACCACTAGTTACCGATTGCCAGTCTGAGAACGAACCATTTATCCCAACTCTCTGCTTTCTGTTACATAGCCAATCCTCCACCCATGCCAGAATATTACCCCCAATCCCGTGATTTTTTATCTTGAGCAATAATCTTGTGTGGCACCTTGTCAAATGCCTTTTGGAAGTCTAAATACACTACGTCCACTGGTTCCCCTTTATCCACCCTATATGTTACTTCCTCAAAGAACTCCAGCAAATTTGTCAAACATGACTTCCCCTTCATAAAACCATGCTGACTTTGTCCTATTAAATTATGATTATCCACATGTCCTGTTACTGTCTCCTTAATAATGGACTCCAAAATTTTACCAACCTCAGATGTTAGGCTAACAGGTCTATAGTTTCCAGCCTTCTGCCTACTACCCTTTTTAAATAAGGGTGTTACATTTGCAGTTTTCCAATCCTGTCTCGTTACACAGGACCAAATCTTTGCCGAGTCCAGGGAGTTTTGGAAAATTATTACCAATGCATCCACAATCCCTACCGCCACTTCCCTCAAGACCCTAGGATGTAAGCCATCAGGTCCAGGGGATTTATCCACCTTGAGTCCCATTATTTTACCAAGTACCACTTCCTTAGTGATTTTAATCGTATTTAGCTCCTCCCCCCCTAGAGCCCCCTGTTTGTCCAGTGTTGGGATATTCTTAGTGTCCTCTATCGTAAAGACTGATACAAAATAATTGTTCAGCGTTTTGCCATCTCCATGTTTCCCACCATTAATTTCCCGGTCTCATCCTCTAAGGGACCAACATTTACTTTAGCCACCCTTTTTCTTTTTATATAACTATAGAAACTTTTGCTATCTGTTTTTATATTTTTTGCTAATTTACTTTCATAATCTATCTTCCCTTTCTTAATCAATCTTTTAGTTATTCTTTGCTGGCTTTTAAAGACTTCCCAATCTTCTATCCTCCCACTAGATTTGGCTACCTTATATGCCCTTGTTTTTAGTCGGATACTATCCTTAATTACTTGACTTAGCCACGGATGGCTCTCTTTTATTTTACACCCTTTTTTCCTCAGTGGAATATATATTTTTTGGAAGTTGTAAAATAACTCCTTAAATGTACACCACTGATCATATACCGTCTTACCCTTGAATCTATTTTCCCAGTCCACTCTAATCAATTCCTCTCTCATACCTTCATAGTCTCCTTTATTCAAGCTCAGCACGCTTGTTTGAGATCCAACCTTCTCACCCTCCAATTGAATATGGAATTCAACCATGTTATGGTCACTCATTCCAAGGGGATCCTTTACTAGGACATTTTTAATTAATCCTGTCTCGTTACACAGGACCAAATCTAAGGTTGCTTGCCCCCTGGTCGGTTCAGTTACATACTGCTCAAGAAACCCATCCCTAATACACTCAATGAACTCATCCTCAAGGCTGCCCTGCCCAATTTGATTTTTCCAGTTAATATGATAGTTAAAATCCCCCATAATTATAGCTGTTCCCTTATTACAAGCCTCAACTATTTCCTGATTAATACTCCGTCCAACAGAGTTGCAACTGTTCGGAGGCCTATAAGACTACGCCCACTAGTGTTTTTTTCCTCTTATTATTCCGTATCGCCACCCAAACTGTTTCACTATCCTGATCCTTTGACCCAATATCATTTCTCTGTATTAGTGATTCCTTCCTTTATTAACATAGCCACCCCACCTCCCCTTCCTTCCTGCCTGTCCTTCCAGATTGTTAAATAACCTGGTATATTTAATTCCCAGTCGCGGTCACCCTGCAGGGAGGGGCAAGGCCATGGAGGATTTGAAAACAAGATTAAAACTGAGGTGTTCCTCAACCGGGAGTCAATGTAGGTCAACAAGCACAGGGGTGATGGGTACACTGGACTTGGTGCGAGTTTGGATTCAGGTAGCAGAGTTTTGGATGAGCTTAAGCTAATGGAGGGTGGAAGATGGGAGGCCGGCCTGGAATGCGCTGGAATAGTCAAGTCTAGAGGTAACATGGCATGGATGAGGGTTTCAGAAACACAAAGTAGATAGACATGAAATGGCAGCTTTATTAAGGGAACGTTAAGTGATAAAAGTGATGTATCAGAAGATGTTCTTCTCCCTCGATTTGGGGAGTGTTGAAATATGATGAAGGAACAACAATTTTAATACCACTGAAATTTAATGAATTAAACTTCTAAATCACTGTTGGATAACCTTGTTAACTTTTAGATAGTTGAAACCAGACAGAGCGAAGTGAAGCCACCCAATTAGGATGTGTGTGATGCCTCGTTAACTGTTAGATGGCCTTAATTTCATTAACTTATTAATTGCATACTTTGACAATTGATTAGAGAGAAGTCACACCGAATTCCAGTAGTCTGTGTAAGCGAATGACTGGTTGAAACCAGACAGAATGGAGCCTGAGAATTTTGGCTCATACAGGAAACTCTCGATTTACCGGCACCTAAATAACCGGAAATCTCTGTTAACCGGCAAAATTCAGGAGTAGGTTCAGCTAAGTTTTACTTCATATTAGTGGTCGTTCCTCGATCTGTGGCCGTATAACCAGGGTTCCTGCACCTGTTGCTATGCAACAGGGACGCCTGGATCTGTGGCCGGGATTCCTGCACCTGTTGCCATGCAACAGGGACGCCTGGATCGGTGGCCGTGTATGGGGCTCTCGTACTTTTTACTATACCTCTCTGTAATCCGGACTTTTTGATAAACGGCACCACGCCGGTCCCATCGGTGTTATGTTCACAAATAGACGTTTTTATTATGAACAGCTAGCTTGTGCTAGTCATTTATTCAGCCATGTTGACTTGTATACAGTAGCCATGTTGACTCTCTCGACCAGTGCCTCGTGTTAAACAAGACCACCCATATAGATGTAGCCCACTACTAAAACATACAGCTACACCTAGTGTACCATTCTCGAATGACATGTTACTGCATATCATTACATCCCCCTTCCTTTGAGGTTAAACAAAATCAATTATCAATCAACTTTCAAGAAAAACGATAAAGATGATATCAGTAACACTTTTGTTAGTGCTCTATAAACCTGCGAATGAACTTGTTTTTTTTTACATAACGACACAACAGTCAACACATCTTCAAAGCTTTACTTTATGAACTCTAAGCTTTTCATTCTTTTATTATAGTTTTCTTTGTACTCAAAGATCAAGTCTATCAGGCTTTTTTACTTCACGTGTGGATCTTCTCAGCACAGGTAAGTCTGATGTGTTTTCATGAGAGCCTGTATGTGTGTTTGTGTTAGATTGTTCTGGTGGTGAGTGACAAGATTCAGTTGCGGCATTGTCATCGATTTGCTCTTGGATAGTTTCTTGTGTTTTCAGGAGGGAACGGCGGTTCCTCCTGAGAATCTGTCCTTCCTCAGTTCTAACAGTGTATGACCTTGGTCCTACTTCCTCAAGAACTGTAGCTTTCCTGTTCCATGCATCTGGATCCTCAATCCTGACAACATCATCCCTTGTCAATGGTTTCAGAGTTTTGGATGACTTGTCATAGTGTGATTTCTGTTTCAGCTTTAACAGTTGCAGTCTTTGTCTCAGTTCCTTACTCTGCTTTTCTTTTGCACAGCAGGGTAGCATGGTGCGCAACTTGCGACCCATTAGGAGCTCAGCAGGTGAAGAACCACAGTCTAAAGGGGAGGCTCGGTAGATCAGCAGGGCACGATAAGGATCAGACTTGCTTTCTTCAGCAGCTGTTTGAGAATTTGAACACCTTTCTCTGCCTTACCATTCGACTGAGCATACAGAGGACTGGATGTGATGTGCTGAAAGTCAATGTGCTGCAAACTGTTGCCACTCCTTACAGTTGAAGCATGGACCATTGTCGCTAACGGCAATCCTGGGAATCCCATGTCTGGCGAAGATGGATTTAATATGCATTATGACACTGCTTGCTGATGTGCTTGAGAGCAGCGCCATCTCAGAATAGTACTCAATCACTAACAGATAGTCTTTACCATTCAAATGAAAAAGGTCCATACCAACCTTTTGCCATGGTGCTGTTGTTAAGTCAGCGACTATCATTGGTTCCTTTGCTTGTTTGTTTTGGTGTTTCTGACATGTCTCACATTTGCCCATCATGTTCTCAATGTCCTTATTTATGCCAGGCCAATAAACAGTGTCTCTTGCTATCCTTTTGCATTTTTCCAAGTCCAAGGTGTCCCTCATGAATCCTTTTGAGCATGTCTCGACGTAAAGCCTGTGGAATGACTATTCTGTTCTGTCTTAGTAATAGTCCACTTGCGACACTCAACTCTGACCTGATGTGATAGTACTTTGGACAGGAATCTTTTGGCCAACCATGATGAATGTTCTCTATTACGGTTTGTAACACTGTATCTTTTACTGTTTCTTCTGCTATTTGCTTTGATTTTGTGTCTGACACGGGCAGCGCAGCAGTGACCATACTCACATGAACATCCACGTCTTCCTCAGTAGAGCTCACATGACTCATTGTGGGTGCTCGGGATAGTGCATCTGCTAACACTATGTGTTTGCCTGGTGTGTAGATCACTTCAAAGTCATATCTTTGCAGCTTCATCATGAGTCGTTGAATCCTTGGAGACATCTCATTCAGGTTTTTTTTTTTTTTTTTTACAATGGCAACCAGTGGGCAGTGGTCTGTCTCAACTGTGAAGGTGGGAAGTCCATATATGTAGCCATGGAACTTTTCTAGTCCAACTACCAAGCCTAGACATTCCTTTTCAATCTGGGCGTATCGACACTCAGAATCAGTCATAGACCTGGAGGCATAGGCAACAGGCTTCCAATCTTCACCCTCTGCTTGTAGCAAGACCGCACCTAGGCCATCTTTTGATGCATCCGTTGACACTTTGATTCTCTTTGTTGGGTCAAAGGCGGCGAGTACAGGTGTGGTTGTCAGCACTGTTTTGAGGTTCATCCACTCTTGTTCATGTCTTTCTGTCCATGCGAACTCATTTGTTTTATGTAGCAGGTCTCGCAGACAGGCTGTCTTGGCTGACAAATTAGGAATGAACTTTCCAATGAAGTTTATCATCCCCATGATGCGTAGCACTCCTTTTTTGTCAGTGGGTCGGGGCATGTTGAGTATGGCAGTTACTTTTTCCATATCTGGCTCTATTCCTTTACCAGATAGATTATCTCCTAGGAAAGTGACTTCCTGGACGCCAAACTGACACTTGGCTTTGTTGAGCGTCAGTCCATTCCGGCGTATGCTCTGTAGCACTTTAGTCAGTCTCTCATTGTGTTCTTTCAGTGTGGAGCCCCAGATGATGATGTCATCAACATAGACCCAAACTCCTTCCAGACCTTCAATTATGTGTTCCATCGCTCTATGAAAGATTTCAGATGCAGATATTATCCCGAAAGGCATTCTGAGGAAACAATACCTGCCAAATGGTGTGTTGAAGGTACAGTATTTGGTGCTCTCTTCATCCAGTTTTAGTTGCCAAAATCCTTGAGGCATCGAGCTTTGTTAAGTATCTGGCACCTGACATTTCACTGGTGAAATCTTCTCGCTTGGGAATCTGGTAGTGTTCACGTTTTATGTTTGCATTTAAGTCCTTTGGATCCATGCATATTCTTAGATCATTGTTCTTTTTCTTTACACATACCATGGAGTTAACCCAGTCTGTTGGCTCTTCGACTTTCCTGCTGACTCCTAGTGTGGTCATTCTGTCCAGTTCTTTCTTGAGTCGGTCACGCAGGGGTGCTGGAACTCTCCATGGAGCATGTACCACTGGCTGAGCATCCTCCTTTAGCTGGATCTTTTAAGTGAATGGTGGAACTCCAAATCCTTTGAACACATCCTGGGAATTACTCACTGCAGAATCCACTGAGTCATCTGGTCTGCTTATGGCACAGTTTATACAGTAGACTCTCTTGACCAGTTCTAAGTCCTCACAAGCTTTGTCACCTAGTAGTGAATCAAGTCCTTCAGCCACAACAGAAAACATGAGATGATGCACTTTGTCTTTGACTGTCACTTTAAGTCTGCATACACCTAAGCTAAGCTATCTATTTTCTGTCCATTAGAGTTCTTCAGTAGTACTGACTTTTTCTGTATTTTGGGCTTTTCTTTCATATTTTTAATGTCACTCATACTGATTAAGTTTGCTTTTGCCCCAGTGTCTAGTTTCAATGTAACTAATGCTCCATTTACCTGCAGTGGCATCATCCATTTGTCCTCTTTTACTGCATTAACTTTATGTTCAGCATTGTCCTTTCCTGAGGGCTGCACATTTTCTGTATCCTTTTCTATATTGTCACATGACACCATTCCTACAAAAAATGTCTCAATCACATTGACTTGTTGCCCTTTCTTTGTTTTTACTTTTGAAAAGCATTGTTTAGCAAAGTGATTCTTTCCATTACATTTTGTGCACATTTTCCCCAAACGCTGGGCATTGTCTTGACTGGTGCTGGTAACCACAGCGTTTACAATTGAAAGTTCCATCCTCCGATTGCTTTACATTCTTGTTCTGCCCACGTTTCTTCCCCTTGCAGGACACAGCACCGACAGCTGCACTGTCACTCACTACAGTCGCACCATTATTAATTTCACTGAAAGTCTTTGCGTGCTGCTGAGCTAGCTCACTGGCATGGCATATTTTCACAGCTTCCTCCAATGTTAGTTCGGTTTCTCTCAACAGACGTTCACTGACCTTTTTATCATGAATACCAAACACAATCTGGTCACGAATCATGGATGATTTCAGTTCAGAGAAATTACATGTCTGTGCTTTCAGTTTCAGATCGGTCACAAAACTATCAAAAGTCTCATTTTGCTGCTGTGTCCGTGAACGGAACACGTACTTCTCATAGGTCTCGTTCTTTTTGGGAGAACAATGTGTATCAAACTTCTTTAGCACGTCTTCCATTTTTTCTCTGTCCTCCTCTTGATCAAATACAAACATATTAAATACCTCTATCGCCTGCGGGCCTGCAACCGTGAGCAGCAACGCTATTTTCCTTGCGTCTGGCTTCGTACCAAACCCGATGGCGGCAATGTAGAGTTCGAATTGTTGTTTGAAAGTCCGCCAATTGCAGTCGACATGCCCCGTGAGTTTCAAACCCTCCGGTGGCTTCAAATTCTCCATGTCGCGTTTCGCAATATTCAGCAGATATTACCACTCCTGGTACCATGTTATGTTCATAAATAAATAAAGACGTTTTTATTATGAACAGCTAGCTTGTGCTAGTCATTTATTCAGCCACGTTGACTTGTATACAGTAGCCATGTTGACTCTCCCGACCAGTGCCTCATGTTAAACAAGACAACCCCTATAGATGTAGCCCACTACTAAAACATACAGCTACACCTAGTGTACCATTCTAGAATGACATGTTACTGCATATCATTACAGTTGGTGCCGGATAAAAAAGTGTTGCCTGTAGTATGTTTGTGTGTGTATGCTAGGCCGATGTAGCAGAGCCTGGTCTCCAATCGTCTTGGATCCCCTTGCCATTGGACGAAGCCCGTGTGGTAGCTGGTGTGCAATGGCCACCCCACGTTAAAAGAATTCACGCACAGGCATCTTCCACCCTTTAAAATGAAGTTTGGGACCTGGAACGTCGGGACCCTCGTGAACAACCCCAACAATGACAGAACAGAACGCCGTACTGCTATCGTTGCCCAGGAGCTCAGATGCTTCGACATAGACATCACCGCCCTAAGCGAGACCCGATGGGCAGGGGAAGGCCAGCTTCAAGGAGCAAGGTGGTGGTTACACCTTATTCTGAAAAGGCAAACCTAAAGAAGAATGCCGCCTCCATGGGATAGGCTGCGCCATAAAAAATGAGCTGGTTGAACATCCGAGACTCCCCTTGTGGAATAAATGAACGCCTCATGACTCTACGGCTCACCCTAGCCCGGAAACAGTGCGCTACAGTCATCGCTGCATACACCCCAACACTGGAAGCTACGAACGAGACCAAAGAGGAATTCTACTCCAGCCTCGAACAATCCGTGTTCCGAGTTCCCAACGGGCAACAAGCTGATCCTCCTTGGCTACTTTAGCGCCAGAGTTGGAAAGGACACAGACCTCTGGGGAGGTGTGATCGGCAGAGAGGGGGTAGGAAAAGCCAACTCCAACAGTACCCTCCTCCTGACAAAATGCTTAGAACATGGCCTAGTCATAACCAACACCTTGTTCCGTCAGAGAGACAAGTACAAGGCTTCATGGCAACAGCCTCGCTCCAAGCACCGGCATCTGCTGGACTAAGTCATTGTCCGAGCGAGGGACCGCAAGGATGTCCGCATCACCCGCGCCATGACAGGAGCGGACAACTGCTACACAGGCCACCGCCCAATCCGCTCTGTCATCATCAACGTAGGCCCAAAACAACGGCGTCAACAGAAGCAATGCTGCAGGAAAATCAACGCTGGAGCACTCAAAGACCCTGCTAAGAAAGCCTTGTTCAGCCTGCACCTCACAACCAACCAGACGACTCCCAGTGATTCAGAGGCAGAGTGTTCACAGCGCCTGGTCTGCACTCAAGGCCTCCATAATCAGCACCTGTGAAGAGACGCTCAGTCACTCAACCAGGAAACACCAAGACTGGTTCGACGAGAACGACCAGGAGATCCAGGAGCTAATCAGCCGCAAGCGCAGGGCATTCCTGATCTGGAAACAGCAAAGGAACTTGAGAGCAAGAAAGCAGCTCTACAGACGCCTGAAGGCCGAGGACCAACAAAAAACTTGTGACCTAAAGAATAGATGGTGGGTGGAGAAAGCGCAGGAGATCCAGCAGTTAGCCGACAACCACGACGTGTGTGGATTCTTTAGCGCAGTCAAGACCACCTACGGCCCAAGCACCAAAGATCCTACCCCACTGCGGGCCAAGAATGGAGAGGTACTTATCAAAGACAGGGAGGCAGTCAATGCCCACTGGAAGGAGCACTTCGAAGATCTCAACAGAGACTCTGTCCTTGACGCGAGTGTCCTCAACTCCAGCCCGCGGCATGCTACCCGTCACCACCTCAGCACAACCCCAGCCCGGCATGAGGTTGAAAAGGCCATCCGACAACTGAACAACAAGGCCTCAGGAGGAGATGGAATCCCCGCCGAGGCACTAAAGCATACCGGAGAAACACTATTGGTGCGAATACATGAACTCATTTCTCTTATTTGGAAGGAGGAGAGCGTGCCAGGGGATCTCAGACGCCGTAATCGTAACCATCTTCAAAAAAGGTGACAAGTCCAATTGCGGTAATTACAGAGGAGTCTCCCTGCTGTCTGCCACAGGGAAAGTCACCGCAAGAACTCTCCTCAATCGCCTTCTCCCAGTGGCTGAAGAGCTCCTCCCAGAGTCGCAATGCGGATTCCGCCCACTATGGGGCACAATGGACATGATCTTCACTGCGCGTCAACTACAAGAGAAATGTGGTAACAGCACCAACCGCTGTACATAGGCCTTTGTGAGGTCAAAGAAGGCTTCGACACCATCAACCATGAGGGATTATGGAGTGTCCTCCTCAAATTCGGCTGCCCTCAAAGGTTTGTCACCATCCTCCGCCTGCTTCACGACGACATGCAAGCCGTGATCCTGATCAACGGATCCACCAGAGACAATTCACGTACGGACTGGGGTCAAGCAAGGCTGTATCATCGCACCAACGCTCTTCTCAATCTTCCTGGCTGCAATGCTCCATCTCACCCTCAGTAAGCTCCCCGCTGGAGTGGAGCTAATCTACAGAACAAACGGGAAACTGTTCAACCGCCGTCGCCTCCAGTCCAGATCGAAGGTCGTCCCATCCAGTCATCGAATTACAGTATGCAGACGACACTTGTGTCTGTGCACACTCAGAGGTCGAACTCCAAACCATCGTCAACACATTCACCGAAGTGTACAAGAGCATGGGCCTTACACTAAACATCCATAAGACAAAGGTCCTCTACCAACCTGCCCCCGCCACACAGTACTGCTCCCCGATTATCAAAATCCATGACGAGGCCTTGGACAACGTGGACCACTTTCCATACCTCGGGAGCCTACAATCAACAAGGGCAGACGTCGATGGCAAAGTCCAACACCGCCTTCAATGTGCCAGTGCAGCCTTCGGTCGCCTGAGGAAGAGAGTATTTGAAGACCAGGACCTCAAACCCAGCACCAAGCTCATGGTCTACAGAGCAGTAGTGATACCCGCCCTCCTGTATGCTTCAGAGACATGGACCATGTACACCAGGCAACTCAAAGCACTGGAGAAGTACCACCAATGCTGCCTCCGCAAGATCCTGCCAATCCATTGGCAGGATAGGCGCACCAACGTCAGTGTTCTCGCTCAGGCCAACATCCCCAGCATCGAAGCTTTGACCACGCTCGATCAGCTCCGATGGACAGGCCACATCGTCTGCATGCCCGATACGAGACTCCCAAAACAAGCTTTACTCGGAGCTCCTACACGGCAAGAGAGCTCCAGGTGGGCAGAGGAAACGCTTCAAGGACACCCTCAAAGCCTCCTTGAAAAAGTGCAACCCCTGGCCCAAGACCGCACAAAGTGGAGGAGAAGCATCAGGGAAGGCGCCGAACACCTCGAGTCTCTCCGCCAGGAGCAAGCGGAAGCCAAGCGCAAACAGCGGAAGGAGCGCACGTCAACCCAAGCACCCCACCCACCCGCCCCTTCAACCATCGTCTGCCCCACCTGTGACAGAGACTGTAGGTCCCGTATTGGACTCAGTCACCTGCGAGCTAATTTTTAGTGTGGAAGCAAGTCATCCTCGATCCCGAGGGACTGCCTAAGAAGAAGGAGCCTATGAGTTTCGGCTGATACAAGAATATGCATGCACCACAGAGCCATAAAGAAAGAGAGAGGTATAAATTAAAGAACGCAATCAGAACAAAACACAGCAGATTTGAACAAGACCGAGCATGCTGCACTGCTGTCCAGAGAAGCGGACCCGATAATACCGACCTTTATTCTGTTAATTGTTGCTTGAATACTGTGTGCGCGATCGATTTGGCTAATTGAAAGGGACTGCGCACAAAAAAAATTAGAAGGAACATACATAGAGAACACAAGCGTCCCAGCACTGACCTCGAATACACCACTTCTAATCCTTTTCCAATCCAGAAGGCACCCATTTACCCTACCTCTAGGTTTCTCGTCAGTTAACCAACTTTTGATCTATGCTACTACATTTCCTCTTGTACCATGCACCTGATTTTTTTTCAATGTTCTACTCCATAATCAAAAATTACACACCTGGCTTAAATGAAGTTACTTGAATCAACAACGGTATCTTTTTCTGAAACTGTAAATTGACCTTTCCAAACTTGGACAAAAAAGGATACTTGGTACCTAACAAGGGTTAAAACTTGAACATACAAGTCACATTTTCAGCTGCAAGCACACAACAAAAATTCGGATCTGATGCACTGTATAAAAGTGACTGGAACAGATTCTACAGATTTAATTTAATTTACCTTAAATGCAGTACATTGCAAACACAAAGTGAATATTACATATAACATGCACATCCAAATATAAAATTTAAACATAATTTCTGTGTGCATACCCATCAACAAAGCCAGGGATAACGAATAATAAATAGTAACTTAAAAATATTAAATCTCTCTTCATTTGAGCCAATAGAAAAATTTGTAATGTTTAAAAACTAGGCCAAAAATTGTGCCTTTTCCACCACCTTTTACAAACCAATACATTACCTTAGATTCAAATTATGTCATTTGTAACTGTAGTTAAATCCTTATTAAACTATTATTTCTTCCACATTTGGTGCAAGCTCCTCTCCTTAGGCAAAGAAGCATAGATACAAATGCTTTCAATTCGATGAGGCACACTCCCGGTCTAAACACATCAGCAGGTAGCTTTGTAAGTGACAAGCTACTATGCTGGCTCATGTCAAAAAGAGGTTATCTGTGGATTAACATTAACACTATTAAAGAATGGGCAACTCTGTACAAGCAGTTGCTAAACCCTCTAATTAATCTCTCATATACAGAGAAAGGTCCAAGGAGCTGTAACCACCCCACAGCGTATTTAAGCCAGCAGCTACAACCACATGCCAGGCTGAATGGTTTGTCACCACGGCAACCAAGTGAAACAAAGATGGAGGTCAATTTAGAATTTGTCTCCAGCAGAAGATTATAGCACCACTAAATACATGCAACATGATTAGCAACAATCAGTCTCACTCAGCAAGCCAAAAACAGATCAGTAACTTTAGAAACATCACTGGGAGTTAGATCCATTCTCTCCGCCAGCGTTTACCACTTTTGAAGGAAAGCGAAAGTCTGGAAATTTGACTGTAGTCTTTTATTTTTTAATTCATTCACGGGATGTGGGCATCGCTGCTAAGGCTAGCATTTATGGCCCATGCCTAATTGCCCTCAAGAAGATGAAGCTTAACCTTCAATAATTTCCCTGCAATTATTCATGAATAAATACTTGACTGTAAAAAGCTACCTTATTGTTCTAATTCAATGACAAAACAAACACCAATTACTTATGCTATGACTGATGAATTGGTTCTGTCACTTTCAATCATGCTAAGTACCTCCCTTGACTGCTATCAATTCTGACGTTCATTATCAAGGCTATGCACCTTGCTCCTGAATATCTGTAGCTAGATAAATCTAACCACACACAGGACTTTAGTCTTCAAGTCAAGATAAAAGTGACAAATCTTAATGAACCAATCATTTCTTCTCTTTCAATTCAAAACCAAGTTTTCTACAGTACTATTTTAACAAAAATCCAGCTACAGTAGCTCAGTGAACCTTCTGGGATCCATTTCCTCATGTACTATGCCAAAGTTAATGGCATTTTTTACAGCCAAATTACACATTCTCTATGCAATTGCCAAACACACTGGGAATGTTTCAGTGATCACTTGTTCTGATATCAAATCTCATGACACTAATAACCTTTCAAGCTGACAACAGCAGTGTGTGGTTTTACCGACCCCCATCTTGGATCTTCAGTTTGTGCGAAGACGCCCCATTTAGTAACCATATCTACACTAATTTTAGAATGATACATAAACAATCCATAAGCCATCAGCAGTTTCATGACAGTAGTTAAGCAGCTTTTCACCATATAGATTAATGACATGGATGAAGGAACAGAGAGTTGCATATCCAAGTGTGCAGACAAAACTAAGTTAGGAGGCACAGTAAGTAGTGTGGATGGGAGCAGGTAATTACAAAGGGACATAGACAGACTAAGTGAATGGGCAAAACTATGGCAGATGCAGTTCAATGTGGGAAAGTGTGAGGTCATCCACTTTGGATCAAAAAAAGACAAATGGGAATATTTTCTCAATGGTGAGACACGAGGAGTTGTGGAGGAACAAAAGGATTTAGGTGTAAAAGCTAGTGCACAAGTCCAAAAAGGCTAATGAAATGTACGATAGCAAAATACTGCAGATGCTGGAAATCCAAAATAACAGAAAATGCTGGAAAAACTCAGCAGGCCAGGCAACATCCGTGGAGAGAAATTAGAGTCAACGTTTCGGGTCAAAACCCTTTATCAAGATTTAAGAGGCACAGGGAATGAAATAGATTAAGAGGCTGGGCTGGGAGAGAACAAAAGAGAAGAGACATTAAGAGGTATTCAAAACGAGACGAGATGGTGATAGGACTAGTGGAGACAGAAGACGGCTCTAGATTAGGTGTGAAATGAGCTGGCAGAATGGGAGACAGCTGCCATGTGGGAGAGAGACAAAAGGAAAGGGGGGGGGGGGAACCAAAACAAAGGTGTGGATGAAAAATATAAGTAAAAATGTAATGGGGCAGAGGTTATGATCTGAAATTGTTGAACTCAATATTGAGTCCGGAAGGCTGTAAAGTGCCTAATCCGAAGATGAGGTGCTGTTCGAGTTTACGTTGAGCTTCCGTGGAACAATGCAAGAGGCCAAGGACGGTGAGGTCCGAGTGGGAATGGGCCGATGAATTAAAATGACAGGCGACCGGAAGCTCGGGGTCACCCTTACGGACTGAACGGAGGTGTTCCGCAAAGCGGTCACCCAATCTGCGTTTGGTCTCCCCAATGTAGAGGAGACCGCATCGTGAGCAGCGAATACAGTATACTAGATTGCAAGAAGTACAAGTAAATCGCTGTTTCACCTGGAAGGGGCGTTTGTAACACCTGCCCCTATACAGCCCCCCTTCCCACTGTCCAGGGCCCCAAACACCCCTTCCAGGTGAAACAGTGATTTACTTGTACTTCTTGCAATTTAGTATACGGTATTCGCTGCGGTCTCCTCTACATTGGGGAGACCAAACGCAGATTGGGTGACCGCTTTGCGGAACACCTCCGTTCAGTCCGTAAGGGTGACCCCGAGCTTCCGGTCGCCTGTCATTTTAATTCATCGGCCCATTCCCACTCGGACCTCACCGTCCTTGGCCTCTTGCATTGTTCCACGGAAGCTCAACGTAAACTCGAGGAACAGCACCTCATCTTCCGATTAGGCACTTGACAGCCTTCCGGACTAAATATCGAGTTCAACAATTTCAGATCATAACCTTGGCCCCTATTACATTTTTACTTATATTTTTCATCCACACCTTTGTTTTGGTTTTCCTCTCTCCCACATGGCAGCTGTCTCCCATTCTGCCAGCACATTTCACACCTAATCTAGAGCCGTCTTTTGTCTCCACTAGTCCTATCACCATCTCATCTCATTTTGAATACCTCAATGTCTCTTCTCTTTTGTTCTCTCCCAGCCCAGCCTCTTAAATCTATTTCATTCCCTGTGCCTCTTTAGTCTTGACAAAGGGTTTTGACCTGAAATGTTGACTCTAATTTCTCTCCACAGGTGTTGCCTGGCCTGCTGAGTTTTGCCAGCATTTTCTGTTGTTATAATGAAATGTTGTCCTTTAAAACGGGCAAGATGTTATGCTTCAGTTGTACAGAGGGGCTTGGTCAGACCCATCTGGAATACTGTGTTCAGTTTTGGGCACCGAACCTCAGTAAAAAGAGATCTTGGCATTGGAAAGGATACAGTGCAATTCACCAAAATTATACCAGGGCTGAAAGAGTTAAATTGAGGACAAGTTGCATAAACTTGGCTTGTATTACTTTTAAGGTCTATAGTTTCTCACATTTAGGCACATCAGCCGAGTGTGGTTAAAAACAACTTTTATTCACCACTGAAATGAGTTTATCACTACAAGTAATTGAATAAACAGACTGGCCCACCAGACTGGACTGGGTTTTTATGTTGAGGACTAAAAACTGGGAAATATCAAACTAACTTGCATCTTTCCTTCACCAAACAACTCTACAGTCGTAATGATTGTTCCCTTTTGTTTAAGATTTTAAAAGAGAACCGAGTACCTTTAAAGGGATAGAGGTATCCAGAGGTATAATGCCCAAAAAACAGAACAGATCCAAGATAATAGCAACTAAGTCTTAATATTGAAAGGTATGCAGTGGAATTTTCAAACTCAAGCTTTGAAGAAAAAAAAACGCAAGAAAATTGCGTCTGTCTGTCATACACTCAAAAGTTATAGAGCGTACCTACACATGTTATATCAAAAGAAAGCTGATGATCAGGGGAGTGTCATAGGCATATTTACTTTTTGGTCAGACAAAAATTGTTCGGACAGTATACAAAAAACGTTCAAAAATCCGCTCATTAGCGGTTGACCAATCCTACCGCTCATTAGCGTTGAGTGACGTGATGGTTGACCAATCCTACAGTCCAATGACCTGATGGTTGACCAATCGGTGCGTCACGGGCGGGACCTAATCCTGCAGCCTCCCGAAACCTCGCGGCAATTTTTCCCCTGCTTTTCCTCAACAGCGAGCGGGGCAGCTGTGTCGGCCCGCCGGAGCGGGAGGTGAGTTGGGGTCACTCGGGCCGGGCCTCACAACCGCTCGGCCCGAGACACAGAGCGGGGGAGCGGCAGTGGCCGGCCGTCAACCGCGCGGCCCTCTAAACTGCCCTGGCAACGCCGGGCCCCCCCAGCTTTTTCTTATAAGCGGATTATGATTACATTAACACTTTTGGGTAGAGGCAAGCTTTTCGACTAGTCTACTCTTAACTCAAATCATCTATCAATTTGAATTCAAATTGTGCAAAAAAAGGTCTCCAGTGCAGTTTTATTCATTTGTACTAAGGGGTAACTTGCATATTTCACCTTGGAATCAAGAGGAATTATCTAAAATGTTTCTTTCAAAAAGAATACTTGGCCAGGTCCAGTTACATTTCCTGTCAAATTCTAGACACTGCTTCCTTACTATTATAACTGTAGTACAAACTTACTGAAATAAACTCGAGACAACAGAAAAATATTACATCAAGCCTGAAGAGGAATAAAATCTATTAGCTGCTCAAATAATGTGCAGTAATACTGTTAAAACAGTCTAATAGCATCACCAAAATTGGAGAACATAGTTAATAATTGGCTCCCTGTATCCTATCCCGCAGTGCCAGTAGTCAACTAGCCTAGCAACATTTACTATGTCGAGTTTCACACAAAAGAACATCCACTTGGGCGAGATGCAGATAGCAGCCAACACCAGTGGAACAGCACGAGTTCACATCATTCAAAAGCATGGAACTTTGCAGTCCATTTATAAAAGTTTATAAATGGATGCTGATGGTAACACGCATGCAACCACTTGCATTTATATAGTGCTTTTTATGTAGAAAAAATGTCCCAAGGCAATTCACAGAAGTGAAATCAGACATAAGTCAACATAAGGGATGACTAAAAGCTTGGTCAGAGGTTTTTATGGGGATGCTGAAAGGAGGAGGGAGGGAGGCGGACTTCCAGAGCTTAGGACCTAGAAGACTGAAAGCATGGCCACCAATGGTGGTGCAAAGGGATTTTGGGGTGTACAAGAGGCAACAGCTGAAGGGTTGCAAAGTTCTCAAAGTTATAGGGCTGCCGAAGGTTAGAGAGGTAGGGAGGGGTGAGACAATGAACACGAGGATGAGAAGTTTACAACTGAGGTGTTGGAGGAGCAAGAGCCAATGTACATCAGCAAGGGTGAGGTGATGGGTGGGTGGGGCTTGGTGCAGGATAAGGGAGCAGAGCTTTGGACAAGCTGAAGTTTATGGAGGGTGAAGAATGGCACACCGACCACGAGAGCATTGGAATAGAAACATAGAAATAGGAGCAGGAGTAGGCCATTCGGCCCCTCGAGCCTGTTCCACCATTTAATGAGATCATGGCTGATCATCCAAATTCAGTACCCTGTCCCTGCTTTCTCCCCATATCCCTTTAGCCTTAAGAAATATATCTAATTCCTTCTTGAATATATTTCATGAATTGGCCTCAACTGCCTTCTGTGGTAGAGAATTCCACAGGTTCACCACTCTCGGTGAAGAAATTCCTCCTCATCTCAGTCCTAAATGGCTTACCCCTTATCCTTAGACTGTGACTTAGAATAGGTCAAGTTTGCAGGTGACAAAGGCGATGAAGGTTTTGGCAGCAGAAGGACTGAGGCAGGGGTGGCAACGAGCAATACAAGAGGTGGAAGTAGGCAGTATTTGTGATGGAGAAGACTGGAGGGCGGAAACTCAGTTTGGGGTCAAATAAGATGCCGAGGTTGTGATTAGTCTGGTGAGACAGTGGCTGGGGTAAAGCGGGGGAAATGCAAAAAGGCTATTGTGCACTCTTCAGTCTGCCAAGGTGAGATGCAAGGCTGGAGAAAGTTGCAGAAATAGGGTACTGCAAAGCCATGGAGTGATTTGAACATGGGGGATGTTAAACTGAGTGCACTAGGGGAATGGAATCCAACATAAGCCAGTAAGGATGGTGAGACTTAAATGCGGGAAAGGATACAGGTAGCCAATTTTGAACAAGTGGGAATTTATGGAGGATGGATAGCCAACAAGGAGGAGTGGATAAGGAGTCTCGAAGTGGCAAACGGCAGCAGTGGAGTGAGGTAGGGGCGATGACAGGAGAGATTGCAAAGCTGGAAGCAAACGGATATGATTGTGATGTTTAAGTTCATCTCTGGGTTGAACAGGACGCCATGTTCTGATTCTACCTGAGCTGGTGCACAGGCTGGAGTCAATGGCAAAGAAAAAGGGGTGATAACAGAAGGCCAGAAATGATGGCTTTGGCCTTCCCCATGTTCAGTGGAGGACATTTGACTGATCACTTGATGTGAGACAGACAGTCTGACAGCACAGAGGTGGTCCTTGTGCCAAGGGAAGTGTGAGGAGACAGAGCTGGAAGTCATCAGCATAAATATGGAAGCTGATCCCGTGCTTGCTGATGATGTTACTGCGCAGCAGCATGTAAAAAGGAGGGAGCGGGGCAAGAATATATCGGTGCAAACGAAGAGCCAACAATGCAAGGGTAGGAGGAGAAGCCATTTACAGGGTCAGCAAGCACGGGCGCCAGGAGGGATAGTGGAGTCAGGAGGAGATCAAGAAAGCACGAGCTGGGTCTCATGAAAGCAATAGGCTTGCCAAGACAGGAAGGAATCAGTCAATAAGGTCACATGACGTATAGAGCTTCTGTATGCTGCCAAACTCCAACTGGGGCAGTGTGATCCCACATTTATTTTTGCAGGAAAGGAAAAACAACTATCTATCTTTGTAAAAATCTATATTACAAATTTGCTGCTTAACTTTAAGGAAACATTGAGATCACTGTTTATAATGCTTGCCTAGGGAAACATGAATAACCAGACAAAAATAACTTGTGTCAACCCAAGACATCTGCTAACATTCCTACAGAGAGGTTTTCAAGTGTTAGCTGAAACTCACAAGGATTAGATGGAACTTACCACTTGCTTGAGCAGGGCTTTACAAGGAAGATATTGCCAAGAGCAAGTAGCTAGTTCAGGATTCAGTGACTCACTGTTCCAGAAATAACAGCAGAACTGAAGGCCACGTGCTATGATGCCAACTCGTAAAGGTTCCAAAGCCAATCATTTGACATTATTGCAAATATTCCTACATTACAACCGTAACTACACTTCAGAAAGTATTTCATTGGCTTTAAAGCACTTTGGGACGTGAAAGGCACTATAGAACTAGAAGTCTTTCTTTTTTAATTAAAAAAGAGGCTTGTGGAATAACTGCTTCGACCTCAAAGTTTTATGATACCAACTTAACTTTTTTTTTTAAAAATACACCATTGTATGGAACCAAATTAGGCAGCCATATAAACACAAGGTTGGAAAACGCATAAACCAAAATACACTCAGGTTCAGCAAGCACGGGGCCAGGAGATCAAGAAAGCACGAGATGGGACAACGTATCTCTACCTGAACCAGGACAACATATCTCTACCAACAAAAGTGACCAATTATTTTATTTATTAGCTACTCAACTTCATGTGTGGGAGTATCTGGTGATATTCCTCGGCTGCCATTAGTCATTAGAGGAAACTCTCGATTTACCGGCACCTAAATAACTGGAAATCTGTTAACCGGCAAAATTCAGGAGTAGGTTCAGGTAAGTTTTACTTCATATTCATGGCTGTTCCTGGATCTGTGGCTGTGTAACTGGGGTTCCTGCACCTGTTGCCGTGCAACAGTGACGCTTGGTCTGTGGCCGGGGTTCCTGCACCTGTTGCCGTGCAACAGTGACGCTTGGTCTGTGGCCGGGGTTCCTGCACCTGTTGCCGTGCAACAGTGACGCTTGGTCTGTGGCCGGGGTTCCTGCACCTGTTGCCATGCAACAGGGACGCCTGGATCTGTGGCCGTGTACGGGGCTCTCGTACCTTTTACTATACCTCTCTGCAATCCGCACTTTTTGATAAACCGGCACCACGCCGGTGGCGGATAAAAGAGAGTTTCCTGTATATTACTGATCTGAAAACTATGGAAGCTCAGTTGTTCTTGGCAGTGTGTAATGTTCTGGAACGCTTTCCCAAATACAGTATATAATGCACACACGCACAAATAAGTCAGCTGTGGCTCAGTGGGGAGCACCCTCGCCTCTGAGTCAGAAGGTTGTGGGTTGAGCCAGGGACTGGAGTACATAAATCTAGGCTGACACTCCAGTGCAGTACTGAGGGAGTGCTGCACTGTCGGAGGTGCCGTCTTTCGGATGAGACATTAAACCGAGGCATCAAATGCTCTCTCAGGTGGACGTAAAAGAGCCCATGGCACTATTTCAAACGGGAGCAGGGGAGTTACCCCCCGGTGTCCTGGCCACTATATATCCCTCAATCAACTTAACAAAAAAACAGATAATCTGGTCATTATCACGTTGCTGTTTGTGGGAGCTTGCTGTGCGTAAATTGGCTGCTGCGTTTCCCACACTACAACAGTGACTACACTCCAAAAGTACCTCATTGGCTGTAAAGTGCTTTGGGACATCCCGAGGTTGGGAAAGGCGCTATATAAATGCAAGTCTTTCTTTTCCATTAAGTGTATCTGCAGTTTCTAGAAGCCTTTGAACGTTCAGTTGTAGTCTATTTTCAAAAACCATACAAAGCCTGTCTAATTTTATCTTGTGTACAAGCAAAAAAAAAAAGGCTTGCATCCATACTGTTTCAGTAAATAGATTACCTCAAAAGATTCAATGTTTCACTTGGGAGGACAATATTTCCAATCATTAGTGCTTAGGAGGATGATGCCACAGGCTTCTACTTAATATAATTTTTCCAAAACAGCACTTGTGCCTTTGGACATGAAATACAATGCCTCCTCTTTGGTGCAACACTTTAGGCACCAAAACAATTCGCTGGGCCTCCAAATGCATTAAACCTGTCACTTTAATGCTATTTACAATGGTGCTGCATCAGCTGTAGTAGGACGAATAGGTTTTAGAAATTGCAATTTGGTGAAACTCCATAAAACTTGTGTTCTGCACCGAGAACCTATGCATATGGTGAGAGTGCAAAGACACAAATGTGAGGAACACAACAGTTGTGGTTCAATGCTCCATGCTGAAAATGTAGAAATATGGAATTAGGAATATCCTGTAAACATTAAAAACACTCAAATACAAGCATTCACTATGCAGAGTTTCTATTCACTTAAAAATAAGAGCTATTAACTTGTAATTAATGGTTGATTAAACATGCATACTTCATTAATATCTGCATTTTCCAATCGGGATGTGAATCAAACAAGAGTTACATCACAACTACAATCAAGTGAATCATACGGCTTCAAGCATAGCAGTTCAATTTCTACAAACATACGAAAACGATGGACAGGAAAAGACCTCCTGGTCCATCCAGCCTGTTCTTGATTAGGTTCTCAATTACTCTGCATTAAGCCAATATTCACACAAGCACCAGAAACATTCACACTCAAGCATCAATTGTTTCTGCATCTTTCACTCACATCATGTACGTACAACTCCCTGAACAGTATTTAATTGCATACTACAGTTACTGTGCTATACCCCACCACTCTGCTGCCTCGAGTAATACACAAAATGATACTGCTCATTACATAGTGATCTTGCATCAATTAATCATGGCAAGCTATCAAACTGAATTTGATTATTTGTAAGGTAGCACCAGAAAAAAAATTCAGGAACAATGCTGAATTGTGTAAAAGAAATGCCAACTGGTTCACTATGATCAGTTGGGGAATGGAATCTGCCACCCCTATCCAATGGCTGACCTACAGGTGACTAGTGTACACAAAATGGTGGACTCGTCATGCCCTTTCAAGTGGGCGAGCAAGTTCTTCAGTTGCAAAAACAAAGCACTCCACTCCCGACTTTTCAGGGTAATTAAGGATGGGCAGTAAATGCGCTGTTGCCAGTGTCACTCTCATCAAGAATTTGAAACAAAACACTCAATTTTAAATCCAGAAAATACTCGCGTGAAAATTAATGCCTAAATGCAAATTCTACAGACTAGAAAGCATCAACATAAATTATGGCTTTCACAATTCAAGATTTAGATGTACAAATTTTTGCTATTGTTCCTGTAAACTCTACTTGTACAACATTGCACAATTATTTAGCTGAGAGTATAAACATAAAATCGGTAAAATTTTATTTTTGGTATCTATATAAAATTTGTTGGGAAAAAATTTCTAGTCTAGACTTCAGGACAGGTCACATAATTCAAGTGATCTAAGAGATACCTCATCATATTATACAAGCAATGAAAAATATAACCAATTAGTGACTTAGGAAATCACAATTTGCATATATGCAACACAGCACCAAGTCTTGCGCTGACATCACCAAAAGTCAGGGCTTACAAATTAACTACTTTAAACAAGGTTTTCCATCACTTCCCCTTAACCCAAAATGTTGTAACATTTCTGTTAATTCATAGCCATCCCCTAGAAAGTGAAATGAAAATTAAATGATATTGCACTTATGCAACCAATAAACAATGGTAATGCCAGTGTGCAGCACAGATATTAATTCAGTGGTACACAAACCAAGTGCAATGTTGTGATCGTCCTTCCCTGGCCCAGCTACTTTTCAGTGATGATAGACATTTTTACACCATACTGCTATGGAAGGAGATGGGGCAATCATTCAAGATGTCTCTCTCCAAATTACCCATGCATATAACATGTTCTAAATGTTTCAAATAATGCTCAAGCTTCTTTTATATTGATATATACTGACTTTTTGCGGCTTCAGCCATGTCAAATCCCAGATTTTATATGTACAAATTTTTGCTATTGTTCCTGTAAACTCTACTCGTACAATATTACACAGTGCCCAAGTCAGTCAAGAAGTGCTGTTTGACCCTTTCTCCACATGATATAAAAAGAGAAAAAAAAACTAATCTCTCTGCATCACATGAAGTCATAGGCAACCAAGTTCAATGGCAGGAATTACACCAGAAGTGAATTTAAATGACTGCCTAAATATTCAGGTTAAAACTTACGGAAGTGCTCGTAACATTCAGACTGATTCAAATGCAGTAGCGTGAATCAACTGCCTCTCAGTTCCCACTGCTTAATGTTAAAATATTCCAAAAGTTGAGGCATTCCCTCTGCCCTCTTCCCTCCCATCCTAAAGGCAAAGGCTTCATGCTGGGGTCAAGTTCCATAGTGCTGTCCAGTATATTTCCCAAGTGGCCATCAAATCATGCGAGAGTGTCACCAGGCTATTTGATTGCAAGGCCCATCACAGTTAAGTATGATCCTTCCCTCACCTGCTATATCCACACAAAAATGTTCAGCAGGCATCGCAGGATATTAATCAAAGAACTCGGACTGATTTTCCCATTTTGTAACCCAAGGATGTTTTTGCCAATTACATCATCCCAACTGTCATCTCCCTCCCATCATTAGCTAACTCATTACACACCAGGTATTGAACTTGGAACCTTCTTGAAGTATGTTTGCTCAGCAACTCACTATGAAAAGTGAGCCGACAGTTCAGCAAATTAAACTGTTGTCGCCCATCTTCCATATAAGCTGCTTTTAAACAGCACTTATCGGTGACTCACTCCTTCTGCTTTAGTTCAAAAGCTGCTTTTATATTAAATGCCATGACAATGCCACCAACTCAAAATACAGGGGTCCATGGCAGCCAGTGGCAACCCCAAATTAAACTTCTGGGATTTGTCATGGCTGAAGCCTCAAAATGTCAGTATATATCAACATAAAAGAAGCTTAAGCATTATTTAAAACATGTTATATACATGTGTGTTGAATTGGTGCTCCAGGAAAGAGTAAATTTTAAAGCAGCAAGAGAAATGTCATGGCTCTAGAGCAGAGTACGGTTTGGGGTAAAAATATAAGCAGAGTGGGTCAGGAAGGGACAGAGGGAGTAACAAAGGTAATAGGGCATCAGTGACTGAGAGGGCATCAGTGACTGAGGGGACATCAGCTTTAACTTTTTCTATTTTTCCCTGAAGGCACTATATCTGAAAGCGCAAAGCATTCGCAACAAAATAGAAGAATTAATAGCTCAAATAGAAATTAATAGGTTTGATCTAATAGCCATTACGGAGACGTGGTTGCAAAGTGGCCAAGGTTGGGAACTAAATATTCCAGGATACTTAACTTTTAGAAGAGATAGGCAAACTGGAAAAGGAGGGATAAGCCCTGATAATAAAGGATGGGTTAAAGACAGTGGAGAGAAAGGATCTCAGCTCTGAAAATCAAGAAGTAGAATCAGTTTGGGTGGAGCCAAGAAACAGCAAGGGGCAGAAAACATTGTGGGAGTTGTTTATAAGCCTCCAAACAGCAGTTGTAATGTAGGGCAGAGTATAAATCAGGAACTTAGAGGCGGATGTAACAAGGATAACAGTAATCATGGGGGACTTTAATCTACATATAGACTGGGCAATGCAAATTTGCAGTAATATTGTAGAGGACGAATTCATGGAATGTATACAAGATACTTCTCTCGATCAGTACGTTGAAGAACCAACTTGGGAACAGGCTATTTTAGATCTAGTATTGTACAATGAGAAAGGGTTAATTAATAACCTTGTAGTAAAGGGGCCCTTAGGGAAGAGTGACCATAATATGATAGAAATTTATCTTGAGCTTGAAAGTGATTTAGTTACATCTGAAACTAGGGTCTTAAATCTAAACAAAGCAAACTACGTAGGTATAAAGGGGCGAGTTGGTCAAGGTAGATTGGGAAACTACATTAAAAAGGTATGACGGTAGACAAACAATGGCTAGCATTTAAAGAATACATAATTTACAACAAATATACATTCCCTGAAGGCACAAAAACCCCACAGGGAAAGTGGTCCAACCATGGCTAACAACAGAAGTTAAAGATAGTATTAGATCAAAGGAAGAGGCTTATAATGTTGCCAAAAAGAGTTGCAAGCCTGAGGATTGGGAGGATTTTAGAATTCAGCAAAGGAGGACCAAGAAATTGATAAAGAAAGGGAAAATAGAATGTGTAAACTAGCGAGAGACATAAAAACAGACTGTAAAAGTTTCTATTGGTATGCGAAAAGGAAAAGATTAGCAAAAGTAAACATGGGTCCCTTACAGGCTGAGACAGGAGAAATTATAATGGAGAATAAGGAAATGGCAGAAAAATTAAACAAATACTTTGTGTCTGTCTTCACAGAAGATGCAGCAAAAAAGCTTCCGGAAATAGTTGAGAACCAAGGGAGTAGCGAGAATGAAGAACTGAAAGAAATTAGTATTAGTAAAAAGAATACTGGAGAAATTAATGGGAAATGAAAGCCGATAAATTCCCTGGACCTGATAGCCTACATCCTAGGGTTTTAAAAGAGGTGGCGTCAGAGACAGTGGATGCATTGGTTGCCATCTTTCAAAATTCCATAGATTCTGGAACGGTTCCCGTGGATTGGAAGGTAGCAAATTTAACCCCACTATTTAAGAAAGGAGGGAGAGAAAACAGGGAACTACAGACCAGTTAGCCGGACATCAGTAATAGGGAAAATGTTAGAATCTATTATTAAGGACGTGGTAACAGGGCACTTCGAAAATAATAACAGGATTGGGCAGAGTCAACACGGATTTATGAAAGGGAAATCGTGTTTGACAAATCTGTTAAGAGTTTTTTGAGGTTGTAACGAGCAGAATAGATATGGGGGAGCCAGTGGATGTGGTGCCTTTGGATTTTCAGAAGGTATTCGATAAGGTGGGAATGCAAGTTGTGAGGGGGATGCAAAGAGGCTTCATGGGGATATAGACAGAGATCGCTAAGATTTTTGGATATTAAAGGGAATCAAGGGATATGGGGATTGTGCAGGAAAGTGGAGTTGAGGTCGAAGGCCAGCCATGATCTTACTGAATGGCCGAGCAGGCTCGAGGGGCAAAATGGCCTACTCCTGCTCCTATTTCTTACGTTATGTTCTTTTTTTTTTTTTAAAAAAGAGGCAAGGGAGAACAAGCCAAGCCAAGAGGTCGGTCCAGGAAAATTGCTTGAACACCAGAATATCGTCCAAATGTCTTTCTCTACAAAAATCATGACATTATGTACCTTATAAAGAATGTTGTGTCAAAGATTTTTGGCTTGACCCAAGTGGAATTTGTGGAAATTTAAGACATTGCTATTAAGTTACACAGAGCTCAAAGATGAAATCCACAATGTGAATTATCTCCAATTAAAGTTTCTGCTCAGGGTGGTGAATGTGGCGTACTACCCAAATTTGTTAACACATTCTCAAAGATAGAAGAAATGCAGCCAGAGTATTACTATATCCAGTGTGCACGAGGTTTTGTTATAACTCCTTGGTCACACCATCATATTACATTGGACAGTCAAGGTAAACTCTTGATCATAGGGGGCTCGGGGTGGCGGGGGGGGAGGGGGGAAGGTTTGTTGACAGAAGAAACCAGTGACACTGAACCCAGGAGAATAGTGCAGATGCAGAATTTTTAACAAGGCATGCATATATTTTATATCAGTCTCAACATTCAGGTAATGTTAATAAACTGGTAGGCTGGATTGTCCTTCAAGGCTCTCAATGAGACATTATTTTACAACATTCCTAGGTATCTATTACTTTTAGATAACAATAATCAAAATGTAGTCATTCCACATAACTTCCGCAAGCACAAAAAAGTCAAAAAAGTTCTGCTTGATCTAAAAAGATTGTGAACTGCATAGTTTATCCTCAAGACTAAATCAAAGCACCAGGACACCTCTCGGGGAAAATGAATCAGCAGCAGAATCTCTACCCTGAATGCTGACAGCACAATAAAGTGCCATCTTAATACAGCATATATTTTTAGAATTTATGATTTCCACATTGGATCATTTCTCAAACTACACTGTTGAACATTCTGCTCATTTGCTCAGTACAATTTAAGTTTTGTATAAAATAGCAAGTTTTGCAAAAACAATTATAATCAGTTCAAGTCTACACAGCAAATTCCAATACATCACCAAGTCAGTACCGACCTTAGGCAATGATTGTCAGCATACTGGGCCGTTTCAGTAAACAAAAAAATGTTGATTTCAACTGCTGCTGGAACAAGGTACAGGGGTAGATTGAGTCAGTTGTAATTATGGTCGATGATGGGAAACCATGCCCTTAGCATAAGCTGCAGTCTCAATGTAGAAGTACTTATATTTGTGTTTATTACAGAGCTCTTCCTATTAAAAGCAATTGAGTGAAATTGAGTCAAGCCACAGAGAGAAGTGATAGAACTTGCAAGAGCTGCTTCGGAGTTCCGGTGATAGCAATAGACTCTTACTCACTTTGTACATTTCCTTCCACCCCATCTCCCCACCGTCCCCCCCGGAAAAAAAATAACCTCAGCCTCGACTCCTATTCAAATTAATCCACCATTTGTCAGACCAGCAAAATGAACACACGTTGAACACCGATTCATTTTCACTGCCCAAGCCTACTAAGAAAAAAAACAAAACAGCAATTTTTCTTCTCTCCTCTCCTGGAAGCCCTAATCGCACTGGATTATGGATCCACAGGCACTCACAGCTTTCTTCATGTCTGTGCCTGGACTGTGAACATCAACAGCCTATTCAATCAGAGAATAACTAGAGCAGAACACAAACCTGCCCTCCTCCAACCTCCACACTTGTACTTTCCAAATAGGATCACAGAACAGCAGCAGAAATTCTGGCTGATTTAATCTCCCAACCCTAGCTAAGGGACACGATGGCCAACTGTAGACACTCAGAGTTCAGCAAAATCAACACAGACCTGAAATTGATCCAGAGACCTTTCCAGATGAATAGGCTGTAGTGAAAGACTGGAGCTGTTTTTTAAGGGTTACAAAAAATACTGGATTCCTTTCAATTTGTTTGATATAATGAAAAGAAAGGCAAACTGCTGAAAGCTGTTGCTGAATAGTTTAATCTTAATCCAATATTTTCTTGCTATAATTTTGTCCACTTGGAATGAGAAACAAGTCAATTATTAATGTAATTTTTTTTCCCCCACTCAAAAAAAAAAATGGCACTGCACTATTCTTAAGGTGGCCATTTCACATCTCGAAAGAAAATTGTATAATATAAATTTCACATTTTTTTTGAAAATTCCGTTGTCAACAGAACCTGCAAAATTTCAAACACACTCGATTCCACATATTATACACCTGTGTATTTCACCTGACACTAATGGTTTTAATGTGGTATCCATTTGCTTAGCAAGATAAAGGATTGTGACAAGCTTTATTTGGAAGCGTTTGCTCTCTACAGGCACATATATTTATGAATATGATGCATAAACAGTAGAGAAAGGAGTTCATTCAAAATTGACACTGGGTGAACAAACTTACTACAATTAACTAAAGAATGCAAACAGCCCGTAAATATTTTCTCAACTAGTAACCAAGTGATAAGGTTGTCCAGTATTTGTCTTCCGTGTGAAACAAGAGCTTCTTAATGTGCATTTATACTGCACAAGCAAACAAAACAAATCGCTCCCAAGTTTTCTTCAGGTTTGGAGCGCCAATTTACAGGAAACTTTTTTAATCCGGCACTGACGGGGTGCCGGTTCATCAACAATTCCGGATAACCGAAAGCTATAGTAAAAGATACGGAGCCGAGAGCTCCGTATAAAGCAACAAACCCTGTTGCTTAGCAACAGGTTCAGAACAATGGCCACAAGTTCCAAGCATCTCTGTAGCTTAGCAACAGCTGCAGCCACACCCTTGCATAGCAACAGATGGAGGAAGGCAAGTAATAAAAGTTACCTGAACCTACTCCTGAATTTTGCCGGTTAACCGAGACTTCCGGTTATTTAGGTGCCGGTAAATCGAAAGTTTCCTGTAACTGCCTCCTTCAAAATCCAATTTCAACTCCAGTTTCAAATTTGTGTGAAACCTTCAGACGTTGCAACATCATGACAAGCAGAGTACATGTGTTCAAGAAAAGAAAATCTGAATTTTAAAGCTTTTCTGTCAGTCATATAAAGGAAGCTATCTGCAAATTGCAAGGTCAAAAAGGGACAAGGAATATCCCACCTGATGGGAATGTGCAGAGCTCTGAACAAAAAGTCAGTTTATAGCATTAGGTAGGTGAAGTTTAACAGGATGATGATGTCATTACACTACAACTTATCAAGCATGGCCTCAACTGAGCACTTTGAACCATAGTTTATAATCTGTAGTTCATGTGCAAGACCACCAGCCTCTGGAGGTTTCACTTTGGATTCTACAATGTGGTCACTCTCCGGTTACCTAAAGATGCATTGACACTGGAACTACTGGTCCAAGACCAGTAACTGCAGTTTGATTTCCAGCCAGTGAGAATCACTTTTCTTGGTCTGGTTCCAGCCTGGCTGTACATCTTGCCTAGGAGAGAGATGCGTGCATGCCTGAATACAGGTGTGAACAATGCACTCCCTCCCCAAACATTAAAAATGTTAAATAGTTAGAAAGCAGAGAGAGGAGAATCCTTGCTCTCTAAACACTAAGCAGGTTTACAAAGTGTCCAGAGGGTCCAGTGAACCCGAGCACTTGGCAGCCCACTGGAAACACACGTGGGGCAGGAGTTTCTGCTTGGTTGTGCTGGTTTTTTCAAATGCAATTCGCCCAAAAATCGGCCAAACCAGTGCAAAAGATTGCAGAATTTTAAGTGCAATTTACGTTCAGTGCAAATCGAGTTTCTGTGATCTTTTGCGATAGCTTTTTGCTCAAAAAACAATCGCACTAGAAGCTGGCCCCGCCCACCAAACTGGCCATGCCCTCAATCAAAACCTGCACAGCGAGTTTCTGCTAATTGCTGTTTGCAGGCCTTCAAGGAGGCTCTTAAAATTAAACTTTTTTGGCGCAAGGACACTAATCGGCACGTTTTAAAAGCTTTTGAATATAATTTTTTAATTTACTAAGAAACTGACTACTGTACACCAATGTAACTAAAAAAAATGATAAAGAACCATTTGCTAAAGTCATTTTCAGTTATTTAAAATCAGGTTACACACGGGTGGTGGACTGGACATGGATTAAAACCCATTTTCAGCGGCATTAATCAAACTGCATCAAGTTACCATTCTTAAATATATCAAGGAATATTTTTAGAGCATTTTTTTTAAATTACATTCTAAAACTCTGCCCGATTGCGCTGGTTCATGACAGATTTTACGTTCGGCGATATGCAAATGAGTTTAAGTGGAAACAAGAAAAAAAAACACACTTCTCAGAACTAGTGCCATTTTGGGTGCAATTTGCACCTGGATCGCTGATTGACACCTTGGTCTGGAGTTTCTGCTTTGGGTGCAAAGAGAAGAGACTCCCTCCACTTCAAACAGAAGCCAGGTCCTGAATCTGGATTTACACACCCAATTTATCGTTTGTGCAAAGCCCAAGAATCGCTTCACATTGATGCTAAACTAGATAGCACTCAAGAGTGCTGAAACTTCCAATGTCACTTTTTATATTTCAGTTAATTGAGCCTTCAAGTTCAGTGTTAACCTTGACAACTGTCTTTACAACTACACTGCAACCTCAATAATCCACTATTAACCAACCTAGTGTTCCTTTGATTTATTTTGTACATTGACCGCAAAAACCATTAGTTTCAGAAAAACCTTTAGATTTGTAGATACATGAAAAACAGGTCAGCTTTCCCCATTATGATAATGTGCATATATTTTACTGAAATTAATGTTTTCAATATAATATAGTACAGTACAAAGGTTGTGCATGTCAAATAACTGTCAAATGGTCTCATCACACAGAGCACACATTTCCCAGAGTCTGGCCACATCAGTACTTTTGCTTGAATAAAAACCATCACTGACAAGTTTTTCTTAAACACGAGATGCAAGCGCAATTCCAGTTTTAACAGACGGTAGCACAAACTAAACAGGACCAGTTGGTCCAAAAGCACAGAAGTAAAACAGAATTTGAAAATTACTCATCTCCCCAGCAACAAGAACCTTTGGTGCTCTAACAAATCATTAATTGGAGCTCTCTGCCCTATTACTCTTCTTGTTAAAACAAACTCTACAAGTTCCAAGTCCATATTTGTTTCTTTAGGAAGCAGATTAAAAAGGTTAGCTGCATGATTTACACATTTTCAGAAAACTGGCAAAGAAACCGATTATCCTTTTAAAAATGTCCAAATCAAGCTGCTGAGAAATCCACACCTACATGTATGGTTTCTATTTGCCCAATAATGGAGTCCACATTCGCCCTGCAGGCACACATCCCAATTACTCAGAGCACTTAGCACAGACTGGCACACCCCCAAGAATCTGTAGGGGTACTGCTGAAGTTAATACTGCACAGCTGCTTGTCCAGTTAGAACCATTCTACCTGTTGGGGCATTGGTTTACAGGACTATCTGGGGTAGAGTGCAGAGTGTCCTGGTTCCCACCAAGAAGTTTCTTTAATGGGCCAGGCTGGCTGGTCGAATATCAACAGTGCCCTGGAGTACTGCAGACCTGGCTGCTTCAGCTATCAGATGACTGAGTCCACCACATGGGGTTGATTTGGGTTCAAACTTTCAAGTGTGTCATCTTGGAGCCACCTTGACCCCAAAGAGACTCTGCTTACCTCCCACCACTCCCCACCCACAAACAGCAGCATTTATATAGTGCATTTAACGTAGCAAAACATCCCAAGGTGCTTCACAAGAGCATTATCAATCAAAATTTGACACCGAGCCACAGGAGATATCAGGACAGATTGCCAAAAGCTTGGTCAAAGAGGTAGGTTTTAAGGAGCATCTTGAAGGAGGAGAGAGGTGTCGAGGGGCAGAGGGGTTTACGGAAGGAATTCCAGAGCTTCGGGTTAAGGCAACTGAAGGCCAATGGTAGAGCGAGTAAAATCAGGGATGCTCAAGATGCCAGAATTGAAGGAGCACAGAGATCTCAAAGGCTTGTTGGGCTAGAGGAGGTTATAGAGATAGGGAGGGGCGAGGCCATGCAGGGATTTGAAAAAAAAAGAATGAGAATTTTTAAATTGAGGTGTTGCCAGACCGGTAGCTACTGTAGGTCAGCAAGCACAGGGGTGATGGGTGAACGGGACTTGGTGCGAGTTAGGATATGCGCAGAGTTTTGGATGAGCACATGTTTATGTATGGTAGAAGATGGGTGGTCAGCCAGGAGAGCTTTGGAATAGTCAAGTCTAGAGGCAACAAAGGCATGGATGTGGTGAGGCAGGGTCAGAGCCGGGCGATGTTGCGGTGGTGGAAGTAGGCAGTCTTCGTGAAGGAGCGAATATTTGATTGATAGCTCATCTCAGGGTCAATCCCTAGGTGACTTGCATTTATTTACTATTTACAATTTTAGAAAAATATTCAAATGCTGTTCTGAATTCCATTTCAATGAGCAGCATGAAAAGCTCCATATTAGCAACTAATTTAAGTACATCACACTGTCTAGAACTAATCTAGCGTGGCAAAGACGATTACAGAATCACAGAAACCCCACAGTGCAGATAGAGGCCATTTCGGCCCACCCGATCCCCGTAACCCCTACACCAACACATATCCCACCCTATCCCCGTAACCCCACGTATTTAATCCCCCTAACACTAAGGGTCAATTTATCATAGCCAATCAACCTAACCCACACATCTTTGGACTGTGGGAGGAAACCGGAGCACCCGGAGTAAACCCACGCAAACACGGGGAGAATGTGCAAACTCCACACAGACAGTCGCCCGAGGCCGGATTCGAACCCGGGTCCCTGGCGCTGTGAGGCAACAGTGCTAACCACTATGCCACCGTGATTAGCAGTAGCTCGCAAGACAGTAAATAAACAACATGAGGGATAAACATTGCTCTTGCTTACAAGTTGGTAAATTAGTTTGGTTCCAGTCCAGCAATATTTTCAATAAAGCAGCAAAGAACCATTTGGCAAAAATTAAGTTGTGTCCCTTTTTCTTTGGCTCCTAAATTCTTCACTGACAGTATATTTGGCATTCATATGACATTTATTATTGAAGCATAAGAAAGCATCAAGAATTAATTTCACTTAACCTTCCTACACATTTGATATGGTGCTTTTAAAAAAAAAAGTTGTGGAACAATAAATAGAACTAGAAATTCTTCCAACTTCTCTACACTTACATCAGAAAGTTCCTCACAGCAACTAATGCACGTCCTTGGGTAGCAATATCAGTTTGCATATGGAGCTGGATAACAAAAGCAATCAAATAGCAGATAGGAAATCAAATACACACCAATAACAGTTTTCATGTATTAAGACAACAGTCCCATTGTGACTGGTCCACAGAGAACATTGTACAATCAGGAATTTTCTAATTAAAGGCACCAAGACATGACCAACTGGGCTTGCCCATGAAGCTCGTAGGTTAAACCAAGCCTGTAAATTGCTTTTATATTAATAATAACAAAGGTGGCAAGATCAAGATTCATCTTGTCCCCTTTCCAAAAATTCAAGACTCATTCAATTGTTTCACATTGTTCCCTTTATTCTATTTGTTTTATATTATAGCTCACAATTCTATTTTATTGTCATACCACTAGAATCATCTTCTCACAAAGGGATCACCACAACAGGGAGATACAACCTGTATAAAAGAGGGAATAAAATCTGGACACAAGGTGAAAAAAAAGTGCCTATTACCACTGTAGCATGTTTGCCTCCAGATTAAAATACATGACAAAAACCCTGGAGGAGACTGGGAGCAAAACCTCAGCTTCCACATAACAGAAGGAATGGAGAGAAGTACAGAAACAGACCTTCACAACTACCACCTGTAGCACAAAGATCAGCTGAATTAAAATACATCAAGCATACAGTTAGACCAACCCTGTGACCCAACCAGTGGGTCAGCAGTCAATATCCCACTCCATAGTGCCCTCCAGAATGGCTGTGCCCTCTCAAACAAGTCCCTGGTTATCCACAACCTGATCATGAATGAATCCATCGATATCCTGGCTCAGACTGAAACGTGGTTCATGGGCAGCAATTCCTTCCTTCAGCCTCCCTTCTGTATATATTACCCCAACGATGTTACAGCCCTGAATGGCCAAATCACACATTGGTTTCTTCCCATATTCCTCCACCATCTTCTTTTGAGCTCCACACCCTCTTCTAGCCCTTCTGCCTTTCACTCAAAATTCTTGCTGCTTGAAAGACTTGCATTTATATAGCACCTTTCACAACCATCAGATGTCCCAAAGCGCTTTACAGCCAATGAAGCACTTCTTGAATTGTAGCCACTGTTGTAATGTAGGAAACATTACCGCCTTTCAAAGTCCTACACTGCTCTTTTCACTGAGATATCCTCCTTTAGATTCTGCACTAAGCACGTGCTCATCCACACGCATTATTTCAAATTAGCGATTAAGTTATACAGCGTTAAAATAACCTGTCTTAACTCAGGCACCCACTAGAGACATCCCATTAACCGATTATCCTGGCTATATATACACACCTTATTATGAAAGTGTTAATAATCACACCCAAACCATCTGTCCACAGCCAGCCATTTCCTTTGTATGTGTTTCACATTTTCTCTCTCAATCTGCTTCATTATATATTTATCCATGACTAGCAAAACAGGCTTCCGTGTCTCTAAAATGTTGGAAGTACTGTTTTTACTCCTAATGTCGGTCGGTCTGTGCAATATCTTCAAATGCAAGAATTCATGCACCAGAGATAGCTTCTTCCATCCACCAAATTTGGTATAAAAGACCGGTCCTGTCATATTAGGTACAGCTTCCCCACAATTCAACAGGGACAGAATTACAACATTTTATGTTAGTGCAGAAAACTCCAACATGAATAAACTATAGTTACAGTCTGGAATTTCACCCTACAGATACAAATACTGTGCCATTTCTAAACCTACAATATGTCTCTTGCTGCATTCACGGACTCAATATGCCAATTGTCACCGAGCAATCTATTACAATGGTACGGTTCAAATGCAATAAGATTTAATCACTCATGGCTTGAAAAATACACAAATCTCAGATTTCATTTTGCAGAATACTAAGAGGCCCAAGGGATTGTGAGCTCAGAAATAACTCAAGATGACTAAATAGCCAAAAAAAATTATATTCTTATGCCTAATATGGTGAACATACTGCTAAAAAAGGCAAACATGAAAAAAATGTGATCTTACAAAACTATGCAGCAATGCTACACAAACAAGATTAAATTACTGCCTACCTACAAAAAACACATGGCACAGTACATCACAAGATGCTTGAAATACATTTAACATTAAAAATTGAATTTAAAGGCAGTTTATAACATTTTTTTCATAATGTGCCCTACAGGTTATTTCAACCCTGCTGAGCACATAAACAAGGTGGATGACAAAGCCTGGTAAGTCTTCAACAGCTTACTATGGGTTTATCTGTAATGGTACAGCCCAAGTCACATTCACTTCATTGCAAATGAAACAGGCTGCACTAGACATTGGAGGGTGATCCCACACAACAAAAGTTGCTTTTCCATCGTTTTTCAGCCACCGGTCTCCCAGCATCAGTCCTTTGATCTGCAAAAGATGGATCTGAATCCAGCTCAAACTGATGAGATTCAAATCTCCTGTCTCTGTGCTGGCTATAATAGTGCGCTCTGGAGGTTTGGCTCACGGTGCATTGTTGGAGCACAGTCCAGACAGCAAGTTTTGCTCTGCATCTGGCTCATGCTATCCTGACCCGAGAGTGATTGATGCAGACGCTAGCTGATAACTGGGGGGAAAAAATGTTCCATTCATCATCACCGACATCCCGAGTTCTGTTCAAACACATATTTACCCAAAATGTGATGTTGAAGAAACGCTTCAGCAAAAATTGCACAAAGCACTTTGGTACATTTTTTTCCCCTCATTTTCAGCGACAGCATTGTGTGTTTCTAAATAGTAAACAATCAATAAAGCTACCAATTCCAACAAGTACCTAATCAGGGATAGCATGAGCGAATACAGAATGCTAAAGATCAGACAAGTCATTAAAATAGGGGAATCCAAACTGCAGCCCCAATAATCCAGTCCTCGAAGCCCAAGCAACTCGGTCCTATTTGCTTGTTGAATTTGTGTAGGTTGGCAAAGGGCCAATTTTATCATGGTTGGTGAATAAATTGTAAATCAGAACATCAAGCTCAGTTACTGCCAGCAACTTGAAATATATGCATATATATTACACTTTCCAGATGCTTCTGAGGCTTCATGGTACACATACCTCTGTGGTCCACAGAAACAAAGGCTTGGACACATTGGCACAGATTTTGCTGTCAAACTAACAGCATGGTTAACGGCGCTCACCGTTATTTATGCACAAATGGGACAACAACTTCAGGCAAGGGGCATATGCGCAGCTAAACGCGGATATCTAAAAGTTGCATTCCGAATTGCGAAGTTAGCTTCACGGAAAATGACATCTCACCATTGAAAGGCGTGAAGTTGTTGTATTTGCGCAGTAGATACAAACTAAACTCGCCAGAAGTTAAGTCAAGTCATTTGAAGTCTAAGTACCCTTTTAACAATGTGATAAGTGTTAATTATTGCCAAACTGCTTACAAGTGGAAGCCTAAATAATGGCAGATGGCATTAGATACCCTGCTACAGATAATTATGGCCCACGGTTTTTAAGAGATAGCCCAGTAGCAATGTAACAGGGAAGGTAAGAAATAGCAGAGCTAGTTACATCAGTCGAATGAAGCATGGACAAATTCTAGCAGGAATCAAAGACACATAGGGGGTCAGGAAGGCACGTATTATGATGAAAGTCAAAACATTAAATGCCAGAAAGCATCTGAACCAGACGAGATGAATCATTAACAGTGGTGGAGCCAGTGGGAGGTCGTTTGGGGAAAGGTTACCCAACCCCGCCATCATTTTGAGATTGACCAACATGGCTTTGAAGGACTGCCCCCATTTTGCTCCCAGGAACCACGGTCACCCGTTTACAACCTCCAGATTTGGGTGTGTTCAGTTCCTGGCTCGGCCTTGGGGCTAGCTAAGTCAGCATTCTCCAGCTCCTTTCCCACCAAATCAATATCCCCCCACTCCCTCACATCAAGTCAGCCAAACCGTACTCCACCACTGATTCAGAAGTGAGGAATGTGTACGGCTCTGTCACATAAACAGAGTCAGTATCCAGTAACTAGAAAACAAATAATGCAACATGAAGCAATAGATCAACTACTGTATACATTACTAACAATTGTTAACTAACCCTGGAAAGGAGGAAAAAACAATCATTTACAAGACACCACATTAAAAAACATCACAAGGGCTAGTCAGCATAGATTTGGTGTGGAGATGCCGGTGTTGGACTGGGGTGGACAAATGTAAGAAGTCACACAACACCAGGTTATAGTCCAACAGTTTTATTTGAAATCACAAGCTTTCGGAGCACTGCTCCTTCATCAGGTGAAGTGGAGAGATGCATAAAAACAGATTATATAGTCAGAGAATAATGCCAGATGATTACAGGTAACCTTTCTAACTGCCATTTATCACACCTCGGCAGAGAGATAATCACAGCAATCAAAGGTGTGAATGGTGTCCAAACAGGTCAGTCAGGAAAACATTACATCAAAGAACAATGAGGTGGGGTCACAAGGGGTCAAATATTGCAGATGCTGGGGTCTGTATGAAAAACAAAAAGCAGACAAAAAAACATTTTTTTTTTGCTGGAAATCACAGCAGGTCCGGCCGCATCTGTGTAGAGAGAACAAGCCAACGACGACTCGAGTCTGGATGACCCTACGTCAGGTGGGGTTACATGTAGCGTGACATGAACCCAAGATCCCGGTTGAGGCCGTCCTCATGAGTGCGGAACTTGGCTCTCAGTTTTGGATCAATGGATCACCATACCACACAAATCTACCAGAATTCTTATGTGGTAACTAAATTGTTGGCTGACGGTTATCCATCCAGTAAATATAAATTGCATTTTCACAAGATATTTGATGAAGTTCCACTTGTTATGCAAGGCTCTCAAAAGTTAAAAGTGTATGGAAATTAACAGCAAATTAGCTAGCTAGATTGGAAAACCAGTTATACAGCATATAAAGTATGTAATAGTAAAAAAATGAAAAAGACTGTCTTAGACTGACCATACTCCCATAAAGCTGGGCTTTTCTGAGTCCTCTACTATTTACACTCAAGAGCAATTAAATGGGTACTATAGCAACATTGCAAAAAAGTGACAAATGGTATGTTGGCCTTTATTACAAGAGGATTTGAGTATAAGAGTACAGATGTCTTACTGCAATTATATAGGGCCCTGGTAAGGACCATACCTGGAGTATTGTGTACAGTTTTGGTCTCTTTACCTAAGGAAGGATATACTTGCAATAGAGGGAGTGCAACAGAGGTTCACCAGACTGGTTCCTGGGATAGGGGGATTGTCCTATGAGGAGAGATTGAGTAGACTAGGCCTATATTCTCTGGAGTTTAGAAGAATGAGAGGTGATCGCATTGAAAAATTCTTACAGGGCTTGACAGGGTAGATGCAGGGAAGATGGTTCCCCTGGCTGGGGAGTCTAGAACCAGGGGTCACAGTCTCAGAATAAGGGTCGGCCATTAAGGACTGAGATGAGGAGAAATGTCTTCACTCAGAAGGTGGTGAATCTTTGGAATTCTCTACCCCAGAGGGCTGTGGAGGCTCAGTCATTTGAGTATATTCAAGACAGAGATCGATAAGATTTTTGGATATTAAGGGAATCAAGGGATATGGGGATCGTGCAGGAAAGTGGAGATGAGGTAGAAGATCAGCCATGACCTTATTGAATGGCAGAGCAGGCTCGAGGGGCCGAATGGCCTGCTCCTGCTCCTATTTCTTATGTTCTTATATCAAGCGAAGTGCAGTAGACAACAATGTTCCCTGTAATCAGGTAGATCTATTTTCACAGATAAGCATAAAGCAATACACACTGATGCAGGAAACATGAAAAATGCATATACAGTAATAGGTGAATGTAAATTGGCAAAGGTGAAAGAATAAAAAATGTGGATACAATTTATAATAAATGAGTTATGATGATCTGGAATGCATTGCCTGAAAGGGTATTGGAAGTAGGTCAATCGTAACTTTCACAAGGGAATTAGATAAATGAAGGGGAGAAAATTGCAGGGCTATGGGGAAAGAACAGGGGAATATGACTAATTGGATAGCTCTTTCGAAGAGCTGGCACAGGCACGATGGGCCGAATGGTCTCTTTCTGTGATGTACGATTCTATGATTCACAGGTCGTATCCAGGCAAAGTACTGAAATGTCTCTCAAGGGCATTTAAGAAACCACAATAGCTTATTTAAACACTGCATCTCTCATTGGCATGGTCACAACTAGGATTGCATGCAACCCTGAGCACCACACCTTCAAAAGGACACACTCTATTGGATTTTTCAATAAATTTAACAAGAATAATTCTTGGAGTCTAACAAAGATACTCAGAGAAGTGAACATAATTAAATAAAAGACCCAGCATAGATACAATCCAAGTTGCTAAAAATTGACAACAGGAGTACAGGACACAAGTACAAACTTAATTATCCTCAAGTGAGACTGGAAATAAGGATTCTGTCACCATCAGCAAGAAAAGTATCTAATTTGTTCTCAATTAATCCCTTCAGAAGCCAGTGCAAAAATATATGAATAATGGGTTTAAAAGTTACAAAGATGTCAGATACTTTTACTGGATGTCATCATCGCTGTCTTGTTGGGACTATGAAAACTTACATCTGTGGAGTTCAACCCAAGGTGCACGTAAGCTGACACCCTTAGGTTTTTACTTGACGACATTCAGTGAAATCTCATCGTCACCTCCGTGGCCGTTATCCACCTCCCTCAAGAAATTAACTAAACTTGGACTAAACCCAAGAAGTACAAACTGTCAGAAAGGAGGATATGGAGGAGTCAAATGGACGTGTCTTTTTGGTGGCAGATACATGCAGAATCACATCATTCCAACAATAAAAACCAATGAAGTATCTGATGTTCTCCTTCATTATCTTCCACTTACCAAAGCTTTATACCCAGTAGTTAAGAAATGTAATGGGAGTTTCCAAATTTGTATTAAAGACTGACCTCCCAAAAGGCAGATCATAACCAAGTGGGCAAAGACTACAAAAGGATAACCTTTATGAAGCAGACCAACTGTTAAAGTAGATCTCTCAACCTTTTACAGAGGCTGTTGTTTTTTTAAACTATCACCCACCAAAACACACAATTCCTGCTTAGTCTTAACTTAAATCCCACATTACCAATCTGGATAGCGCTTATTCCAAACAATTAACAGCTTCCAACCCAACAGTCCAATTCAGGATAGCTGTAGATATCACTTTAGCATGTCCTTTAAGTGCAGTAAAATACTCCTGAACAAAAACATTTTGAAATATTACTCACTTCTCTGCCAGATCATGGGTACAAATGCTGAATGGACATGACCTATTGTGACAAGAATCAACAAAAAAATCCCACCCGTAACATTGTGATGTCAGTCAGAGAGGTGCTTTTAATGATGTCCAACATAAAACCAACCTTGAGCACAAGAAGGGAAATACAAGTATCAAAAAGGACGACACCACAGTTAAGATTCCTAACGTAGTTCACCCCCTCCAAAATAATAGTTTTGTTATGAGGCACTGTTTCTCCAAGTACACCTTCACATCCAATTCCACTCTCACACTGAGAGCTAGTTCTGTCAGAAAAGTCGTCAGGTATCAGGAAACTTCAGATTTCACAAGTTCTCCATTAAATTTACCAAAATACAATTATTCCCACTTACCAGCTATGTTTTTCCAGAATAACAATTTTTTTCAATTTCAAGTGCTTTCTTACAAAGATGATATAAAAGGTGTCCTCCCTTTTTGTCAAGTGTTCATATAAAGAAAATAACAGCCATACCAAGACCTACATTAGGTCTTGGAGCTGAAAAGGACCTCGCTGGATAGCGTCTACCTCCAGCCAGCTGCAATTAAGTTGAGCAAATCCAGCCAACGCTGAGGTTTAATTTGAGATTACTCTGAAAACACTGCAAACGTTTAAACAAAAAATATTGCCATTAGACCTCTAAGAGTTTTCAATTATTAACTTTCTGAATGTCAGCCAAGTATTTTGTATCAGCTGCTTACAATACCACATTGAAATCTCTCCTGCAACTCCATACCAATTTAACAAAAGTCAAAACAAGTGTAAAACCAATGACTCTATTCCTGCTCAGTTTATATACTTTGTAAATACGGTCTAGTAACGGAAACATCGCACACCTATTTTGCAAAACTATATTTCAATAAACCAGGAGTTGCAAACTATTTTGAACACCTCGTTGAATTATAGCTGTTTGCTTCAGTTATTCCTGTTTAAGGCGTGTCATTGGCAGCTTGTAAATGTACTCTTCCATGCTTGGTAGGCAGCAACAGTGGCAGAATATTACCAACAACCAGGCTTGTAGAGTGCCATCACCCAACGACAAGAACAAAATGTGCTACAAAATCCCTTCGTTAAAGAAATGCCATTCGCATAAAAAGTTAATCAAGCTAATCCGACCCGACTCAGTGCAAACGCAAGCTCCGGAGAGGCGCACCGCCAGTTGACTGGCCGGAGTCCAGGGGGGCCCTGGTAACCGCAGCAACCCCCGGCCAGGTGCCTGCTGTCGCCACGGGCACCTCCCTCTCCTCTCCTCGCCCAAAGGGCAACACGCACCGCAAAAACACGGCGCCAGCTCCACCTTCACTCCCGAGAGTCCGAGGCGAAGTGGGTTCAAGTTTTACCCGGAGCCTGATCCCCGCCTGGTCTTAAATGCCCCAATTTTTCCCCCGGGACATTGGGGGGGGTGGGGTGTCCCAATCCTCCTCACTCCGCCGCCGCCGCCACCACCGGCACGGCGAGAGGAGCGGGCTCCCCTTCCCCCGGGGTCCCGGCCGGGGAATCCCGCAGCGAGCGGGCGGCGCCCCCAACTTCAACACACCCACCATCCCCCCTCTTTCCTCTTCCTCATTCACGGCTCGGAATCGGAGCAGGATGTGGAGCCGGTTCCCAGTCCGTCCCGCTCTCGCTCTCTCTCTCTCTCACCTCAGCAATCGGTTCGTGTCTGTCGGCTCCCGGTCACTTCCCACCGGCTAGAAGCCGGTTACGAATCCTCACTCACCCACCCCGGGCCGGTTTCTCGCACCTCAACCCTCCCGGTGCGGCCGGCTCGCGGTGCCGGTGCCGCTCTCACCTTCTCGAGCTCAGGGGCTGCACTTTCAGTTACCGCCGCGAGCAGCGCGCGCGCCAGTCAGCGAGCACGCGCCTCCCGCGCACCACCGCCAGTCAGCGAGCACGCGCCTCCCGCGCGCCACCTACCGTCCGCATCCCAGACCCGTCACCGGCTCCTTTTTTTACTCATCAGCATTCCAGGCAACCTTAGCACTTTACTCATCAACATTCCAGGCAACGTTGGTAATTTTATTGTCCATCCCTAGTTGCCCCTGGAGAAGGTGGTGGTGAGCAGCCTTCTTCCTCAACCGCTGCAGTCGGTGTGGTGAAGGTACTCCCAGGGTGGTGCCGTTTTCATCGGAAAACACAGCCTTAGTTTCCACACTTAGGCTGACCACACCCAGCTCTACCTCACCTCTCCACGGTCTCTAAATTGTCAGACTGCTCCTCCGACATACAGTTCTGGATGAGCAGAAATTTTCTCCAATTAAATATTGGGAAGACCGAAGCCATTGTTTTTGGTCCCCACCATAAACTCCGTTCCCTCGCCACTGACTCCATCCCTCTCCCTAACATATTTGACCCTGAAATGAGCTTCTGACCACATATCCGCAGCATAACAAAGACAACCTAATTCCATCTCCATAACATCATAATTCTCTACCCTTGCCTCAGCTCATCTGCTACCGAAACCCTTATCCATGCCTTTGTTACCTCCAGACTTGACTATTCCAACGCACTCCTGGCTGACCTCCCGCATTCTACCCTACATAAATTTGAGAGACATCCAAAACTCAGCTGCCCATGTCCTAGCTCGTACTAAGTCCCGTTCACCCATCACCCCTGTGCTCGCTGACCTATATTGGCTCCTGGTTAAGCAGCGCCTCGATTTCAAAATTCTCATCATTGTTTTCAAATCCCTCCATGGCCACGCCCCTCCCTATCTCTGTAATTTCCTTCAGCCCCACAACCCCCCAAGATATCTGCGCTCCTCTAATTCTGCTCACTTGAGCATCCTTGATTATAATTGCTCAACCATTGGTGGCCATGCCTTCTGTTGCCAAGGCCCTAAGCTCTGGAATTCCCTGCCTAAACCTCTCTGCCTCGCTACCTCTCTTTCCTCCTTTAAGACGCTCCTTAAAACCTATCTCTTTGACCAAGCTTTTGGTCATCTGCTCTAATTTCTCCTTATGTGGCTCGGTGCCAAATTTTTTTGTCTTATAATATTCCTGTGCAGCATCTTGGGATGTTTTACTACGTTATGGGTGCTATATAAATACAAGTTGTTGTTGTTAGGTGGAGTGTCCCAGAGTTTTGATCCAAGGGTTTTGACCCAGTGACCACGAAGGCATGGCGATACAAAAGCAAAATACTGCGGATGCTGGAAATCTGAAATAAAAAGAGAAAATGCTGGAAACACTCAGCGGGTCAGGCAGCATCTGTGGAGAGAGAAACAGAGTTAACGTTTCAGGTCGATGAGCTTTTAGTCAGAACTGGAAAAAGTTAAGAGATGTAACAGATTTTAAGCAAGTGCAGGGTCAGGGAAAGGTGTGGGGTGTGTGGGGTGTGGGGGGTGTGGGGGGGGAAGAACAAAAGGGAAGGATGTTCCCAATGGCGGGAGAGTCCAGAACCAGGGGTCACAGTCTAAGGATAAGGGGTAAGCCATTTAGGACAGAGATGAGGAGGAATTTCTTCACCCAGAGAGTGGTGAACCTGTGGAATTCTCTACCATACAAGGCAGTTGAGGCCAATTCATTAAATATATTCAAGAAGGAGTTAGATATATATCTTAAGGCTAAAGGGATCAAGGGATATGGGGAGAAAGCAGGGACAGGGTACTGAATTTGGATGATCAGCCATGATCTCATTGAATGGCGGAGCAGGCTCGAGGGGCCGAATGGCCTGCTCCTGCTCCTATCTTCTATGTCTATGATAGGGTGGCAGGCAGGAGTGATTAAATGACAAAAGGTATGATAGTACAAAGCAAAAGGAATGACGATATCTGTCCAAATTGGGATGGTGTGTGACTTGGAGGGGAATTTGAAGGTGATGGTTTTCTGATGCACCCGCAGCCCTTGTCCTTCTGGGAGGTGGAGATCGTGGGTTTGGGAGGTGCTGCCGAAGAAGCGTTGGCGAGTTGCATGCTGTAGATGGTACACACTGCAGCCATAGTACATCAGAGACACCCCCCACCAGTCACCCAGGTCAATCCTGCTGCCTGTCAAACCCCAAGTCCTTTCAGTTGCAGGAGCCCACCATCTACCACTGGTGGGGGACGTCCTTGACACGCCAGCCATATCAGAATAACTCACATCTCTAGAGCATCCTAGGCACAGAGATAGCTCTTTAAGCATTTCATAGGGAGTCAAAACTAGTGGGCAGCAAGTAGGAGAGAAAGGAGATAGGAAAAGAGCAAAAGCAAGGTCAAAGGGAAGGATTTTGAAAGGGCAGAGGGTGGCGGCAAAGCGAAGGAGGTCTAGAGGGCATGGTCACAGTAAAGAAAGAGCTTGCATTTATACAAAGCTTTTCATGACCTCAGGATGTCCCAAGCGCTTTACAGCCAATTAAGTACTTTTGAAATGTAGTCACTGTTGTAATGTAGGAAATAGTAGCTGGAGAAGCACTGCTGGCGGAACAGAGAGCATGTAGAACAAGGAGTTGTCCAGTATGGGAGTACCTGAGGGTGTGCACAAGAACGTATGACTAGAAAATTGCTGAGGTAGAGCGAGACCACACCCTGGAGGTATTTGAAGTCAAGAATAAGCATCTTAAAGCTATTTCATTGGGATAGAGGGAGTCAGTGATGCTGAGCAAGGTTCAGAGGGGTAGAGTGCAGGACTTTTGTATGGTTGAGGACAGGGGCTGCAGCATTCTAGTTGCAGTTTGTGGCATGTGGAGGTTCAGGGGCTGCCAAGGTGAACATTGGGGAAATTGAATCTTGATGGCTAAAAGATTGGATTCGAATTTCAGCAGGAAAGGGGAAATGTAGAGGTAGTGGCAGGTGATGTTTCAGAGATGGAAGGAGGTGGTTTTGGTAACGAATCGGATGTGGCAGAGGAAGCTGAACTAAGGATCAAGCAGTGCACCAAGATTCTGCATCTTTGGGCTGAGACCAAGGCGCCACGCAGGGAGTTGGTGAATTTGTGCCTGGAGGCACGTAGTTGTTTAGAGGAACTGAAGAGGATGGCTTTGGTTTTGCTGACGTTTAGCTGGAAGAAGTTGTGTCTCATCCATGTTTTAATGTCAGACAGGCAAATGAAAAGTGGCCAAGCTTAAATCATTACTTTGTCTGCATAGCCTTGCAGCCTTTGGCGGGGGGGATGGAAGAGGTGGAGAGATAAAGCTGGGTGGCATCAGCATACATGTGGAACCTGAACCCATGTTTCTGGTGATAACACTGTTGTAAAGCAATAATTGTTGATGTGGAAAGGACCAAGAATGCAGCCCTGGAGTATACCAGAGGTGATCATATGGGCATGGAAGGAGAATTAATTAGAGGCAGTGTAATGACTACAGGGTAGGAGCTAAAGCAGTGTCACAGAAGTGGATTGTGGTGGAGAGATGTTCATGAAGGATGGATTATAGGAACATAGCAACCGGAATAGCCCAATCAGCTCCTTGAGCCTCCTCGTAGGGCTGCTCTTCGGCCTGGACAAAGTGGCCATCAACAGGTCCAGGCAGCGGGCGGTCGAGGGGGTCATTCGGCCCGACTGCCTGCCTCTCTTCCGTGGCCACGTTCGCGCCCGGGTGGCCCTGGAGATGGAGCACGGGGAGTCTGCCGGCACACTCGAGGCCTTCCGCGACCGGTGGGTGCCGCAGTGACTGGAGTGCTTCATCAACCCCAGTAACCAAATTTTACCTTAATTTGTTACGTTTCATTTGTTGTATTTTTGTTAAGTTACAGTTTTAGTTGATCGCACCAAAACAGCATCAGCTCCTCGAGCCTGTTACATTAATTTTAATTTGGTTGGGATGTTTACATTTTAATCTGAAACCATCTTTTTTTCTTTATAATATTTCCTGCTGAGATTTGTTACATTCCCTACATTAAAACAGTGACTGCACTTCAAATGTTCTTTCTTTCTTGTCTGCAGTAAAGCAGAGCATTAAAAATGAGCAAAAAACATCCTCTGACAGATTATTTTTAAAAAAGAGATAAAATAAATAGGAATCCATGTGGCTGGCAGACCTGATCCCTAAGGATCTCTTTGCTTAACTTCATTATAATGCACTATAAACAAGAAAGAGCCCTTCAACTACAGTTTTCACTGCAAAAATAATTTGCGGCACAATAATGTGGAATACATTGAGGAGATAAACCTTCTTCGTTAAGATCAATCTACACAACTGTTCTGCAAAGACAGATCAGTGTTGATGGAAGAGCAGCAGCATGAGAAATATAGATTTTGAGTCGAGCAGATGAGAATTTGTAAGAACTCTGCATTGCATGCAATTTTTAATTTAACAACTTGGAGAAGAATGTTCTGGATTGGGATCGATTGAGAAAACTAAAATTGTTACTTTAACACCAGGCAGGGCAGCCTCAGACTGCTTGATTCACTAAATTAACTTGTATTCACCAAAATTTCATGTGAAGGAATTCAACGAGTCAAGAATAGAACTCTGGATGGGTCAGAATTCACACTTTAAAATGTCTAACCGAGGAAAGAGCCTAGTAGCCAGAAGCAGTGAGGAGACAAGGAAGAAATGAACAGCAGTAGAAATATTTTTTTAAAACCCAGGTGAGTACTCTCCACATAGTGAGAAAAATACTGACATTTATTTTCATTATTCATTCTTGGGATGTGGACGTCATTGATTTATGTGGCTGGTCCAATTCAATTTCTGGTCAACCGTGACCCTGAGGAAATTGATGGTAAGGGAATTGTCAATGGTAATGTGATTGAATGTTATAGGGAGGTGGTTCTCCCCTCTCTTGTTGGAGATGCCAATTGCCTGGTATGTGTGTGGTGCAAATGTTATTTGCCACTTGTCAGCCCAAGCTTATAAGAAGAAATGTAGGAATAAGAGTGCACAGCACAATAAATAATTGCAGTGGAAAGACTTCAAGAAAAAACACTCAAAAGAGAAGACTTGTGGAAAACAGAGAAAAAAACATAATTTTGTTAAAAAAAGACAAACATTGAAAAGTCGCAGAAAAAGTCCACAAGAAGATTCTAAAAATTATATTTAATCAATAGAAAGAAAGAATTTGCATTTATATAGTGCCTTTTACAGCCTCAGCATGTCCCAAAGCACTTTACAGCTAATGGAGTACTTTTGAAGAGCAGTCACTGTTTTAATGTAGGAAAAGTGGCAGCCAATTTGCTCACATAAAGGTCCCACAAACAGCAATGAGATAATGACCAGATACAGGAAACTTTCGATTTACCGACACCTAAAATAACCGGAAATCTCGGTTAACCGGCAAAATTCAGGAGTAGGTTCAGGTAAGTTTTACTTCATATTGTACTTGCCTTCCTTGATCTGTTGCTGTGCAAGGGTGTAGCTGCAGCTGTTGCTAAGCTACAGAGATGCTTGGAACTTGTGGCCATTGTTCTGCACTTACAGGGTTTGTTGCTTTATACGGAGCTGTCTGCGCTCCGTATCTTTTACTATAGCTTTTGGTTATCCGGAATTTTTGATGAACCGGCACCACGTCGGTCCCGTCGGTGCCGGATAAAAAAAAGTTTGCTGTAATTTGTTTTCAAGATGTTGTTTGAGGGATAAATATTGGCCAGAACACCCTACTTTTCTTTGAATCGTGTCATGGGATCTATTATGTCCACCCAAGAGGGCTCTCGCCTGACTCACTAGGTCGTGGGTTCAAGTCCACTCCAGCGACTTGAGCACAAAATCTAGGCTGACACTCCAGTGCTGCAATTTGGAGGTACAGGAAACTCTCGATTTACCGGCACCTAAATAACCGGAAATCTCTGTTAACCGGCAAAATTCAGGAGTAGTTTCAGGTAAGTTTTACTTCATATTAGTGGCCGTTCCTGGATCTGTGGCCGTGTAACCGGGGTTCCTGCACCTGTTGCTATGCAACAGGGACACTTGGTCTGTGGCCGGGGTTCCTGCATCTGTTGCTTTGCAACAGGGACGCCTGGATCTGTGGCCGTGTACGGGGCTCTTGTACCTTTTACTATACCTCTCTGTAATCCGGACTTTTTGATAAACCGGCACCACGCCGGTCCCGTTGGTGCCGGATAATAAAGAGTTTCCTGTACCGTCTTCTGGGTGAGACATTAAACCAAGGCCCCATCTGCCCTCTCAGGTGGACGTGACAGATCCCATGCCACTATTTCGAAAAAGAGGAGGGGAGTTCTCCCCGGTGTCCTGGCCAATACTTATCCCTTAACATTACTAAAACTGCAAGTCCTTTTTTTTTAAGAACTATTGTTTAAAGAACTATTATCTTTTACACATCTTCCCAATAAAAAAGAACTGTACTCTCAAAGGTAGAAAACAGGATTGTCTTTGTATTTTTTATAATGCTGCCCAGTTGTGTTGTCGAGAAATGACAACAAAATCATTTTTATCTATGGGAAGTGGGCAATGCTGCATTTTTATTGCCCATCTCTAGTTGTTCTGAAGCAGTTAATAGTATAACTGAATAGCTTGCTCGATCACTTAAGGGGGTATTGTTGTGTATTTTGAATGTGTATTAGAATTGTCCCACATGGGGTACCGTAGTGGTGATTTGCAATGCACTATGGGAAATGTAGTGCATTGAGTGAAGAAGCACATTGTAAATAAAATAGCCGTTAACTAAACTCTCCACCCCGGAGTCCTTCTTAATTGTTATATAGGTAAGGGTATAAAACCCCTTGAGACACAACAAAACTGGCGACGAGGACGACGGACTTGCGCATCACTTTGCACTGGAATCGGCGATGTTTAAACTAAGAAGTTCCTGTCTTTTCTTAATGGCGTGCCCGCAGTTTAGCGCTGATGCAATCGCCTCGTAAAGGTGGCGGTTCGTGTGTTACACAAACAAGAAGGGGGAGAGTAACGATACAGTGAAACGAAGTGGAGGAAAAGGACGGTAAAAATAAAAAAAAGTGGAGGAAAATGACAGTAAAGAAAAAAAAAGAAAACAAAATGGCTATGCTAACCGGAGCGTTTGGACCATTTGATGAAACGGCGGAGCAATGGAGAGCGTTTCGGATTTTTCGTGACTGCAAATGGCATTAAAGATGACGTGAAAGTGGCGATGTTCCTCAGTGTGATCGGAGCAAAAACATTTGGCTTGTTATGGAGTTTGATGCACCCGGATAAGCCCGACACTAAGACATATGATCAGATTCTGGAAGTTTTGGAAACACATTTCGCACCCAAGCCGCTGCTGATTGCCGAAAGGTTCAGGTTTCACAAACGAAACCAAGGGGAGGGTGAGTCCATAGCCGAATATGTTGCAGTGCTAAAGAAGCTAACTGAGCATTGTGAGTTTGGTGAAACTCTAAATGACACTGTCCATGATAGGTTTGTGTGTGGATTAAGATGTGAAGCAACACAGAAGTGCTTGCTCACGACTGACAAACTGACGCTTAAATCAGCAGTGGAGCTCGCTGTGTCTATGGAGTTAGCAGCTAAAGATGCACAGCTGTTGGGGGCTGCAACAAGAGTGCACAGGGTAGCAGCTACACCGGATAAGCATGCAAGGGGCGCCAGAGAGTGTTACAGATGTGGAAGGTCAGGTCATCAGCCATCTGACTGCTGGTGTAAAGACCTGACCTGTCGAAAATGTGAAAAGAAAGGACACATTGAACATGTGTGTAAAGGGCAAAGCAAACAATCCTACACAGAGACACACAAAAACAAACAAAGAAACACATCCAACTGACGTTCCAAAAAGAAAAACCTGCACATGGTGAAACAAGAACAGGAAGACAGTGACACAGACTCTGATGGGGAGCTGAATCTCCATGTGTTAATGGTGAATGGAGGCTCATAAGGCTATGGAGTCACTCCACTACTAGAGGGAATACCGGTCAAAATGGAACTGGATACGGGGGCCGCTGTCTCCTTGATTTCAGAGAAGCTATTCAAAAAAAACCTGAACCACCTATCACTGACGCCGGCCAAGCTCATCTTAACGACCTACACTGGGGAAACAGTCCCAATGCTGGGTAAGACGGAGGTCAAGGTGGAGCTTAATGGACAAACCGTGATGCTGCTAGTTTACGTGGTCAAGGGTGACTATCCATCCCTGATGGGCAGGCCATGGTTGGAGAAACTTCATCTGGATAGGAAAAAAGTGAATGCGGTGTCAGTCGAAGAGGCGGGGCTAGCGGCAGTGTTGACAAAGCATGCGGCTGTCTTTGACGGAGAATTGGGGAGTATGAAGGGGATCACGGTCAAACTCAAGGTGAAGCCTGACAGCCAGCCACAATTCCTGAAGGCCAGGAACGTTCCCTACGCCCTCAGACCAAAGGTGGAGGCTGACCTGGAGCGTCTGGTCAAGATAGGGGTCCTGGTGCCGGTTTCGTACAGTGAGTGGGCCACGCCCATGGTACGAGTGATGAAGAGTGACGGCGCAGTTCGCTTATGTGGAGATTTCAAAGTAACAATGAATCCTGTGCTCTCAGCTGAACAGTACCCCCTCCCCATCATTGAAGATCTTTTCGCGGGTCTAGCAAGCGGTCAGAAGTTTAGCAAGATTGATCTATGCCAAACCTACTTGCAGATGCATGTAGAAGAGGACTCACAGAAGTACCTCACCATCACCACCCACAAGGGCCTCTACAGGTACTGCCGCCTACCCTTTGGTATAACGTCAGCACCAGCATTGTTTCAGCGGGCTATGGACCAGATCTTAAGCAGCATTCCAGGGGTACAATGTTATCGTGATGATATCCTTGTCACAGGAAAGGACGACAACGAGCATCTGCAGAACCTGACGAAGACACTGGGAAGACTTGAAGAATATGGCTTACGCGTTCGCAAGGACAAATGTGAATTTTTCAAGCCATCAGTGGAGTACCTAGGCCATGTCATCGACGCGGACGGCCTACACACAGCACCGTCGAAAGTGAAAGCCATTGCCGATGCTCCTGCACCTACAAATGTCGGCCAGCTGCGGTCATTCTTAGGTCTCCTGAACTATTACAGAAAGTTTATTCCACAGCTGGCATCACTTTTGAAGCCATTACATGAGTTGCTGTGTCAGGGCAATGCCTGGGCGTGGACGAAGGAGTGCGAAGCTGCATTCAAGGAAGCCAAAGCAGCTTTGACTGACCCCAGAGTGTTGACGCACTTTGACCCGTCGTTGCAGATTCAGCTGGCCTGTGACGCGTCGTCGCCTTATGGCATCGGCGCGGTCGTGTCCCACATCTTTCTCTCAGGCGAAGAGAAGCCAATTGCATTCGCGTCAAGGTCCCTGAGCAAGGCGGAGGTGAAATACCCGCAGATCGAAAAAGAGGCTTTGGGCATCATCTTTGGAATCAAAACGTTCCATCACTACTTGTTCGGAAGGAAATTCACCTTACTGACGGATCATCGTCCTCTGACATCGATCTTTGGTCCACACACAGGAATACCCTCCCTGGCAGCGTGCAGGATGCAGCGCTGGGCGCTGATGTTAAGCACTCACAATTACAACATCAAATACCGGAGGTCAGCAGCACATGTCAATGCGGACGGATTGTCAAGACTTCCGCTGCCTGTGCCCTCTGAAGGCTGTGAGCAAAAGATTTTCGATTTGACATGGTGAGCAATGCCCCTGTCACGGCCCGGCAGGTCAAGAAAGAGACCAGAGTGGACCCTACGCTATCCAAGGTGCTGGATCGGGTGATGCGAGGAGACGGATCACGGGTGTCAGACGCACCACCTGAGCTCCTACCTTACCTGTCAAGAGGGAAGGAGTTGTCTGTCACGTCAGGATGCCTCCTTTGGGGCATGCGAGTGATCATACCACCAAAGCTGCGGAAACATGTCCTCAACGAGCTGCACTCAGGACATTGTGGTATTGTCCGGATGAAGGAGCTGGCGCAAAGCTACTTCTGGTGGCCCGGTCTGGATCATGAAATTGAAGCTGAAGCGAAATCATGCCCATCATGCGAGACAACCAGGGATACGCCAAGAGCAGCGCCACTGCATCCATGGGAATGACCGGCGACACCGTGGCAACGGATCCATCTGGACTTCGCGGGACCAGTGGAAGGAGCGATGTTCCTGGTCGCGGTGGACTCCCATTCCAAATGGCCGGAGGTTGCAGTAATGTCCACTACCACTACGGAGAAAACCATCGAGACTCAGAGAGATGTTCGGGCGATTTGGTCTGCTGGAGCAGATCGTAACTGACAATGGAACACAGTTCACATCCCAGGAGATGGAGGAGTTCCTCAAGAGCAATGGAATCCAGCACACGTTCTCCGCGCCTTATCATCCATCCACGAATGGATTGGCGGAGAGATTTGTCAGAACGCTGAAACGCGCGTTGAAAGCGGCAAGAAGTGATGCTCTTCTGAAGCAGCGCCTGAATGCTTTCTTGCTGAAATACCGAAACACGCCTCGTGCTACGACTGGAGCATCTCCTGCTTACCTACTCATGGGAAGGCAGCTACGGACACGCCTTGACCTGCTGAGGCCAACGTCCACAGAAGCAGTGGTGCATGCCAATCAGCAGGATCAAGTCAGCAGATGAGCTCAGAGGTCCAAAGAACGACACTTTTTGGTGGGGGGCAAAGTCCTCGCGCGTAACTACACCACCCCGGAGCGGTGGGTCCCGGCTATGGTCATTCAAAAGATGGGCCCCGTTTCATACCGAGTCCACACCGGAGACGACCGAACATGGAGACGGCATGTAGACCAGTTACTGCCAAGACAGTCGCCACAGGTAACCCAAGAAACAGAGGATCAAGGACCTGCTGGGGGCTCCAGCAGGGACTGGTCGTCCGACCCTGAGACAGTGGCACCATCCACTCTTGTGCCATTGAGGGAGGAAGCCACGCCTGCAGGGTCACGGGAGAGCCAGCCAGAGCCTGCTCCTGAGCCTAGGCGTTACCCCCAAAGAGAAAGGCAGCCTCCAGAGCGCCTTAGTTACTGTTAGTGCTAACCTGTGTGCATGGGACAGAATAATCCCCAGGGTTAGCGGAATGTAGAGGCAGTCTACCCTCTCTTCCAAAGTTATAGTCATTTTCAGTTATTCTGTTTTGTGGACATTCTATTTTAAGGGGGAGGAAGTATGTTGTGTATTTTGAATGTGTATTAGAATTGTCCCACATGGGATACCGTAGTGGTGATTTGCAATGCACTATGGGAAATGTAGTGCATTGAGTGAAGAAGCACATTGTAAATAAAATGGCCATTAACTAAACTCTCCACCCCGGAGTCCTTCTTAATAATTGTTATATAGGTAAGGGTATAAAACCCCTTGAGACACAACAGGTATTAAGAGTTAATGCTGTAGTGTTGATTAAAGCCACCTCCTAGCCCACAATTTCTTAGACTTATTGAATTCAATTTTATAATTTGCCATGGTAGGATTTAAACTCATAAATTCTGAGTTACTAGTCCCACAATCACTGTACTACTATACCTATTGCAGTATGTACTGTTTAGTTAGCAGTAACATGTCCCCTAAATGTACAAGAACAGTAATTTCTAACTTGAAGCAACTTTGCATGTTGTGACCAGAAGGTTTAAAACTGTTAGAATGGTGTGTACTGTATAGCGATAGCAGAAGGTTATTCAAATTAACATAGTAGAATTATATTTCATCTGATAGTGACAAACCTAATGAGTTCCCATTACAAAGGCCACAGTATTTGATGTATTATGTATAAATAATGCGACACCCTCCGACATCATTCCAAAGTTAATTCACTTCAGCCTAAAACAATTTGCTTGTACCCATCACCTTAATCTGAGATATGGCTGGAATGTGACCCAAAATGGCATGGGTGAATAGATCTATTAGCCTCTCAGTATTGCATTTCAGGTTGGATTATCACAGTTGAATTTATGGTTGGCTGCTGAATTCTGCTCAAAATAACCTGTGATAAAAAGGGTGTAAGAAAATTCCCAAACAACAGCTGAGAAAATTAAATTGTATTGTAGCTTATGCAACCATTGGAATCACATTTTATTTACAATGTAAATGCTTTACAAACTGTCATATTTATTGCAATATTGAGGACATTGCAGTGCTGTGAATTATATGAAAACTCTTTTGTCTTCATTTCAACAGATATGTTTCACTGTTTATAGAATTGAATTATGAATTATTTGAAGTGTCATCCTTTCAAGGATGGAATGTGATGAAAATACAAATTTCAACCATGTTTTAAGCTTTCCAAGTAAAGTGTCATTTACCACAGAGTGTGAATCCTGACAACAGACAGTAAGAATTTTTACAGGAAAGCAATCACAGATGAGCACAGTAACATAGGAAGATAGGAACAGGAGTCAGTCATTCAGCCCCTCGAGCCTGTTCCACCATTCAATTAGATCATGGCTGATCTGCATCTTAACTCCATTTACCCGTTTTGGTTCCGTATCCCTTAATACCCTTGCCTAACAAAAATCTCTCATCTCAGTTTTGAAATTTTCAATTGACCTAGCCTCAATAGCTTTTTGGGGAAGAAAGTTGCAGATTTCCACTACCCTTTGTGTGAAGTAACGCTTCCTGACTTCACCCTTGAACAGCCTAGCTCTAATTTTAAGGTTATGCCCCCTTGTTCTGGACTTCCCCACCAGAGAAAATAGTTTCTCTCTATCAACCGTATCAAATCCTTTAATCATCTTCAACACCTCAATTAGATCTCCCTTAATTTTCAATACTCAAGGGAATACAAACCTAGTCAATGTTTATCTATAAGGTGATTTTAAGCAGAGTTATGCAAACATAGTAAAAATACCTGAAGAGGTTTCGAAGGATATTTTTGGTGATGGAAAAATTGAATGTAACAACAATAAAAACAACAACAATAAGGATTGTGTTGAAAGTCAAACAAGTTACGCACAGAAGGAAGGCAGTGTGGAAGGACAGAACTCTGTGGGGTAACATTGTAAAAGGAGACTTCACAATGCCACAGAACACATATCATATGGTGTAAAACCCTACAGTTTCCTCTTTTAAAATGTCACCTCACAGAGGTAAAATTGATAGCAACACAGAGACTGAAAGATGATCAGGAGGCAGAAAACAACTTATAATGGACCAGGATGCTTAGATCTGCCTTGTTTTATTTCATAAATGACTATTTAAATATTTATTTATTGGAATTGATAGATTGGGAGTATTGTGACATGTTTAAAATGTTTCCTTTAGTTTCTGGAAGAGCTGTCTATTTCCCGTTTCACACCTAACTAACGTGTCAATGTCATTTCAGAGAGTCGTCTGACACTGATGAGATGAGTTACTTAACAAGTATTACAATGACTGCCGTTACTAATGTGGACAAACGCACTGGATGGAAGATTGTCACTCTGTATTAGTAGGCGGGGGCAAATAAAGATAAAATAAAAATGGAAACAAGAAGATCAAAATGGCTGCACAGAAACAAAGCTTTTACTCTGCGAAGCAGTCATATTAAAGCTGATACCAATGGAATTTGGATGGTGGATGCACAGCAAAAGGTAGGTGAATGAACCTCCAAGTTTTCTTTGAATTTTTTTTAAAAAAATGGTTGTACTGAGGACAAGTGTTTGTTAAAATGGTGTGTACTGTAAGTGGTATTCATATGCTTTGCAATCAAACTGTATTTACAGAGGGGAAATTGCCTTTGAAGTGATTTTTTTTGCAGTGATATTTTGCATACCAGTTAGGGATGCGCATCCTCTCCAACATGTGGAAAAGAAGATAGCCGTAAACAAATCCAGAATAGCAGGAAGCTTTGATTTGCCTACGTCCCCGAGTTCCTGATTTCAGCTGTGGGGAATGCCTAGCAGAGGCCATGTATGTCAGTAAAGGGGGGGAGAAAATAAACTGAGGGAGCCATTGCAGGATCACTTGTAGTCCTCGTACAAGCCTCTTCAATGAAGCACTGACAGAAGCTAAGAGGCAGGTTCTCTGTCAACCTCGTTTGCTGCTGCTGCTGGTCAGTAACTTAGTGAGAGAAAATTGGGGCGAACAATAGAGGGAGTTTTCCCTTCAATTTAAAATATACACAGAAAATATTGGCCCAGTCTATTGTGCTTCAACTGGGAGTGCAAGTTACCTTAATATAATGTGCAACAATAGGAAGTGATATCTGAACATCCTTAAAATTACAATAGACAGGGCTGAACCCAGGTAGGCTCCCTTCCCAGAAACAGGGAACACTCAGAAATAAGGGAAGGGCTCCAGATTCTGACAGGCCTTTTGCAAAGAAAGTCCCTGTGTTCGTTAGTTCAAAGTTTTCTTTGAGCATTTCTTGTGTGCTGTCATAATTTGAAATCCACACAAAATGTTTTAAAAAATGCAGTTGAATTACTCTTCTGCTAAATAATAGAGAAGTTTAGTCCAGTGGGATTTAACTTCAGTTAGGAACCAACGACATAATTAGAACTAGGAGTGAGGTTCTGCTGAGGGAGTTTGAGAAGCTAGGATCCAAATTAAAAAGCAGAACCTCAAAGGTAATAATCACTGGATTGTTACCTGAGCCACGTGCAAATTGGCATAGGGACAAACAGATTACAGGTTTAAATGCGTGGCTCAAAGAGTGGTGTGGGAGGAAGGGATTTCAGTTCATGGGGCACTGGCACCAGTACTGGGGAAAGAGGGAGCTGTTCCGTTCGGACGGGCTGCACTTAAACCGGGCTGGGACCAGTGCCCTGGTGAACCGAATAACTAGGGCAGTAGACAGGGCTTTAAACTAATGAAGGGTGGGTGGGAGGATTCAGGAAAGAGTAAATTTAAAAGCAGCGAGAGGAATGTCAAGGCTCTAGAGCAAAGCAGAGTTTGGGTTAAAATAAGCAGAGTGGTTCAGGAAGGGACAGAGAGAGTAACAAAGGTAATAAGGCATCAGTGACTAAGGTGACATCAGGGAAAAATAGAAATAAGTCAAAGCTAAAGGCACTATATCTGAATGCGCGAAGCACTCACAACAAAATAGATAAATTAATAGCGCAGATAGAAATTAATAGATTTGATCTAATATCCATAACGGAGACGTGGTTGCAAAGTGGCCAAGGTTGGGAACTAAATATTCCAGGATACTTAACTTTTAGAAGAGATAGGCAAAATGGAAAAGGAGGAGGGGTAGCCCTGATAAAGGATGGGATAAAGACAGTAGAGAGAAAGGATCTTAGCCCCGAAAATCAAGAAGTAGAATCAGTTTGGATGGAGCTAAGAAACAGAAAGGGCCAGAAAACATTGGTGGAAGTAGTTTATAGGCCCCCGTACAGTCGTTGTAATGTAGGGCAGAGTATAAATCAGGAACTTAGAGGCGCATGTAACAAGGGTAATGCAGTGATCGTGGGGGACTTTAATCTACATATAGACCGTGCAAACCAAATTTGCAGTAATAGTGTGGAGGACGAATTTATGGAATGTATGCAAGATAGTTTTCTAGATCAATATGTTGAGGAACCAACTAGGAAACAGGCTATTTTAGATCTCGTATTGTGCAATGAGAAAGGGTTAATTAATAACCTTGTTGTAAAGGGGCTTTTAAGGAACAGTGACCATAATATGATAGAATTTTATATTCAGCTTGAAAGTGATTTAGTTTAATCCAAAACTAGGGTCTTAAATCTAAACAAAGCAAACTACGTAGGTATGAGGGGCAAGTTGGCTAAGGTAGATTGGGAAACTACATTAAAAGGTATGACGGTAGACAAGCAATGGCTAGCATTTAAAGAATTAATACATAATTTACAACAAATATACATTCTTTTAAGGCACAAAAACCCCACAGGAAATGTGGTCCAACCATGGCTAACAACAGAAGTTAAAGATAGTATTAGATCAAAGGAAGAGGCTTATAATGTTACCAAAAAGAGTTGTAAGTCTGAGGATTGGGGGCATTTTAGAATTCAGCAAAGGAGGACCAAGAAATTGATAAAGAAAGGGAAAATAGAACATGAGAGTAAACTAGCGAGAGACATAAAAACAGACTGTAAAAGTTTCTATAGGTGTGTAAAAAGGAAAAGAAAATGTGGGTCTCTTACAGGCTGAGACAGGAGAAGTTATAATGGGGAATTAGGAAATGGCAGTGAAATTAAACAAATACTTTGGGCTCGATTTTCCAAACCCCGAGGAGGCGGGTTTGGAGGTGGGAGTGGTGGGAAAATTGCAGAATCCGGGGGCAGGAACCCATCCTGCCCCCAACCCGCCTCCATGCCAATGTTCCAGGAATCTTTGGAATTCTCTACCCCAGAGGGCTGTGGAGGCTCAGTCGTTGAGTATATTCAAGACAGAGATTGACAGATTTTTGGCTATTAAGGGAATCAAGGGATATGGGGATCGTGCAGGACAGTGGAGATGAGGTAGAAGATCAGCCATGATCTTATTGAATGGCGGAGCAGGCTCAAAGGGCCAATTGGCCAACTCCTGCTCCTATTTTTTATGTTCTTATGTTCAGTTCTGGTTGTTTCCCTTGTTGAGCTGATTAGAAATTCCATTAATGATTGGAAGTGAATGGCATCAAAGGGTCAGTTTATTTCATTACCTGTGGACCCTATTGATTAGCAAGGTGCAGACTTCTTGTCGAAGAACAAGCAATGGTACTCCACTGAGGTGCACTGTCCAGGTGGAGTGAGGGTAATGGCTGTCCAGAAGTGACGATAGGTTTGTTATTGCAGAGCTAATCATAAATAACTCACGCGGTGTTGAATTGCACTACACATCAGCCATGCCCTGGGGGGAGGAATAACCGAAATGATTTGTCTGACCATTACACTACTGCCTATGGATGGAAAGGATCCAGTGTGATTGCTATTAAGAGGAAGGAGATAGCTAACTCACAACATTTAAAGGCCAATAACATTCTGAGAGAATTGCTTGCGCTCCACTGAAGCATAGGTTATTCAGGTTGCATTACATAGCAGTACATAGAACTTACAGCACAGAAACAGGCCATTCGACCCAACTGGTCTATGCTGGCATTTATGCTCAGTACGAGCCTCCTCCCACCGTTCTTCACCTAACCCTATCAGCATATCCTTCTATTCCTTTCTCCCTCATGTGTTTATCTAGCTTCCCCTTAAATGCATCCATGCTATTCGCCTCAACCACTCCCTGTGGTAGCGAGTTCCACATTCTCACCACTCTCTGGGTAAAGAAGTTTCTCCTGAATTCCCTATTAGATTTATTGGTGGCTATCTTATATTTATGGCCCCAATTTTGGTCTCCCGCACAAGTGGAAACATCTTCTCTATGCCTAGCCTATCAAACCCTTCATAATTTTAAAGACTTATATTAGGTCACTCCTCAGCCTTCTCTTTTCTCGAGAAAAGAGCCTCAGCCGGTTCAGCCTTTCTTGATAAGTATAACCTTTCAGTTCTCAGTATCATCCTTGTACACGGTTGGCCACACCAGCCTCTCCACCGTCATCTGCACTCACCTGGTTCCATTCTTATCTCGCTAATCGTAGTCAGAGAATCACCTGCAATGGCTTCTCTTCACGCTCTTACTCCATTACCTCTGGTGTCCCCCAAGTATCTATCCTTGGACCCCTCCTATTTCTCATCTACATGCTGCCCCCTGCTACATCATCCAAAAACACAGCGTCTTTTTCCACATGTACGCTGATGACACCCCTCTCGACCCCACCACTGTCTCTGAATTGTCAGACTGCTTGTCCGACATCCAGTACTGGATGAGCAGAAATTTCCGCCAAATAAATATTGGGAAGACCAAAGCCATTGTCTTCGGTCCCCGCCACAAACTCCGTTCCCTAGCCACTGACTCCATCCCTCTCCCTGGCAACTGTCTGAGGCTGAACCAAACTGTTCGCAGCCTTGGTGTCATATTGACCCGGAGATGAGCTTCCGACCACATATCCGCGCCATCACCAAGACTGCCTGTTTCCACCTCCGTAACATTGCCCAACTCCGCCCCTGCTTCAGCTCATCTGCTGCTGAAACCCTCATCCATGCCTCTAGACTTGACTATTCCAACGCATTCCTGGTCGGCCTCCATCTTTCACCCTCCATAAGAACATAAGAACATAAGAAATAGGAGCAGGAGTAGGCCAATCGGCCCCTCGAGCCTGCTCCACCATTCAATAAGATCATGGCTGATCTGATCCTAACCTCAAATCTTCTATCACTCTGCATCCACCCGAACCCATGTGATCTCCCGGGAGAGGCGAAAAACCAGATAAAGACCCAATGGCCAATTTGGGAGAAAAAAATCTGGGAAATTCCTCTCCGACCCATCTAGGCGATCGAAATTCTTCCAGGAGATCACTCTGTCCCTATATTTTCTACAGTACTTACCTTCTGTAAAGGCGATCTCCACCCCAGCCAGGAACAGGAATAAAACCATCTCCTGAAATCTAACAGAATTAGAACACAGTAGGAGCAGAACAAGGCTACACGGCCCCTGGGCCCGCTCCACTACCCACAGGGCCATGCCCATTCCGAACCCAGACTCATGTCCAATTTCCTGCCCGCTCCCCGTAACCCTTTATTCCCTTTACTTCTAGGAAACTATCGATTTCTGTTTTAAATTTATTTAATGATGTAGCTTCCACAGCTTTCTGGGGCAGCAAATTCCACAAACCTACCACCCTCTGAGTGAAGAAGTTTCTCCTCATCTCAGTTTTGAATGAGCAGCCCCTTATTTTAAGATTATGCCCCCTAGTTCTAGTTTCACCCATCATTGGGAACATCCTCACCGCATCCACCCGATCAAACCCCTTCACAATCTTATATGTTTCAATAAGATCGCCTCTCATTCTTCTGAACTCCAATGAGTAGAGTCCCAATCTACTCAACCTCTCCTCATATGACTTGAGGTCATCCAAAACTCTGCTCCCGAGTCCCGTTTTCCCATCACTCCTGTGCTCACTGACCTACATTGTTCTCAGTTAAGCAACACCTCAATTTTAAAATTCTCATCCTTGTTTTCAAATCCCTTCATGGCCTCACCCCTCCCTATCTCTGAAATCTCCTCCAGCCCCCACAACCCTTCGGGATATCTGTGCTCCTCTAATTCTGGCCTCCTGAGCTTCCCCGATTTTAATCGCTCCACCATTGGTGGCCGTGCCTTCAGCTGCCTAGGCCGTAAGCTCTGGAATTCCCTTAAACCTCTCTGTGTCTCTACCTCTCTTTCCTCCTTTAAGATGCTCCTTAAAACCTACCTCTTTGACCAAGCTTTTGGTCACCTGCCCTAATATCTCCTTATGTGGCCCGGTGTCAAATTTTGTTTTATAATACTCCTGTGAAGCACCTTGGGATGTTTTACTACATTAAAGGCACTATATAAATACAAGTAGTTGTTGCTGTTGTAAATAATTTTTGCACCATCTCCAGTACCTTCTATTTTCTTTTTATAATATGGAGCCCAGAACTGTGCACAGTACTCTGTGTGGTCTAACCAAGGTTCAATACAAGTTTAACATCATTTTTTCTACTTTTCAATTCTAATCCTCTAGAAATCAGCCCCAGTGCTTCGTTTGCTTTTTTAAAATGATCTTATTAACCTCCGTCGCTACTTTTAGTGATTTGTTCCCCCAGATCCCTTTGCTTCTTTACCCCATTTAGACTCTTAGGCCTAACTAGCGCCTGGGCACGGCGCCGCCAACGCCTCCCGCGAAATTCAGCGGGAGGTTAGCGGCGGCGGTAACCGTTAGCGACCCACCGAGCTGCGCTGCCGGTCCGTGCACAGCGCCCCGGCCGCAATCTTCAGTAGCGCCCCCTGACTTACTGCCGGACACTATGTCCAACGGGTTTGGGGGGGGCCTACCTGCGGCCGGGGCGGCACAAATTAAAGGCGAGGTGCCGGGTGGCCATTTTTGTTGCTGCCCGCCTGCCAGCACTTGCCCCCTCTGCCGTCCCCGGCTTCCTCTACAGCCCCCCCCGCGGAATGTCGGCTGCGCTCCGTGTGCCCGGCACTTCTCTTGCGTGCCGGGCTCTTTTGCTGGCACTCCGATCCCCGGTGGCCCAGCTGGGCCCCGGGTCGCACTGCGCTATGCCCCTCCCCTTTAAGAAGGGGAGGAAGGCCTGCAGTACCGCGGCGTGACGTGCTGCAGAGCTTGGCGCTGCGTCACGTAGCACCGCGACATTCACTCACAGCGCCCCAAGAGGGAGGCGAGGCGCTTCCAGTAGCACCCCGCTTCCCTCTTGGAGCGCTACCGGTGACTTTTGGCTGTGGGGGCGCTAACTTTTTCTGGGCGCTACGACGCGACTCAATTTTCCCCCCTTATTTTCCAAGCAGTATGTGGCCTCCTTATTTTTCCTTCCAAAATGTAACACTGCGTTGAGGTTCCTCAACAAAACCTGATCAAAGCTGAAGAATGTTTTGCACTGTGTCTGGCTGATGGACAGGGGATCATGATTTTTTTTACATGTACTGCACAGAGTAAATCTCCCCCCTTGAAGTCCAAATTCACTAAATGGAAAAACTGGGAGCCAACTAGACTAATCAAAAAGGCTAATGGAATGTTGACCTTTATCTCTAGGAGGTTGGAATTCAAAAATGAGGAACTTATGCTTCAGTTGTACAGAGCCTTGTTCAGACCCCATCTGGAGCACTGCATTCAGTTTTGGGCGCCGAACCTCAGGAAAGATATCTTGGCCTTGGAAGGGACACAGCGCAGATTCACCAGAATGATCCAGGGCTTAAAGGGTTGCATAAACCTCACATGTATTCTTAGAAGGTTGAGGGTTGATCTAATCAAGGTGTTTAAAATGATAAAAAGATTTGATAGGGTAGATAAGGAGAAACTATTTCCTCTGGTGGGGAATCCAGAACAAGGGGGTATAATCTTAAAATCACAGCTAGGCCGCTTAGGAGTGAAATCAGGAAGCACTTTTTCACACAATTTTTAATGGAAATCTGGAACTTGCTCCCCCAAAAGACGTTGGATGCTGGGTCAATTGGAATTTTCAAGACTGAGATCGATAGATTTTTGATGGGTAAGTAAGGTATCAAGGGTTATGGAGTTGAGGTACAGATCAGTCATGATCTAATAGAATGGCAGAACAGACTCAAAGGGCTGAATGGCCTAGTCCTATTGCTATGTTCCTATATAAGATGAGAAACATGCAGTAAGAAATGATAGATTCTCCTTTATATTTGGCCTTCATGCAGAATAGCACCCCAGCTTTAAACTTTTATTTACATAATAGCCATTTACTATTGCACAGTAAAAGGCGTTGAGTTTCATATCAAAAGACCTTTGCTTTGCAGCCTATTTTTGTAATTTCACCCTAAACGTCAATGTAGCAATATTTAAAAAAAATCCTTTTTTAAATTTTATACAAGAATGGTTTCATACAGAGTGCATTTTATAGGGCATTCTCTCTCAAACTCTTCATTCCTCATACCCTTATGAATTCTCTTCTCCCTTCGCCCTACCCTTCAGATGATGCCCTACTGCCACCTAACTCCCATTCTCTGGAATTAATTTCCACCTCTCCATTTCCCTCTCCTCCTTTAATGCCCTCCTTAAAACCTACCTCTTTGACCAAGCTTTTGGTTACCCCACTGCTGTCTTCTTCCTAGGCTCAACACCCATTTTTAGATTACGCCTTTGTGAAGTGCTTTGGGACATTTTTCTTTGTTAAAGGTGCTATATAAATGCATGTTATTGTTCTTTCACAATACATACAGGTAAATGAAGTGAGGATCATGCATACTTATACAGTTCTATATTTTAAAGCAAGGGCTACTCAGCGACAGGTTGGAGGTCGTCCCTTCTCAGGGGTGCTGGACGTTTGCAGGGAGGGAGTGTAAGGCATTACACTAGGCTACAGCAGCAACCAGTTCTTGTCGACATTGTACAGGGTGCTAGGCACTGTCCCCTTAACAGCTAGTGCTGAGGCTGGTCTCATTGTGGGAGCTTTGGTTAAGTGGAAGGCTTCCCCACAGGAACTGGCCCCATATCTTCTAGAGTTTCTCCAGCTTCTTATCCCACCCATACATTACTTACTCTAACTGGCAGATATTTTAATAGAGAGGGAATTTTTATGCAACATTGGGCTGGATTTTGCCAATGGGGAGCTGTTGGAGGCGGGACTCCCACCTGTCGGGTTTTAGTCCCGCCTCCATCGACTTCTGGCCAACCCACGCTATTTTCCTTGATCGACCTTGTTAAGCCCGCCCAGCGGGCTTATCAGGCCAATTAAGGGGAAGCCGGTTACAGAGAACGTCAGTGTATGACGTTTCATCCGTCAAAAATTTTGACAGATGAATTGTCGTCGTTTGACAGCTCTGTGAAGCTGTCAAACACTGACATTCTATATTGTTTGATGAGTCCTTGTATTCAAGACTCATCAAACCTCTTTTGTGAGCAGGAATTAGATGGCTGTTACATTGGAGAATGCAGCAGCCATCTGTCATCTCTGCTGGTGAGATGCGAGACTCTCCGCATCCCCAACTGTTGAAGCCTGCAGGAAGAAACAAAGGTAAGTAAACATTTTCTATTGTTTTCCACTCACCTCACATACTTACCTCTCCACACTTGCACCCATCACTTACCTTCACAGTGCACTTTTGCATCCCTCCGACCCCCGCTGACCCACTGCTCGCCTCGGTGACCCTGGCTGGGTTTCCCGACGTTGGGAAGCCCGCGCCTCTGGTTGCAAAATGGGGATAATCCTTTTAACTGCCTGTTAACTACCTGTTAACAGGCAGTTAAGTGGCACTAATCCCCTTCCTGCCTCCAGGAGATGGGACCCGGCGGGTCGGCTACCCGCCTCCTGAGAAGATGGCACGGAGGCAGGTTGGGCACCCGCCCCCAGATTCTACCATTTTCCCGGCAGTCCCGCCTCCAAACCCGCCTCCCCAGGGCTGGCAAAATCCAGCCCATTGTGTTTCCATGATATTTTAGAAAGTTAGCAGCCCTACAATACATCACTTGTTCAAGAACAAGAGATGGTTATAAAGAAAGCTTTGAAACTTGGGGCTTTTTTCACTGGAACAGAGAAGGTTAAGTGAGGAATATCGTAGAGATTTTCAAATACAATTAAAGGTTTTGAGAGGATAAATAGGAAAAGATTGTTTACACTGGTTGGTGAAATGGTAACAAGTATAATTAACAGCTGGCGTATTGTGTACAATTCTGGGCACCACACTTTAGGAATGTCAAGGCCTTGGAGAGGGTACAGAGGAGGTTTACCAGGATGATACCAGGGATGAGGGACTTCAGTTATGTGGAGAGATTGGAGAAGCTTAAAACAGAGAAGGTGAAGGGGAGAACTAATAGAGGTATGCAAAACTATGAGGGGTTTTGATAGAGCAAGTATGAGGAGAGATTGGGTCAATTGGGCTTGTACTCGTTGGAGTTTCGAAGAATGAGAGGGGATCTCATTGAAACTTATAAAATTCTGACAGGACTGGACAGACTAGATGCAGGAAGGATGTTCCTGATGGTCGGGGAGTCCAGAACCAGGGGTCACAGTCTAAGGATAAAAGGGGTAAGCCATTTAGGACAGAAATGAGGAGGAATTTCTTCACCCAGAGAGCGGTGAACCTGTGGAATTCTCTACCACAGAAGGCAGTAGAGGCCAATTCATTAAATGGATTCAAGAAGGAGTCGGATATATTTCTTAAGGCTAAAGGGATCAAGGGATATGGGGAGAAAGCAGGGACCGGGTACTGAATTTAGATGATCAGCCATGATCTCATTGAATGGCGGAGCAGGCTCAAGGGGCCGAATGGCCTACTCCTGCTTCTATCTTCTATATTTCTAAGTAAGGAGAAACTGTTTCCTCTGGCAAGCGGGTCGGTAACCAGAGGTCACATATTTAAAATAATTGGCAAAAGAACTAGAGGGGAAATGAGGAGACATTTTTTTCACACAGTGGGTTGCTAAGATATGGAACACGCTATCTGAAAGCGTGGTGGAAGCAGATTCCATCGGAACTTTCAAAAGGCAATTGGACATCAACTTGAAGAAGACTAATTTGCAAGGTTATGAGGAAAATGCTGGGGTGTGGGACTAATTGGACAGCTCTTTCAAAGAGTCGGCACAAGCATGATGGGCTGAATGGCCTCCTTCTGTGCTGTAAGATTCTATGATAGACGAAGGATTATCGTTGGAAGAATGAAGTGGAATGTTGGGAAAAAAATGGAAAAAGAGGCTTATTAGTAGATAAATTTGGCTACATTACACTCAGTGCCTTCATCCAAGTCATTAATATAGTTGTAAATAGTTGAGGCCCCAGACTGATCCCTGCAGCACCCCACCAGTTACAGTTTGCCACCCTGAAAATGACCCATTTATCCCGACTCTCTCTTTTCTGTTCGTAAGCCAATCCTCTATCCATGCTAATATATTACTCCTAACCCCATGAGCTCTTATCTTGTGTAGTAACCTTTTATGTGGCACCTTATCGAATGCCTTCTGGAAATCCAAATACATGACATCTACTGGTTCCCCTTTATCCACCCTGCTTGTTACATCCTCAAAGAATTCCAGCAAATTTGTCAAACATGATTTCCCTTTCATAAAACCATGCTGACTCTGCTTGACTATATTAAGATTTTCTAAATGTTCTGCATTCTAAATAACGCCAGCATTTTCCCAATGCTAGATGTTAGGCTAACTGGTCGATAGTTGCCTGCTTTCTGGCTCCCTTCTTTCTTGAATAGGGCCGTTACATTTGCGGTTTTCCAGTCTGCTGGGACCTCTCCAGAATCCAGGGAATTTTGGTAGATTACAACTAATGCATCCACTATCTCTGCAGCCACCTCTTTTAAGACTCTAGGATGCAGTCCATCGGGTCCAGGAGACTTGTCCACCTTTAGTCCCATTGGTTTGCCAAGTACTTTCTCTCTAATGTTAGTGATTGTTTTTAATCCCTCCCCCCCACCCCAATAGCCCCTTGATTATCCATTATTGGGATGCTTTTAGTGTCTTCTACCGTGAAGACCGATACAAAATATTTGTTCAAAGTCTCCGCCATTTCCCTGTTTCCCATTATTAATTCCCCAGTCTCATCCTCTGGGGGACCAACGTTTACTTTAGCTACTCTCTTCCTTTTTATATACCTGTAGAAGCTCTTATTGTTTGTTTTTATATTTCTTGCTAGCTTACTCTCATAAGCTATCTTCTCTCTCTTTATCATTTTTTTAGTTGTCCTTTGCTGGTTTTTAAAAATTTCCCAATCCTCTGGCCTTTCACTATTCTTCAGAACATTGTATGCCTTTGTTTTCAATTTGATAGCATCCTTTACTTCCTTAGCTAGCCATGGATGGTTCACCCTTCTCTCAGAGTCTTTCTTTCTCACTGGAATATATCTTTGCTGAGAGTTATGAAATATCTCCTTAAATGTTTGCCACTGCTTCTCTATAGTCTTACCCTGTAACATATTTTCCCAGTCCACTTTAACCAAGTCTGTCTTCATACCTTTGTAATTATCTTTGTTTAAGTTCAGGACACTAGTTTGAGACCTAGCTTTCTCACCCTCAAACTGAATTTGAAATTCTACCATGCTATGATTACTCTTCCCAAGAGGATCCTTCACTTCGAGATCATGAATTAATCCAGCCTCGTTACACATTACCAGATCTAAAATAGTCTTCTCCCTGGTTGGTTCCACAACATATTGTTCCAAGAAACCATCCTGTATACACTCTAAGAACTCTTCCTCAAGTCTACCTTTGCCAATTTGCTTTGTCCAATCAATATGAAGATTAAAATCTCCCATGGTTATAATCGTACCTTTCTTACAAGCCTCTATTATTTCTTGATTTATACTCTGTCCTGCAGTGTGGCTACTGTTTGAGGGCCTGTAGACCACTCCCACCAGTGACTTCTTACCCTTATTATTTTTTATCTCCACCCAAACTACGTCTTGATCTTCTAGGCCAATATCAATTCTCATTATTGCACTGATCTCATCCCTTATTAACAGAGCTACACCACCTCCTTTTCCTTTCTGCCTATCCTTACAAAATGGCAAATACCCCACAATATTCAGTTCCCAGCCTTGGTCACCTTGCAACCATGTCTCTGTAATGGCTATCAGATCATACCCATTTATTTCTATGCTTATTATACTAACATGACATGTAATTCAAAAGAATATTTGCCTATACTAACTTGAGACTTTAAGGGGCAATTTTCCAATATAAATAGTTGGAAATCTTATATGGAGCCTACCTCCAAATTGCTGATATGTTCTCCTGGTAGGCAAGACTCCCTGCTGAGAGTGCAAAATTGAAAAATGACCACTTTAATGTTAAGTACACTTAATACATGCTCACTACCAGTGTACTTACAGAATGTGAGTTGACTTCCCACCTGTTTCTATTCACATTGCATCTCCATGTACAAGTCCCAACAAGTCATCTCTGTATAATACTGGACTGTTACTGTTTTCTTTGACAAGTTGACAGAATTTGCAGGATACAGTAGTGTTTCCATAATTGTATTGTGGCCGGTCCCTTCTGAAAGTGCTATGACAATACAAACCATGCAGTAATGCATATCCCATTGCAAAAAGAGAAGAGTGTGAACCCAGTGGTCTGCCATTTAGTAGAGCTTACGATTGTCCTCCTTTCTCCTCTTTTGGAAGAAAGAAAGGCAAATCAGAAGATAATAGCTCTTACTGCCTTCTTAAGCGGCATAAAGTCGTATTTGGCACCATCTTGTGTGAATGAAACTGCCTGTAATCTTTGGCTGCAGTGGCTGTCCATTTTAACTGTTCTTTCTCCCACTGTTGTAAACAGATTAAGGTATAGTTTAGTTTAGAATCACTTCAGGGGGAAATCTTCAGGCTGAGGTTGATCTCTCTTTCTTGAACAGTGCATAGACCTCAATCAGTTTCCTTCTTCATGATCCGCATGGTCACATCAAATCAATCACTAATATTCTACAGCTGCCAGAATCCAAGGGCAAACTTCTATAATTATAGTGTAGGAGTCTACGTACTCCTAACAAAATATACTGAACTCGGAGAGGTTCAACAGAAAAGGTTTAATTGTTGAGACCACATGTTGAACACAAAAATGGCGTCAGAGACTACACCAAGTCCGACTGTCTTTAATCAGTCCACAGCTTCGACTGCCCCTCCCCCGCTCTGGGCTTAACTATGTTGCAGATCGAGTTTCTTAAAGGTGTGATCCTTCTTAAAGGCATGACGCCTGATTTATAGTCTACGGACCGAAAAGCGGATTGTGTCCTTTCTGTGATCGGTACGCCACAATAGCATATAATTTCTGAAAATGGAGTGAAGGAGCAGTTCTGTCCATCTACAATGGTTGATGTTTATGACAAGCACCAGTTAAAGGCTGTCATAACTGTGCATTCCCACCCTCTTGGGTATGGCCATGGTAATACCATGAAAGGGCAAGGACAGACTGCCCCAATGGACTTATTATTCTAGTTTAGTTATATAGCAATCAGCCTCCAAGGGCACTGGATTAATTAATTCTTGATACAGAAAAGCTATTGAAATAGGATTTAATACAAGAATCACTTTAAGGGATGATACCTTAATCCAACACTCCCGGGAAGCACATTTCTGGAAACTGTGCACACAATTTGAAGTTTTTTATGTGTGGAATACTGTTATCATATAAAATAAACCATGTAGGTATCTTATTTGATCATTGGAGAAGACTCTTATTTTTGTCCAACAATGTAGCTTTTTAACTTTTGTAAAACTTTTCTCTCTTTCTCTCAATCAATCTGCTGGATCATTTTTCAGGGTAAGAACAATCCCAAGTTCCTCTTTCCCACTACAAACCTTCAAGTTCCTTTCCCTCCCCATCTATTCTTACCTATTGCCACAAGTGTGAGGAGCTCATGGATTTCTTCCCCTCTAAGATTGCAGCTTTCCATTCGGCTGCCTCAGCACCATTCTCTGTAATCAAACGTGAGGGGGAAAATATCCCGTATTATCTGCTGCCTTTCGCTGGTCGTCATTTCGGTGCCCCACAACACTTCCCAATTATTTTGTCTGGTTAATGATTCACATAAGGAGTATCGAAATAAAATGTATTCAGGATTCAAAATAAGTTGTGCTCCCAGGCCCAGCCCTAAACTTGGCATCCAGATTGTTTTAATCATTTTGTATTAGGATAATGATATTACTCTAAGTGTAGGTTAAATAAATTAGTTTGCTTCCTGCACAAGTTTTACATTCGAACTCCATTACAACAACTTACACTTGTTTAGCACTATCGTGATGTCCAGACTAGGAAGGCAGCAGGTAGGAGAGGATAAGTCATCCTCATGTTTGATTTTGAATTTAATGAGACCACAATCTCTCCTTTGCCCAGGGAACAACGTTTAGCATGTGCGAAAGCTAAAGTTGGGGCTTATTGTCGGGCTGTCATTATTACTGTCTTCTGTAATAATCCTATTGCTTTACCCAGCCCACAGGATAAGTCGTCCTGACAAAAAGCCAAATCAAATAATCATTAAGTTGTGTCTTATTTCTTTTTTCTCTTTCCCCTGAGACATTTCTGAAGATAAAAGTTCAGTGTTCCTTGTCATTTTGTCTTGATCTTTCTCCTCCTTCAGGATCTTCAAGCTGGTGACCTCTTGTTTGAAATTCCCTTTGACCCATTCATCAATGTCTGTTTATCTTTGAAACAATTCAGGTGCCATCTCGTGCCTTGGAGTGAGATCACAAAGTCCCTGGGAATTCGCTTCAATCCCATACCTGTTAAGTCATATATTAGAAGCTGAGGTTCCAAGGAGAACCATAGAAAAGACTCATTCCTCCATCTCATTAGTTAGTTGTATGAATCCCAAGCTAGGTCATCTCTGCACGCTTGTCAGTCTTAGCCCTCCTGTATCAAAACAAACCCGCTCAACATTCAGAGTCTCATGAATTTTAAAGTTTCTATCGTTTTTAATTACACTTTTTGTGAATGTTGTGCCTTTCAGCATGAGGGGTGTTAGTGCTGGGAGTGTAAGTTTCCAATTTGCATATCCAGTATGAGGATCAGATACAGCATGGCTAAATACAGAGTCAAACTCTCCCTGCTCTACCTGAACAATATGTCTTGGGCAAACCTTAGAAGGGTAACCTGACTGCACCAATGAATTTTTTGCATTTCCTACACTAACCATCCTGAGGCCTTTGTGTGAGAGTGCCAACTGAAGGGCAATGGTTGCTTTCGACCCTGTAGGAGATGGATTAAGCCTTGAATGAGGAACTTTAAAGCCACAGAGGCCTATTTTAATAAGAACAATAGGGGTGGCATTGCGTTGCCCCAGCGTCACAGAAATCAGCACCGCAAATGCCCCTTTTGAAGGGCACCACTAATATAATAGATTAACATGTCGTCCAATTAAGCTGAAATAAGCTTAAAATAAAACTAAATCAGGATATTGCCAAAATTAACTATACTGTGCCTTTTTTAATTGATCCACAAAGATGGCACTGGATTGCCTCAGTGGCATCAACAGAGAAATAAATTAGTGGCACTTTGTTTTAAGGAGGCACAACTAATGAAAGAATTGAAACATAAAGTCTGAGTTCAACAGAACCAACAGGAAACTTATAAAACAAGGTCATAATGTTATTGCTTGTGTCGATTAGACACTCTGTTCCCTGCGGTGCCCACTGGTCGCGGAAAGTCAAGCCACCAGAGGAGACCTTCTCATCAGTTTTGTCTGGATTCAAACAAAGTTCACAGAGGTGATGGTCTAGTGTCTAACCCACAACACCACCCAATCCCCATTGACGTTTCTATTCAGAAACAAATCCTACATTAAGATAAGTTTGAAATGGTAAGCAATTCTAATGGACGTTTTCATTGCACAGAGTATTGCCTATGTTCAGATCTAAAAAAAAGTTATGTTGTAGGAATTGACGAATTCCTAACTAATAACTGAGGTCGACTCGAGATCAAACAAACAGGTCTTTAATGTAAGACTAAACGAGTTCAAACAGTTTGCCGAGATCGATACAGGAGAACCACGAAAACAGGTCTTAACAAGATGGAGCTTCCACGAGGACTGCCTGGGCAGTCACGTGGTTTGCGACGTGACGTCATCGCGTTTGCCCGTGCTCTTAAAGGGGCCACGCCCCGTACATACAAACACTATATACAAAACACAGTAATGTCTAACACAATGGTACAGGCTTAGGCTGGTGTTAGAACATCGTTAAAGGGAATTATATACAGTTGTCCAGAGTCATTCAGTGGCTCCGCCACAATGTTATATTTGGGTATAATTGTGGATATTCATTCAGATTAAATCCATAAGTGAAGCCTTTTTATTAGGATTGCCAACTCTGGTTGGATGGATTTCTGGAGGTTTCAGTACATGATGTCCTGCCCCGCCTCCACACTCCCGCCATTGGTCGCCCAATATGTCCATCAACAACAACAACAACAACTTGTGTTTACTGTATATATATTTATAATACGTCCCAAGACACTGCACAGGGGTATTTTAAGACAAAAAATTTGACACCGAGCCACATAAGGAGAAATTAGGGCAGATGACCAAAAGCTTGGTCAAAGAGGTAGGTTTTAAGGAGCGTCTTAAAGGAGGAAAGAGAGGTAGAGAGGCGGAGAGGTTTAGGCAGGGAATTCCAGAGCTTAGGGCCTAGGCAACAGAAGGCACGGCCACCAAAGGTTGAGCGATTATAATCAGGGATGCTCAAGAGGGCAGAATTAGAGGAGCGCGGATATCTCGGGGGGGGCGGGTTGTGGGGCTGAAGGGGATTACAGAGATAGGGAGGGGCAAGGCCATGGAGGGATTTGAAAACAAGGATGAGAATTTTGAAATCGAGGGGCTGCTTAACCGGGAGCCAATGTAGGTCAGCAAGCACAAGGGTGATGGGTGAACGGGACTTGGTGCGAGTTAGGACACGGACAGCCGAGTTTTGGATGACCTCAAGTTTATGTAGGGTGGAATGTGGGAGGCCAGCCAGGAGTGCGTTGGAATAGTCAAGCCTAGAGGTAACAAAGGCATGGATGAGGGTTTCAGCAGTGGATGAGCTGAGGCAAGGGCGGAGACAGGCGATGTTATGGAGGTGGAAATAGGCGGTCTTTGTTATGCTGCGGCTATGTGGCCGGAAGCTCATTTCAGGGTCAAATATGACACCAAGGTTGCGAACAACAAGCATCCTCATGGCACACCGCCTTCCCACAACAATTGGAAAGCAAACAGACTCAGCGTGATTCAATTGGTTGATTCTGACTGTCAAACAGCCTTTTTTCCAAACTCTGATATTTTTATTAACTAATAAATGAAAGTTTTCAAATATTTTTTTTTAAAAAGCACAATTTTTTAATGCCGCTCTGATTTTTCTCCTGGTTGCTTACAGCAGTGTCCTGGAGATTAAGCATCAATTCCTGGAGAATCCTGGCGGGTTGGCAACCCTACTTTTTATACAATTTACTCTTTTGATCCTGAAAGTCTTGCATTTATATAGCGCCTTTCACAACCTCAGATATCCCAAGGAGCTTTACAGCCAATGAAGGACTTTTGGAGTGTAGTCACTGTTATAATGTAGGAAACGTGGCAGCCAATTTGCGCACAGCAAGATCCCACAAACAGCAATGTGGTAATGTTCAGATAATCTGTTTTCGTGATGTCGGTTGAGAGAAAAACATTGGCCAGGACACCGGGGAAACCCCGCTGCTCTTCTTCAAATAGTGCCGTGATTATTTTACATCCACCTGAGGCCTCGGTTTAACATCTCATCCAAAAGATGGCACCTCCGACATTGCAGCACTCCCCTCAGTACTGCACTGGAGTGTCACCCTAGATTGTGTGCTCAAGTCCTGGAGTTGGGGTTGAAGCCACTGTCAGTGGCAATTCATTAAATCCTCTCAAAAAGGTTTATTTTCTGTCCTGCTAATAAAAATCATTACAGATTGTAATGATTAAAAAAAAATTAATAATTATGATTGGAAGCCTTTATATTTTGCAGGTAGGTTCAACAGTAATGCCAACTCTCATGAATTAATCGTGAGACAGGCAGTTTTTAATGAAAATTTATCCCAACTCACGATCTCGCAATTCAGCAGTGAAAAATCATGATTTTTTTCCTACTTTATTAATCTTAGTTATGTCAGCTGGTGATTGGCTGATCTGGGACACATGGGTAAGGTCAGGCCGGGCGGGGTGGGGCGGCCGCAGCCACCTTGGGGTCTGCGGGAAATTTTATGGGGTCCGCGAGTTGGTTTGTTCCATTGTTAATCTGTTTTTCCCATCCGTAGTCTCTCCTGCTCCCCTGTGTATTGAGACGATTTGGAATAGTCTCAGACTGTGCATGCGTAGTTCTAACTGTTCTGTTGGACACTGTTTCTTGCAATGTGGTTGGGCGAGTTCACTGGCTTGTACGGATTTATCTCAGTAAGTTTATTTTTCATCACTCTACGGCCAGCCCACTCACTGCTTTTAACTATTATATAAAATATAGGGAGTTACAACTTTTTCCAGAGTTGAGGGCAAGAACATCAGTGATGTTACTGCCACCCTAATATCAGTATCAGTAATGGTAACCATGCAACTATCAGATTGTCGTAAAAACCCATCTGGTTCACTAATATCCTTTAGGGAAGGAAATCTGCCGTCCTTACCTGGTCTGGCCTATATGTGACTCCAGACCCACAGCAATGTGGTTGACTCTTAACTGTCCTCTGAAATGGCCTAGCAAACCACTCAGTTGTAACTAACCGCTACGAAACAAAATAAGAAGAATGAAACCGGACGGACCACCCGGCATCAACCTCGGCACCGGCTACGGACATGGCAATGGCACACCCAGCCCTGTCGACCCTGCAAAGTCCTCCTCACCAACATCTGGGGACTTGTGCCAAATTTGGGAGAGCTGTCCCACAGACTAGTCAAGCAACAGCCTGACAGAGTCATACTCACAGAATCATACCTTTCAGCCAATATCCCAAACTCCTCCATCACCACCCCTGGGTATGTCCTGTCCCACCGGCAGGACAGACCCACCAGGGGTGGTGGCACAGTGGTATACAGTTGGGAGGGAGTGGCCCTGGGAGTCCTCAACATTGACTCTGGACCCCATGAAGTCTCATTGCTTCAGGTCAAGCATGGGCAAGGAAACGTCCTGCTGATTACGACCTACCGCCCTCCCTCAGCTGATGAATCGGTACTCCTCCATGTTGAACACCACTTGGAAGAAGTACTGAGAGTAGCAAGGGCACAGAATATACTCTGGGTGGGGGACTTCAATATCCATCACCAAGAGTGGCTCAGTAGCACCACTACTGACCGAGCTGGCCGAGTCCTGAAGGATATAACTGCAACTCTGGGCCTGCGACAGGTGGTGAGTGAACCAACACGAGGGAAAAACCTACTTGACCTCGTCCTCACCAATCTACCTGTCGCAGATACATCTGTCCATGACAGCATTAGCAGCAGTGACCACCGCACAGTCATTGTGGAGACGAAGTCCCGTCTTCACACTGAGGACACCCTCCATCGTGTTGTGTGGCACTACCACCGTGCTAAATGGGACAGATTCAGAACAGATCCAGCAGCTCAAAACTGGGCATCCATGAGGCGCCGTGGGCCATCAGCAGCAGCAGAATTATATTCCACCACAACCTGTAACCTCATGTCCTGGCATATCCCTCATTCTACCATTACCACCAAGCCAGGGGACCAACCCTGGTTCAACAAGGAGTGTAGAAGAGCATGCCAGGAGCAGCACCAAGTGTACCTAAAAATGAGGTGCCAAGCTGGGGAAGCTGCAACACAGGACTACAAGCATGCTAAAAAGCAGATGCAGCATGCTTTCGACAGGGCTAAGCGATCCCACAATCAACGGATCCGATCAAAGCTCTGCAGTCCTGCCACATCCAGTCGTGGATGGTGGTGGACCATTAAACAACTAACGGGAGGAGGAGGCTTCAAGAATATCTCCATCCTCAATGATGGTGGAGCCCAGCACGTGAATGCAAAAGACAAGGCTGAAGTGTTTGCAACCAACTTCAGCCAGGAGTGCCGAGTGGATGATCCATATCGACCTACTCCCGAGGTCCCCACCATCACAGAAGCCAGTCTTCAGCCAATTCGATTCACTCCACGTGATATCAAGAAATGGCTGAGCGCACTGGATACAGCAAAGACTGTGGGCCCCGACAACATCCCGGCTCTCGTGTTGAAGACTTGTGCTCCAGAACTAGCCGTGCCTCTAGCCAAGTTGTTCCAGTACAGCTACAACACTGGCATCTATCCGACAATGTGGAAAACTGCCCAGGCATGTCCTGTCCACAAAAAGCAGGACAAATCCAACCCGGCCAATTACCGCCCCATCAGTTTACTCTCAATCATCAACAAAATGACGGAAGGTGTCATCGACAGTGCTATCAAGCGGCATTTACGCACCACAGCCTTGGTCCAAACATGGACAAAGGAGCTGAGTTCCAGAGATTGAGGTGAGAGTGACTGCCCTTGACATCAAGGCAGCATTTGACCGAGTGTGGCATCAAGGAGCCCTAGTAAAACTGAAGTTAATGGGAATCAGGGGGAAAATGCTCCACTGGCTGGAGTCATACCTAGCACAAAGGAAGATGGTTGTGGTGGTTGAAGGTCAATCATCACAGCCCCAGGATATCGCTGCAGGAGTTCCTCAGGGCAGTGTCCCAGGCCCAATCATCTTCAGCTGCTTCATCAATGACCTTCCCTCCAACATAAGGTCAGAAATGGGGATGTTCGCTGATGACTGCACAGTGTTCAGCGCCATTCACAACTCCTCAGACAATGAAGCAGTCCATGCCCGCAAGCAACAAGACCTGGACGACGTTCAGGCTTGAACTGATAAGTGGCAGGTAACATTCGCGCCACAGAAGTGCCAGGCAATGACTATCTCCAACAAGAGAGAATCTAACCACCTCCCCTTGACATTCAATGGCGAGTGTCTCACCTCCTGACTCCCCAAAGCCTTTCCACCATCTACAAGGCACAAGTAAGGAGTGTGATGGAATACTCTCCACTTGCCTGGATGAGTGCAGCTCCAACAACACTCAAGAAGCTCGACACCAAGGTTATGATGGAGCATTACAAAATGCTATTTAGGTCACAGCTGGAATACTGTGTGCGGTTCTGGTCGCCACACTATAGGAAGGATGTGATTGCATTGGAGAGGGTGCAGAGGAGATTCATAAGGATGTTACCTGGGCTGGAGCGCTTCAGCTATGAAGAGAGACTGGACAGGTTGGGGTTGTTTTCCTTAGAGAGAGAAGGCTGATTGAGGTGTACAAAATTATGAGGGGCATGGATAGGGTAGATAGAAATGAACTTTTCCCCTAAGCAGAGGGGTCAATAACCAGGGGGCATAGTTTCAAGGTAAGGAGCAGGAGGTTTAGAGGGGATTTGAGGAAAAACTTTTTCACCCAGAGGGTGGTTGGAATCTGGAACTCACTGCCTGAAAGTGTGGTAGAGGCAGGAACCCTCACAACATTCAAGAAGCATTTAGATGAGCACTTGAAATGCCATAGCTTACAAGGCTATGGACCAAGTGCTGGAAAATGGGATTAGAATAGACAGGGCTTGATGGCCGGTGCGGACACGATGGGCCGAAGGGCCTCTTTCTGTGCTGTATAACTATTAGACTCTGTGACCATCCAGGACAAAGCAGCCCGCTTGATTGGCACTCCATCCACCACCTTAAACATTCACTCCCTCCACCACCGGCGTACCGTGGCTGCAGTGTGTACCATCTACAAGATGCACTGCGGCAACTCATCAAAGCTTCTTCGGCAGCACCTCCCAAACCCACGACCTCTTCCACCAAGAAGGACAAGGGCAGCAGGCGCACGGGAACACCACCACCTCCAAGTTCCCCTCCAAGTCACACACCATCCTGACTTAGAAGTATATCGCCGATCCTTCATCGTCGCTTGGTCAAAATCCTGGAACTCCCTACCTAACAGCACTGTGGGAGTACCTTCTGTAGTGTATGTAACCGTTCCACCTTTAAGAGAACCGTTCCACCTTTAAGAGAACTATTTTAAGAGTTGCACTACTTTATCTTGGCTGCTGTATACTGTAATACCGGTGGTGACCACACCGGTATATAAGTGCTATGTAATGATTTATTGGGCAGTTCCGCCCTGACCTTCAACTAGTAAAGAACTGTTAAAATTTACTCTTGTGGTCTGTGTAATAATTCTCATTATAATACACAGACTTAACAGTGGCGACGAGTACGATCTTACCCTGCGGCAGAGACACATCCAAGGCAGTTTAACGGGCGCCGAGAAGAGGCATCCGCCCTCATCATTCTGCTGAGAAAAGACTCGGGTCTGCAGAGCAAAGGAAGAATTCTGACACGAAGCCTTCCATCAGCAACAGGCAGTGATCATCCCTTCTATCACGGTGGTGGGTAAGCCGATCAGCGACGAGCAGCAAGTCGGCCACGTTGACTGTGAGTAGGGGAGAAAAAGAAAAAAAAAAAGAACGGAGGATATAAGGGCGGAGAACTCGACCACGGCCGGGGAAAAGAGCCGGACAGAAGTCGGGGCCAGAGGCGCCGAGACTGGGGCAGTGTAAGGCACGGAAGCCGCGGTGACTGCAAACGCAGCCGGTGTGAGAGACCGGGCTGCAAGCGGGCTGGGAGACGCAACAGCGTCGAGAGAGAGCACGACCGCGACCGGTGAAAAAGGCCGGGCAGCTACCGAGGCCGCGAGGTGCAGCGACCGGGACAATCGTAAGGCGCGGGAGAAAATAAAAAAAAACGCGGAGAACTCAGCCGCAGCCGGGGGGGGGAAAGGACCGGACTGCAAGAGGGGCTGGGAGGCACGATCGTAAGGCGCGGGAGAAAATTAAAAAAAAAAAACGCGGAGAACTCAGCCGCAGCCGGGGGGGGGAAAGGACCGGACTGCAAGAGCGGCTGGGAGGCACGATTTGCAAACCGCTGGGGAGGGCGAACGCAGCAATATGGCAATCGCCATTACAGCCAGCGGGGGAGAAAGGCAAACGCGGGAAGCCGCCATTTTCGTAGGCGGGGGAAGAAGACGAGCGCGGGAAGGAGCGCGGGAAGCCGCCATTTTCGTAGGCGGGGGAAGAAGACGAGCGCGGGAAACCGCCATTTTGTAAAAGAAAAAAACAAAAAACAAAAATTCTTTTTGCCTTTCAAGAAGATTGCGAGGATGCCTAAGCGTGGTAACATCAACGATTTTGATCCCGATGTTGAAGATTGGGCCACGTATGTAGAACGCATAGAGATATATTGTAAGGCAAATAAAATATCAAATGAAGATAAAGCACTAACCTTCCTAAACTCAATGGGTGCAAAGACATACGGGCTATTGAAGCATCTTCTATCACCAGCTAAACCGGTGGATCAGACTTTCGCTAATATTGTTGCTGTCCTGAAGGATCATTTGAACCCCACACCGCTGATGTTAGCGGAACGATTTAAATTTTATGCGAGAATGCAACTGAAAGAGGAAAGCAACGCGGAGTACTTAATTGAACTGCGTAAGCTAGCGAAATACTGTCAGTTTGGGGAAAGCCTGACAGAGGCACTGAGAGACAAATTCGTGTGTGGATTGTCGAAAGAAGGAACACAAAAGCAGCTACTTGAAGAGAATGATCTTACACTTGATAAGGCTGTCACTATTGCAGCATCGCACGAAGCCGCAGCGAGAGGCACTGCGGAAATGCAGCTGAAGGCAGCGGTACTCAGCGTAGATCAAATGGCTTTGGGTACAATGAAATGTTATCGTTGTGGGAAGACAACACACGATCAGAACCAATGCTGGTTTAAAAACCAGGAATGTAGAAAATGTGGCAAGCTTGGTCACATAGCTAAGGTATGCCGGTCAGGAAAGAAGACCAGCAACAAAAAGTCACCGGAGGAAAAGTGCAGAAAGGTACATAAGGTGGCTGAGAAGAGTTCGGATGAACAGAATTCGGATTCAGACTCCAACAGCAAGGAACTGGGTAGTCTGAGAATTCACAATGTGAGTAAGGAAGCTGACCGACAAACTATCTGGGCCACACTGCAGATAGCAGGAGTCCAAATGACGATGGAATTGGACACCGGATTGGCGTTGACGGTCATGAATAAGCAAGATTACAAAAGGTTATTCAAACATATTCCCCTACGGGATACGGAGATAGTATTGCAGACATACACGGGGCAAAGAGTATACCCCATCGGAAAGATAAAAGTCAAGGTGAGACACAAGGGCAAAGAACACCAAGGAATGGACATATATGTACTACCCGAGGGAGGTCCACCACTTCTGGGACGGGAGTGGATCAGGAAAATAAATATGAACTGGCACTCCCTAAAAGCAATGACGGTAGATTCCGGAAAAAGAAAAGATGTCAAACCTGAACGATTGTCCAGAATATTGGATGAGGGCATATGCAGCAGTGACAGTGACAAAGAGAGTGAGAACTCGGTGAAGACAATCAGCTCAGACTCTGGAACTGACGATGGTAAGACCAGCCCATGTGCAAAAGACAAGTCTAAAATGGACTTGCAGACTAATGATGGAAAAACGAAGGAGTGCATAAATGCTTCAGGAGAGAACAAAGTATCAGAACAGAATTTCACTGGACAACAACAACATAGTTTGACAGAGAATTCTGAGTCTGTCCAGTCTACAGACATGCACATTTCTGAGGAACACCGGGCTCGAACTCAACTCAATTTCAAACTACAACAGCAATTAGAACGAATGATTCGCCGTTTTGGGCAAGAGATGAATGCAAAGAAAAGGTTCTTTGACACAGAGTGGGAGAATCTGGAAAGACAGCAGAAGCAGCTGATTGAGAAAATGGAACAGGAACACACAAACCGTCTGCGCGATGAGGCCAAACGAATCAAAGCTGAGCAAGAAAGGGAATATGTCAAATTCATCGATCAGTTGAAAGCTAAGAAGAAAGAGCATCCTTTTGTGAGCAGTGTCAGCAGTAATAAGCCACTCAGGGAATTGGTGGCAGAGGCAAAAACTGAAGATGCTGCAGAGATCAAGTTTGTTGCTGAAAGCGCTACTTCCAGAGCTTTGCTTCGAATTAAAGAATTGCCAGTTAAAATTGTGAAACCCTTAAGAGAGAAGATTGGCATAGAGAAACATCATGTCATTTTCGAATGCAAGGTTTCCAGGCCAAATGCTGCTGTCAAGTGGTATTACAAAGACAAAGAGATTCATCCCAGTAATAAATGAGATTGTGAGTGAAGATGTGTACAGGAAGCTCGTTATTAATAATGTCGCTTTTGAAGATGAAGGCAACTACATGTGCGATGCCATAGATGACCAAAGCACAGCAAAGTTATATGTGGAAGAGCAATCAATTGCCATCATTAAACCCATATGTGATGTGGAAGTGACAGAGCCAAGTGACGCCATTCTTGAGTGTGAGCTTTCAGTTGCTGATGTGAAGCCTCCAAAATGGATACTAAATGGTGAAATTCTTCATGCTTCTGAAGATGTGGACATTGAGCATCGTGGCACTATTCATCGGCTCACTCTGAAAAAAACAACTTGTAAGATGACCGGCTTGCTGCAGTTTATCGCAGGGAAATCAAAATCTGAGGCGCGGCTGACTATTAAAGAGCCTCCGTCAAAGGTAGTCAAAGAACTACAGAACATTACAGAGGAAGAGAAGCATTCTGCTACTTTGAGCTGTGAGTTTACACCTACTTCCAAGATGGCCAGATGGTACAAAGACCAGAGCTTAATCGAATCTTCTGACCGATACAAATTTAAACAAAATAAGAATGTGATAGAACTTACCATTACAAATCTCACACCCAAAGACTCTGGTGAATATAGCTGCAAATCAAGTAATGCACAGACCACAGCCACACTCACAGTTGAAGTTCCAAAAATAGAAATAATAAAACATTTGGAGGACGTAGATACTGAGGAGGACAGCAATCTAGTATATTCATGTGAGTTGTCCCATGATGATGAAGATGATGACTCATCTGAACCATTATCACCCCTACCAGGGCACGCACGTGGTCCCTCCGAACTGCGCCAAATCAGTCTGGAAGCAGAAAAACTTCCCAAGGTACTCGAGCCTTTTGAAGTCAACAATGCTGGTTCTGAAGTTACGAAAATTCAAGCTGTTAAGTCCAGTGAAGGACTATTAGATAAGTCACCCCAGCAACGAAAACCTACTACACCACCGAAAACTACTGCACCACCGAGCCGCTATCCGGACCGAGTCAGGAGGCGCAGGAGGCGCCGCCTCAGAGACTGAATCTGTGAACTGTTTTTACATGAAGTTGTGTATATATGTTATTATGTTATGTTTAATGGGAAATATATACTGTTAAGCTAAAAAGGGAGGATTGTAGTGTATGTAACCGTTCCACCTTTAAGAGAACCGTTCCACCTTTAAGAGAACTATTTTAAGAGTTGCACTACTTTATCTTGGCTGCTGTATACTGTAATACCGGTGGTGACCACACCGGTATATAAGTGCTGTGTAATGATTTATTGGGCAGTTCCGCCCTGACCCTCAACTAGTAAAGAACTGTTAAAATTTACTCTTGTGGTCTGTGTAATAATTCTCATTATAATACACAGACTTAACACCTTCACCACACGGACTGCAGCGGTTCAAGAAGGCGGCTCATCACCACCTTCGAGGGCAACTAGGGATGGGCAATAAATGCTGGCCTTGCCAGCGATGCCCAGATCCCATAAACAAATTTAAAAAAAACCTAACTATAGACAGAGCTAAACGATCCCACAACCAACGGATCAGATCAAAGCTCTGCAATCCTGCCACATCCAGTCGTGAATGGTGGTGGACCATTAAACAACAGATGGGAGGAGGAAGCTCCATGAATATCCCCATCCTCAATGATGGTTGAGCCTAGCATGTGAGGGCAAAAGACAAGGCTGAAGCATTTGCAACCATCTTCAGCCAGAAGTGGCGAGTGGGTGATCCATCTCAGCCTCCTCCTGAGTTCCCCGCCATCACAGAAGCCAGTCTTCAGCCAATTCGATTCACTCCACGTGATATCAAGAAACAGCTGAGCACACTGGATACAGCAAAGGGTATGGGCCTGACAACATCCCAGGTGTCGTGCTGAAGACTTGTGCTCCAGAACTAGCCCTGCCTCTAGCCAAGCTGTTCCAATACAGCTACAACACTGGCATCTATCCGACAATGTGGAAAACTGCCAAGGTATGTCCTGTCTACAAAAAGCAGGACAAATTCAATCCGGCCAAATATCGCCCCATCAGTCTACTCTCAATCATCAGCAAAGTGCTGGAAGATATCATCGACAGTGCTATCAGGCGACAATTACTCACCAATAACCTGCTCACCGATGCTCAGTTCGGGTTCCGCCAGGACCACTTGGCTACAGACCTCATTACAGCTTTGGTCCAAACATGGACAAAGGAGTTGAATTCCAGAGGTGAGGTGAGAGTGACTGCCCTTGACATCAAGGCAGAATTTGACTGAGTGTGGCATCAAGGAGCCCGAGTAAAACTGAAGTCAATGAGAATCAGGGGGAAAACTCTACACTGGTTGGAGTCATACCTAGCACAAAGGAAGATGGTTGTGGTTATTGGAGGTCAATCATCTCAGCCCCAGGACGTCGCTGCAGGAGTTCCGCAGGGCGGTGTCCTAGGCACAGTTGCTTCATCAATGGCCTTCCCGCCATCATAAGGTCAGAAGTGGGGATGTTCGCTGATGACTACAGTGTTCAGTGCCATTCACAACTCCTCAGATAATGAAGCAGTCCATGCCCGCATGCAGCAAGACCTGTATGACATTCAGGCTTGGGCTGATAAGTGGCAGGTAACATTCGCGCCACACAAGTGCCAGGCAATGACTATCTCCAACAAGCGAGAGTCCAACCACCGCCCCTTGACATTCAACAGCATTACCATTGCCGAATCCCCCACCATCAACATCCTGGGGGTAACCATTGACCAGAAACTTAACTGGACCAGCCACATAAATACTGTGGTGACGAGAGTAGGCCAGAGGCTGGGTATTCTGCGGCGAGTGTCTCACCTGCTGACTCCCCAAAGCCTTTTCACCATCTACAAGGCACAAGTAAGGAGTGTGATGGAATACTCTGCATTTTCCTGGATGAGTGCAGCTCCAACAACACCAAAGGAGCTCGACACCATCCAGGACAAAGCAGCCCGCTTGATTGGCACCCCATCTACCACCTTAAACTTTCGCTCCCTCCACTACCGGCACACCGTGGCTGCAGTGTGTACCATCTACAAGATGCACTGCAGCAATTTGCCAAGGTTTCTTCGACAGCACCTCCTAGAAGGACAAGGGCAGCAGGCACATGGGAACAGTATCACCTTCAAGTTCCCCTCCAAGTCACTCACCATCCTGACCTGGAAATATATCGCTGTTTCTTCATCGTCGCTGGGTCAAAATCCTGGAACTCCCTGCCTAAAAGCACTGTGGGAGTACCTTAACCTCACGGACTGCAGCGGTTCAAGAAGGCGGCTCACCACCACCTTCTCGAGGGCAATTAGGGACGGGCAATAAATGCTGGCCTTGGCAGCGACGCCCACATCCCAGAAACAAATTTTAAAAACCCTAGCTGGGATCTGGTAACTCAGCATAGGGCAGGGTTCCAACCCAGGCATCTTCCTGCTCTTACATTAAGTGAGTACAACAAAAATAATATATATGCTTAATTGTATAACTCATTTTTATACAGAAAAAGTACTCAGTGTGTTATGGGGGGTCGCCAGCTTTTTTTATAACACGGGAGGAGGGCCTAGGAAGCAAGTGGCCTGAGAATCGGTAGAAATCAGTCCTCCGGCCACACTCGGGGTGAGCTGCCGACACTGGCAGCTTGCTCGAGCGAAGACATCAACGCCAGCACCAGCCCTCAGGCAAGTCCCAGGAGGGGGCATGGAGCAGCCTATGGCGGTGGGGGCAGGGGGTTGTGGGGGGTGATCACGACTCCTGTCTCCATGGGAAGGTGTTTTAGATTCTTTTCCCCAAAAGTTACCTTTGGTTGGCAGCTGCAGGGGCTGCTTTGTGCGGCGGTTGTGTTGGGCACTAGACGAAGGGTGGTGATTGTTGCATCCGTGTATAATAAGACACAGACTGCAGGAGAAACGGTACAACAGGTGTTTACTCAACGTGGCTCACAGTGGAACTGACTGTACAGATTACTACTCAGTGCTATATACAGGTGTGGTCACTGCCGGTACTACAGTATACATGAGCTGTAAAAAGTAGGTCCCCCCTTAAAGGTATATACATTACAATTCCTCCCCTTTTAGATTAACAGTACCATAACACTCATTTAACAATTAAATATCAAACTAATTACAATTAACACTTTTAACATGCAACATTAGCTGAAAATAGTCTATTTATATATTCAGTCTTTGGGGAGGCTTCCTGATCCTTTCTGGATAGCGCCTTTCCCGAGTGTCTTGCTCTTGGTGCGGAGGCGATTCTAGCCCCTGTCGTTGGTTGGTTCATCAGCTTCCGATGCTACTGTTTCTGGGGTAGATGCGACCTGTACGTCGGGTTCATTACCAGGTACGTATGGGCAAGGCATGGGGTTGACGTGTTCCTGTGACTCTAGGATCTGGTCAGCCTGGTGTCTCACGATGCTCTCCCCAACGTCCACTGTGTACATTAATGGGCCCTGCCGTGTGCATATCGTTCCTGGCTGCCATTTTTCTGTTCGGTAGTCGCGGGCCAAGACTGGTTGCCCTGCATTGAAGCTCCTTGTTGGCTTCTCATGGATGTGCTGGAATTGCTTACTCTCAACATCTCTTCGTACGTTTGGTCTGAGCAAATCCAGGTGAGATCTTAACCTTCGGTTAAAGAACATCATGACTGGGGCCTGGTTGGTGACTGCATGTGTCGCATTCCGGTAGGCGAACAGGAAATTGTCCACCTTGTGCTGCAGCGGAATGTTGTCATTGTACATAGCCTTTATTGCCTTCTTAAAGGTTTGTACGAACCTCTCAGCCAATCCATTTGTGGCTGGATGATACGGGGCGGATGTGTAATGCCTTACCCCATTCTTTTTCAAAAACCTCTGGAACTCTTCGGACACAAACTGTCGTCCGTTGTCAGAGCAAATCTGTTCTGGCAAGCCATTCCTGGCAAAAATGGTCCGTAGGACTGCAATAGTTTTCTCCGTGGTGGTGGAGGACATTTTGATGACCTCAGGCCATTTCGAGTGCGCATCCACGGCTATTAAAAACATTGAGTCCATGAATGGACCAGCAAAATCAATATGCACCCATTGCCATGGAGATGAGGGCCACTCCCATGGGTGTAGAGGGGCCTGTGGTGGTGTATTTTGGACTTTCTGGCATCCTGAGCAGCTCTTGGTCAGGTCCTCGATTTGTTTATCGATTCCCAGCCACCACACAAGCCCTGGCTAGGCTTTTCATTTTTACCCCTCCCAGATGACCCTCATGAAGCTCATTGAGCACTCTATCCCTTAACTTGGGTGGAATTACCACTCGGGATCCACACATCAAGGTCCCCCGGCACACTGACAGCTGTTCTCTCCTTGTCGAGAATGCTGGCAACAGTGAGTCGCCATGTGCTGGCCATCCCTTCACCGTCAAATCATATACCCGAGACAGTGTCGGATCATTTCGGGTTTCCTTTTCGATACAAGCGTTAGTTACCGGTAGGTATTCAATTATAGTCGAATGGAATATTTCGACAGGATCCACTGCTGGTGCTTCCTCCGCAGTAGGCAGTGGCAGGTGTGATAGCCCATCAGCATTTCCATGCTGTTTCGTGCCCTTATATTCAATCTCATAGTGGTGCGCCCCTAGAAAAAGTGACCATCTTTGTAGTCGTTGCGCAGTCATCACCGGAACGCCCTTCTTTGGATTAAAAATGGAGACAAGAGGCTGGTGATCAGTCAGCAAGGTGAATTTCTGCCCGTGCAGATAGTGATTGAACTTTTTTACTCCCCACACTAGGCTGAGGGCCTCCCTGTCAATCTGGGCGTAGTTACGCTCGGCTGAGGTTAGTGATCGTGACGCAAAGGCTATTGGCCTCTCTGAGCCGTCCGAGAATTTGTGCGACAGCACCGCTCCAATGCCGTAGGGTGACGCATCACATGCCAACCGAATTGGTAATGCTGGGTTGTAATGGGCCAATACCTCTTTTGATGTGATTAGTGTTTTGCTCTTCTGGAAAGCTCGTCTACATTCGTCACTCCACTTCCATGGTACCCCAGTTTGCAGTAGGGTGTAGTATTGTAGACAAATTTGGCAAGAACTTATGGTAGTAGTTTACCAGCCCGAGGAACGACCTCAGTTGTGACACATTTTCCGATGCTGGAGCCTTGACTACTGCCTCAATCTTCACTCGGGACTTATGTAACCCCTCTTTATCGATAACGTGGCCACAATACGAGATCTGTTTTCTATAAAAACTCGCATTTTGGGTGGTTAGCTCGGAGCCCATATTCCTGCAATCTAGTGAGCACCTGCTCCAGGTTGGCAAGGTGATCACTGTCATTTTTGCCCGTGACCAGGACGTCGTCCAAATAACACTGGGTCCCTGGGATCCCTTGCAGGACTTGTTCCATTGCCCTCTGCCAAATAGCCGGAGCTGATCCTACCCCGAATACCAGCCGGTTGTATTGGTAGAGACCTTTATGGGTGTTGATTGTGAGGTATTTTTTTGATGCTTCTTCTACCTCCATTTGCAGATACGCCTGGGCCAGATCAATCTTAGTGAAGCGTTTCCCTCCAGATAGCGAGGCGAAAATATCTTCAATCCTCGGAAGTGGATATTGTACAGTGTGAAGGACCGGGTTCACTGTTACCTTAAAGTCCCCACAGATGCGAACCTTCCTTGGTTCCCCAGGTGTGCTGCTCAATGACTTTTTCATCACAGGGACGATGGGTGTAGCCCACTCGCTCCAGTCTACCTTGGACAATACACCTGAACGTTCCAGACTCTCCAGCTCTGCTTTGACGGCTGGGTGGATCGCATAAGGTACCGGTCTGGCCTTAAAAAATTTTGGACTTGCGTTTTCTTCAATTTTAATCATCGCTGTCATGCCTTTTAGTGTTCCGAGTCCTTGCTGGAACACTTCTTTCGCGTCAGTTAGGATCTTTGACAGTCGCCCAGGTGTGACGTCGTCATCCTTTTTGTCAGCCACAGTCAGTGCCTGTATGGAATGCCAATCCAGTTGTATTTTCCGGATCCAATGGTGGTCCTCCATCTTGCAATACATACAGGTCTAGTTTTGGCGTTTCCTTACCGTTATATATAACGGTCACCCTTATTTTTCCTTTGGGGTAGACTTTTTGCCCCGTGTACGTCTTCAAAATAATTTTTGTGTCTCTCAAGGGTATGTGTTAGAATAGCCGCTCATAGTCCCGTCGGTTTATGACTGTTAGGGCTGATCCTGTGTCCAATTCCATCTTTACCTGGACTCCTGCTATCTTGAGAGTGACCTAAATGGTTCGGTGATCCTCCGTTGTGATCACATTATGTAGTTTCAGACAACTCAGTTCCCTGCTTTCGGAGTCGTTATCACTCTTTTGTTCGTCTGAACTATTCTCCGTCATCTTATGTACCTTCTTGTACTTTCCTTTGGTAGGTTTCTTATTGCTGGTTTTCTTTCCCAACCTGCAGACTCGTGCTATGTGTCCTACTTGTCCACACTGTCTGCACACTTTGTCTTTGAACCAGCAATCATTGTGGTCATGTGTTGTTCTGCCGCAGCGATAGCACTTCTCTGTTCCATATGACATTTCGTTTGTGCCATATTCTTGCGGTCTATGTTGTATCTCTGCAGCGCCCCATGCTGCTGCTTCATATGATACCGCAATGCTGAAAGCCTTTTTCAGCGTAAGGTCCTTTTCAGATAAAAGCCGTTTCTGGGTTCCTTCACTTTGAAGCCCACACACAAACTTGTCCCTTAAGGTATCTGCCAGTCCCACTCCAAACTGGCAGTGTTTCGATAGTTTGCGCAGTTCTGTTAAATAATCAGCATTGCTTTCATCCTTATGCTGGTTCCGTTTGTGAAACTGGAATCTTTCTGCTATCAGCAGCGGTGTGGGGTTTAAATGTCCCTGTAGTATCGTTACTATGTCTTCAAAACTCTTTTCCATTGGGTTCGTTTGGGTTACTAGATTTCGTAATAAACCATACGTCTTTGCACCCATTAAATTTAACAATACCGATGCTTTCTTGTCATCTGACACCTCATTTGCCTTGCAGTACACCTCTATTCGTTCAACATATGTAGTCCAATCTTCGACTTCATTGTCAAATGCGGTGATACTGCCACTCTTCGGCATTTTGGGTGTGGTTTAAAATGGCGTCTCCCAATGGCTTAAAATGGCGTCTCCCGCGCTTTCCTTCCTCCCCCGCTGCTGCCAACGGCGCTCCCGGCGGTTCTCGTGGCAATGGCGGCGCCCTGTAGGTTTCGCGCACTTCTCCTGCGCTGCTGCCAACGCTGCTCTCGGCGGTCCTCGTGGCAATGGCGGCGCCTCGCGGGTTTCTGCGCGTCTCTCTCTCCCTCTCTTCGACGCTGCTCGGGCACCTGAACACCAGCTGTGCCCTGTGTGCTCTGCCCTCTCTCTCTCTCCCCCGTCGACGCTGCTTGGCCCTTTGCTGTGCCGCTCGGTCGGGCTCTAGCCTGCCGCTGTCCGGGAAGGGTCTGCGCACTACCTGTTGCCAGCCCGTTTCGCTGGACCACCTCGACTGGAAAGCCAAGCTTGGCTCTCGACAGCCTCCCCCGCAATTCTCGAGTCTCTGCTGGATGACTGGGCGGTTGCCCGTGGTCGACGCCCGAGTCTCTGGCCTTGACCTCCAATCCACTGATCTCCAGGAACGAATCCCCGGGAGGTGATGCAGAGTTGCAGGTAGGCTCGAACTTGCCTCGTCACCAATGTTGCGTCTGTGTATAATAAGACACAGACTGCAGGAGAAACGGTACAACAGGTGTTTACTCAACGTACAGATTACTACTCAGTGCTATATACAGGTGTGGTCACTGCCGGTACTACAGTATACATGAGCTGTAAAAAGTAGTTCCCCCCTTAACGGTATATACATTACAGTGATAATGGGTAGTATTTTGAAAAAGTTTTTTGTAAAGCATTTTCAGTTGCAGTAATATCGTTTTTGTAAAGAGCTGTGACCTGTTAGTGATTAAATAAAGATACTAATGAGGTTTATAAACCAATTATCAGTCTATATTGGTTCATGTTTGAAAAAATAGCAACTCATGATTTCTATACCAAATGTAATAGTTTGTCTCCTGATTTATGAGGCGGTGGCCCTCTTTTTGTTAGAACCGGTTAATTGTAAATGAACTGTAACTTAATCAAACTTTAACTAAAACTTAACAAATTAAACTAAAGTTTGGTTTGCCGGGGTGACGATGCACTCCAGTCCCCGCGGCGCCCACTGGTCTCAGAAGGCCTCAAGTGGACACCGCGTGCTCCATCTCCAGGGCCACATGAGGCGGTGGTGTTGGCAACACTGGTTCATGTGAGGATTTGCATTTGGGTTGACGAAATATTATGAATGGAGCAACATTGCTGGAGCTGCGCATGTGCGGCAGCTGCGCTCTTCTGCTCTCGCGGGCCGCTGCACGCGGCGTCTGACGTCACTTCCGCTGCAGCGCCGGGGGCAGCTCGAGACTCAGCCGCAGTGTCGCCGCGCGAGTCCTGGGCTTCGCCCACCGCCAGCACCACCTCACCGTCGGTAAGAAGGGGCTGAGCTCGGGGTTTGAGTCTGGTGTCCGGGGCCTTGAGTCGGGGTTCGAGTCTGGTGTCCGGGTCTGGGCCTTGAGTCGGGGTTTGAGTTTGGGGCCGGGGGTTGGGTCTGGGCCCGGGGGTTGGGGTTGGGGTCTGGGGCCCGGGGGTTGGGGTTGGGGTCTGGGGCCCGGGGGTTGGGGTTGGGGTCTGGGGCCCGGGGGTTGGGGTCTGGGGCCCGGGGGTTGGGGTCTGGGGCCCGGGGGTTGGGGTCTGGGGCCGGGCCCGGGGTTTGGGTTCTGGGGCCGGGCCCGGGGTTTGGGTTCTGGGGCCGGGGTTTGGGGCTGGGTCCGGGGGTTGGAGCCGGGGGTTGGGGTCTGGAGCCGGGCCCGGGGGTGGGGTTTGGAGCCGGGTCCGGGGGTTGGGGTCTGGGGCCGGGCCCGGGGGTCGGGTGTGGTGCCTGGGATTTGTGTACCCCCGGTCGTCTGACCGTTTCTCTGCTTTAGGTTGCCGAGGAGCGGAGCCGCGCTGCCTGGTGGCCGCTCCCCGAGGGCTGGAGATGGCGATGAGACAGACTCCTCTCACCTGCAGCGGCCACACGAGGCCTGTGGTCGATTTGGCTTTCAGCGGGATAACGCCTTATGGCTACTTCTTAATCAGCGCGTGTAAAGGTAAGGCCAGTCCGCGGCTCCCCGGGTGACGGCAGTGCAGCGGCTGCGGTAAGATCGGGGTTTAAAATGTCGCGTCCACCAGGCCTGTGTTTGCCGCCTCTGAATGGGGGGAAAAGCATCAGCACATGTATTGACTTAAAAAGTGAACAGTCTCCTATTTTTCAAAGGATGGAAAAGGACTGATTGGGACATGGTCAACCCACATGAACTGCATTCAGACTCTGTTTAAAATGTGTATTTCCAACAGTTGCAGTTTTCTTTTTCCTTTTATACAGTAACTTTTTTCATGACTGTTTTGTGAATTGAGTGAAGGTAATACAGATTAGTATGCATGTATTGATATTTAGACCTTGTGTATATACCAGATGTGCCAGATTTTTTTGGGGGGTGGTTGGGGAGAAAATAGAGATATATCAAAATGAGCACTTGGGGACCTTGTACTTCAAATAAAATTATGGAAACGTGGAACTTAGTATACTGAGCCTTTCAGATTGAATATACTGAATTGCACTCTGTTGCCTTGGAACTATTATTTCATGTTTTAATTGAGCCTGTTTTGTAAAACATCCTGAAAGATTGACAACTTGAGTGAAATTCAACCAGTTAAAATTTGAGTTGTATGTGGGGTAACGCCTCTTCACGTGACAGCATGATGAGTCAGAGCCTATAGCGTAAGGCCAGGATTCGGAGGCTGACACATCTGGTTCGAAGCATCTTCCCAGTTTGGCATTTCAACTTGGACTACACAGCTAGGTTTTGCTTAAAATCCTGGAGACGCCATACTAAATATGACAGGTTGATATGCCTGTAGTATAGGAGTAGGCCATTCAGCCCCACAAGTCTGTTCTGCCATTCAATGAGATGGCTGATCTGTATCCTAACTCCATTCTAGGCTCCCTATCCCTTTTATACCCTTGGCTAGTAAAAATCTATCGATCTCAGATGTAAAATGATCATATTAAAGAGTACAGCACAAGACAGCCATTCGGCCCATTGAATCTGTGCCAGCGCTCTCCAAGAGCAATCCAGTTAGTCCCACTCCCCCGCTCTTTCCCCAAATCCATGCAGTGTTCCTCTTTCATGTATTTATCCAATTCCCTATTTGAAGGCGACTGTTGAATCTGTATCCACCACCCTATCAGGTAGTGCATTTCAAATCCTAACCATTCGTTGCGTGTAAAAGTTTTTCTTCCTGTCGCTTCTGGTTCTTTAGTCATAAATCTGTGCCCTCTGGTTATCGATCCTTCAGCCATTGGAAACAGTCTTTCTTTAAAATCATGAAGGGTTTAGATAGGGTAAATAAACACCTCCATCAAATCTCCTCTTGGCCTTCTCTGCCCCAAGGAGAACAACCCCAGCTTCTCCAGTCTAACCCTATAACTGTATTCCCTCATCCCTGAAACCATTCTAGTAAATCTCTTCTGTACCCTCTCCAGATTAAAAGGAAGTGACGACTGGTGCCCCACAAAGAGCTGTGCTGGGGCCTCAATTATTCACTTTATTAATGACTTGGATAACACAACAGAGAGCCATATATCCAAGTTTGCCAATGACCAAGATTGGTGGCATAGTAAGTAGTGTAGACAGGAGCATAAAATTACCAAGACATTGATAAATTAAGTGCCTGGGCAAAACTGTGGCAGATGGATTGCAACGCAGGCAAGCGTGAGATTTTCCATTTTGGACCAAAAAAGGATAGACAGCAAATTATTTAAATGATAAGCTAGTAACAGTGGATTTCAAGAGATTTAGGAGTCCCAGGAGTCCATGTACACAGATCACTGAAATGTAGTAATTAGGTACAAAAAAAATTAAAAAGGCAAATGGAATGTTAGCCGTTACAACTAGAGGCCTCGAATATAAAGGAGTGGAAGTTTCGCTACAGCTCTACAAAGCCTGATTGGACATCTGGAGTATGGTGCCCAGTTCCAGGCACCGCTCCTTGGAAGCAGCGCAGTGCAGATTGACCAGAATGTTACCAGGGCTCCAAGTTTAGATTGAGGCGAGATTACATAAACTAGGCTTGTATTCCCTGGAATATAAATGGTTAAGCTGGTGATTTGATGAGGTTGTTCGGATTTTGAAAGGAATTGATAGGGTAAACCGAGAGAAATACTTTCCAGTGGGGGAGTCTAGGACAAGGGGGCATAGCCTTAAAATCAAGTTTATAAAGCATATAGGATCCTGGGCTTTATAAATAGAGGTATAAGTACAAAAGCCAGGAAGTTATGCTAAACCTATATAGGTGAGATGAGAGTGACTGCCCTTGACATCAAGGCAGCATTTGACCGAGTGTGGCACCAAAGAGTCCTAGTAAAACTGAAATCAATGGGAATCGGCAGGGAGGGGAACTCTCCACTGGCTAACAGCATACCTAACACAAAGGAAGATGGTTGTGGTGGGTGGCGGTCAATCATCACAGCCCCAGAACATCGCTGCAGGAGTTCCTCAGGGCAGTGTCTAGGCCCAGCCATCTTCAGCTGCTCAGAAGTGGGAATGTTCGCTGATGTGCACATTGTTCAGTGCCATTCACAACCCCTCGGATAATGAAGCAGTCCATGCCCACGTACAGCAAGACCTAGATAACATTCAGGCTTGGGCTGATAAGTGGCAGGTAATATTTGCATCATAAGTGCCAGGCAATGACTATCTCCAACAAGCGAGAGTCTAACCACCGCCCCGTGACATTCAATGGCATTACCATCGCTGAATCCCCCAACATCAATATCTTGTCCACCATTGACCAGAAACTTAACTAGACCAGCCACATAAATACTGTGGCAACAAGAGCAGGTCAGATGCTGGTTATTCTGCGGCGAGTGTCTCGCCTCCTGACTTCCCAAAGCCTTTCCACCACCTACAAGGCACAAGTCAGGAGTGTGATTGAATACTCTCCACTTGCTTGGATGAGTGCAGCTCCAACAACACCATCCAGGACAAAGCAGCCCGTTTGATTGGCACCCCATCCACCACCTTAAACATTCACTCCCTCCATCACCGGTGTACCGTGGCTGCGTGTGCACCATCTACAAGATGCACTGCAGCAACTCGCCAAGGCTTCTGCGGCAGCACCTCCCAAACCCGCGACCTCTTCCACCTAGAAGGTCAAGGGCAGCAGGCGCATGGGAACAACACCACCTGCAAGTTCCTCTCCAAGTCACACACCATCCTGACTTGGAAGTATATTGTCATTCCTTCATCGTTGCTGGGTTAAAATCCTGGAACGCCCCCCTTAACAGCACTGTGGGAGTACCTTCACCACATGGACTGCAGCGGTTCAAGGCGGCTCACCACCACCTTCTCAAGGGCAACTCGGGGTGGGCAATAAATGCTGGCCTTGCCGGCGACGCCCACATCCAACGAATGAATATATTAAAGTTCGGTCCCAGCCAGAACATGGTGTCCAATTCTCGGCACCACACTTTAGGGTATGGAAGAGATTGACTATAATAATTCCAGGGATGAGGAATTAGTTACGTGCGCAGTCACTGGTCCTTCATTATAGATTCCAATCACTTCCCCACAATGGGTGTTTGACTAACGGGTCTATAATTTCCTGTTGTTTTCGCCCTTTTTGTGTCTCTCACCTTTTACTTAAGATTTGAATCCTGCTCTTCATTTTGTGAATTTTATGAGGCACATACCTCAGACAGCAAAATCTCACTTTTTTATTCTTAAAAATCAATGTGTATTGAAAAATAACAATTTTTATTCCTTGTTCAGCAATCTGGGTTAAATCGGCCTTTAACACACTAGCTCTAATTAATAGTATACTCTTTGATTTGAAGTTGCTTAATTCAAATTATTGGGTTGGTTTTGATTTTTAATGCAGACAATGACTTTGAATTATCAGGTAGCTTTGTACAGGTGTATTGAACACAATTAACATTTGGGGAAAAAAGGTACATGTGGCTTCAAAAGGCAGTGTTGTATGTTAAGCAAACATTACAGCATAGTGTGGCATTAAGGATGTTAAAATCCCATATCAGTGGATTGAGGTACAAGTCATTCAATGGGGCTTTTGGCTCTGTTTTACAGTTGAATGAATTGTATTTTGATTCAATGGAGCATAAGAATTTTGAGCATGAATGTTACTTTTTCAAAATTATCACGGTAGTTTTAGAACTCTGATCTTTTATATCTTCTCTGCTTTCCCCTCTCAGCATCTGCACTGAACAACTTCTCATTTTTCAGTGATATCAACCTCCATCTCAACTCCTCATGTTCTCTTCTGAGTTCACTGCGCTCCTATGCTCCCTTAATCTCTCCCTTCATATAAACTCCCCTACCCATATTCACTGCCACCCCCTTGACTTTGTCTCTACACCAACCATGGCAATCACAGATAAGGCCATGTCTGATCTCTTGTATCACTTTCCACCCACATCCCCCTTTCCCCTCCCAATCCCACTTCCTTCTGTGCCTGTACCTGGAAAAAAAACTCTTCCCCTAAATCACTTACAACTGCACTTTCAAATTCCCAATTGTCCAGCCTTTGGCCTTGTATTCACCACGACATTTCTACAGCTACCAATCTGCTCAATCGCACTCTCCCCATCATATTTGATGCCCCTTTCCCTGTTAAAACCATTTCTTTCTCTCTCTCTCTCTCTCGTGCACACGCACACGTCATCCAAAACTCTACTGCCTGTATCCTCACTCGCACCAAGTCTTGTTCAACCATCATCCCTGTGCTGGATGACGTGCATTAGATCTTGGTCCAGCAATACTCGATTTCAAAATTCTGATCCTGCTTTTCAAATCTCTCCATGGCCTCACCCTGTCTTATCTCCGTAACCTCCTACAACCCTTCGGGCAATGTCCCAGACTCCTCCATCACCATCCCTGGGTATGTCCTGTCCCACTGATGGGCCAGGCACACCAGAGGAGGCGGCACAGTGGTATACAGTTGGGAGGGAGTGGCCCTGGGAGTTTTCAACATTGACTCCGGACCCCATGAAGTCTCATTGCTTCAGGTCAAGCATGGGCAAGGAAACGTCCTGCTGATTACCACCAACTGCCCTCCTTCAGCTGATGAATCGGTACTCCTCCATGTTGAACACCACTTGGAAGAAGCACTGAGGGTAGCAAGGGCACAGAATGTACTCTGGGTGGGGGACTTCATTGTCCATCACCAAGAGTGCTTCGGTAGCTCCACCACTGGCCGAATTCTGAAGGACATAGCTGCCAGTCTGGGCCTGCAGCAGGTGGTGAGAACCAACATGAGGCAAAAATCTACTTGACCTCGTGCTCGCCAATCTATCTGTCGCAGATCTATCTGTCGCAGACGCATCTGTCCGTGACAGCATTGGTAGCAGTGACCACCGCACAGTCCTTGTGGAGACGAAGTCCCGTCTTCACACTGAACACCCTCCATCGTGTTGTGTGGCACTACCACTGTGCTAAATGGGATAGATTCAGAACAGATCTAGCAGCTCAAAACTGGGCATCCATGAGGCGCTGTGGGCCATCAGCAGCAGCAGAATTGTATTCCATCACAATCTGTAATCTCATGGCTCAGCCTATCCCTCACTCTTACCATTACCATCAAGACGGGGCCAGTTGTGGTTCAATGAGGAGTGCAGAAGAGCATGCCAGGAGCAGCACCAGGCGTACTTAAATGCGGTGCCAACCTGGGGAAGCTACAAAACAGGACTACATGCATGCTAAACAGTGAAAGCAGCATGCTGTAGTCAAGGTTAAGCAATCCCACAATCAACTGATCAGATCAAAGCTCTGCAGTCCTGTTACATCCAGTCGTGAATGGTGGTGGGCAATTAAACAACTAACGGGAGGAGGAGGCCCCATGAAGATCCCCAACCTCCATGATGGCGGATCCCAGCACACGAGTGCAGAAGACAATACTGAAGCGTTTGCAACCATCTTCAGCCAGAAGTGCAGAGTGGCTGATCCATCTCGGCCTCCTCCTGACCGCCACCGCGTCCCCCACCTCCCCAAACCATCACAGAAGCCAGTCTTCAACCAATTAGATTCACTCCATGTGATATCAAGAAATGGCTGAGCGCACTGGATACAGCAAAGGCTAAGGGCCCCGACAATATCCCGGCTGCCGTGCTGGAGACTTGCGCTCCAGAAATAGCTGCGCCTCTAGCCAAGCTGTTCCAGTACAGCTGCAACACTGGCATCTACCTGACGATGTGGAAAACTGCCTAGATGTCCTGTCCACAAAGGACGAATCCAATCTGGCCAATTACCATCCCATCAGTCTACTCTCAATCATCAGTAAAGTGATGGAAGGTGTCATCTGACTAACCAATAACCTGCTCACTGATGCTCAGTTTGGGTTCCGCCAGGACCACTCCTCTCCCGACATCATTGCAGTCTTAGTCCAAACATGGACAAAAGAGCTGGATTGGTGAAGTGAGAGTGACTGCCTTTGACATCAAGGCAGCATTTGACTGACTGTGTGGCATCAAGGACCCTAGTAAAATTGAAATAAATGGGAATCGGGGAAAACTCTCCACTGGCTGAAGTCATAACTAACACAAAGGAAGATGGTTGTGGTTGTTGGAGGTCAATCATCTCAGCCCCAGGACATCGCTGCAGGAGTTCCTCAGGGCAGTGTCCTAGGCCCATCCATCTTCAGCTGCTTCATCAATGACATTTCCTCCATCGTAAGGTCAGAAGTGGGGATGTTTGCTGATGATTGCACAGTGTTCAGTTCCATTTGCAACTCCCCAGATGAAGCAGTCCATGCCTGCAATACAGCAAGACCTGTACAACATTCAGGCTTGGGCTGATAAGTGGCAAGTAATGTTCATGCCACAGAAGTGCCAGGCAATGACTATCTCCAACAAGCTAGAGTCTAACCATCGCCTCTTGACATTCAACAGCATTACCATTGCCAAATCCCCCACCATCAACATCCTGGGGGTCACCATTGACCAGGAACTTAACTGGACCAGCCACATAAATACTGTGGCCACAAGAGCAGGTCAGAGGCTGGGTATTCTGCGGCGAGTGTCTCCCCTCCTGACTCCCCAAAGCCTTTCCACCATCTACAAGGCACAAGTCAGGAGTGTGATGGAATACTCCCCACTTACCTGGATGAGTGCAGCTCCAACAACACTCGAAGCTCGACACCATCCAGGACAAAGCAGCCTGCTTGATCACCCCATTCACCACCTTAAACATTAACCCCGTCCACCTCCGGCACACCGTGGCTGCAGTGTGTACTGTCTACAGGTTGCACTGCAGTAACTTGCCAAGGCTTCTTTGGCAGCACCTCCGAAACCCGCGACCTCTTCCACCTAGAAGGACAAGGGCAGCAGGCGCATGGGAACACCACCACCTCCAAGTTACCCACCATCCTGACTTAGAAGTATATCGCCGTTCTTTCTTCACCGCTGGGTCAAAATGCTGAAACTTCCTCCTTGGCAGCACTGTGGGAGTGCCTTCACCACACGGACTGCAGCAGTTCAAGAAGGCAGCTCACCACACCATCTTGAGGACAGTTCGCCATGGGCATTAAAAGCTGGCCTTGTCGGTGATGCCCACTCCCCAATAATTTTTTTAATTCAAGTCTGCGCTCCTCCAATTCTGGCCTCTTGCACATCCCCGATGTTTTTTTTTTTTAAAAATCGCTCCACAGTTGGAGGCCATGCCTTCAGCTCTTGATTCCTTCCTTAATTCTCTCCACCCCTCTCTTCCTTTAAGACGCTGCTTAAAACCTACCTCTTTGACCAAGCTTTTGGTCACCTGTCCTGATATCTCCTTATGTAGCTCAATGTCAAATTTTTTGGTAACGCTGCTGTGAAGTTCCTTTACATTAAAGGTGCTATATAGATGCAAGTTGTATAATTTTTGTAATTACAATTCATCATTTTAATGTTTGGTATCTATTCAGATGGCAAGCCTATGATGCGCCAGGGTGACACAGGGGACTGGATTGGGACGTTTCTGGGTCACAAAGGTGCTGTCTGGGGAGCCACGTTAAATAAAGAGGCCAATAGGGCAGCAACCGCAGCAGCAGATTTTTCAGCGTGAGTACTTCTCTCCTGTATATAGTGGTGGTATAAGTAGATTGTCACTGAAGACAATTAATGACGTAATTAGCCAACGAGTTTATTACAATGAGACCAAAGAGGTTGCTGATGTGGCTTTTTAAAGAACAACTCTACTGCACAGAACAGGGAAAGTTAAGCTAAATGGAAAAATTTCCTTTCCATGCACTCTGATCCAAGTATGGGAACCTAACATTGTCCTGTGGCTAGCCATATGGGTTCCTTAAGTCTAATGCTGTTTTTAAAAAGCAATTCTATATTGGCGAGAGGTGTGCACATGACATTCTGTGGGCCACATGGCTGCTCACTGCAGGCCATTTGTCCAACCAATCCCAGGCAGCTCTGTTCTATTTGCAATAGCATAATACTGCGGATGCTCTAAATCTAAAGCCACAACAGAAAATGCTGGAAATACTCAGCAGGCCAGGCAGCATCTGTGGAGAGAGAAACAGAGTTAACATTTCAGGTCTGTGACTCTTCGTTAGAACTGGAAAAAGTTAGGGATGTAACAGATTTTAAGCAGGTGCTGAGGCAGGCGCGGCGGGAGGAAGGAACTAAAGGGACAGTCTGTGCTGGGATTGAAGGCAGGAGAGATTAAATCTTGCAAATGGGGGTGGCAGAATCATCAACAGCTGCTGCCTCTCTTTGCAATTGTATTACTCGTTGCTCTGTTCTGTTTGTATCTTCTGAGCCTGGAAATGTGGAAGGGCTGTTTGCAAAGCTATTTCCTCTTTAATGGACAATCCTAAAACAAAACACCAAGATCTGGTTAGTATTAACAATTGGAGAGGCGCACAAATTAACAGGGTGTAGATGTCAGCTTGAAATGTGACTCCCAAGGTTGCACGTGATGCACTTATGTGGCCCACAGAGATGAACTCTTTCACTGGAGGTTCCAGATAACTTGGCCTCTTTCAATGGCTTGGTCGGCTAGGTCAGTGTGTGTAAATGTCGGTCAAGGCAGGGATTAAATTTGGGTGTGGCAGTTGGTGTTCGGGGAAACTGAAGTCTTTCAGCAGTCATATATTTCTTTTCATGTGGCAATGAGTTATTTCATGAGTTTGTCCCTTTTTTTTCCTCAGCAAGGTGTGGGATGCTGTGACAGGTGATGAAATTATCACTTTAGCCCATAAACATATTGTCAAAACTGTGGACTTCACTCAGGTAAAATCTATTTCTAATTCAGTTAGTGTTTCTGCCCATGATTTTTGCAACCTTTTATAAATTGATTTTTTTTTTGTAGGATAGCAACAACTTGCTGACTGGCGGACAAGATAAAGTTTTGCGTATTTATGATTTGAACAAACCTGAATCAGGTGAGTCTTGGTATAGAATTGGCTTACTGTGGGCAGTGTGTAAAATGAGGTTTTCTTTCAGCTGCCCCATTGCGATGTTGCTGAAAAGAAATGGCATAAATGTATAGCAATTAGTGTTGTACAGGGCATTAGTTATTGGATTACAAATCAATAACTTTGATCAGCTAAACCTTTTTGCAGTGATGTAGTGCTTAGAATGGTAGCCAAGAAATGCCCCATTTATGTGGTATTTGATGGACAAGTACATGTTGATGAATATTGGCGATTGTGGGGAATTCAAGTTTTTGAAGTTTGACAGTTTTACGTGTAGATTTGTTGCTAGTTGGAACTTATTACAGTCATGCCTGATTGGGGCGTTGCTCATTAAACTAGTTTGTAACCTTGTTCACCTGGATTAAGCATGCAAAGAAAAAGCAAGACTTGCATTCATATAACACTTTTCACGACCCCCCCCCCCCCCCCCCGACCTTCCAACATGCTTTTACAATCAATGAAGTATTTTTGAAGTGTAGTCACTGGAGTAATGTAGGAAATGTGGTCGCCAATTTGCGCACAGCAAGATCCCACACACAGCAATGTGATAATGACCAGATAATCTGTATTTTTGTCACGTTGATTGAGGGATAAACATTGGCCGGGACACTTGGAGATCGCCCCTGCTCCTTTTTCGAAGTAGTGCTGTGTGATCTTTTATGTCCACCAGGGAGGGCAGACAGAGCATCGGTTTAACATAAATTGCTGGAATCTGTTGTACTTGGAGTAGAAGCTGACTAGACATTCAGAATGCGTCTGGCTGGAAAAACATACACTTAGTACTTCACACAGTATTTGAAACTAGGGACATTGAAGGAATAAAAGTGTCAAAGCAAAGACATAAAGCTTAAACGCATATTTAAAGATGAGCTGGGAGAGAGTAAGACTGAAGCGTCCTGTGTCAGCTGTGGCTCAGTGGGCAGCACTCTCGCCTCTGAGTCAGAATGTTGTGGGTTCAAGTCCCACTCCAGGGACTTGAGCACATAAAGCTAGGCTGACACTCCAGTGCAGTGCTGAGGGAGTGCTGCACTGTCGGAGGTGCCATCTTTCGGATGAGACATTAAAACGAGGCCCCGTCTGTGCTCAGGTGGACGTAAAAGATCCCATGGCACTATTTCGAAGAAGAGCAGGGGAGTTATCCCCGGTGTCCTGGCCAATACTTATCCCTCGACCAACGTAATAAAAACTGATGATCTGGCCGTTATTACATTGCTGTTTGTGGGACCTTGCTGTGCGCAAATTGTCTGCCGCGTTTCCTACATTACAACAGTGACTACACTTCAAAAGTACTTCATTGACTGTAAAGCGCTTTGAGACATCCGGTGGTCGTGAAAGGCGCTATATAAATGCAACTCTTTCTTTCAAGTAATTATATAGGTGACAGGTTTGTATGTTATGTCCTCGGATGTCAAATTTGTTAACAGGTTGTCATTCTTCGAATGAGAAGTGTTCACTTGTCATTGTTGAATATGGTGTTACATAGAAGATAGGAGTAGGCCATTCGGCCACTCGAGCCTGCGCTGCCATTCAATGCGATCATGGCTGATCATCCAAATTCAGTACCCTGTCCCAGCTTTCTCCCCATATCCCTTGATCCCTTTAGCCTTAAGAAATATATCCAACTCCTTCTTGAATATATTTAATGAATTGGCCTCTACTGCCTTCTGTGGTAGAGAATTCCACAGCTTCACCACTCTGGGTGAAGAAATTCCTCCCCCTCGCTGTCCTAAATGGCTTACCCCTTATCCTTAGACTGTGACCCCTGGTTCTGGACTCCCCGACCATCGGGAATATCCTTCCTGCATCTAGTCTGTCTAGTCCTGTTAGAATTTTATAAGTTTCAATGAGATCCCGTCTCATTCTTCTAAACTCCAGTGAGTATAAGCCCAATCGACCCAATCTCTCCTCATATGTCATTCCTGCCATCCCAGGCATCAGCCTGGTGAATCTTCGCTGCACTCCTTCCATGACAAGAACATCCTTCCTCAGATAAGGTGACCAAAACTGCGCACAATACTCAAGCTTTGGTCTCACCAAGGCCCTGTACAACTGCAGCAAGACATCCTTGTTCCTGTAATCAAACCCTCTCGCTACGAAGGCCAACATACCATTTGCCGCCTTAACCGCCTGCTGCACCTGCATGCTTACCTTCAGCGACTGGTGCACAAGGACGCCCAGGTCTCGTTGCACTTCACCTTCTCCCAATCTATTGCCATTCAGATAATCTGCCACCTTGTTTTTGACACCAAAGTGGATAACCTTGCATTTATCCACGTTATATTGCATCTGCCATGCTTCTGCCCAATCACCCAACCTGTCCGAATCATACTGGAGTTTCTTGGCATCCTCCTCACAGCACACACGCCCACCCAGCTTTGTGTCGTCTGCAAACTTGGAGATATTACATCTAGTTCCCTCGTCCAGATCATTAATATATATTGTGAATAGCTGGGGTCCAAGGACCGATCCCTGCAGTACCCCACTCGTCACTGCCTGCCACTCGGAAAAAGAGCCGTTTATTCCAACTCTTTGCTTTCTGTCTGCCAACCAGTTCTCTATCCAAGTCAATACCTTGCCCCCAATCCCATGTGCCTTAACTTTACACGCTAATCTCTTATGCAGGGCCTTATCGAAAGCCTTTTGAAAGTCCAAATACACCACATCCACTGGTTCTCCCTTATCTATTTTACCAGTTACATCCTCAAAAAATTCCAGTAGATTAGTCGAGCACGATTTACCTTTTGTAAATCCATGTTGACTTTGTCCGATCCGGTCACTGTTTTCCAAGTGCTCTGCTATTACATCTTTCATAATGGACTCTAGCATTTCCCCCACTACCGATGTCAGGCTTACCTGTAATTCCCCGTTTTCTCTCTACCACCTTTTTTGAACAGTGGGGTAACATTAGCTACCCGCCAATCCATGGGTACTGTTCGAGTCTATCGAATTTTGGAAGATGACCAGCAATGCATCTACTATTTCTAGGGCCAATTCCTTAAGTACCCTAGGATGTAGATTATCAGGCCCTGGGGATTTATCGGCTTTCAATCCCGTCATTTTCTCTAACGCCATTTCCCTACAAATACTGATTTCTATCAGTTCCTCCCTTTTCATTCGACCCTATGTTCCCCGACATCTCTGGGAGGTTATTTGTGTCCTCCTTTGTGAAGACAGAACCAAAGTATGTATTTAATTGGTCTGCCGTTTCTTTGTTCCCCATTATAAATTCCCCTGATTCTGACTGCAAGGGACCTACACTTGACTTCACCAATCTTTTTCTTTTCACATATCTATAAAAGCTTTTACAGTCAGTTTTTATGTTCCTTGCAAGCTTGCTCTCATACTCTATTTCCCCCCTCTTAATTAATCCCTTTGTCCTCCTTTGAATCCTAAACTGCTCCCAATCCTCGGGTTTACTGCTTTTTCTGGCCAATTTATATGTCCTCTCCTTGCATCTTATGCTATCCCTAATTTCCCTTGTTAGCCACGTTCTTATGTGAATCCCAATATTCTTTCTCTCAGAACCTCTGGAGATCAGTGGCCATAGTTCTGGTATTAAGAAAGCGCTGTGGTGTAATGGGGACAAGCAGATACTTTCGGCAGCTGATGACAAGACTGTAAGGTAAGAACTTTGTTGAGTAGTGGTCAAATTCAGAATGACTGAACAAATGTCCACTTGAATATTTTACAGTAAGTAAAATCTGTGACTTAAGGAAAAATTGGAGGGTCTGTGAGCTTGACTGTGGGGGGGGGAGGGGGGGGGGGTGGGTGGAATGCACAATTTCAGGTAACACCGATTCAACGGTGTATGTTTACATGTTTTAATATTTTTTGTGGTTTTATTTATATAGGCTCTGGGACAGGACTAGTATGACTGAAGTGCAAACCATTCATGTTGGATCATCTGTAAGCAGTGTAGAGTACATACCTGACGGGGAGATAGTGGTTTTAACCTATGGAAAAACGATTGCTTTTTACAATGCACTAAGGCAAGTTGTCAGTTGACATTTATTATGTTCTCGACTTCATTTAAGAAATATGCTTTCTTTCAAATTACTTCCAACGGTGTATGATTTTGGTATTTGTCGTGAAACCTCTGAATTATGAATCAATTTATGTTTTAGAAATGTGCTGTTGTACCTGCAAAACAGATTCATTGAATCTGTTGGCTTATAATGGAATGAGAAATGTCACCAGCCATTAGTTATTTATTTTGGTGCAACTTGCATTTATATAGTGCCTTTAAAGTGGAAAATTACCCACAGCTTTGTAAGAATAAGGAAAATTGGGCACCGTGCCAAAGGGGGGGGGTGGAAGATTAGGAGGGGCGATGAGAAGATTGGTCAAAGGAGGACCTTCAAGAAGAAGGAGGTGGTAGAGGATTTTAGGAAGGGAATTCTAGAGCATTGGGCCTTGGTGGCTGAAGCCATGGATGCCATTGATGGATGAAGTTAAGGTGTGCGAGGAGGAATGGAGAATTTAGGGGGTGGTGTTGTAGGACTGGAGGAGGTTAGAGCTGGGGAAGAAAAGGCCATGCAATATTTGAATAGAAAGATGTGACTTTTAAATGTTTGGATGAGCTGAAGTTTAGAGGATGGGAGACCAACCAGGAAAACATGGAATAATCCAGTCTGGAGGTGACCATAGGCAAGAATTTATGTTTCAGTAGTGGATGGGTTCAGGGAGGGGTGGAGGTGGGGCATGTTATGGGGTGGAATTAGGTGGTTATGAAGGAGAGTTTGAGCTTTGGAATTCAGTGTGGAGTGAAGATGCTGAGGTTGCAACAGTCTGGTTCAACCGGAGATCTTTTGGGGCGGGGGGGGGGGGGGTGGGGAGTTGGTGATGGGTATGGAGTTTGAGCTGGTGGGGTGGGCAAGATAGCTACTTCAGTTTTCACAATACTTGCATGGAGGAAATTGACTCATCCAAGCTAGATGCGGGATGGGTAGTCTGACGGCAGAGACAGTGGAGAGGCAGAGTTGGTGTAATGGTGACCATGAAACGACTGGATTGTTGTAAAAAAAAAACAACTGGTTCACTGATGTCCTTTAGAGAAGGAAATCTGCCACCCTGACCTAATCTGGCCTCTGTGACTCCAGACCCACTGTAATGTGGTTGACTCTTAACTGCCCTCTGAAATGGCTTAGCAAGCCACTCATTTGCACCAAACCGCTACAAATAAGTATACTAAGAATACGACGTGCATCGGTTCAAGAAGGCGGCTCACCACCACCTCGAGGGCAATTGGGGATGGGCGATAAATGCTGGCCTTGCCAGCGATGCCCACATCCCACGAACAAATAAAAAAAAGCCAGCAATTTTCTCTGTTTAAAAAGTGTTTTAATATTTTCAGTATTTTACTTGTGTTGTGCACTACTTCCCTCCTTAATACCTCAGCACAGGATATTAGCAAAGCTATAATTCGCTAGTACAGTGCTGAAATCTCATCGGATAAAATAGTTTTTTAAAGTCACTCAATAATTTGCTCGTTCAAATACTAATTTCTTTTGCACTTGACCTTGATTTATCTCTGCACCCAATCGCCAGAATCTGCAAAATGTTCCATGCTGATTTCAGATAACCACACCGCAGTGCGCTCATTTGTAAAGCCGTTTACGAATGGTTTTGTGCTAGTCACTGAACTTGTGCTGCTTTAATAATCTGAATACCCTGTTCCTGTGGTTGTACTTCATTCTGAAAATCAGAGCTGCACTGACTTGGATTTGGGTATTTACACGATTGTAACAATGTGGTAGATTCAAAAAGGTTCTTTTTTTAAAGGTAGTGCTGTGTATACTGCATAATCTGACGATATCAAGTCCCAATTTTTGCAAGTAGTGGAGAGATTGGTAAAGATTTTAATTTGATTGCTCGTGCATTGTAACTTGGATTTAACTTCATTTTTTCAAGTTCCGATGGCTACGCATAGCATAGTAACATGCACATTTGAGTACTTTTAATGTAGTTAAACATTTTACCAAAAAAAACATTTTCTGTGAGGAAACTACAAAACTTCACTCAAGTTCAAAGGACCTCAATAGCTTTTGTTAGCTAGTTTGAGAATGGTACAGTCAGTCCTATTTAGTTTATAGAGGATTTGTGAAATGAATCTCAGTAATCTGCACCCAGTTTTTAGGCTTATTAGAACAGGAATACTTTACTAAAAGCAGCTATTGGGGCAGAAACTACAATGTCATTTAAAAGTGATTGGCTAAGTATTTGAAGATAATATAAAAGGATATAGGGAAAGGGTGAGGCAATATCATTTGCACACATAGCTCAAATTGAAAAGCTAGCACTGCCCAAAACTGGCCCTAATTTGATAATTGCTCAGCACTAATGAAGCCACAAGATGGCTGTCAAAATGGGAAATGTCACCCTGGATTCAGTATATGGTAATCTTCCACATTTGGGTTAAAGCATATTATTTGGGTGGAGAAGATTGTTTTTGTAGTTTTAACAGTTATTATCTCTTTGCCTCCTCTCCCATTGGTGGGTTCTCCAGTGGAGCTGGTGGTGATGCCTTGGGGTTGAAACCAGTCATGTTTAGGAATCCAGTTTTGTGCCAGTATTTTCTTGTTTGTAGAGTACAACCTCAGTAACCAAAAACATTTGCATTTGCTGAAATGTGTGAAGATTTAGGTGCATTCTGTGATGTTTGTGCTGGTGTTTTTTTCAGTCTTGAGCTGATCAAATCTTTTGACGCACAAGCTTCAATCATCTCTGCTTCTCTTCACCCTGAGAAAGACGTCTTTGTGGCAGGAGGTGATGACTTCAAACTGTATAAGTTTGACTACAATACGGGCGAGGATTTAGGTAGGTCTTCATGCGTTTTCAAGTGCATTAGTTGCTCTGTGTTAAATTGTATTTCAAATCACAAAGTTCCTTGGCACTGCACATTGTAGGGTGGCTGCTGCTTGATGGATATCCTGCAACAGCAATTCCAGTGTATAGAATGGCCTTAAAAATTGAAATTTACCTGTGCCATCTGATATCTTAAGCTTGTACAAATTAACATCTATCTCCTTATAATTTTTTTCCATAATAAATGTTGAATTGGTCCATGGCTCAGGTGTGCATTTGCTTTGCATTTTTTAAATTGAAGTGGATCTGCAAGGCATCTTTTCTGTAGTCAGCTGGTGTGCGTCAGTGTCCTCTCTGGATCACTGAAGACTTGCAGCGATGAATGAAGAGCTTGACTGGGCAATCCATGATTGTATTGTGGGTAGGGTTGCTGCAAATGTGATTTCAATTACTCCATTGAAGTGGGTACTCTATTTGCTTCAAAATATTGAAGACTGCTGAGAACAGAGCAGCAGCATGAGTTCAATGTGAACAAGTCCATGTAGGATTCATAAAAGGACGACTAAGATCTTCTGTCCTACGATGAGTCGTGGTAATCTTTGATCGGAAATTGGATACTTCAAGACCATTACATCAACTCCAACTAACCTGTCTTGCTTAACTGATCAATCTGCGCCTGCAGTGTATGCTCTGGTGGAATTACTGGAGGTGAGCCCATACTGCTTGTGGCCCTCCACTCTAGCTGCAGATTAGACATCCCTTCTAGATTAAAACTGTGGCTGCCAATTCTCTTGTTAAGGATAATAGCAATATTGTACATGAAACACTGGTTGGTTGGTTTTCAGTTAGACTTGTAGCTACAGTAATGTAATAAATCGTTGGAATTTTACAAATTAAATCTCAAGTTTCCTGTCTGGAATGAGACCTGATTTCATGACTGACGTTAATCTGATTGCACAACTAAGAACAAAAAAAGTAGTATTGTAGCTTTTGCACCATGGCCGATGAAAAAAATTGCTCTTCTAGTGCATGCCGTGTCTGGTATGCTGGCTTATTATGTGCCTTAATTCTTTTGAATTAAGTTTTCTGTACTAAGTACTTGGGCTGTATGCAGTTGTTTAAGGATAATAGCTTTGTGTAATGAAGATATCTTTGAGTGCAAAGCTGTTATAAAATGGCAGGTTAGCCAGCATCTGTGGAGAGAACAGACAAGTTGAGATTCTTGTCTGTTCACATGTAAAAATTGAATCTCCGGTGGTCTTGCTCGCAGTTGGAGGAAATGGTATGCCTTTTAGCTGTTGGTTAATGCTGGCTGAGACATGAAGCAAGTGAGCATAACCTGCTCTTGTAATGGGCTGGATTTTGCGACCCCTATGGGTGCGTACGCGCCCGTAATGGCCGCGCAAGTGCTGGTTTCAGGCATGTGCTGAAAACCGGCACTTGCGATCTGTCACGAATTCTTGACACATCGTCCGCATGCCCAAGAAAAGTGCCCATGTGGGTGGAGAATTGGACAACTTCTGCCCACTGAAAGGCCATAGAATTCTTACGCCTGGTAAAAGCAGGTGTAAAGTCCTGCTTTTGCCAGCAGAAGAGTTTGGGAAAAAATTATTTGCTATTTTAATCATGTAAACATTTTTTTTTTTTAAACCTGTGCAATGAGGTATGGTTATTTGTAGCCCCTTTAAAACATTTAAATTTCTTTCAAAAAATTACATTTTTGTTTAAAATACTAAATTAAATGGCTTTTTAATTTTTATATGTAATGGTTTTTCTTTATTTCAGTGTATTGGTGCATTTTTGCAGTCATCCGCACTCATACTTTTGACATTTCTCTGCGTACAGAACTGTCAAAAGTATGAAGGGGATTCCCTCCTTCCATTGTTTTGCCTGGCCCACGTGATCCCAGGGGCGCTTGCGAACTGCATGTGCCCCTGGGATACGTGGGCCTCTGTGCATTTCGAAGAGGAGAGGCCCAGGATTGCAAGCCTTGGTATCTACGAACTTACCCGCTGGTTCCGTAGATGAATTTTCCGATCTGAGGCATCCGCCCGCAGGAAGCCTCCGATCAGAAATTCAGGGCTATTGGCCCAGAAATTCGGCTCTCCACGGGTGAGTACGCACGGGGTACTCGCCCGTCGGCCGAATGGAAGTGTGGGTTTCCTGCATGCATTGCGGCATTCGCGGGAAACCGGCACTTCCGATCCTCTGAACGAAGGGTTTCAGAGGTCGAACATGCGCGCAGGGGAGGCTGCGCGTGCGCTTTGAACTTAAGTTTTTTTTGCAGGTTTTCACGCGAGGTTAAGCCTGTAGGATTTACACATTTAAAAAGCAGGCGTAAGGCCTGCTTTTTACAAGGTAAGTGATCAATTAATTAAAATTAAAACATTTTTTCCACAAGTTTATTATTTTTAAATACTTTAAAGCAAGCTAAGTTTATTTTTAGCCCTGTTTTTTTTATAAAATTTTTTTTCAAAAATTTAATTTGTTTAAAAGTTATTTAATGTAATTTGTAGTTTATTGAAAGAGTTTTTAAAATTTATTTGAAGGTTTAATGCTATTTTGAGGCCCGTAGTATTCATAAGTTTAGACAGGTCTTCCTGTCAATCTTATGAATGGGCTTTTCCCTCCTCCGATTGGCTGCCCATGGCTCACTTGATCCCAGGGGACGCATTGCACTAACTACGCTCCTGGGACACGCAAGCACAGCGCGCCGGCAGCTGGGCCAGGCCCCGGAGCGGAATTCAACAGGGCCCTACAGCCTACAGCTCAACGGCTGGTGCGCAAGCTAAGTGCAGGTCGGGGGCTTACACCCGCGGGAAGCCCCCGACCCGAATTTCTGGGCCATTGTTTAAAGGTTGCAGCGCCATCTCTGGAGAAAGCATCAACTGAAGGATTTTAATGTTACGGATACATTTTGTAATCTCTGCTGCTCCCGATAACGCTCTTGCACCAAGCAAATTAGAAAGACAGACTTGCATTTGTATAGTGCACTTCACGAGCTCGGGGTGGCCCAAAGCGCTGTACAGCCACTGAAGTACTTTTGAAGTGTAGACATTGTTTGAAACGTGGCAGCCAATTTGTGCACAGCAAGACCCACAAACAGCAGTGTGATGTTGATTTGATGGATAAATATTGGCCAGGACACCGGGGATAACTTCGCTGCTCTTGGAAATAGTGCCGTGGGATCTCTTACGTCCACCTGAGGGCAGATGGGAGCTCCAGTTTAACGTCTCATCTGCCCTCCGTGCAGCACTCACTCCATGCTGCACTGGAGTGCCAGCCTAGATTTTTGTGTTGAAGTCTCAGGAATGGGACTTGAACCCACAACCTTCTGACTCTGAGGCAAAAGTGCTACCCACTGAGCCACGGCTGAATTTTCCAGTAATTTGAATTTTACAAAGCAAAATGGGAATTTAATGCTTCAAAAATTTGAATTGATCAATAGTTAAAAATAAAGAGCAAGTTATATCTCTGTCACAGTCTCCCTGTTCTGAGACAAATATAAATCCTTTTGTTACAGAGTCATACAAAGGGCACTTTGGTCCAGTTCACTGTGTAAGATTTAGCCCCGATGGAGAATTATATGCCAGTGGTTCTGAAGATGGAACTCTTCGTCTGTGGCAGACAACTGTTGGCAAAACGTATGGGTTATGGAAATGCGTACTCCCTGGTAAGTACATTTTGGCACCTATGTACATAGTCCATGTTTTGCTGTGATATTTAATCTTAATTCACACCATAAACCTGTAGCAGTGCGACCCTTTGTTATACAGAATCTCTTTTTCTGAAGGAACAGTTTTGGTTCGGTAAATTCTCAGCTGGCATTTGCTGACTCTGCAGATCAATCATCTTTGGGTGAAATACTTGTAATTAATCAGTGTTTGTGGTGAACTGCGTGTATTTTACACTTCTTTCTTTGAATTACAGAGGAGCTTGGCTCTGAAAACTCCGATTCTATCTATGGCACCCCTCCAGAGGTAAAAGCTTGAACTGCCAGCTTGAGAAAAACGAATAAGCAGCATTCAGAGGAATCGCTGACTAGCTAGAAAACAAAGAGCAAGCGTTCCATTGTATATGGTTACGGCAAATGCAGACATCTAAATGGAACCATATCAGTAATTCAAAAGCTGAAGACTGCTGTAGTTAAGTCTGGAAGACAAGCACTTGGTGTCTGCAAGGAAGGAAAGTAGTAAACCTGTGCAGCTGCCTCCTGTCTTCGTGTTGGTTTAATTGAGCCTGCCCAGTAACATCTGTATATATTTTAATGCATCTTGGCAGACATTTCTGTTCATATGGAGGAAGTGGTAAAGTTACAGTTGTAACATCACCGATTCAAGTATGTTTTCCTTAGAAAAGAATACATTTTTCTTTTTCCCTCCATAAATTCAGTGCTAATACTTTGGTTTAAAAATAAAAGGTTATTCAGTCTGTTGTTCTATTCATTTTAAATGGTCTATCTGTCTCAATTTGCAGTATCTTATTTGTGTAAATGATGCCTCAAGCAGTATTAAACTGGCCCACACACACTTATACAAAACATGCTTAAAGATCATTTGTATTCTTCAAATTTGGGATATTTGCTCCTGCTTAAAATTAATTGTGTTGCTTTGTGCAACTAAATGCTTGTTTATTCAGAAGTACATTTATCTGGATATGAGTGCTTATTGAAATAGATCCATTAAGACTATACTGTCCTCAACAAAAAAAAAAAAAAAAAAAAAAATGAAATGCTGGGTAGTAATTATTTGCAGCAATTGCAAAAAATTCTTTTTTCTGGTTCAGGACTATATTTGGTATTGCATCTTTATGTATTGCAATGTAGGTTGGCAATGTGGTATGGTTCACTTCTATAGCCAGTAGTTTTGATTAGATACAGCATTATAGGATCAATGAGTGTCTTACTCCGCTCTGGTTATGTTTAATGCTGCACCCCAATCATGGAATAGAAGGTGACCTTTTGCGTTACTGCCTGATCCAGACGTATCCATTTCTTTGTTCTGATTTTCCCATTTTCAGCATTGTTGGGTGAAAATGTTTTATGACACTTTGTCTCCTGATATAAAACTCAGTGGGTCAAGATATGAAGCCTGCATTTGCTTTGGTAGACCATGTTCCAGTATTTAAATTTTAATGCAGATTAATGAGAAGCTAGTTTTTCAAACCATGAATTTGGTGTTAATAGTACAGATTGTTGCAAAAACCTTACTAAATTGACTGTCCAAGGTGGCAGTTATTTACAGCTACTTAGTAATTGAAGTAGTTTAGAATTCCCATATTCCAATGGGGAATCCTCAAATGTAGTGTTACTGACTTAGTGGTGGGAATATTTAAATTTCCCCAGCTCTTGATCCTAATCTCAGTTGTAGCTGTAGGGAGATGCTGATTGAAGTCTTAAGTATCTGTTCACGGGGAAAGAAAAAAATCATTGTCACTGGACCCATCTCACATTTGCTTTAAAAACACTGGCCTGTTCCTTACTGAAGACAATCTTAGTACAGCTTTGAGCAGCTACCATAGAGTAAAGTGAACAAAATTGTGTGGGGGTGGTGGTTGTGGAGAGGAAATTGAAAATAATGTACCCTCTAAAGATAGGTTCCCCATAGCACTGACTATGCATTTGGCAAGATTATATGGGTGACTTTATTCTGTATTATATACAATTTAATTTCAAACCATTTGATTGTTTTTAGTGCCAGAGCCTTGATGGGATGTGGGTTAATGAGCCACGAGTAATACACTGCAGATGAAAATGAGTTCACTACTTGACTGATTCTAGATACGGCAATTAAATGGCCTGGCACAAGAATAGTAATGCTTCAAAATAGAAGTAAAATTTCACAGGGATAACTGACAGCAATTGAACATTAACAGTAAGGGTTACTTCTGGCACAAACTGTATTGTTGAATTGCTTTAAAAATTAGCCATCTGTAGCTCGGGCAGCAGTATACAGTGAGATTTAACAAGTATTTCTTGATCGGTTTAAAGGTGCGATAAATAATGCATTGATATATTCAAATGGAGAATTAGGTACAAATTACATGAATGCTACTTCAGTTCACATGGGCTGAACGGTTACAGGTTTAAGCTGAACTGAAATGTTAACTTGTGCATTTAGGTTTTGGCATTTCAGTTCATTTAACTTCACTAACAGTTACCATATGGGGCATCATAACACTATATCCTGTGTTCTCTTCAGGCTGGAAACCTAGTACTTTTTGACCTTATGCTGTGCCAAGATTTCACTCAAATTTTTCTCCCATCAGTTACAGTTGGTTTTACTGTTCTGAGAGCTCTAAATATGTTGGCTGTTTTTATTGTACAGATTAAGTTACAACACTAAAGAAATCCTGTTTCAATCCTACATGTTCACCTTTCTGTCCCAATTGTTTTACTTGTCTCTGACATTCATGTAACATGCAAATTTTCTCCACTTTGCCAGCCAACATGGGAATCAACTTTTCAAGAAAGTTGATTAAAACAAACCTAGCTAACTACAGACTTACTAGTTTTGCATAAATAATTGGCAAAATAATGGACTTGGCCATTTAGGAACAAAGTTGAGTTTATAAAGGTAACTTTAGCATTTGTTAGCTGCTACTTACGGGGTTCTCGTTGCTGAAATTGTGTGGACCGCTTGTGAGGTTGCACTCCGTTCTGGTCATTGACCTGAAGGCCAGGAAGTCATGCAGAGTCGTGTAAAGTGCCAGATCGATGTGGGAAGGTTTTTATATGCATCATGCCCTGGTAAAAGTAATGTGTGCTTTGCCCATGGCTGATAAGATCAGTTCTAAAATGTGCATTCTATAATAGATGTGATGGATTCTATGAACTGTACGCTAGTCCTGGCTGATGTAGACACTCTACTCAGGACTGATGAGATGGGATCTATAGTGGCTAGTCTGTCTGCTGCTTATGAGTTGTATAATGGTCAGTCTACCAAGGGCTGATGGGATGGGTAGATTAGTTGGGGCTGGTGGGGCGGGCGCTTTAAGGGAGAGATTACATGGGGATGCTGGGACGGGCTCTGTAATGGACAGATTACCCGGGGAGGGTGGGACGGGCTCTACAATGGGCACATTACCCGGGGATGGTGGGACGGGCTCTATAATGAGCAGATTACCCGGGGATGGTGGGACGGGCTCTATAATGAGCAGATTACCCGGGGATGGTGGGACGGGCTCTATAATGGGCAGATTACCCGGGGATGATGGGACGGGCTCTGTAATGGGCAGATTACCTGGGGTCAATGTGACGGGCTCTATAATGTACAGATTACCTGGGGTTGATGGGACGGGCTCTATAATGGGCAGATCATCCGGGGATGGTGGGACGGGCTCTATACGTATAAACATAGAAGATAGGAGTAGGCCATTCGGCCTTTCGAGCCTGCTTCGCCATTCAATGAGATTATGACTGATCATCCAAATTACCCTGTCCCTGCCTTCTCCCCATATCCCTTGATCCCTTTAGCCTTAAGAAATATATCCAACTCTTTCTTGAATATATTTAATGAACTGGCTTCCACCCCCCTCTGGCAGAGAATTCCACAGGTTCACCACTCTGGGTGAAGAAATTCCTCCTCATTTCAGTCCTAAATGGCTTTATCTTTAGAGACTATGACCTCTGGTTCTGGACTCCCCGGCCATCAGAAACATCCTTCCTGCATCTAGTCTGTCCAGGCCTGACAGAATTTTATAGGTTTTGATGAGATCCCCTCTCAATCTTCTAAACTCCAGTGAGTATAAGCCCAATCGACACAATCTCTCCTCATGCGTCATTCCTGCCATCCCAGGTATCAGCCTGGTGAATCTTCGCTGCACTCCTTCCATGGCAAGAACGTCCTTCCTCTGGTAAGGTGACCAAAACTGCACACAATAATCAAGGTGCGATCTCACTAAGGCCCTGTACAACTGTAGCAAGACATCCTTGTTCCTGTACTCGAACCCTCTTGCTACGCAGGCCAACATACCATTTACCGCCTTAACCGCCTGCTGCACCTTCATGCTTACCTTCAGCGACTGGTGCACAAGAACACCCAGGTCTCTCTGCACTTCCCAATCTATTGCCATTCAAATAATCTGCCTTCCTGTTTTTGCCACCAAAGTGGATAACCTCACATTTATCCCCATTATAGTGCATTTGCCATGTTTCTGCCCAATCACCCAACCTGTCCAAATCGTACTGGAGTTTCACGACATTCTCCTCACAACATACCCTCCCACCCAGCTTTGTGTCGTCTGCAAATTTGGAGATATTACATCCAATTCCCTCGTCCAGATCATTAATATATATTGTGAACAGCTGGGGTCCTAGGACCGATCCTTGCGGTACCCCACTAGTCACTGCCTGCCACTCGGAAAACGACCCGTTTATTCCAACTCTGCTTTCTGTCCGCCAACCAGTTCTCTATCCAAGTCAATACCTTGCCCCCAATCCCATGTGCCTTAATTTTGCACGCTAATCTCTTATGTGGGACCTTATCAAAAGCCTTCTGAAAGTCCAAATACACCACATCCACTGGTTCTCCCTTATCTATTTTACCAGTTACATCCTCAAAAAATTCCAGTAGATTAGTCAAGCATGATTTACCTTTTGTAAATCCATGTTGACTTTGTCCGATCCTGTCACTGCTTTCCAAGTGCTCTGCTATTACATCTTTTATAATGGATTCTAGCATTTTCCCCACTACCGATGTCAGGCTTACCGGTCTATAATTCCCCGCTTTTTCTCTACCACCTTTTTTGAATAGTGGGGTAACATTAGCTACCCTCCAATCCATGGGACTGTTCCAGAGTCTATCGAGTTCTGGAAGATGACCAGCAATGCATCTACTATTTCTAGGGCCACTTCCTTAAGTACCCTGGAATGTAGATTATCAGGCCCTGGGGAATTATCGGCCTTCAGTCCCATCAATTTTCCTAACACCATTTCCCTACAAATACTGATTTCTTTCAGTTCCACCCTTTCATCAGACCCTATGTTCCCCGGCATCTCTGGGAGGTTATTTGTGTTCTCCTTTGTGAAGACAGAACCAAAATATGTATTTAGTTGGTCTGCCATTTCTTTGTTCCCAATTATAAATTCCCCTGATTCTGACTGCAAGGGACCTATGCTTGACTTCACCAATCTTTTTCTCTTCACATACCTATAAAAGCTTTTACAGTCAGTTTTTATGTTCCTTGCAAGCTTACTCTCATATTCTATTTTCCCTTTCTTAATTAATCCCTTTGTTGAATCCTAAACTGCTCCCAATCCTCAGGTTTACTGCTTTTTCTGGCCAATTTATATGTCCTCTCCTTGGATCTTATGCTATCCCTAATTTCCCTTGTTAGCCACGGTTGAGTCACCTTTTTTGTTTTATTTTTATGCCAAACTGGGATGAACAAATTCTGTAGCTCATCCATTCGGTCTTTGAATGTTTGCCATTGCCTATCCACCGTCAACCCTTTGAGTGCCATTCCCCAATCAATCCTACCCAACTCGCTCCTCAGACCATCGTAGTTTCCTTTATTTAAATTGAGGACCCTAGTCTCTGAGTCAACTACTTCATTCTCCATCTTAATGAAGAATTCGATCATATTATGATCGCTCTGACCCAAGGGGCCTCGTACAACAAGATTGCTAATTAATCCTTTCTCGTTACATAATACCCAGTCTAAGATGGCCTGATCTCTGGTTGGTTCCTCGACATATTGGTCCAGGAAACCATCCCGTAAACACTCCAGGAATTCCTCCTCCACAGTATTGTTACTAATTTGGTTGGCCCAATTTATATGTAGATTAAAGTCACCCAAGATGACTGCTGTGCCCTTATTGCACGCTTCTTTAATTTCCCTTTTAATGCCATCCCCAACCTCTGCCTTACTGTTTGGAGGTCTATATACCACTCCCACTAATGTTTTTTTCCCCTTAGTATTTCTCAATTCTACCCATACAGATTCCACATCATCAGAGCTAATATCCTTCATTACAATTGTGTTAATCCCTTCTTTAACCAGTAATGCTACCCCACCTCCCTTTCCTTTTTGCCTATCTTTCCTGAATATCGAATACCCCTGGATGTTGAGTTCCCAGTCTTGGCCATCCTTGAGCCACGTTTCCGTAATCCCAACCAAATCATATTTGTTTACCTCTATTTGCGCAGCCAATTCATCCACCTTATTACAAATGCTCCTCGCATTAAGACACAAAGCCTTCAGGCTTGTTTTTTTAATGCTCTTAGACCTATTGGAATTATTATTTACTGTGGCCATATAATGGGCAGATTACCCGGGGATGGTGGGACGGGCTCTATAATGGGCAGATTACCCGGGGTCGATGTGATAGGCTCTATAATGGACAGATTACCCGGGGATGGTGAGACGGGCTCTATAATGGGCAGATTACCCGAGGTCGATGTGACAGGCTCTATAATAGGCAGATTACCCGGGGATGGTGGGACGGGTTCTATAATGGACAGATTACCCGGGGATGGTGGGACGGGCTCTATAATGGGCAGATTACCCGTGGTCGATGGGACGGGCTCTATAATGGGCAGATTACCCGGGGTCGATGGGACGGGCTCTATAATGGGCAGGTTACCCGGGGCTGGTGGGACAGGCTCTATAATGGGCAGATTACCCGTGGTCGATGGGACGGGCTCTATAATGGGCAGATTACCCGGGGTCGATGGGACGGGCTCTATAATGGGCAGGTTACCCGGGGCTGGTGGGACGGGCTCTATAATGGGCAGATTACCCGGGGTCGATGGTGGGGCGGGCTCTATAATGGGCAGATTACCCGGGGTCGATGGTGGGGCGGGCTCTATAATGGGCAGATTACCCAGGGCTGGTGGGACGGGCTCTATAATGGGCCGATTACCCGGGGTTGGTGGGAAGGGTTTTAACGACGGACTCAGAGCCGGAAGTGAGGAACAGAACGGAAATATAGGTTTCTTCGCAGGTTCGGCACCATGGCAGCGAGAAATTGTGGCGTCCCGCTGGGTGAGAGATGGCTGTGTCGGGGGCGGGTGGTAGCGTGGAGTGTGGCGGGCGGAGGGCGGTTTCACAGTGAGCCGGGCCGGGCCCTGCCCTCAGTCCCAGAGCGACAGCTTCAGTGAAGCGTTAACTGAGCGGGCGGGGTCATAGGTCACTGTGTGTTCCCGGGGGCAGACTGCCTACAGTACCAGTGCAAGAGCTGGAGCTCAGCTTCAGGGCTCTGTTGGATCAGTTGGGTTTGGGGGAAGGAATATTTTATACATTAAATGCAGCTCTGTCCAGGAATGGGCAGTGTGGCTCATACTTCGCCACTTGTACCAGGACCAAAGGAAACATTCATGAAAACTAAACTGGCACAAATAGTAAAATAGGCCTATTACATAATTCAAAGAAGCTGTCTGTACCCTCATTCTGTTTGGGGTCTAGTAGTGGGAATAGAATTTAATTTACTTCAAGTACAGGGAAGTTCTCCTGGTGTCGGGCCTACTCAATATTTAGCCCTCAACCAACCTCAATAATAACATTATCTGGTCGTTATCAGATTGCTGTCTGTGGTACCTTTCTGTGTGCAAATTGGCTGCTGTGTTTCCTACATTACACCAATGATTACACTTCAAAAGTACTTAATTGTCTGTAAAGTGCTTTGGGATGACCTGAGTTGAAAGGCGCTATATAAATGCAAGTCTTTCATGCTTGCTTTCTTTTACTCATTGGGCAATATGGTGCATGTAATGGGGCAACACAAGTGCTGTTCCACTTGTAATTGAATAATGAAGTTACATATTTTACACACTGTTGTTAGAAACCCAATAATGGTAAAGTAACACACAGCTGTTTCAAAGTTACCAGCGTGAGAACTCTAATCCATTAAAAACTGATGTCAAAGTTGTTTGAACATAATGTATATTTTTAAAGAATGGAGTATGTATGCAAATGGAATTTAATTACGAAAGGTAAGTTCTTTCAAAGTATTTTACTGAACATTTATGACCTATGATGACATGCAAGAATGTGTTTGAGTGGATTCACATGGCAAGATTGCTATTGATGAGAAGCAGTTTTGGCTTTTCATCAATGCTAAGCTGATGTATCCTAAATTGGGTGTTAAGGTTAAGAGATCCAGGAATCTCTATCGGATTCACTCTCATGTCAGTTTGGGTCCTGACTCTGGATTCAGGCTACATGTGTAGTGATAGATAATTGCTATAACCGCAGAGTGAGTGCTTCACACTGAGGTTACACTTGTATTGTAAATACAGCATTTGTCTAGCAGCCGGTACAGATGAGGATTTTGAATTATATCAAATGTTATCTGTTTCTGTTTTGTGTGTAGATACAGGGGCTGTTGAATATAGATGCGATTGTCTTAAGGACACTTGGTTGGGACAACCATAGAAATGAGGCTTCTGTGATTGAATGTCTTGCATAGAAATTACTGTACAACATTGAAACAGGCTGTTTGGTTTAACCAGTCGATGTTGGGTCAGTCAGTTAAGGGATGTCTTCTGAAGAAAGTTCTGAGAGCTTTCTATTGCTACAGGCTGAAACTTGTATTGCAAATATTTCTAGGTCACTCATGGATTTATTAATTTTGGAGCAATAATTAAGTTTTATAGAAAGTGGTTTGTACTATGTTGGCAGTCCCATATAACTCTGTGCATTGGGCTATATGTTTTGCTTCACTAAGCTATTACAGCTCATTAGATATAACCGTATACTAAAACATGAAAAGAAAGCGTCAAATTTGAGCAGTTCTCTGAAGTTGAAAATGAGAAGGTATTGGCCCATTCTGAGTCTTCAGCTTCCAGCATGTAAGGGGCAAAATAATATCAACTTAAAAACAGGGACAATCTTTAAATTCCAAGCAGAAACATCACACCTAATTGAAATATTATGTATTTCGGGAAGGAGAATAAAGTATATGGGTCAGCTCTCTCAATTTATTTGTTTCAATTTCAAAATCATCTCATCTATTGATTTTTCACTGAAACCTGTTCTGGTCTGTTTATACTGAGTTTACTGAAGAATAACATCAGTATGCGACATAGGAGTAGGCCATTTAGCCCCTTGAGCCTGTTCCACCATTCAATGAGATCATGGCTGATCTGCAGCCTAACTCCATATACCTGCCTTTGCCCCATATCCCTTAATACCTTTGGTTAACAAAAAACTATCAATCTCCAATTTAAAATTAATAATTGATCTAGCATCAATTGCTGTTTGCGGAAGAGAGTTCCAAACTTGATTGGGAAAAGCAGACTAGCACCTGTCAGAAAGGTAGTGAATTTCTTGAGTGTGTCTGAGATCGTTCTCTGCAACAATATGTCCTAGAGGCAACAAGGGGGCAAGCCATATTAGATTTAGTAATGATTCAGATTTAATTAACAGCCTAACTGCGTGAACATTTATCCAATAGCGATCAGAGCATGATCGAGTTCAACGTAGCATTTGAAAGGGAGAAACGCGAAGCAGCTACTAAGATTCTAGATTTGGGTAAGGCTGACTTCAATAGGATGAGGCAGAGACTGTCCACGGTAAACCTAGGCAAATCTGTTAACGGGTGAAACGACAGAAGATCAGTGGGGGATATTTAAAAAATAATTTAATGTGATACAGAACCAGTTTATACCCCTGAGGGGCAAGAGCTTTGCTTGCCAAAAAACAGCCATGGACAACTAAAGAGGTGAGGGACAGCATAAAACTAAAGGAATGCAAAAAAATAGCACACTCAAGAAATTCACTACCTTTCTGACAGGTGCTAGTCTGCTTTTCCCAATCTATATGGAAGTTAAAATCTGTTGAGAAACCAAGTGTAGAGCCCCCTATAATAACATGACATAAGAACAGGAGTAGGCCAATCGGCCCCTCGAGCCTGCTCCGCCATTCAATAAGATCATGGCTGATCTGATCCTAACCTCAAATCTACTTTCACTCTCCATCCCACCCGAACCCATGTGATCTCCCGGGAGAGTCGAAAAACCAGGTAAAAAACCCAATGTGCCAATTTGGGAGAAAAAATCTGGGAAATTCCTCTCCGACCCATCTAGGCGATCGAAACTCGTCCAGGAGATCACTCTGTCCCTGTATTTCCTACAGTACTTACCTTCTGTAAGAGGTGATCTCCACCCCAGCCAGGAACAGGCCCAATTTACTCTTGAAGGACTCCTAGCTGGCAGCCTGTTCCTGAGGTCTCCACTAATCCCTGTGAATAGAACCATCTCCTGAAATCTAACACAGAATTAGAACACAAGAAGTAGGAGCAGGACCAGGCTACACGGCCCCTGGGCCCGCTCCGCCACCCACAGGGCCATGACCGATCCGAACCTAGCCTCATGTCTGATTTCCTGTCCGCTCCCCGTAACCCCTAATTCCCCTTACTTCTTGGAAACTGTCTATTTCTGTTTTAAATGTATTTAATGATGTAGCTTCCACAGCTCTCTGGGGCAGCAAATTCCACAGACCTACCACCCTCTGAGTGAAGAAGTTTCTCCTTGTTAGATCCGTGTATTTTGATGTTGGGTGTCCTTCAATAACTAGACACGAGACTGCAGGGAACAATCAACAGGTATTTACTGGATGAGGGTTACTCTAAAAACTAAACGTACAGATCCCTACTCAGGGTTTATATACAGGTGTGGTCACTGCCGGTACTACAGTATACAGGAGCTGTAAAAAGTAGTTCTCCCCTTAAAGGTACATACACTACAATTCCACCCCTTTTAGATTGACAGTACCATAACATTCATTTAACAATTAACACTTTTATCATGCACATTAACTGAAAATAGTCCATTTATAAATTCAGTCTTTGGGGCGGCTTCCTGATCCTTTCTGGATAGCGCCTTTCCTGAGTGTCTTGTTCTTGGTGTGGAGGCCCCCTGTCGTCAGTTGGTTCATCAGCTTCCGATGCTACTGTTTCTGGGGTAGATGCTACCTGTATGTCGGATTCATCACCAGGTGCGCGAGACATGGGGTTGACTCGTTCCTGTGACTCTAGGATCTGGTCGACATGGCGTCTCACAATGTTCTCCCCAACATCCACTGTGTACATTAGTGGCCCCTGCCGTGTGCATATCGTTCCTGGTTGCCATTTCTCTGTTCGGTAGTCGCGGGCCAAGACTGGTTGCCCTACATTGAAGCTCCTTGTCGGCTTCTCATTGATGTGCTGGAATTGCTTACTCTCAACATCTCTTCGTACATTTGATCTGAGCAAATCCAGACGAGATCTCAACCTTCGGTTAAAGAACATCATGGCCGGGGTCTGGTTGGTGACTGCATGTGTCGCATTTCTGTAGGCTAACAGGAAATTGACGACGTCATCGCACATGGCCCTTACTGCTTTCTTAAAGGTTTGTACGAACCTCTCAGCCAATCCATTTGTGGCTGGATGATACGGCGCGGATGTGTAATGCCTTACCCCATTCCTTTTCATGAATCTTCGAAACTCTTCGGACACAAACTGTGGTCCGTTATCAGAGCAAATCTGCTCTGGCAAGCCGTTCCTGGCAAATATGGTCTGTAGGACTGCAATAGTTTTCTCCGTGGTGGTGGACGAAATTTTGATCACCTCAGGCCATTTCGAGTGCGCATCCACGGCTATTAGAAACATTGAGTCCATGAATGGACCAGCAAAATCAATATGCACCCGTTGCCACGGAGAGGAGGGCCACTCCCATGAGTGTAGAGGGGCATGTGGTGCTGCATTTTGGACCTTCTGGCATCCTGAACAGCTCTTTGTCAGGTCCTCAATTTGCTGATCGATCCCCGGCCACCACACAAGCCCTAGCAAGGCTTTTCATTTTCACCCCTCCCAGATGGCCTTCGTGGAGCTCATTTAGCACTCTCTCCCTTAACTTGGGTGGAATTACCACTCTGGATCCACACATCAAGGTCCCCTGGCATACTGACAGCTGTTCTTCTGGATGAGAATGCTGGCAACAGTGAGTCGCCCTGTGTTGGCCATCCCTTCACCGTCAAGTCATATACCCGAGACAGTGTCGGGTCATTTCGGGTCTCCTCTATATCAGCGTTAGTTACTGGCAAGCGTTCAATTATAGTCAAATAAAATATTTTGACAGGGTCCACTGCTGGTGCTTTCTCTGAAGTAGGCAGTGGCAGGCGTGATAGCCCATCAGTGTTTCCATGCTGTTTCGTGCCCTTATACTCGATTTCATATTGGTTCGCCCCTAGAAAAAGGGACCATCTTTGTAGCCGTTGCGCAGTCATCACCGGCGTGCCCTTCTTTGGATTAAAGATGGAGACAAGTGGTTGGTGGTCAGTCAGCAAGGTGAACTTCTGCCCGTGCAGATAGTGGTTGAACTTTTTCACTCCCCACACTAGGCTGAGGACCTCCCTGTCAATCTGGGCGTAGTTACGCTCGGCTGAGGTTAGTGACCGAGACGCAAAGGCTACCGGCCTCTCCGTCCGGAAACTTGTGCGACAGCACCGCTCCAATGCCATAGGGTGATGCATCACACGCCAACCGAATTGGTCGTGCTGGGTTGAAATGAGCCAACACCTCTCTTGATGTGATCAATTCTTTGCACTTCTGGAAAGCTCGTTTACATTCGTCATTCCACTTCCATGGTACCCCCGTTTGCAGTAGGGTGTTCAGTGGGTGTAGTACTGTAGACAAATTCGGCAAGAGCTTATGGTAGTAGTTCACCAGCCCGAGGAACGACCTCAGTTGTGACACATTTTCCGGTGCTGGAGCCTTGACTACTGCCTCAATCTTTTCAGGGGACTTATGTAACCCCTCTTCATCAATAACATGGCCACAATATGAGATCTTCTTCTGGAAAAACTCGCATTTGTGGCGATTTGCTCGGAGCCCATATTCCTTCAATCTAGTGAGCACCTGCTCCAGGTTGGCAAGGTGATCACTGTCATTTTCGCCCGTGACCAGGATGTCATCCAAATAACACTGGGTCCCTGGAATCCCTTGCAGGACTTGATCCATTGCCCTTTGCCAAATAGCTGGAGCTGATGCTACCCCGAACACCAGCCGGTTGTATTGGTAGAGACCTTTATGAGTGTTGATCGTGAGGTACTGTTTCGAGGCTTCTTCTACCTCCATTTGCAGGTACGCCTGGGCCAGATCAATCTTAGCGAAGCGTTTCCCTCCAGATAGCGAGGTGAAAATATCTTCAATCCGCGGAAGCGGATATTGTACCGTGTGAAGGACTGGGTTCACTGTCACCTTAAAGTCCCCACAGATGCGAACCTTCTTTGGTTCCCCAGGTGTATTACTCAACGACCTCTTCATTACAGGAACGATGGGTGTAGCCCACTCACTCCAGTCCACTTTGGACAGTACTCCTGAACGTTCCAAACCTTCCAGCTCTGCTTCGACGGCTGGGCGGATCGCATAAGGCTGGCCTTAAAAAAAAAAAAAAAAAAAAAAAAAAACAACAAAAAAAACCCAACAACTTTGGGCTTGCATTTTCCTCTATTTTGATCGTCGCTGTTATGCCTTTGTGTTCCAAGTCCCTCCTGGAACACTTCTTGTGCGTCAGTTAGCATTTTTGACAGTCGTCCAGGTGTGGCGTCGTCATCCTTTTTGGCATCTACAGTCAGTGCTTGTGTGGAATGCTAATCTAGCTGTATCTTCCGGATCCATTCACGTCCTAGTAGTGGTGGTCCTCCATCTGGCAATACATATAGGTCCATTTTTGGTGTTTCCTTACCGTTATATATAACGTTCACCCTTATTTTAACTTTGGGGTAGACTTTTTGCCCCGTGTACATCTTCAAGACAATCTCTGTATCTCTCAAGGGTATATGTGAGAATAGCCGCTTGTAGTCCCTTCGGTTTATGACTGTTAGGGCTGATCCTGTGTCCAATTCCATTTTCACTTGGACTCCAGGTATCTTGAGCGTGACCCAGATAGTTTGGTGATCCTCCGTTTGGATCACCTTATGTAGTTTCAGACAACCCAGCTCCTTGCTTCCGGAGTCTGTATCACTTTTCTGTTCGTCTCAACTACTCTCCGTCACCTTATGTACCTTCTTGTACTTCTCCTGTGGAGATTTCTTGCTGCTGGTTTTCTTTCCCGACCTGCAGACTCTTGCTATGTGTCCTATTTTTCCACACTGTCTGCACACTTTGTCCTTGAACCAGCAATCATTATGGTCATGTGTTGTTCTACCGCAGCGATAGCACTTCACTGTTCCGTATGACATTTCATTTGTGCCATATTCTTGCGGTCTCCGTTGTATCTCTGCAGCGCCCCATGCGGCTGCTTCGTGTGATACTGCCATGCTGAAAGCCTTGTCCAGCGTAAGATCCTTTTCTGATAGAAGCCGTTTATGGGTTCCTTCACTTTGAAGCCCACAGACAAACTTGTCCCTTAAAGCATCTGCTAGTCCCGTTCCGAACTGGCAGTGTTTCAATAGCTTGCGCAGTTCCGTTAAATACTCAGCATTACTTTCATCTTTATGCTGGTTCCTTTTGTGAAACTTAAATCTTTCTGCTATCAGCAGTGGTGTGGGGTTTAAGTGGTTCTGTAGGATTGCCACTATGCTTTCAAAATCCTTTTCCACTGGCTTCTCTGGGGTTACTAGGTTTCGCAGTAAGCCATACATTTTTGCACCCATTGAATTCAACAATACCAGCGCTTTCCTCTCATCTGGCACTTCATTCGCCTTGCAGTACACTTCTATGTGTTCGACATATGTCGTCCAATCTTCGACTTCATCGTCGAACGCTGTGATACTGCCACTCTTCGGCACCCCTGGGTGTGGTTAGACTGGCTCAAAATGGCGTTTTCCCGCGCTCTCCTTCTCGCGGCTCAAAATGGCGTTTTCCCGCGCTCTCCCTTTTCCGCTGTGGCTCAAAATGGCGTTTCCCGCGCTCTCCCTTCTCCGCTGCGGCTGCTCGGCCCTTGAACACCGGCTGCGCTCTGTGCGTTTCCCTTTCTTCCCCGTTGACGCTGCTCGTCCCTTGAACACCGGCTGCGCTCTGCGCGTTTTCCTTCGCGCCTCTCTCTCTTCTCCCATCGACGCCGTTCGGTCCTGAACACCGGCTGCGCCCTGTGCGCTCTACCCTCTTCTCCCGTCGACTCCGCTCGGTCCTGAACACCGGCTGCGCCCTGTGCGCTCTACCCTCTCTCTTCTCCCGTCGACTCCGCTCGGTCCTGAACACCGGCTGCGCCCTGTGCGCTCCACCCTCTCTCTTCTCCCGTCGACTCCGTTCGGTCCTGAACACTGGCTGCGCCCTGTGCGCTCTACCCTCTCTCTTCTCCCGTCGACTCCGTTCGGTCCTGAACACCGGCTGCGCCCTGTGCGCTCTACCCTCTCTCTTCTCCCGTCGACGCCGCTCGGTCCTGAACACCGGTTGCGCCCTGTGCGCTCTGCCCTCTCTCTTCTCCCGTCGACTCCGTTCGGTCCTGAACACCGGCTGCGCCCTGTGCGCTCTACCCTCTCTCTTCTCCCGTCGACTCCGTTCGGTCCTGAACACCAGCTGCGCCCCGTGCGCTCTACCCTCTCTCTTCTCCCGTCGACGCCGCTCGGTCCTGAACACCGGTTGCGCCCTGTGCGCTCTGCCCTCTCTCTTCTCCCGTCGACGCTGCTCGGCCTTTTCTGTGCCGTCGGTCGGCTCTAGCCGCCGTTGTCCGGGAAGGGTCTGCGCCGTACCTGTTGCCAGCCCGTTTCGCTGGACCACCGTGACTGGAGAACCAAGCCCAGCTCTCAACAGCCTCCCCTGCGATGCTCAAATCTCCGCTGGATGACTAGGCAGTTGCTCGTGGTCGACACCCGTGCTCCTGAACTCGACCTTCTTGCACTGTTCTCCAGGAGCGCATCCCTGGGAAGTGATGCAGAGCTGCAGGTGGGTTCGAATCTGCCTCGTCGCCAATGTTAGATCCGTGTATTTTGATGTTGGGTGTCCTTCAATAACTAGACACGAGACTGCAGGGAACAATCAACAGATATTTACTGGATGAGGGTTACTCTAAAAAAAAAACTAAACGTACAGATCCCTACTCAGGGTTTATGTACAGGTGTGGTCACTGCCGCTCCTACAGTATACAGGAGCTGTAAAAAGTAGTTCTCCCCTTAAAGGTACATACACTACATTCCTCATCTCAGTTTTGAAAGAGCAGCCACTTATTCTAAGATTATGCCCCCTAGTTCTAGTTTCACCCATCATTGGGAACATCCTCACCGCATCCACCCGATCAAGCTCCTTCACAATCTTATATGTTTCAATAAGATCGCCTCTCATTCTTCTGAACTCCAATGAGTAGAGTCCCAATCTACTCAACCTCTCCTCATATGTCAACCCCCTCATCCCCGGGATTAACCGAGTGAACCTCCTTTGTACTGCCTCGAGAGCAAGTATGTCTTTTCTTAAGTATGGACACCAAAACTGTATGCCGTATTCCAGGTGTGGTCTCACCAATACCTTGTACAACTGCAGCAATACCTCCCTGTTTTTATATTCCATCCCCCTAGCAATAAAAGCCAACATTCCATTGGCCTTCTTGATCACCTGCTGCACCTGCACAGAAGCTGAGAAGAGGAAGAGAGAAGATGCAATAAGTTAGGGAATAGTGATGAGCTGACACCAAGCTTAGGTTATTGTGGTTAATGCACATTTAACTGGCCAATAAATACCCCCTTTACTCACCCTTTTTGATTTATGAGCATGGAGGGGAAAGGGAAGATTTATTTCTGGACTCCGTGGTGACCCACAAGCCTAATGTTAAAATATTCACCTTTTGTAAGGTCTTTCAGAAGGAGCCGGCAATAAACTGCTGTCGTACCATGTTTCTGCAACTTGTGGGTCCAAGTACACTATGGAATCTCCCTCTAGTGTACAAAAATAGTACTGCAGCATTTCATTGTGCTCCAGCCTAAAAAAAGCCAATTTTTTTTCCAAAATCACTGTGGTCATGCGGTAAGTCGTGTAATATGTTAGGAAAAATAGTTGTCCAATATTCATCAGAGACGGTCTTGGCACTGCAGGTGTGCATTACAGGTATGTTGGGGATGCAATGCACCAGGCTTAAACTAGCTGTAAAATGGCTTTAATGTTGGTCTGTGAGCTTTTTAAACTAAGCACCTCTCTGAATGCCTTACCCTTCATGCCAACATGATTTATTTTCTAACATTTGTAAATTTTAGTTTGTTCTTTAATGTGTGTTGCTGTGGTGTGTGACGTGCATAATGGGACAGCCACATGCTTGGAGATCCTATTCCAAAATGGCATTCCTTGCAATGTTAGGCAGAGAGGAGGGTAATGAAGAAACAGATTGCCCAGGCATGGTCTGCAACTTATAATTATGCCATGACGCTCTCTTCACAAGTTGAATGGAGGAGGGTCTGTCAGCTGAGGATATTATGTAAAGTACGTCCTGCTGCACAAGGTCAGTCTGTTGCAGTGCAGCCTGTGAATCAACTGTGTCGAAACGAACCTGCGACTTTATTATTCGTCTTAAATTTGATTCCAGGAGCATAAATCCAAGGCAGCTGAAAGATGCAGTGTTGGAGAGCTGTCAGAATGCTCTTGAAATGAGTAAATTTGGGAACTGTACTGGTCAGCTGTGGTAAACCACTGTATTGTATATTGCCACCTCTGGGTGGCGCTGTGTATGGAGGCATGCCTCAGCTGACTCCACCCACCACTGTGTGGGTTTCGTTCAGACTTGTTCAGTCACTCACGAAGAAGCATGGTCTCTTCTTAGCTAATAAAAGCCTTATTCATCTCTTCTTTCGACTCATCATCTCTTCTTCGACTCATCACCTTTTATGAAGTAATTGATAAGCGTATCAATTTTATTAGCTAAAAGTTAAATGGCGACACCTGAGGAGCAACAACAGCAACGGATACAGCAGACATTGCTGAGAGCCCTCAGACCACCACGCCTGGACCTCGACCCTCAAGATGTGGGTGCATCAGCCAAGTTTGAACACTGGCTGAGCTGCTTTGAATCCTTCCTCGCAATCTCACAGGTTACAGAGGAGGATCACAAACTGAAAATTTTGACCGCCCAGGTGAGCCATCAAGTATATATGCTAATCCGGGACTCTAATACGTACGTGGCGGCCCTCGAGCTACTAAAAGGGCAATATACGCGCCCAGTGAACACAATTTACGCCCGACACCTCTTGGGATCCCGCAGGCAGCAACCGGGAGAATCGGTAGGGGCATTTGCACGGGCGCTACTGGCACTCTGCAGAGACTGCGATTGTAAAGCGGTAACGGCTGTGGAGCACGCGCAGGGACTCGCCTGTGATGCCTTCGTCAGGGGCCTCCAGTCAGACCACACCCGGCAGAGACTGCTAGAAAGCAAGGAACCCGACCTGAAGACGGCCATTGCCCTTGCGCTCTCGTTAGAGGAGGCCCACCGAAACCTCGAGGCATACCCCCGTAACGGCGCCGAGACATGGCAATCGAAACCGTGGGACACGGGACCGCCGCCCCCGGCACCAACCGCTGCAGCGACCCAACCGAGACAGCAGCCTCCGGTAAGAACTGCTTCGATGCCCAGTAACCAGGCCCAAAAATGCTATTTCTGTGGCCAGTTAAAACATCCCAGAGCGCACTGCCCAGCTAAGACAGCTACCTGCTCGGGCTGCGGGAAGAAAGGCCATTACGCTAACGCCTGCAAGGGGAAGCCAGCCAGCAGCGCAGCGTGCGGGCCGTGGAAGCAGCCATCTTATCCGCCATTTTGTGTACCCCCGGCCGCATGGCATCCGCCGCCATCGTATCCAACGCACTCAACCGCCATTTCGTCACCGGAACCGACCACCGTCTCGGCGGATGACTATAGTGACTCACTAAGCCACATACTGGCCTCCGTGACGCTGGATCAAGGCCACCCTCACCATCTATCCAGCTCCATGATGGATATCGCGGTAAACGGCCGCGCCACCAGTTGCCTGATCGACAGCGGGAGCACAGAGAGTTTCGTCCACCCCGACACGGTACGTAGCCACTCCCTCACGATTCTGCCAACGCACCATCGCATTTCTATGGCGTCCAAGTCCCAGTCAATGGACATCAGCGGCTACTGTGTGGTGACCCTGTCAGTAGGGGGCACTGAATATCAAAAATTTAAACTGCTAGTCCTGCCCCGTCTTTGCGCTGCCGTCCTGCTAGGGTTGGATTTTCAGTGCCACCTTAAGAGTGTCACACTAGCATACGGTGGACCCCTCCCCCCACTCACAGTCTGCAACCAACAACTTTTAAATCGCCCGCTGCAAACCACCTGCAGCCTTTCCACATTAAAAGTCCCCCCCCCTCCCCTGTTCGCTAACCTCACCCGCGACTGTAAACCCATCGCTACCAAAAGCAGGCGGTACAGTGCCGGGGACAGAGCTTTTATCAGCTCTGAGGTGGAGCGGCTCTTGAAGGAGGGCATTATCGAAGGTAGCACTAGCCCCTGGCGAGCCCAGGTTGTAGTCGTTAAAACCACTGCAAAACGCCGCATGGTAATCGACTACAGCCAAACCATAAACCGGTACACCCAGCTGGACGCGTACCCCCTCCCTCGCATATCTGATATGGTCAATCAGATTGCGCAATACAAAGTATTCTCCACCATCGACCTTAAGTCAGCGTACCACCAGCTGCCCATCCGCCATGAGGACCGCCAGTATACTGCCTTCGAGGCAAACGGCCGCCTCTACCACTTCCTTAGGGTCCCCTTCGGCGTCACCAACGGGGTTTCGGTCTTCCAAAGGGAGATGGACCGAATGGTTGACCAGAACGCGCTGCGGGCAACCTTCCCCTATTTGGATAACGTCACCATCTGCGGCCACGACCAGCAGGACCACGACGTTAATCTAGCAAATTTCCTCCGTACGGCCCAACGGCTGAACCTAACGTACAATAAGGAAAAATGTATGTTTCACACCAAGCGCCTGGCCATCCTCGGCTGCGTGGTGGAGAACGGAGTCATCGGGCCCGACCCCGACAGAATGCGCCCCCTAATGGAGCTACCCCTTCCCCACTGCCAAAAAGCACTGAAGAGATGCCTGGGGTTTTTCTCCTACTACGCCCAGTGGGTGCCCCTCTATGCAGACAAAGCCAGGCCCCTCATCAAAGCCACCTCCTTCCCCCTGACACCAGAGGCGTGTGCAGCCTTCACTCTTATCAAGAACGATATCGCGAAGGCCGCAATGCACGCGGTGGATGAGTCCATCCCCTTCCAAGTGGAGAGCGATGCCTCCGACTTCGCCCTAGCCGCGACCCTTAACCAGGCGGGCAGACCCGTGGCCTTTTTCTCAAGGACCCTCCAGGGCCCCGAGACGAGACACTCCTCCGTCGAAAAGGAGGCCCAGGCTATTGTAGAAGCGGTGCGTCACTGGAGGCATTACCTGGCCGGGAAACGATTTACCCTGCTCACTGACCAGCGTTCAGTAGCTTTTATGTTTAATAATAAGCAGAGGGGTAAAATCAAGAACGACAAGATCTTGAGGTGGAGAATCGAACTCTCCACCTACAATTATGATATCTTGTATCGGCCAGGGAAACTCAATGAGCCCCCAGATGCCCTATCACGTGGTACATGCGCCAACGCGCAGAGTGATAGGCTGCAGTCCCTCCACAATGACCTCTGCCACCCGGGGGTCACCAGGTTTTTCCATTTTATCAAATCCCGTAACCTGCCCTACTCCATCGAGGAGGTCAGGACCATGACCAAGAGCTGCCAAATCTGCGCCGAGTGCAAACCGCACTTCTATAGGCCGGACAGAGCAAGCCTGATCAAGGCCACCCGCCCCTTCGAACGCCTGAGCGTCGATTTTAAAGGGCCCCTCCCTTCCGCTGACCGCAATGTGTACTTCCTCAACATAGTTGATGAGTACTCCCGTTTCCCCTTTGCCATCCCTTGCCCAGACATGACCAGTACCACGGTCATCAAGTGTCTGAATGACATCTTCGCTCTGTTCGGGTTCCCCAGCTATATACATAGCGACAGGGGCTCATCGTTCATGAGCGACGAACTTCGGCAGTACCTGCTAACAAGAGGTATCGCCACGAGCAGGACCACCAGTTACAACCCCCGGGGGAACGGCCAGGTGGAAAGGGAGAACGCGACGGTTTGGAAGGCAGTCCTCTTAGCACTAAAATCTAAGGGCCTTCCGACCTCCCGCTGGCAGGAGGTCCTCCCTGCAGCGCTTCACTCCATTCGGTCACTGCTTTGTACTGCCACTAATGCGACCCCTCATGAGAAAATGTTCGTTTTCCCCCGGAAGTCTACATCGGGAACCTCGCTACCGGCATGGTTGACTTCTCCTGGGCCCGTCCTACTGCGGAGGCACGTGAGGACGCATAAAACGGACCCCCTGGTCGAGCGGGTGCACCTCCTACACGCCAACCCCCAGTATGCCTGGGTGACATACCCAGACGGGCGGGAGGACACGGTCTCCATACGAGATCTCGCACCCTCGGGTACCCCTGAATTACCACCGTTATCCCCCTTACCACCGTTATCCCCCTTACCACTGTTATCCCCCACCACCCCTCCCAACCCAACCCCTGCAGACGGCATGCCAAAGCCCCAGGAATCTTCGCCAACCACCCAGACACCAGACCCGACGTCGGATGCTGCAACACCACCGCCGCCACCACGACGATCAGGACGTCAGACAAGGCCTCCTGATAGACTTAACTTGTAGTACCCTTCACCCCGCCGGACTTCACATTAAACAAGGGGTGAATGTGGTAAACCACTGTATTGTATATTGCCACCTCTGGGTGGCGCTGTGTATGGAGGCATGCCTCAGCTGACTCCACCCACCACTGTGTGGGTTTCGTTCAGACTTGTTCAGTCACTCACGAAGAAGCATGGTCTCTTCTTAGCTAATAAAAGCCTTATTCATCTCTTCTTTCGACTCATCATCTCTTCTTCGACTCATCACCTTTTATGAAGTAATTGATAAGCGTATCATCAGCGTAGAGTGAATCTTGTGACGTTTCATGTGCACAGCATTTTTGATAGAACAGAGGCATTCAACATTGAAAGCTGCCAGCAGGATTTCAGTGCTCTACTTTGCCAAGCTTCCAGAATCTGGTCAAGTGTTCTACCGGCCTTTGAGAAAGGTGCATTGTATTAAAGGAGGATTGATGGAATTTTGGGGAGGGGAAGAATCTCTCAAAATGCAGTTACTTTTATAGTTGGTGCGTGGCTATTCAAGGCCAAAATGCTGCAGTGACTGTTATGATGCCTATGAGCTAATGCTACACATTGGTAAATGGAGCTGCAAAGATTGGCTGATAATCTTTCAGGGTCAATGATGCCCATTGAAACCGGGCAATTTTACGAGTCTGCATTGCCATGGGCAAGGATTCCCAACAGCGTTGCAGACTTGTAACATTACCCCGATTGCATCAAGGTTACTATTGCTTTCCCTCTTTCGAATTTTTACAGACCCCAAGCCAGATTTTAGATTTGAGACTAGTTCTGTGGCAACCAGCAGTAAACCTGCCACTTCAAAATCACAAGATCGATACAGATGAGGGAGGTCTTTCGACCCATCGTGGCGAATCCAGCCAGAATACTCCCAGCATGTTGGTGCACCCAAGCATTGTGATGCGTGGATGGCACGTTGACGCACCCTATACCTGTGACACCTAGATATGTTTTTCAGGCTTTTGTTGGGTGAATTATTTGCTCTTCCAATTTCAGTATTAGCAACTTTTTTGATATTGAAAGATCGGTGGATACAATTTCCTTCAACGCTTGACAACTTGCCATTGTTTTAATTTGTGGGTTGTACTGTTTTGTGTTGGGGAGGGGAGAGTCAACATGTTTTCACAGTCTGATTGTCCTTTCAGATTTGGGCTGGATATCTAGCGTTCACGTGAATCAACCAGCTGTTCTGAGACGCACGGAACAAATACAGACCAGGAGGAATGTGTTCAAGGAGTGGCAAGTAAATATTTAACGGGATATATTTTCCTCACCAATTTTGTTAGCAAAATTGAAACCCATGGTTAATTAAAGGGGCAGTGGCTGCGTGGCTAAGGGACAGAAAGCAGAGAGTAGTGGTTAACGGTTGTTTTTCAGACCGGATGAAGGTATACCGTGGTGTCCCCCAGGGGCTGGTATTGAGACCACTGCACTTTTTGCTATACATTAATGACTGAACTTGTGTGCAGGGGACACAATTTCAAAGTTTGCAGATGCCACTAAGCTTGGAAATGCAGAAAGCAGTGAGGAATACAGTAACGGACTTCAGCCGGAGGCAGACCAACTGGTGAAATGGGCAGAGCATGGAAGGTGAAATTTAGTCCTGTCGAGTGTGACGTGATGCATTTTGGAAGGAAACATGAGGCGAGGCAATATGAACGAAATGGTACAGTTTTAAAGGTGGTGCAGGAACAGAGACCTGGGGTGTACGTACACAAATCTGTGAAGGTGGCAAGAGAAGTTGATCAGGTTGTTTCAAAAACATATGGAGTCCTTGACTTTATAACCGGGGAGCGGAACGAATTGGAAATTGGATAGCTCTTTCCAAGAGCCGGCACCGACACGATGAGCTGAACAGCCTCCTTCTGGGCTATATGATTCTGTGATTTTTTTTCCTCAACCTGTTTTTGACCCATTCCTTCCACCTCTTTGCCCACACCTCTCCACCCTGGCCTACCAAGGCATTGACTCCCTGCTGGGGTACAGTTCCATGGGTGCTGTTTTCCCTCTGGTACCTCACCCAAGTGTTCATTCTTCATGTGTAAGCCTTGAAAAGACGGATTACATGATGAAGAGTGAGCCACAGCTGAGTGGGCTTCTGTCTTTGCCCGAGATCCACAAATGTGCACTTCTAGCATGAATCAGCAATCGGGAGCAGGAGTCCTTTATGTCTTTCCCACCCCCCCCCCCCCCCCCCTCTGGTAATCCAGAAGTTGAGATCTATTTACTCAAAGCAGACTGCGGATTGAATCTGGAACTGTCCTGGTCTGCAACATACGCACTGGATACGTTTGCTGTGCTATTGGGGTCAGCTGCCTTCAACGCATTCATCACTTATAATCGCCCCGCGCTGGCCGCCCCTCGCCCCGCCCCGCGCTGGCCGCCCCTCGCCCCGCCCCGCGCTGGCCGCCCCTCGCCCCGCCCCGCGCTGGCCGCCCCGCCCCTCGCCCCGCCCCGCCCCGCGCTGCCCGCCCCTCGCCCCGCCCCGCGCTGGCCGCCCCTCGCCCCGCCCCGCCCCGCGCTGGCCGCCCCTCGCCCCGTGCCGGAGACAGTGCATAAGCCAGGTCTCCAACATGGTGTTCTGTACCAGCACAAGAAACCTGCACAGGTTAACAGTGATGAAGTTTCATGCACCATCTTGAACCTCTGACCTTTCTGGTCTGCGTGGCTCAGTATTGTGCTAAAGGGACAAAATTAGAAGTTTTTTAATAATGGGTGGACTGTCTGTGTTTTACTGGGATTAACAAGCTGCTAATGAAATCACATCAGTCCTAAATGTTGCCTGGAACTAGTTTGAACCTGCACCCCCTTGTCCTACTGTTCTGGTGTAGTTTTCCAAATCTACCTTTCCCATACCGTTTACTATCCTCTATACCTCTACAACTTCACCTCTTAGTTTGCCCCTTTCAAGGTTGAAACCCCAAGTTTCTTCAGTCTTCGCTTATAGCTCAACCCTCAAACTAGGGATGAGCCTTGTGTTCCTTCACTGACGGGGGCGAGATGCAGTACTGGAGGTGGGACCTGAGCGCACTATGCTTTGAGCGTGGCTTCCTCTGATCTGTACTCTACTGTTTTCACTTTATAGTTCCGCATTCTGTCTCCTTTGCTGGTTGTTGCTCAACATTATTTGGACTTGCTGGGAACTCCGTGGTTTGCCTCTTGCCCAGGCTGTATTGATAACCTGCTTTCCTTTGAGCAAGAGTGGAGGGAGAGGGAGATCCTGTTTGAGAGGGGTTCACAAGACAAGCCTGCAGCCTGTGGCCTTTTTAAACCTGTGTGAAATTATTTTCTTTTTAAGAAAACAACCCGTAAACATAATTCAATCCCAAAATCTTTTCCTTGAAGGAAAAAAAAAATCAAAATTCCAAAACATGACAGATGTGAAGGGCTTTGGAATGTCTTGGGAATGTGATAAGGCGCTATATAAATGCGGGTTCTTTCTTCAAATATAAATAATTGGCTTACCATTAGACAGCGAGACGCTGTGATTTATTCTGAGCTGTAAACTGAAGAGCTTTTTCTGGGCACGTGCACGATTTGTCTCGTGTGCTGTCGCTATAAATTACAACAATCATTTTAGTGCAATTCTCTCTTTTTCCGTGTCTCAAGTTTTGACTGAATCAGCAAATTGAGTTTGTTTCTGACCTGACCCAACAACCCATCATAATGACAAAAAGGAGGCTGTGAAATTAGGTGAAGCAGGCGCTGAATGATAACCAGCTTAATCAGTGCTGCTGAAGAGCTGTGCAGTTGAGAAATGTTTACACTGGTTCAACACCCCATAAACACGATGCACAGTAATTGCACAGAAGTGCCACAGTATTTGATGCAGCACATTTGCAACAAATCCCACCGAGAGTTTGAGGCTAAGGATTTCCTGTGGGTTATCACCGATCATCAACAGTCAACAATACTACTTGGCAAGGAAGAGTTCACTTCTGTATTTTATACACAGGTTTTATTGGGAATAAATGATCTTTCAGACGTATTTTTTTTACGCTGAGCTTTGACCATACCTGTCAACAGATTGCTAATTATCTAGAAAGCCCAAGCATTTTAAACAAAATGAAGCAATCCCAGCAGTCATTCCAGAAACGGGTTGAAGTAGAAGACTAATTTGTACATAGATGCACCTTCAGAGGTTGCAGGCGAAACTCAAGTATACAGACTATTAGCATTGGACACATGTAGAGCAATGTTACCTCTTTTTTTTGAGTGCGCGGCCCATTCAGTTTCTCGCATGCGCGAATCTTAACATTGAAAAAGCCGGTCCCAGGCTGCGCGGGACGGGCCGAGAGCTGCGTGGCCACGCAGCTTATAGGGAACGTTGATGTAGCGTCTGTATGACATTGAGCAATAAATAGTAATGGTGCTCTTAAAAATGTAGACTTGTGTCCTTATCTTGTTGCGATCTTAAAACCTGTGGAAATTTTACATGGAAAGGACAGGGAAATGGGATTAGAGCAGGTGGCTCCGGTTGAAGAGCTCGCATCGGACAGTCATAATGGGTCGAATGGTCACCTGTGCGGTGATTTCTCTGATTCAATGCCAGTCTATCTCTTTGCTAAATATCCTTTTTAGTTTGAAGCTCCAGCTGGTTTTCAGTTGCCTGTGTGCACACCCCTCCCTGAGCTGGGCTTTGTAATGATAAGTCCTTTTGTAAACAGGCCTGTGCAAATAGATTGTGTGGTTTATTTCTGACTTATGTTAACAAGCCGGTGTTGCTGTAGTACACACTCGGTTTCTTTCAATGTCACTTTCTTCAGTGCTGTAAACAGATGGGTCAAAATTGATCAGATGACATCTGAGATCCAGGCTAGTCAAAAGGCCAAAGTTCAATCCAATGGGCAATTTCAAGAATGCTTTATTACTATCTACACCCTAGTTCGAGGGTTAAAATGCAATGGTTTGCTCAGTCTGTTATCAAAAGTCTGTTCTAACTGTCGTCTGTAATAGGATGTTTTTACATACTTTAACATCTAATAGTGCGAAGTGGAGAGCGAGACAGAGAGCATAAAAATATTTTCTTACCATCACTCTAACCAAACGGACATTTCAGCGATGCTGTAACTATCCTTGTCAGAGAGAGGGGGAAGGACACTGGTCCGCCACCCTTTTGGTGCCAAGAGGTTCAGACCTGGAGTGCAGCAGTCAGGACTGTCTTGTGTTCCTGCCAGTCAAAGCTTTGGGTGACAGTTGTGAGTGTAGGCACTCTGTCAAGTGGCAGAAAGGGAGTATTGCAGTGCTTTTACAAATCATGCCAGTCTGATTTTTCTTTGTCTCTTCCCCATCCCTATCCTCTCCCCTTCACCTATTACTATTTCACAGGCTGCATGGCTGCTGAAGGCGGTCACCTGTATCGACCTCACTACACTGTCTGGTGATGACACCCCTTCAAATGTCCAAAGACTCTGCCACAAAGCCAAGCACCCCATCAGACAAGACCTGCTGAAGAGTCTGAACATGGACGATAAAGGTAGCTGGACCCAAACAATCTTGCATGCCTTCTGCTAGTACTGTTTGTTTTCAAGTCATTAAGAAGCCTGTGACCTTTGGGGCCAAAACATTAGATGGAGATGGCCACTTCCGGGCCTGTGTTCGCAAGAAGATTGGGGCATGGTGGGCTAGTTTGTGTGTCTAGTGCTACATTAGCAGTAGCCATGGTCTCCTGGAGTTTGCTTGTCTTCAGGGGTCAGAGAGGAATTTCCTAGAGTTTTTCCTGAAATTGGCCACAGACTTTTATTGCCTTTCCCCAGGAGTCAGTGTTCCTAACAATTGTACAAGGTAGAGCATGAGATCGCCCCTTCTGATAGGCTGAGCGTTGAGCCTACCCTCTTCATTCCCCAAGTTCGGTATCCACTGCATCCCTTCGCACCCTTATTGTGAAATGCTGGTCTTTTTAAACATGTTTGTGCCAACTAGTCTCCTGACCTTTCATTTTTAAAATCGTAACGTTGCTAAAGACAAATTTCTTGCTGGAAAATGCTACAGTCTGACAATTAATCATTGTGGTGTTTTCTTCAGTCACAAAAGCCTTTACAGTAAACTTCTTTAATACGTTCACAATATAATAAGGTTTGGTGTGATTAAAAAGCCACTGAGCTGCTCGAACTTCTCCTTTCACAACGTACAATCTACCCGATCAGAGACTCTGCCACACCCTGAGGGAAAGCTCTGCGTAAGCAATCCCTGATCCCCAAAAGTAATCAAATCAAGCTCCAGAATATCACGGATCCTTGCGTCTCCACTATTTCACCCCACCCCCTAACCTGTGGCTCCAACAGCAGAGGGACAGATATCTATTGGGAAAAGATGTGGGGACTGTGTGAAACTGGAGCTCTTATTGCAGGGAAGCCCAAGTGGTTTGTCTTCATGGGCCATGTATAAATTTGAAATCCATGCTCTTGCTGTTCTGTCCAGATCGCGAGTCAGTGACACTAACAGATCTCCGTGTTCTGATTTAGGATTTATCCCGTTAGTGAGGCAACAGAGCTAAGAACAGCCGGTGCAAATCTCCAGTCCCATGAAATTCAAACCGCACTAAACAATGAGCAAGAAATACAAGTGCAAATGGGGCTGAGTTGCCTGGACATTGTCAAGGTTTATGGCCCACAGGCTGCAGCCTGCGCTATTAGATGAGATTAAAATAATGTGAAGAATTCATAGCTAACTTCTGTTTTAACAGAAAGCGTCAATGTCATAGCTGTGGTGTATGAGGGTGCTGTTGGGTTTATTTTCATGGTATTTGTAGTTTACACATGCTTAATCCTGTTCAAAGTATTAAAAAGTGAAAAGTGAATCTGTGCTGTTTTTTGTAGGTATTACTACTGGTGCAGTGTGTGTTTACCCATCTCGGGTGGCTGATGCAGTGCAAGCATTGAAGACTATACAGTGCAATATCCCTGTTGCTTCAGGTATGAAAGTAACTTCAAACCTTTTTTTGAAATGACAGTAAAATATGTTTAACTTAAAAATATATATATATATTCAGTAAGTATTATTTAGGCAATGATTCTTATGAAAACTGTGACCTCGATTTTATGATTGGTGTTATTTTAAATGGGTCGCTGCTAGTGTGAAAGTAATGCCAATTGGAAAATTTAGGCTTGTACATTCTGGTGTTGGCACTGAATCGCGGCGTCCTGCTCAGCTTCCTCTCCCACATCCACATTGCCAAAACACGTTTCATCCTCCGATGCAGCAATCCCTGCCTCCGCCCATATCGCTCCCCTTCTGCCGCTGAAACCCTAATCCAGCCCTTCATTAACTCCAGGGCTTGATTTATTCAGTGCTCCGCTGTCTGGCCACCTTGCATCAACCCTCCAAGTGTGAGCTCATCCAAGCATGCACAGGTCACGTCCTCCCCTGCAGTAAGTTCCACGTTCCCATCGCCCCCTCCCTCGTCCTGTCCGTGCTCCTCTAGCTTCGTCCGCCCCAGCATGTTGATTTCAAAACTTGTGCTTGATATCAAATCAAGGGGTGGCTTAGTTCCATCCCTGCCATAGTAACCTCCTGCCGCCATTCATCCCTGCATACATCCTCTGCTCCTCTAACACTGGACTTCTCCTTGTCCCCTGTGCCACCACTGGCGGCCTCTCAGATGTGTTCCTGCCCTCTGGTATTCTCCACCTAGTTCCCAACTATTTTCGGAAACACTTCTCTTCGATCTTGCCTTTGGTTCCCCACCCTGGCCCCTTTATATCCCTGTCCTTCCCCCATGCTCGATTGCCATGGTACACCCTTTTGTCGTTTTAATGCCTAGTGCTCTGAAATGTGTTCCTGTACATGAGGAACACTATAGAAATGCAACTTGTTTCTTTGTCCTAACTGAAGCTGGATTGAGACAATGATTTTTTTTATATATCAGTGGCAACTGGTTTTCCTGCTGGACAGACACCACTGACAATACGTTTGCAGGAGATAACAATGGCTATTGAAGATGGTGCTACAGAAATTGATATTGTAATTAACAGAACCTTAGTGCTGAAAGGCCAGTGGGAAGGTGAGCGCTGTTCTATTGTATGCAAATAACAACTATTTAGATGGTGCTTGTGTTTCGTTTAAAAAATAAATTGCAATTTGTACTGTTGTAACGACCTGCCTGCATTCTCTTCTGAGCCAAGCGCTATAAAAGGAGCTGGTTCTTTTGCGTCCATAATATAAAATGTCGTTACTGTTGAGGCCAGGTCCTATGTTAAACAAATAGAGGGTGATTCTTGAGGTCCCACTCTTGGCACAGAGCCTCGCCACCGGTGAGCGTGCATCAGAAAATCGTGGTTAACTACACACGCAATAATATTCTCTCCGTGATTTCATCGTTCTGATCCAACTGGGACATTGATTAGAGCAAAGGGAAGGTGCTTTCCCAGAAGCAGGAAAAAAAAATTGAGGGTGAATTGTCTCACGCTAATTTATGCACTGTTTGCTGGATACTTCAGTGTCTCGATTACTAGGTTAATTCTCAGTTCTGATGCAAAGGGTTTCCTGCTTGACATTTACTTTTCAACTTGGAAGTATAGTACAGCAGAGAAGGAGGCCATTCGTCTCATTGTGTCTGTGCCGACCAAAAAGAGCTATCCAGCATAATCCCACTTTCCAGATCTTGGTCCGTAGCCTTGTAACTGCTATTCAAGTGCATATCCAAGTACTTTTTAAATGCAATGGGGGCTTCAGCCCCTACCACCCTTTCGGGCAGTGAGTTCCAGACCCCCACCACCCTCTGGGTGAAAACAATTCTCCTCCACTCCCCTTTAAATCTCCTACCAATTACTTTAAATCTATGCCCCCTGGTTATTGACCTTTTGGTTTTTAACACACCATTGGTTACAGTTGCGTAGCAGTTATGTTCCTGGACTAGTAATCCAGAGGCCTGGACTAATAATGAGTTCAAATCCAACCATGGCAGATTGAGAATTTGAATTCTTTTATTTAAAAAAAAAAAAAGCTGGTATCAGTAAAAGTAACAATGAAGCTGTTGGATTATCACTAAAAACCCAACTGGTTCACTAATGCCCTTTAGGGAAGGAAACCTGTGATCCTTACTTGGACTGGTCTATATGTAACTCCAGTCCCACACCAACTTGGTTGTCTCTTAACTGCCTTCTGAAGTGGTCTAGCAAGCCACTTAGTTGTATCAAACCACTACAAAAATTAGTATTGTGGGAGCGCCTTCACCACACACACTACACTGAAGAAACACATCAGAGAGAGAGTGGGATCAGCATATCAGAGCTAGCACATTGGGGAAAATGCAGAAAGCATATCAGGGATTGCACATTGGGGAAAATGCAGAAAGCATATCGGGGATTGCACATTGGGGAAAATGCAGAAAGCATATCAGGGATTGCACATTGGGGAAAATGCAGAAAGCATATCGGGGATTGCACATTGGGGAAAATGCAGAAAGCATATCGGGGATTACACATTGGGGAAAGTAGGAGCATATCAGGGATTGCACATTGGGGAAAGTAGGAGCATATCGGGGAGAGCACATTGGGGAAACTGGGGGCAGCATATTAGAGATAGCACATTGGGGAAAAATGGGAACAGCATGGTCATATTTGTAAATTGAAATTTGCCATTTAAAGCTCTTGACATGTATGGTATTTTTAGAGTTGTATAGGGAGATTCAACAATGTCGTGATGTCTGTGGAGAAGCCCGCATGAAGACCATACTAGGAACAGGAGAATTGGGCTCATTGACAAACGTCTACAAGGCTAGTCTTGTAGCCATGATGGCAGGTAACTTTGAATTCTGTCTGGTGGAGTCTTACAAAGGTTTACATCAAGTTCAGTTGGTAGCACTCTTGCCTTTGAGTGTGAAGGTGGTGAGTTCGAGCCTACTAATCGAGGTTGACACTCCAGTGCAGTCCAGAGGTAGGGCTGCATTGGCAGAGATGTCAACCTTTGGGTGAGAGTGTAACTTAGGCCCCGTCTGTCCGTTCTGGTGATTTAAGTAGGACATTAAAGATCCTGCAGGTTTAACCAGAAATGAGCAAAGCATTGTCTCACTGTCCTAACCAACATCTCTCCTTCAACTGACAGATTATTGGTGTTTGCGTGATCCTACTGTGTGCTAATTGGCTATACTGCATGCCATTGTTTGAGCAGCACTTCGAGAAATTTCTGACTGAAGTAATAAGGTGCTGCATATGTACAATTGATTTTCATTACAATTTCACTTGTGTTTGGACAAAATTGCTCCAAGATCAGACCCGTCTTCAAAAAATGATGCAGTGTATTGATATGCCGATCATAAATTAGCAAAACGTAGGATCACGACTGTGATATTCTCCTCACACCAAGTTCCTGCTCTTGGCTGAACTTTTCAGTGAAGCAAAGAGCTTTTCCACAAGGAGTGAGAGGAAATCATCAGGCTGGTCTCGTATCTCTTAGCAGCTTGCTCACTCTGCATTGCCAGAGGCTCAGGAGGATTTCTCATGTGTCTGACATTTTGCACAGAGAAAGGTGTGATTTAAATTAAAAGGAGGTGATGGGAAAGTGCAGAAATTTACATGAGTTGTTATGTATAATGTTAACATTAAAATGATTGCAACGTGGTGGAGCTCCATTGTGTCTTGCTGTAGAGCAGTAGAATCATACAGCACAGAAGGAAGCTATTCGGCCCATTGTGCCTATGCTGCCTCTTTGAAAGAGCTATCCAATTCGTCCCATTCCCTGCTCTTTTCCCATCGTTCTGCAAATCTTTCCTTTTCAACGATATATCCAAGTAGCTTTTGAAATTTACTATTGAATCTGCTTCCACCACCCTTTCAGGCACTGTATTCCAGATCATCATCATTGCTGTTTGAAAAAATTCTCCTCATCTCCCCTCTGGTTCGCTTGCCAATTATCTTAAATGTGTGTCCTCTGGTTACTGATCCTCTTCTCAGTGGAAACAGTTTCTCCTTATTTACTCTTATCAAAACCATTCATCATTTTGAATACCTCTATTAAATCTCAGTAATGTGTGAGTTCACGCTAACAACCTCCTAGTACAGCAAGCTTTCTGATGTCAGTTGTTGGGAAATGTCCAAAATTGGAGGCAGCACTACTGGAAAAAGAAGGACGATAAACCTGAGGGACAGTCACCCAGTGCTGCGCCTGCGCATCTCCAGGCATGGCTTTGAGAGCAATTATCAAGCCTGCTCTTTCAGCTCAGAAGGTTCACGGAATGGCGAGACTTCACGAAAAAAAGGGAGAAAATAAGAAATAGTTGTAAAAAAAAAAAAAAAAAATTTCCGTGCACACAGCTCACTGTAGAATCATCGCATTTTAGAGCACAGAAGGCCATTCGGCCCATTGTGACTGTGCTAGCTCTCCTGAAAGAGCTATTGACTTAGTCTCAATTCCCTGCCCCTTCTCCTTTTTCTTTTTTAAATTTCTGGGGAAATAGTGACTCCTCTCCAACCATACAGACAGCTGAACCAAACTGCTAGCAATCTTGGCATTCTGATTGAGCCTGAGCTGAGCTTTAAACCTCGCATCAGATCCATCACCAAGACCACATGCCCACCTCCGCACCTACCTCAGTCCATCCACTGCTGAAACCCCTAGAAGTGCCTTTGGCATCATCAGACTTGACTTTTCAAACACTATCCTGGCTACCTTTGTAACCCCCATAAATTCCAACTTGTCCAAAACGCCGCTGTTCATATTTTGCCCTACACCAAGACCGACTGGTCCCTCAACCCCATCCTTACTGCTCTACACCAACTCCCCTTTCCCCAACACATTGAATTTAAACAAAAGCAAAATACTGCAGTTGCTGGAAATTGGAAATATAAGCTGGAAACTCTCAACAGTTCAGGCAGCATCTGTGGAGAGAGAAACAAGAGTTAACGTTTCAGTTTGATGACATTTCATGAGTTTATAAGCAAATACTGAGGCGGGGGGGGCAAGAACAAAGGGCTGTGATAGGGTGGAGGGCAGGAGTGATTTAAAATCTACGTGCCCTCCTGAATGCTGTGTTTCTCGGGTCCCAGCCTCTTGTACATCCCCCTCTCCCTTTGCCTTGCCAATGATGGCAGATCCTTCAGCTGCCTCAGTCGTCTTCTCTGCAACTCCCTCTCTTCAACCTTTTTTTAAAAAAAAAAAAACCTTCTCAAATCCAATCTTTTCAGCCAAGCTCCTGGTCACCCCTCCTAACTCTCCCTTCTTAGCGTCTGCTTTCCCTAAGCCTGAGCCATCAGCGAAGCGCCTTGATATGTTCCCTTATGTGCTAATAGCCTTCTGCATAATAAATTCTCCTGAACTCTCACTTTGTTCTTCAGTTCATACATTTTTGCCCCCCTAGTTACTGACTGACTGACCAGTGGTAATAGTTTTTATTTAGCTTGTCAAAACCCCTCATAGTTTTGAACACTTCTTTTGGTCTCCTCATAACTTTCTCTATTCTATTGCAAAGAGTCCCTGAATCTCTAGTCTCTCTTCATCCCTGATATTGGTAAATCTCTTCTGTACCCTCTTCATGGTATTCTTGCTAAAGTAAAGCATCTAAATCTGGACACTGCACTTTTTAACTGTGGCCTAACCAATGATTTGCATAGGTTCAGTATTTTGTCTTTTTGTTTGCACTGCATAAGTTGTATTCTAACTTTATAATTAAAAAAAAAATTATTGGCCCTCCTTAGCATAAATCTCAGCTGCAGCGTTTTCTGTGTAAGTACTCTAGGGTTTCAGCTGGTTTGGATAATTGGAAGTCCTTTTATTGAAACACTTTAATTGTTTGGACAAATGTTCCAGTCGTTCCTAAAGTGTAGGTCATTTGGTAAAGAGGTCACAATCTTTTTAACCAGAAATGCTATTTTTGCTTGGTTGTCCCACCTCCATGCATCCTTTATGATGGTATTTGTTGAACACAATTGGCTCACTAATAGTGTAACAATGAAGGGCGCATGCCCGTCTGAAGGGCATATTACGACATCACGAGCGTGCATCCCTAGATTTTCTGCCCAACGACGAGTGCCCCCCCCTTGATTTCTTGATTTGCCCTCCTTTAATCTACTGACCTGATCTCATCTCTTCCTTCCCAAATTTGATTTAGGAAGCTGTTGGACAGAATATAAATCAACAAATAATGGAGGCCTGTAAAAAAAGGTACGGTAATAATCATGGGTGATTATAATCTCCATATTGATTGGACAAATCAAATTGGCCATGGTAGCCTAGAGGAGGAGTTCATAGAGTGCATCCGGGATGGTTTCCTAGGACAGTATGTAATGGAACCAACCAGGGAGCAGGCTATCTTGGATCTGGTACTATGTAATGAGACAGAATTAATAAATGGTCTCATAGTAAAGGATCCTCTAGGAAAGAGTGATCATAGCATGGTTGAATTTCAAATTCAGTTGGAGGGTGAGAAAGTTGTATCCCAAACCAATGTCCTGATCTTAAACAAAGGCAATTATAATGGCATGAGGGCAGAACTGGCTAAAGTGGACGGGAAAAATAAATGAAAGGGTAAGAAAGTTGAAATGCAGTGGCGGACATTTAAGGAGATATTTCATAACTCTCAACAGTGAGAAAGAAAGATTTTAAGAGAAGGGAGCACTATCCGTAGCTAACTAAGGAAGTAAAGGATGGTATCAAATTGAAAACTAAGACATACAATGTTGCCAAGATTGGTGGGAGGCTAGAGGATTGGGAAATTTTTAAAAACCAGCAAAAGATGACTAAAAAAATAATAGAGAGAAGATGAATTGTGAGAGTAAGCTGGCAAGAAACATTAAAACAGATAGTAAGAGCTTCTACAGGTATATAAAAAGGGAGAGGGTAGCTAAAGTAAATGTTGGTCCCTTGGAGGATGAGACTGGGGAATTAATAATGGGGAACAGGGAAATGGCAGAGACTCTGAACAAATATTTTGCATCTGTCTTCACTAACAACATCCCAATAATGGATAATCAAGGGGCCACAGGGAGTGGGGAACTAAAGACAATCACCATCACTAAGGAAATAGTACTTGGTAAAATAATGGGACTAAAAGACGACAAGTCCCCTGGACCAGATGGCCTGCACCCCAGGGTCTTAAAAGAAGTGGCTGCAGAAATAGTGGCTGCATTGGTTGCAATATACCAAAATTCCCTGGACTCTGGAGAGGTCCCAGCGGATTGGAAAAACACTAATGTAACACCCCTATTTAAGAAAGGAGGGAGACTGAAAGCAGGAAACTAAAGACCAGTTAGCCTAACATCTGTCATTGGGAAAATACTGGAGTCCTTCATTAAGGAAGCAGTAGCAGGGCATTTAGAAAAACATACTGCAGTCAAGCAGAGTCAGCATGGTTTTATGAAAGGGAAATCATGTTTCACAAATTTGCTGGAGTTCTTTGAGGATGTAACAAGCAGGGTGGACAAGGGTGAGCCAGTGGATGTATATTTGGATTTCCAGAAGGCATTCGATAAGGTGCTACATAAAAGGTTACTGCATAAGATAAGAGCTCACGGAGTTGGGGGTAATATATTAGCATGGATAGAGAATTGGCTAACTAACAGAAAGAAGAGTTGGGATAAATGGGTCATTTTCTGGTTGGCAAACCATAACTAGTGGGGTGCCACAAGGATCGGTGCATTACAAACTACATTAATGACTTGGATGAAGGGATTGAGTGTAATGTAGCCATGTTTGCGGATGATCCAAAGATGGGTGGGAAAGCAAGTTGTGCAGAGGACTCAAAGAATCTGCAAAGGGATATAGACAGGCTAAGTGAGTGGGCAAATATTTGGCAGATTGCATATAATGTGAGAAAGTGTGAGGTTATCCACTTTGGCAGGAAAAATAAAAAAGCAAACTATTATTTAAATGGAGAGATTACAAAATGTTACAGTTCAGAGGGACCTGGTGGTCCTTGTGCATGAAACACAAAAAGTTAGCATGCAGGTACAGCAAGTAATCAAAAAGGCAAATGGAATGTTGACCTTTATTTCAAGGGGGTTGGAGTATAAAAGCAGGGAAGTCCTGCTACAACTGTACAGGGTATTGGTGAGACCACGCCTTGAGTACTGTGTACAGATTTGGTCTCCTTATTTAAGGAAAAATATACTTGTATTGGAGGCAGTTCAGAGACGATTCACTAGGTTAACTCTAGAGATGAGGGGTTTGACTTAGGAGGAAAGGTTGAGCAGGCTGGGCCTGTACTCATTGGAATTTAGAAGAATGAGAGGTGATCTTATCGAAGCATATAAGATACTGAGGGGGCTCGACAGGGTAGATGCAGAGAGGATGTTTCCCCTCGTGGGGAAATCTAGAACTCGGGCATAGTTTCAGAATAAAGGGTCGCCCTTTTAGAACTGAGATGAGGAGGAATTTCTTCTCTGAGGGTCGTAAATCTGTGGAATTCTCTGCCCCAGAGAGCTGTGGAGCCTGGGTCATTAAATACATTTAAAGTGGAGATAGACAAATTTTTGCAAGATAAGGGAGTGAAGAGTTATGGGGAGCGGGCAGGGAAGTGGCTTTGAGCCCAAGATCAGCCATGATATTGAATGGCGGAGCAGGCTCGAGGAGCCAAGTGGCCTATTCCTGCTCCTATTTCTTATGTTCTTATAATGATTAAATTTTATGTAAACAGTCCAGACTGTTCAATGTCACCAATACAGCTGTATATTGCCTATTTTGTGAAGCATTTAGTCAAATGTCTGTTAGAGCAGGGAGTGAGAAGTTCAGGGTTGATAACGGAACTTTGTCCAGCTGTGGCACTGGAAATTTAAATAAAAATTTGCACCTTGAAAATTAATTCAGTGAATTCTTGAGAAGGGAACAATGAGAAAAAGTTAGAAATATATTCTTGAGAGAAAGAGAGAATATGACAACATTTTTGGAGCTTTGTTTCTGTAGTACAAGGGAGGAGTTGCATGCATTGGCGATGTATGAACAATGTGTTCCCAGTCACCTACTGGTAAACTCGAGGAACAGCACCTCATCTTCCGATTAGGCACTTTACAGCCTTCCGGACTCAATATCGAGTTCAACAATTTCAGATCATAACCTCGGCCCCTATTATATTTTTATATTTTTTATCCACACTTTTGGTTTGTGCCTTTTCCTTTTTTCTCTCTCTCTCCCACATGGCAGCTGTCTCTCACTCTGCCAGCGCATTTCACACTTCATCTAGAGCCATTGTTTGTTTCTTTACCTGTCCTATTACCATCTCGTCTCACCTTGAATATCTCTTAATGTCTCCTCTTCCATCCCCTCCCCCATTTCCCAGCCCCCAAACTGCCTTTTAATCTGTTTAATTTCTTGCCTTTTCTTCAGTTCTGTCGAAGGGTTTCGACCCGCAACGTTGACTCTGTTTCTCTCTCCACGGATGTTGCCTGGCCTGCTGAGCTTTTCCAGCGTTTTCTGTTATTTCACCTACTGGCATTTACTATCTCTCTAGAAGGGGTGAGAATGAGGGCAAGATGAGCGAGGAAATCATTAATTCAGTCTCTACAGTGACTACAACACCATGTATAGGGCAGATAAACAAAAAACGTGGATTTCTCTAACACTTTGGGCTGGAATTTGCGGTCGGAGATGTACCACCGAAGTTCGCCTCTGACTGCAAATACCGGCGTACGCCCTCATCGGGAGCGCAAAATCCAGGCCAATATGTCTCCGGTCCATCCCAAAGTGCTTCACTTCCTATGATTATTTTGAAGTGCAGTCACTTGCTATGTATGCAGATGTGATATTATTGGTAATCCCCCTCTTCTCCAAAGTCCTTGAACATGCCACTGCCTCCCAAACCCTCGAACTCCATGTTTGAATCCCTTCAATCAGGTTTCTGCCTCCTGCCATAGTACCGAAATGGCTCTTGCCAAGGTCACAACTGACATCCTAATTGACTGCGACAAAGGTAAACTATCCCTTCTCGTCCTTCTTGACCTGTCTGCAGCCTTTGACACTGTTGACCACACCAGCCTCCTCCAACGCCTCTCCTCTGCCATCCAGCTGGGTGGGACTGCACTCACCTGGTTCCATTCTTATCTATCCAGTTATAGCCAGAGAATCCCCTGCAATGGCTTCTCTTCCCACTCCTGAACTGTTACGTCTGGTGTCCCCCAAGGATCTATCCTTGGCCCTCTTCTATTTCTCATCTAAATGCTACCCTTGGCGACATCATCCGAAAACATAATGTCAGTTTCCACTTGTACGCTGACGACACCCAGCTCTACCTCACCACCACCTCTCGACCCTTCCACTGTCTCTAAATTGCCAGACTGCTTGTCCGACATCCAGTACTGGATGAGCAGAAATTTCCTCCAACTAAATATTGGAAAGACCAAGTCTTGAGTCCCCGCCACAAACTCCGTTAGTTAGCTACCAACTCCATCCCTCTCCCTGGCAACTGTCTGAGGTTGAACCAGACTGTTCGCAACCTTGGTGTCGTATTTGACCCCGAGATGAGCTTCCGACCACACATCTGCGCCATCACCAATACCGCCTACTTTCACCTCTAACATCGCCCGACTCCGTCCCTGCCTCAGCTCACGTGTTGCTGAAACCCTCATCCATGCCCATGTTACCTCTAGACTTGACTATTCCAATGCTCTCCTGGCCAGACTTCGATCTTCCACCCTCCATAAACTTAAGCTCATCCAACACTCGGCTGCCCGTATCCTAACTCGCACCAAGTCCTGCTCACCCATCACCCCTGTGCTCGTTGACCTACATTGGCTCCTGGTTGAGCAATGCCTCGATTCTAAAATTCTCATCTTTGTTTTCAAATCCCTCTAAGGCCTCGCCCCTCCCTATCTCTGTAACTTCCTCCAGCCCTACAACCCTACGTGATATCTGTGCATCCCCGATTTTAATCGCTTTGCCATTGGCGGCTGTGCCTTCAGCTGCCGAGGACCTAAGCTCTGGAATTCCCTCCCTAAACCTCTCCTCCTCTTTCCTCCTTTAAGACGCTCCTTAAAACCTACCTCTTTGTAATATCTCCTTATTACAAAGTGTTAAATTTTGTTGACGCGCCTTGGAACACTTTACTGCATTAAAGGCACTATATAAATGCAAGTTGTAATATTTTGCTATTCAGTACCTGTAGGGACTGCATTAATGATACGGGATTTGAATAAATTGCGAGGGCGAAGTTAAATTTTATTTTAAATAAGGTGAATTAAAAGGATATTTATGTTAATTTTCAGTTTGGGGGAAATCATGCGACAGCCAGTGTTTAAGTGTCACTTTGGTGAATCATAAATTAGCTTTGCAGTTTCTTAATATTGCAGTAGGTGGTGCTGTTACTTATAGTGTCTGTATCTTGTAAGTCGGAACTAGATGATAAAGAGCTGCATAGTAGGCTATAATCAGGGTCAACAAGAACATATGGATATGGATTCTACAGATTCTGTGTAATCCCAACTTATCTTTTGTGGCTAATTAACACTTTTTTCTCCTGCTCCTGCCCCCCTTGAATCTTCATCTATTATACATTACTTTTTACCCAAAAGGACAAGATGTTGTTCTGGCACCAAGCTGCCTGCAGTGCATCTCCTAATCTGGCCACTAAAGCTGCCTTTATATTGTGCAAGACCCGCGCCACTGCAGCCAGGCTACTGAAGTATGGATCTTGTGCGGCTGGCTGCAATCCCAATGAAACCTGCCGAGACTCAGTAAGGCCAGCTGCCGGGACTGGCGTTTTTAGTGGGTCGTAGCAGACTCTGCAAGACCCGCGCTTCAGACACCCAGCAGCATTAGCATAATATAAAAGCAGCTTTGTGCAAGAGTGGCCTGGGATGACCTTGCCTCTAAGATTGCTCCTTCTAGAAAGAAAATCTAGACTCCCTATTCAAGTGCATGTCCAAGATAGCGTGACAGTACTTGAAAAGGAGCAGCGGAGTTCTCCCAATTTCTCAGCCAACATTTATCCTTCAACCAGCACCACAAAAACAGACTACCTGGTTGTTTATCTTATTTGCATTTCGTGGAACCACATTTGACTCCATAACAAACAGTGGCTGCACATCAACAATTCATTGGCTGTGAAGTGCTCTGGAACTTCCTGAGAACATAAAAAGGCGCAATATAAATGCAAGGTCCTTATTTCCTTTCTGCAAGAGAGCCACCAATGCAGAGCATGACAAACTCGAGAGAAACTGAGAGCCACATTCTAATCCACAAAGCTCTTGGGCTGCTTTTCAAACCCATTGCATGGTTCTGAGCTTTTTAATAGAAGGAAAGACTTGCATTTATATAGTACCTTTCATGACCATAGGACGTCCCAAAGCACTTTACAGCCTATTAAATACTTTTTTTGAAGTATAGTCACTGTTGTAATGTAGGAAACGCAGCAGCCAATTTGTGCACAGCAAGCTCCTAAACAGCAATGTGATAATAACCAGATAATCTGTTTTAGTGATGTTGATTGAGGGATAAATATTGGCCAGGATATCGGGGATAACTTCCCTGCTCTTCTTCGAAATGGTGACATGGGATCTTTTACGTCCACCTGCGAGAGCAAGTGAGGCCTCGGTTTAACATCTCATCTGAAAGATGGCACCTCCGACAGTGCAGCACTCCCTCAGTATTGCACTGGAGTGTCAGCCTAGATTTTTCTGCTCTGGTCCCTGGAGTGGGACTTGAACCCACAACCATCAAATCAAATCAAATCAACTTTTATTGTCATTGTTAGTGCACAAGTGCAGTACAACGAAATGTAGGCTTGCGGCTCCCGAGAGTGTACATTTAGATTAAGACCATCTGACTTAGGCGAGAGTGCTACTAACTGAGCCACAGCTGACGATGTAAGATTTGGCCAGTAACTTGCTCAGTGCTAGAACTGTACAACTCGTTTTTAAAATGCTTTTTAAAATTCTTGTCTGGTAATTTAATTTCACTTTATTACACTCACTTACGTTTGTCTGGAGCTTTTTATGGCTGCTTAACGTGCCCTGAGCAGATGAACAAATGGCCTTTATTTTGTGTGTAGAGCAAACCAATTGAGATGGAGATGATAAAGCTGTTGTGAAGGAAGATTCAGATTATAATTGGCCTGGAAATAAGCCCTTTCTAAATAGACTACTTCCCCTGTGCCGAAAGAAATACTGCTTTACGAAACTTTTAAAATTATGACTTGCAAGTAGTTCTGAGGATTATATTGTAACTCTGTGCAAAATTACTTTTGTGTTTTGCTAGCAATATGTAACTAATGTTTATAGGACAGTAGTTCATTAAAATGCAAATAACCTAATTTAATGTAAATGAGCTGGAGTGACCCATTCATCCTTCTACATTCATTTATTCTCCACAGACCAAATGTATAATGCTGCCATTAGAATGTGGAGGGTGGGGGTGGGGGGGGATGGTTTACAGATTCCTGCCCATTGAGAGATTTTTCTTACAACAGCCTTGTGATAGCCTTATGGTTTCTCCTGCATTATAAAGATGGATATGTTTAGCACTTAGTGCACCAGCACTGTTTGCTTCAGCCAGAACCCCTGCAGTATCTTATCGTAGTTTCCACAGACATTGCTGTGTCCTTTCTGCTTCGGTCAGTTGAGGCATTCAAGACACTCGAGGCTTGTGTCGAAGATATTTTCAGACACAGCAGGTCAGTCAGTATCCGTAAAGAGAAAAGGCAGGTTAATATTTAGGGTGCGAACTCTCGCCAGCGCTGAAAACCAAACCGCAGATGAGCATTTTAGTAAAGTTGGAAAAAGTGCGAGAGAATAGTGGGAGGGCGAGAAACAACAACAACAACTTGTATTTATATAGCGCCTTTAACATAGTAAAACGTCCCAAGGCGCATCACAGGAGTGTTACAGTACAAGACAAAAATTTGACACCTAGCCACATAAGAAGAAATTAGGGCAGATGATCAAAAACTTGGTCGAAGAGTTAGCTTTTAAGGAGCGCCTTAAAGGAGGGAAGAGAAGTCGAGAGGTTTAGGGAGGGAATTCCAGAGCTTGGGGCCTAGGCAGCTGAAGGCACGGCCACCAATGGTTGAACGATTATAATCAGGGATGCTCAAGAGGGCAGAATTTGAAGACAGTAGATAAAGGGCACACATCCCAAAAGTTAACCCATGTTTTCTCTTTTTAGATGCTGACTGACCTACTGGGTATTTTCAGAATTTTCTGTTTTATTTTGGATTTCTATCATTTGCAGTTTTTTTTTCTTTATTTGTATGCCTGTTCCTGCTAACTTTGTTGCAGGTTAAGACTCCTTCTTTAGGGTTTTTAAGATTTCCATTCCAATGCTTCTGTAGAATTCCACAAACTTGCCATAGCAGAATTGAGAATGACCTAGCCTCAACCCTGTTGCGTGTCATGGATTCCTCTGTGGTAACCATTCAGATGAAGCATGGGAAGCTCGCCAGTCCAAGGGAGGAGCTTTTTTCTCCTGTGGAGTTCAGAAAAAAGCATGATCATTTGTGAGTGGGGTGGAGGGAGTGTACTCTCAAAAGATACAATCCAGACAGAAGGAGCTACAGGAAACTTTTTTTTATCCGGCACGGACGGGACCGACGTGGAGCCGGTTCATCAAAAATTCCGGATAACCGAACGCTATAGTAAAAGATACGGAGAGCTGACAGCTCCGTATAAAGCAGCAAACCCTGTTGCTTAGCAACAAGTTCAGAACAATGGCCACAAGTTGCAAGCGTCTCTAGCTTAGCAACAGCTGCAGCCACACCCTTGCACAGCAACAGATGGAGGAACGCAAGTCAATATGAAGTAAAACCTACTCCTGAATTTTGCCGGTTAACCGAGATTTCCGGTTATTTAGGTGCCGGTAAATCGTAAGTTTCCTGTACTTATAAGGGCATACTGGGTGATCTACTGTCTGCAATGTGGCTCAGATCTTGTTCATAACAACTTGCTACCTTGTGTGCATGTTGTGCAGACCAAAAACCTATAACAATTTGCAACGGTTTAATATAACAGAGGCATCCTGTTATGCAATTATGTGCCAGAGTGTAATAATTTCCCATTTTGGCTTTATAACGTTCGGGCCTACAGTTGAATCACTTAGCCAGTTGGCTTTAATTGCCTCCTGCATTATCTTGTAATCAATTTTTATCACCCAAGGCATTAAAGCCATATGATATTGAACTTGTTCTGTGCTCTTTTGAATATTCCACCCCCTCCCCCCACCCCAGTACTGTTGAACAGGATATTTCTCATTGGGGAAACGTGCTCTTTCCAATAACATGAGAACAGAATCATGTGTTTTGGTCATCAGTTATGAATAGGAAAGCTAGTCCTCAAAGAACTGAAATACAATTTCTGTCTTTTTTTATCATAATTGCAGATAAAACTGATTATAACTAATTGCATACTGATCCACTTTGGAAATTAATTTAACACTTTTTTTTCCAAATAATAGATTTTTTGGTCTGGTTTTTTTCTCATTAAATAATCCGTGACTTAGAATTTTAAAATTAGAGTAATAATTTGATACATTAATCTTTGGAGTCAGTAATTTTATATCACTCTTCACACAGTCTTTTGGTTTGCAAATGAATAGTACTTTAATTCTGGAAAATGCATTTAAAAAGCATTAGCCATTACGTGATAATTAAGAAAGATGAGTACAAAGGAAATAACACATAGAACATTTCTTTAATGAACTGAAAAATGTTAATCTTGTCCTGTTTAGTGATGAGGTGCAGAATTGCAGCTAAAACCCTTGGAGAATTGAAGCAAATGAATTTAGTAGTGGATGTAATTAAGACACATTGAAGCATCGAGAATAAGAATGTTATCTATCTTTTTCATCAAAAGCTGATTATTAAATGTCAAAAGAAAAAAAATCTGATTATGGACTGTATCAAACAGTCCTGAGATGAATTTGCCTGTGCTAAAATGAAGAATAAAGCCTTACTAAGGCCAAATAAAAAGTAATCCTATATTTTTCAATTGAAAGCCCCTACAAAAGATCATTACTTATTTTTAATAGAAATTTTAATTTACGTTTTGAAAAGTTGTGTTTGGGTTCCATAGAGGTGGGAGTGATGTACAAGTACTTGTATTATTATCTATAATCGGGGGTGCCAATTGGTATTTCAGACCAGTATGTTTTTCAGTGAATCTTAAAAGGATTCCTCCTCTATCTGCATATGTGTGTCTCCTATCTAGACTGATAGTTTGGAACAGTAGGTGATTTCTCCTTTGCGCAAGGTTTTGAATTTGAGTCCTGCCTTTGCTCTACTTCACGTGCCTTTTTGGGAAGAGCTGGACAGGTCTGGGGGAAACCAGTATTCAGGTATATTAATCACTGTACTGTACATTGTCTAACAGTGTAGTCAAGACGTAGACAGTCCACATGTTTAACATGTACTTGTAAGCCTAAATTTTCCAAGTACTTGCCAATGGCGAGGGGCTTTTACACTGCCAAGGCATATTGGGAAAATGCTAGACTTGCCCACGGTTTTCCGATACGCTCTGACGGTGAGTAAGGTTACTTGCCACTGACTTACTTGTAACATTACTCTCATAGTATCAGCTTAAGGCAGAGCCATACAAGCAACCTCCCCCATCTTTTGTGCTGGTGATATTCCAATTTGTTTTCTACTCTTCAGAGTTTTGAACCTAAAGAAAAAGCACAATGAAGTTCTGTAATCGATTCGAGTGACCGTGCATTAAAAAAGTGTTGCAAATCCTTGTATGCTGAAAATGTTTAAGAATCCCTTTTATATATAGCAAATGTGACCGAACCTCCAAGTATTGGACTTTTAATTATAAGGCCCTGGTAATTTGTTCATCCTGCACATTTACAAAGATTTAGGCTGTTATCAAATTGGAAACAATCACAGAATACTGCCTCTTAAAGAATTTTTATTTGTAGTACTTTTCAGCCAATGATAAGGGTGACCCTGAGCTTCCGGTCGCCTGTCACTTTAATTCACTGCTTCACTCCCACTCTGATCTCTCTGTCCTCGGCCTATTACATTGTTCCAGTGTAGCTCAACGTAAGCTCGAGGAGCAGCACCTCATCTTTCGATTAGGCACTTTACAGCCGTCTGGACTCAACATTGAGTTCAACAATTTCAGACTATAACCCCTGCCCCCATTTTTCATGCTGTATGATTTTGCCATTCCCATTTGCAACATTTTATCTTTCCTGCCTCCTACAAAATTACAGTATGTTCCTTCAATTCCTTCCTCCCCTTCCCCCCCCCCCCCCCCCCCGTCTCTGCACCTGCTTAATATCTGTTACTCCTCCAGCTTTTTCCAGTTCTGATGAAGGGTCCCAGACCTGAAACATTAACTCTGTTTCTCTCTCCACGAATGCTGCCTGGCCTGAGTTTTTCCAGCGTTTTCTGTTGTTATTTCAGATTTCCAGCATCCGCAGTATTTTGCTATTGTATTATGTGATCTAACCTGCCTGATTCCCTCCTCACTTCATTTTCTCTGGTTGTTCACACAGCTGTAGCTGTTCCTCCAAACAAAAAGCTCTTCATAGTACAGGAAACTTTGGTTTATCCGGAGGTTGTATATCCGGAAACCTCGATCTACCGGCAGAAATCGGGAGCCGTTTTGTTAGGTTTTTTTTCTTCTCGTGGCTTTGTTTTCAACAGTCGGGCTCTGGAAAGTCTCTCTGAAGCTGTTGCTAAGCTACAGAGACGCTTCCAAGGGGCCGACTGTTTACAAGCTGTTGCTAAGCAACAGTGTTTGTTGTCAGATACGGAGATGAAAACCTCCGTATGCTTCAACATTAACTTTGTATGTCCGGCAGTTTTGATAGATCGGCAACAGCTCGGTCCTGTCGGTGCCGGATATAACAAAGTTTCCTGTATTCTTGAAGGCTTATTCTTCAGAGCCTCTTTGAAGTCTGTTTTAGCCAAATCCCAATCATTTTACTCTTACATTATTCTCCAGAGATCGCGCCCAAATCTTTAAGGCTTCAATTGGCAGCCGCAGTGACCTAACAGCCTCCTATGGAGGGACAGTCTGGTGGACAGCATCCACTGGTATGGATGCTTATGAAAGCTGCTTGGGAACACAAGCCCTCAATACCAGCTGAAATCTTATCTTCCACAGACTGACATATGCTCCCTTTTGAACAGATGGCTTCTTGTGACCTCAGGTTTCTTGCACTAAAAACTGTCACTTTGCGCTCATTTCTGCATGCTGAGTAAATGAGTTTCACTCTCTAGTGGGGATCCAATAACATATTGCATTTGGAACTTGGAAAGGGCTGTTTTAGGACCTCGTCCAAAATGCTTGCCCAAAATATAATTTCTCAAAATATAATGTCTTCAGAAATGATGTATGGATTTTCCCTGCCCTACATTTTGCTCGGGTTGAAAAGATTCCACAATGCTAATGCTTTTACAGCCTCAGATTCGATACAGATGAAACCAAGGATGTGCACCATCCCAGGTAACCATTTGTTTATTTTTAAAATAAAACTTTTGGTCATCTACTTGCCATAGAGGCAGAACTTTGTGCAAACAATAGAAAAGGCTGCACTGCTGCTTTACTCTGCAAGTAGTCCTTATTGTTAGTTTATTATAAATTATCTATAAAGAGTAGTTTTACTCAGGAGTGACATGTATATATGATTTATTTAAAGCTGGCCAAATCATGTATTGCAGTACTCCATTGCTTTGAAATGTATTGTCCTGTCTGCTTAAAAGAAAATCATTTATTGTTTCTATAATGCCTCATCGTATCTTCAGGACATCCCATCGTGCTTCACATCCCGTCAATTACTTAGAGTGCAGTCACCACTGTACATAAATGTGGCAGCAAATTTACACACAGGAAGATCCCACAGATGCGACCATTCAGTCCATTTTTGGCGGTGTTGGCTGAGGGACAAATGCTGGACCGGACACTGAGGGGGCTCCATACTTCTCTTCAGTAGCAGCCAAAGAAATATCTCTCTTTCACTTTGATTACTTTTTCTGTGTTTTACAATTGGAGCCTCATTTCACCATCATAAGCATAATTATTTTGGGACCTTTTATATCTACTTAAACAGGGCAGTTGGGGCCTTGGTTTAACATCTCATCTGAATGACGCACCTCCAACAATGCAGCACTTGCTCAGTACTGCACTGAAGTATTAGCCTAGATTGTTTGCTCAAATCCCAGTGGGGCTTGAAGCCATGACCTTCTGACTGATAAGAGTTGCTGCCAACTGAGCCACATTGACATACCTTGATTCTTTCTCACTATCTTCCTCCTTTCGGACTTTTGTCTTTTGAGATTCTAACAAGTGAACTTTTACTTCTAGTTCTATATTTACTACATTCCTACTTGGCCTGCTTATTTTCTTCACATTCTTCATTTTTCTTCCTTTTTAGTTTTCATTATGGTTCTTTATATTATCACCAGTCTTGTGAAGAATTCTTGCAGAAAGGTCAGAGTCTTCGCTGTATTTAATTTTATCAACGCTATTATTATTTAGCAACACTATTATCGCTGCTGTTGGAAAGCAAGTCCTGTAGCCAAGCTCTGAACAGTTGTGCAGAGAATTGAACCCAAAAATCCTTCCACTTTTGTTCAAAAGCTTATCTCTAAATCTCTCATTTTAAATGTCATTCATTTTTTATATTTTTTTAGGTTCTGATTTTATTAAAACCTCCACAGGAAAAGAAGGGGTGAATGCAACATTCCCTGTTGCCTTAGTGATGGTACGGGCTATCAGAGACTATTATGCGAAGACAGGTTACAAGGTACACCAGCAATTGAGAAATATTTTGAAGTGTAATTTCTAAAATGACTTGTTCAGCACAATTCCATGTACTCTTTTTAGAAAAATGATTTGTTTGCCTAAAACCGGAAGCACATTGCAATGAACAGGAGCAGTGAAGATCTGCAATTTCATAAAAAACCCAATTTACTTAGATTGAAAGAATGGATTGGAATCTTTAAATGAGAATGTTCAGAGCTGTTGTGAAAGAGACGCACAAAAATCAAGTTTTCTATTCCGGCTTAATTGAAAGATCAAGGACTGCCTTTGAATGAGCTTGTATCATGAGTCTATCCACTTCTAAGTAGTATGGGCAAAAAAACATGTAAAGTTACAGGATGAAAGTGCAGTTCTAGCAAACATTCAATGATGGTATTAGAGTTATAGAACAGCACTGGAGTTAAATCCGTCTGCAATTAATAATGTAATTGCTTGCTTGGCACTTGTACTCTTAACGCAAAATAGACTTGGTGTAGAGCTGTACATGCTCTATGTTTAGCACTGCTTTCACCAGAAAATGTCAATGTTGTAGACCCAATTTGCCCCAAATCGGCACAACTCGCGCAAAAGATCGCAGAATCTCCCGTAAGTATGAATGGGGATCACTTTTTTAAAAAAAATACACGAACACATGAATTAAATAAAAATGTAAATATTACATATTTAAAATTCCATTTAATTAAATATTTTAAACAAAAATTAAATTTTTTGGAGAAAAAAATGTTTCAACAGGGCTAAAAATAAAATTACATTATTGGACAGGGTTTTTAATGTATAAATGAGTGAAAAAACACACCTTGTATGCACACGTAGGGGTCGCAAAATATGGCCCTTTAAGCGCAAATTACGTTTAGTGCAAATCGAGTTTCCATGATCTTGTGCACTAGTTAAAAAAAAAAAAAATTGCACTAGAAGCAGGCTACGCATCAGGATGAATTAATCACAGTTGGGAGTTTCTGCTAATTGTGCTCGTTTGCGAGCCTTCGAGGAGGCTTTAAAAATTAAGCTGGTTCTGTTGGGCGCAAGGACACTAATCGGCATGTTTTAAAAACTTTTGAATTTTTTTTTTATTTACTAGAACTGACTACCGTACACCAATATGAATAGCAAATAGTTCTGTATATTTTTAATAGCCATTTTCAGTCATTTAAAATTGGGTTACTCACAGGTCAGGTGATTGGACACTGATTAAAAACGCTTTTTTGTGCGAAGCCCATTTTCAGCTGTATTAATCAAACTACATCAAGTTACCACTCCTAAATATATCATGGAATATTGTTTAAAGCAAAAAAAAAAAAATGTTTAATTACTTTTTACAACTCTGCCTGATTGCGCTGGTTCATGGCAGATTTTACGTTTGGTGATATGCAAATGAGTTAGAGCAGAAACATGAGTGGGGGAAAAAACCACTCCTCAACACGGGTGCAATTCAGTACCCTGTCCCTGCCTTCTCCCCATATCCCTTGATCCCTTTAGCCTTAAGAAATATATCCAACTCTTTCTTGAATATATTTAATGAACTGGCCTCCACCGCCCTCTGTGGCAGAGAATTCCACAGGTTCACCACTCTCTGGGTGAAGAAATTCCTCCTCATTTCAGTCCTAAATGGCTTACCCCTTATCCTTAGACTATGACCCCTGGTTCTGGACTCCCCGGCCATCAGAAACATCCTTCCTGCATCTAGTCTGTCCAGGCCTGACAGAATTTTATACGTTTCGATGAGATCCCCTCTCAATCTTCTAAACTCCAGTGAGTATAAGCCCAATCGACACAATCTCTCCTAATACGTCATTCCTGCTATCCCAGGTATCAGCCTGGTGAATCTTCGCTGCACTCCTTCCATGGCAAGAACGTCTTTTTCCAGGTAAGGCGACCAAAACTGCACATAATACTCAAGGTGCGGTCTCACCAAGGCCCTGTACAACTGTAGCAAGACATCCTTGTTCCTGATTCAGATCAGTTGTGATCCTAATAATTGTCAATAATGAATCCAACCCACGCTATTCTATTAGTCAAATGGTCTGCATGCGAATGTTGCATACTTTTTGCATCCACATACAGTTTAAGTTTAAATTGTGATGTGATATATGTATTCGCCCTGCTAAAACTTAGATACTTTAATTATTCATCAACAATACTTTGCATATAATCTCAGCACTGCTATTTTGAATTTCTGCAGACTGAGGGAACTACAACAGTGCATTCAGACTGCCTGCACCCTGACCAGTTTCCCCAAACAGAAAGTGATAGAGGGATGCAGCAGGTTCATTGTCGTCTCTCTGTCTTGGAGACAGGCTGGAGCGAGATGGAATCAGCTGGGATAGATTTTCAACTTTTTTAAGTCAGCCAGTCATGTAGAAATTACTTTCGAACAGATGTTGATATTTTTTGTATCAACCCAAGATGTGATGGTGTTGGAATGGCTGGATCCTGAGAGGACAATATATTGTTCAACACCATACTTGCACATTACTGTTGTGTCTCAAGGGGTTTTATACCCTTACCTATATAACAATTAAGAAGGACTCCGGGGTGGAGAGTTTAGTTAACGGCCATTTTATTTACAATGTGCTTCTGCACTCCATTTCCCATAGTGCATTGCAAATCACCACTACGGTATCCCATGTGGGACAATTCTAATACACATTCTAAATACACAACATATTTGCTCCCCCTTAAAATAATGTCCACAAAACACAATAACTGAAAATGACTATAACTTTGGAAGAGAGGGTAGACTGCCTCTCCACTCCGCTAACCCTGGGGATTATTCTGCCCCATGCACACCGGTTAGCACTAACTGTAACTAAGGTGCTCTGGAGGCTGCCTTTCTCTTTGGGGGTAACGCCTAGTCTCAGGAGCAGGCTCTGGCTGGCTCTCCCGTGACCCTGCAGGCGTGGCTTCCTCCCTCGATGGCACAAGAGTGGATGGTGCCACCGTCTCAGGGTCGGACGACCAGTCCCTGCTGGAGCCCCCAGCAGGTCCTTGATCCTCTGTTTCTTGGGTTACCTGTGGCGACTGTCTTGGCAGTAACTGGTCTACATGCTGTGGTAAACCACTGTGTTCACTGTTGTTGTTGTTGTTGTTGTCGTTCACTCTTGTGCCTGACTATGCCTCAGCTGACTCCGCCCCTGGGCTACCGAGTATAAGAGCGGCCGCATGGCAGCTCCTGGCATTCGGTCGTCCACTAGAGGCATAGTCCTGATCTGTCTGAAGTGCAATTCAGTAGTTAATAAAAGCCTGTCGTTCTGAACTCTGCCCAGCCTTTTATTAGAATTGATAGCACATCACATGCCGTCTCCATGTTCGGTCGTCTCCGGTGCGGACTCGGTATGAAACGGGGCCCGTCTTTTGAATGACCGTAGCCGGGACCCACCGCTCTGGGGTGGTGTAGTTACTCGCAAGGACTTTGCCCCCCCACCACAAAGTGTCGTTCTTTGCACCTCTGAGCTCGTCTGCTGACTTGATCCTGCTGATTGGCGTGCACCACTGCTTCTGTGGACGTTGGCCTCAGCAGGTCAAGGCGTGTCCGTAGCTGCCTTCCCATGAGTAGGTAAGCAGGAGATGCTCCAGTCGTAGCATGAGGTGTGTTTCGGTATTTCAGCAAGAAAGCATTCAGGCACTGCTTTAGAAGAGCATCACTTCTTGCCGCTTTCAACGCGCGTTTCAGCGTTCTGACAAATCTCTCCGCCAGTCCATTCATGGATGGATGATAAGGCGCGGAGAACGTGTGCTGGATTCCATTGCTCTTGAGGAACTCCACCATCTCCTGGGATGTGAACTGTGTTCCATTGTCGGTTACGATCTGCTCCGGCAGACCAAATCGCCCGAACATCTCTCTGAGTCTCGATGGTTTTCTCCGTAGTGGTAGTGGACATTACTGCAACCTCCGGCCATTTGGAATGGGAGTCCACCGCGCGACCAGGAACATCGCTCCTTCCACTGGTCCTGCGAAGTCCAGATGGATCCATTGCCACGGTGTCGCCGGCCATTCCCATGGATGCAGTGGCGCTGCTCTTGGCGTATCCCTGGTTGTCTCGCATGATGGGCATGATTTTGCTTCAATTTCAATTTCATGATCCAGACCGGGCCACCAGAAGTAGCTTCGTGCCAGCTCCTTCATCCGGACAATACCACAATGTCCTGAGTGCAGCTCATTGAGGACATGTTTCCGCAGCTTTGGTGGTATGATCACTCGCATGCCCCAAAGGAGGCATCCTGACGTGACAGACAACTCCTTCCCTCTTGACAGGTAAGGTAGGAGCTCAGGTGGTGCGTCTGACACCCGTGATCCGTCTCCTCGCATCACCCGATCCAGCACCTTGGATAGTGTAGGGCCCACTCTGGTCTCTTTCTTGACCTGCCGGGCCATGACAGGGGCATTGCTCACCATGTCAAAGTAGAAAATCTTTTGCTCACAGCCTTCAGAGGGCACAGGCAGCGGAAGTCTTGACAATCCGTCCGCATTGCCATGTGCTGCTGACCTCCTCCGGTATTTGATGTTGTAATTGTGAGCGCTTAACATCAGCGCCCAGCGCTGCATCCTGCACGCTGCCAGGGAGTGGACCAAAGATCGATGTCAGAGGACGATGATCCGTCAGCAAGGTGAATTTCCTTCCGAACAAGTAGTGATGGAACTTTTTGATTCCAAAGATGATGCCCAAAGCCTCTCTTTCGATCTGCGGGTATTTCACCTCCGCCTTGCTCAAGGACCTTGACGCGAATGCAATCGGCTTCTCTTCGCCTGAGGGAAAGATGTGGGACACGACCGCGCCGACGCCATAAGGCGACGCGTCACAGGCCAGCTGAATCTGCAACGACGGGTCAAAGTGCGTCAACACTCTGGGGTCAGTCAAAGCTGCTTTGGCTTTCTTGAATGCAGCTTCGCACTTCTTCGTCCACGCCCAGGCCTTGCCCTGACACAGCAACTCGTGTAATGGCTTCAACAGTGATGCCAGCTGTGGAATAAACTTTCCGTAATAGTTCAGGAGACCTAAGAATGACCGCAGCTGGCCGACATTTGTAGGTGCAGGCGCGTCGGCAATGGCTTTCACTTTCGACGGTGCTGTGTGTAGGCCGTCCGCGTCGATGACATGGCCTAGGTACTCCACTGATGGCTTGAAAAATTCACATTTGTCCTTGCGAACACGTAAGCCATATTCTTCAAGTCTTCCCAGTGTCTTCGTCAGGTTCTGCAGATGCTCGTTGTCGTCCTTTCCTGTGACAAGGATATCGTCGAGATAACATTGTACCCCTGGAATGCCGCTTAAGATCTGGTCCATAGCCCGCTGAAACAATGCTGGTGCTGACGTTATACCAAAGGGTAGGCGGCAGTACCTGTAGAGGCCCTTGTGGGTGGTGATGGTGAGGTACTTCTGTGAGTCCTCTTCTACATGCATCTGCAAGTAGGCTTGGCATAGATCAATCTTGCTAAACTACTGACCGCCTGCTAGACCCGCGAAAAGATCTTCAATGATGGGGAGGGGGTACTGTTCAGCTGAGAGCACAGGATTCACTGTTACTTTGAAATCTCCACATAAGCAAACCGCGCCGTCACTCTTCATCACTGGTACCACGGGCGTGGCCCACTCACTGTGCGAAACCGGCACCAGGACCCCTATCTTGACCAGATGCTCCAGGTCAGCCTCCACCTTTTGGTCTGAGGGTGTAGGGAACGTTCCTGGCCTTCAGGAATCGTGGCTGGCTGTCAGGCTTCACCTTGAGTTTGACCGTAATCCCCTTCATACTCCCCAATTCTCCGTCAAAGACAGCCGCATGCTTTGTCAACACTGCCGCTAGCCCCGCCTCTTCGACTGACACCGCATTCACTTTTTTCCAATCCAGATGAATTTTCTCCAACCATGGCCTGCCCATCAGGGATGGATAGTCACCCTTGACCACGTAAACTGGCAGCATCACAGTTTGTCCATTAAGCTCCACCTTGACCTCCGTCTTACCCAGCATTGGGACTGTTTCCCCAGTGTAGGTATTTAAGATGAGCTTGGCCGGCGTCAGTGATAGGTGGTTCAGTTTTTCTTTGAATAGTTTCTCTGAAATCAAGGAGACAGCGGCCCCCGTATCCAGCTCCATTTTGACCGGTATTCCCTCTAGTAGTGGAGTGACTCCATAGCCTGATGAGCCTCCATTCACCGTTAACACATGGAGATTCAACTCCCCATCAGAGTCTGTGTCACTGTCTTCCTGTTCTTGTTTCACCATGTGTAGGTTTTTCTTTTTAGATCGCCAGTTGGATGTGTTTCCTTGTTTGTTTTTGTGTGTCTCTGTGTAGGATTGTTTGCTTTGCCCTTTACACACACGTTCAATGTGTCCTTTTCACATTTCCGACAGGTCAGGTCTTTACACCAGCAGTCAGATGGCTGATGACCTGACCTTCCACATCTGTAACACTCTCTGGCGCCCCTTGCATGCTTATCCGGTGTAGCTGCTACCCTGTGCACTCTTGTTGCAGCCCCCAACAGCTGTGCATCTTTAGCTGCTAACTCCATAGACACAGCGAGCTCCACTGCTGATTTAAGCGTCAGTTTGTCAGTCGTGAGCAAGCGCTTCTGTGTTGCTTCACATCTTAATCCACACACAAACCTATCACGGACAGTGTCATTTAGAGTTTCACCAAACTCACAATGCTCAGTTAGCTTCTTTAGCACTGCAACATATTCAGCTATGGACTCACCCTCCCCTTGGTTTCGTTTGTGAAACCTGAACCTCTCGGCAATCAGCAGCGGCTTGGGTGCGAAATGTGTTTCCAAAACGTCCACAATCTGATCATATGTCTTAGCGCCGGGCTTATCCGGGTGCATCAAACTCCGTAACAAGCCAAATATTTTTGCTCCAATCACACTGAGGAACGTCGCCACTTTCACGTCATCTTTAATGCCATTTGCAGTCACGAAAAATCCAAAACGCACTCCATTGCTCCGCCGTTTCATCAAATGGTCCAAACGCTCCGGTTAGCATAGCCATTTTTGTTTTTTTTTCTTTACAGTCCTTTTCCTCCTTTTTTTATTTTTACAGTCCTTTTCCTCCACTTCATTTCACTGTATCATTACTCTCCCCCTTCTTATTTGTGTAACACACGAACCACCACCTTTACGAGGCGATTGCATCAGCACTAAACTGTGTGCGCGCCATTAAGAAAAGACAGGAACTTCTTACTTTAAACATCGCCGATTCCAGTGCAAAGTGATGCGCAAGTCCGTCGTCCTCGTCGCCAGTTTTGTTGTGTCTCAAGGGGTTTTATACCCTTACCTATATAACAGTTAAGAAGGACTCTGGGGTGGAGAGTTTAGTTAACGGCCATTTTATTTACAATGTGCTACTTCACTCAATGCACTACATTTCCCATAGTGTATTGCAAATCACCACTACGGTATCCCATGTGGGACAATTCTAATACACATTCAAAATACACAACAATTGCAACAACCATCTTGTAGAAATAGATACTGCTGGCAAACTAGTTTATAGTAAGTATGATACCTAGTTGCAAAAACTGGAATTATGATTCAGCCTTCAGTATTTTGAATGATCTCTAATTTTTTAGTATCAAATATTCTTGACGTTCAAAAAGAAGGTTGTAACCTTTAATGAAGTGGAGTTTTTCTTTCACCTGCCTAAACCTGTAATTAATTTAAGCAAATTGCATTCCACTTTGCATTGACCAATATCTTCCGCTTGAACAAAGCTTCACATCTGTTGTATTCTGACAGTTGGATGCAATTCAACAAGGTGTTTTTGTTAATAAAATCCAGATTGATTCACAGCACCCAAGACTTGGTGTCTTGATGACCACTTCATCACAATTTACCAGGTGGAGACTGATCAGGGACTATCTTGTAAGACAATTGGCAAGACAGAGAGTTAAGTGAAAGCTGCCTAGTTGGGTACTGGGTGGAAGGAAACCTTTAGCTACAGCCATGATCTCCTTGAATGGCGAAATGGGCGCGAGGGGCTAAATGGCCTCCTCCAATGTTCCAAATAGAAATTGGCAATTTAAAATGATAAGTTTAGAGAGAGTGCTTACACGCCTGAGCTAAATCTTCTGATGTATCCCCATAACCATTGTATTCTGTTTTGCAGGTTGGGTTTAAGCCAGCAGGTGGTATTTGCACTGCGAAGGATGCACTGACCTGGTTGTCACTGATCAAAGAAGAGCTGGGCAATAAATGGCTAAAGCCAGAATTGTTCCGAGTGGGTGCTAGCACGTTACTGTCTGACATTGAAAGACAGGTTAGGATTCCGACAGAAACTTTTGTGTTTTTCTTTTAATTCTATTTGTACCAGTTGTGTTTTGGTAATTTCTGCCAACTGCTGAGATTTAAAAAAAAAAAAAAAGTTTAGTCAAGAGGACCTTGTGTTTTTAAAATATACTGAATTCTATTTAATTTTTCTTCAGATTTATCATCATGTGACAGGAAGGTATGCAGCAGCTCATGAATTGCCAATGGCTTAAACAAGCATGTGTTACTGCCAGCCCAGGAAATGGTTCCGGATGTTCATTCACTGCATCATTCCTCCATCAATGTGTACATTACTTTTGCTGGAGCTTTGAAATTTTATTTTTTGTTTTGTTCGAATTAAAAAGCATCAATTTTGCCATTTTTCACAAAACTTTAATACATTGCCATATTCTGAATAGGGTTGTTAAAATATAAATGTTTTAAATATAATTTGATCTGAGTCTGAAGTTTAAGAAATTCATAATTTTACATTGTTAATTTATGCTAAAAGTATTTTTTTTAATTGAGTTCTGGTTGGCATAGTTCATGTGCAGATAATGGCATGAAAATTTTTTTTTTTCTCTGAATCGAAGTGCTATACATTGCAAATCATTCTGTTGAATAAAATAGATATCTAGTTTTATTTGGTCTCCACTATACAATAAATTCAGTGATTCCCACGCTCCCAGTGTGGAACCTTCCTCATGGGAGATTGGAGCAGCAAAGTGGGGCTACAACATTAGAATTCTAACTCTGATCACGGCAGGAGGGCTCTCTGCTAGGAGTTTGGGATCACTGAATTTACCCTGGTGGAAAAACATTGAAATATCTACAATCTGCTTTTTTCTTAAACTTCATTCATTTCTCACATTTTTAATCTCATAAATATTAAACTGTGGCATTTCAGTGGTGTCAAGTATGAACTTTTTTTGAACCAAGCCTTTCAAAACCAAACCAAGACAAGAGAATCTTGCTGAGATTCGTATGGTACCTTTTTCATTTTAAAAAGTCTTTGTGGCTATTTGGATAATATTCATCAAAGACTAATTTGCTACCACAGCACCAGTGTACTGATCAGGTTTTACACTCTCCTGGAGATGACTGATAGCGAATGACCAGCTCAACACCTCTTTCAACCTGTCAACTCACTGGTCTGCGGTTTCCATAGCAATTCTTTCTTCTGTGCTGTTTTGGGATGGCTAGGAGTCCATTCCCTGCCAGCTCCCAGTTTGAAGTTCAAGGGCAGAACTTCTCCACTGGTAACCCACTTCATTAGGGAATTAACGAGGAACATTGCATAAGACCCCTTTTGGTCACAGGCATGACACATTCAGTACTAAGGTAGCCTGGAGTTTGTTTTGCAGCCCCAGAGTGCTCTTCCCCAAGTGTTGATCCACAGTTTCAGTTCTCACAAAGGCCTGCTTCTTTGACTTTATGGGGGATTTGCCCTTGCAACATACTTTTGTCACAAGGAGAGTTTGGCAAGGCATAAGCCAGCAGCTGTCTGTGACAGCCAAGGTGTGGAGTCCACTGACCCAGCTCAGAGCCACTGTGAGCTGCTCCTGCAGACTACACAGCTGTGGCTATCAAGTTCACCAGAAATGTGAAAAAGTACTTCTTCACGGTAAGAAATCCTGTACTCTAGACAGGGAATCCAAATGGTCTAGTGGGGTCGCACGAAGATAAACCCACACTATACATGCAGTGGGCAGCAATTTCTAGCTTATCCAAGATTTTATCTATCGTTGAAGGAACTTCCTCGGCAGCAGGCTGAGGTGAGTGCTTAGATTTTTGCCACGCAAGTCTGTTACAATTTGGGTTTTTTGTAGCATTCTCTTGTGAACAGTTCCAAAAGCAAACTGCAATCCCTATGAACTGAAAATTGCATCTTTTGCTTTCTGATGTACTGAGACAGCATCACCTGGGTCTAACAATTAACCCCAATCACAAATGGTTTGCTGGAGAATATGAAGGATGCTCAGTATGTCAACTGTCAATTTAAATGATGGAAATTTCTGCATCATTGGCCCACTTGGTACAGGCTAAACTACTGAACGTTTATATTTGCAACTTAATTATGATTCATAGAAGTAAAATAGATGCCACGAGGCACAATCCACAATTTATGCGGTAAACTGGCGTTGTGGATTGGCCACCCGTTACAGAAACCGCCCGATTTTCCTTCGGGTTGGAAGTGATGCCTGGTACAGAAGTGCCTGCTTGTGGCACTTTCCATCTCCATTTGCAGCGGCACAATCAGCAGAAACTGTCCCACCGCTGCAAGATATTTTCTCTTTGAAATTAAAGCAATTTCTTTGTGGGGTCGGACAACCAAAATGTCAACAATCTTGACACCTTAGTCAACAATGCTATAGCAACCTGTGCCTCTTGCAGTCCCTCTTGCCACTGCCTGCTCATTTTAACTCCCGATGATCAGAAATCACATTTTTCATCTGGCGTATCGCACCAGGAAGGATGCTGTTGCTCACACAGCGTTCATAGCTGCAAGTCATGTGAAGTGTCTCGAAGAGGCTGTTTTAGTTTCCAATAAAGCGCCTGCAGTCCATTTTCGAACTGTGTTACCAGCACTTTTTAAATGACGTACAACATACACACACTTGATCGAATGAAAATTGTATTTTTGTTACAAAGACACCCTGCCCAGTCAGGCCCACTGGCAGACTGTAGACCAAGCTAGTGGAGGTGCCTATAATAGAAAAAATGGCTTTATGGTGATTGATTGCTGTACTGCTGAGCAACAAAACGATTCGTGGGGCACTGGCACCAGTACGGGGAAAGAGGGAACTGTTCTGTTGGGACGGGCTTCACTTGAACTGTGCTGGGACCAGTGTCCTGGTGAATCGAATAACTAGGGCTGTAAACTAAATAGTGGGGCGGGGTCAGGTGAGGGGAAATTTAGAAAGTTAAAGAGAACGGACAAGGCAATAGTGCAGGGTAGCAATAGGGGTAATGATAACCAGAGTGTGACAGGAAGAGACAGAGCGTACAACCATAAGGGTGTACCAGCAAATAGGGCCAGAGTAGGGAAAAATGTTAGACAAAATTGAAGGCTCTTTAGCTGAATGCACGCAGCATTCGTAACAAGATAGATGAATTGACGGCACAAATAGAAATAAATGGGTATGATCTGATAGCCATTACAGAGACATGGTTGCAAGGCGACCAAGGCTGGGAACTGAATATTCAGGGGTATTTGACATTTTGGAAGGATAGGCAGAAAGGAAAAGGAGATGGGGTAGCTCTGTTAATAAAGGTTGAGATCAGTACAGTAGTGAGAAATGATCTTGGCTCAGAAGGTCAAGATGTAGAATCAGTTTGGGTAAAGATAAGGAATAGAAAGGGAAAGAAGTAACTGGTGGGAGTAGTCTACCGGCCCCCTAACAGTAGCTACACTGTAAGACAGAGTAGAAATCAATAAATAATGGGGGCTTGTAAGAAAGGTACTGCAATAATCATGGGCAATTTTAATCTTCATATTGATTGGACAAATCAAATTGGCAATGGTAGCCTTGAGGACAAGTTCATGGAACCGACCAGGGAACAGGCTATTTTAGATCTGGTAATGTGTAATGAGACAGGGTTAATTAATGATCTCATAGTAAAGGATCCTCTGGGGAAGAGTGATCATAACATGATAGAATTTCACATTCAGTTTGAGGGTGAGAAACTTGGATCTGAAACTAGTGTCTTAAACTTAAATAAAGGCAATTACAAAGGTATGAAGACAGAGTTTGCTAAAGTGGACTGGGAAAATAAATTAACTGGTAAGACGGTCGATAAGCAGTGGCAGACAGTTAAGGAGATATTTCATAATTCTCAACAAAGATATATTCCAGGAAGAAAGAAAGACTACAAGAAGAATGAACCATCCGTGGCTAACTAAGGAAGTTAAGGATGGTATCAAATTGAAAGAAAAGGCATACAATGTTGCGAAGATTAGTGGTAGGCCAGAAGATTGGGAAATTTTTAGAAACCAGCAAAGGATGACTAAAAAAATTATAAAGAGGGAGAAAATAGATTATGAGAGTAAACTAGCAAGAAATGTAAAAAGTAAACATTGGTCCCTTAGAGGATGAGACTGGGGAATTAATAATGGGAAACAGAAATGGCGGAAACTTTGAACAATTATTTTGTATCTGTCTTCACGGTAGAAGACATTAAAAGCATCCCAATAATAGTAGATAAGGGGCAAAAGGGAGGGAGGAACTTAAAACAATCACTATCACTAGAGAAAATGTACTAGGCAAACTAATGGGACTAAAGGCTGACAGGTCCCCTGGACCTAATGGCCTACATCCTAGGATCTTAAAAGAGGTGCCTGCAGAGATAGTGGATGCATTAGTTGTGATCTTCCAAAATTCCCTGGATTCTGGAAAGGTCCCAGTGGATTGGAAAACCGCAAATGTAATGCCCCTATTCAAGAAAGGAGGGAGGCAGAAAGCAGGAAACTATAGGCCAGTTAGCCTAACATCTGTCATTGGGAAAATGCTGGAATCCATTATTAAGGGAGTAGTAGCAGGACATTTAGAAAATCATAATACAATCACCCATCCCTTTCTATCTACATTATCACTTCCCTATCTCACTAACCACCCCTTACACTCACCCTCATCCTAGTGCAATCATACCAACTAACAACATACAAGGGAAGGCACTTAGGTGGTTTATCCAATGGTCATGTGAAGTTTCTGGGAATGTGCTGTCAAACATTGAAACCTTTATTTTGAACACTTTGCGTTCTTGGACAGATTTGTGTGCACCTCTGGAACTGGCTTAGTGAGTTGCAGTGAATGGTGAGACATAACTTCCCCCCCACCCCAATGGTGGTGAGTGTGAAAGGAATGGCTTGGACAATGTGGGGATGCTTTATGGTGCTGGTGTGGAGTGGTGCCAACCTGGTGCATCATGTGGCAGCCAGGGTGTACAGTGTTAAGTGTGGAAAATCTGGCCATGGTGAGGCCATCGCTGGCATCCCGGGCAGCAATGTGCATGGGTGATGGTGTCCAGTGCAGCATCAGTTGATTGTGGAGAAGGTTGGTGTTTTTGTTGGTGGTGCTGGTGTGCCTGGTGATGTTGGTGTTGGGGCTGATCCTGGAGGGATTCAGAGGACCAAGTTGAGATTTTTTCAAGGGCACTGATGTTGCTGGAATAGATGGCAGCTGATGTTGAGATGACAGAAGTGATCTGTCAATGTTGAGAGAGCTTGCTCCAAGGAGGTGACAGTGGATAGAGAGTTTACTCCAAACACTTCCAAACTGCATAAAGCTCAAAAGTTTCTTCCAAGTCAGGAAGGCTCAAGCTTCTGACATTGGAAAGTGACCAGTTGTGAAATGGAAGCTTTCATACCACTTTTGCAGCTGTCACCTATTCACTGCAATGGGGAGACATAGAGAACCCAGCCTACATACCTGACGTGATCTCCGAATGATGTGAACCCCATTAAAAATGTGGTAAAATAGAAAAAGGCTGACGAAATAGTAGTTAACAAGTGTTTAACAAGCAGTTAAGTATCTTAAATGCCTCTCCTGCTGCTTAGTGTCAGGTCTGTTCTGAAATCGCAGACTCGACACTCTGGAGACTTACATGGAGGCAGGTTCGCAGTGGGTTCCCAATCTGCTGTCAATCACTTTGATTTTGACAGTGGACCCGCCTCCGAACCTGCATTCTGAGCACCAGCAAAATTCTGCCCTCGACGTTCGTTATCAGCTGTGAGGAGAATGTATGAATTCAACTCTGAGTGGTAACCTTATGAGAGAAACCTTAACATTAGACGATGCTGTACTAGTGAAATCGCCCACCCTCCACCCCCACAAAAAGAATACACGGGGAGGATTATCTGGCCCTGTATCAGAAGTGGAAGTACTAAAGTGCAAGCTGAACTGTTCTTGGCTTCAGTGTTTTGATGTGCTGTTTGGTTTCCTGGAGAGACCAGATATTGTGCACTCGTTTATTTCCTAGATGTGCTTTCTATCCCGTCAAGCAAGCATCTGGAATTATTGCAAGGGACGGCTGTGGTTGTATATCACCTCTGAGTCTACCATTGAGATGTTTATAAAGATGCTGCATGGCTCTTGCTCGTTCTGGGATGGGTGGGTGGGGGAAGGGGAAAGATAGAATGCTTGAACAGGCACTTCATTTACCAATTTAGCTGAAATGGCCTCCTGACACTATGGTGTACCAGACCACAACATAGAGGCAGCCATCCATTTAAGAGTCTTGATACAAGCTCTTGCTGTGCTGTATTGCTGGTGTGAATGAAGCCATCTGCTTTTGAATTTCCGCAACACATCCTGGTGACAGGTAAGCTTATCCTCCATACCAGCTTAGAGCCTGACTCTTGTGAACCCGATGACCTGGGAGGGTTCCATATAATAAAGTGAGAAAATAGGAGTGAAAGTGAGATGGATGTACTGTAGAAGTCATCAAGTCATCTCGAAGCAGCAGATTGAACAGTTTGGGCAGTGGCCATGTTTCCTCCAGTTTCCGTACAAAATGGCAAACGTCAGGGGTCAGGGTGGAGGCAGAGAAAACAGGGCAGTAAGCAAAAAAAAACAGCTGACATGACTGGTACCCCCGGTGGAATACTAATATAAAGAAGCTTCACAATGCTTCTGTCTTAGCCTCATTAATTTTTATCCTTTAGAAATTCAAGGGTTACCACGGGTGCCCCTTTGCCTCCTGCTATCCCTGGTGGTGACATTTCTGATGCCAGCATGCAATCTCAGTCTTTTTATTGCGGAATTTAAAATTCTGTGCATTGCCCATATAAAGTGCCAAAATAATTCTGTGCAAATAATCCGTAATGGATATAATCGCATGAGTTCAATAATGCAGGCTGTCATATAATGTGCATTTTATTTGCAGCAACCTGTCGTAGAATCCTAGAAATGACAACACTGAAGGAGGCCATTCAGCCCTTCATGCCTGTGCCAGAGGTAGCTCTTCAATTGGAGCTGCTTACTCTAGAATTAATCCTGAGTTAATGGCCCCTCGTTACCGATTCGCCAACCAGTAGACACAATCTTTCACTAATTATCCTCTTATAACCTTTCATAATTTTGAAACCCTCTCATAGATTACCCCCTGAACCTTTATTCCAGTGAAAAAGACCACATTTTTCAAGCCTTTCTCCACAACTGTAAGATCTCGTTCCTGATATAATTCTGGTGAATCTTTTGCCCTTCCAATAGCTGTAATATCATTCCTACAGTGGTGTGCCCAGGACTGTGGACAATAGTCTAACTGTGGCCTAAACTATGTCTTGTATAAAGTCAATGCCATTTTCTTGTTTTTATATTCAATGTCACTACTTATTAAAACTAGAATTCCAGCTACCTAATATATAGTCTTTTCTACCTGCTGTCTCAACTATAAAGACAAATGTATCTTCAACCTTGATCTCTCTTGCGCCACTCTGTTGAGACTCTATGGGCTCGATTTTCCAAGCCCCGAGGAGGCAGGTTTGGAGGCAGGAGTGTTGGGAAAATTGCAGAATCGGGGGGCAGGAACCCATCCCGCCCCCAACCCGCCTCCGTGCCAATGTCCCAGGAGGCGGGTACCCGACCTGTGCTGGGAGCCGCCTCCCCGAGGCGGGAAGGGGATTAGTGCCAATTAACTGCCTGTTAACAGGTAATTAACAGGCAGTTTTTTGCCTAATCCCTATTTTTAGCCCTGAAGTGTGGGCTGTCCGACGGCTCCGAACCACGGCAAGTTAGCGAGGCGGACCGTCGGTCTGCAGGTGTTGGAGGGGTCGAGATGCCTGTTGTGCAGGTGAGTGATGGGTGCATGTGTGCAGAGGTAAGTGTGTGAGGTAAGTGTAAAGTGTTTTAATAAGTTTTACTTACCTTTACTTTCTCCTGCAGGCTTCCTTCCTTCAGTTCTCGGGAGTCCCTCAGCTCACCGGCACAGAAAGCAGAATGGCCGCTGAACTGTCAAAAGCTGCAGCCTCTGCTTTCTGGTCCGGAGAGCTCGCTAACTGAGTCTGAGTAGAAGGACTCGAGTTAGAAGACAGATTGTCAGTGTTTGACAGCTTCACAGAGCCGTCAAACGCTGATTTTTCATCTGTCAAAAGCTCTTGACAGATGAAATGTCAATCGCTGACGTCACCAGTAACCAGGTGTCCCTTAATTGGCCTGCTGAGCCCGCTGGGCGGGCTTAACAAGGTCAATCAAGGGAAAATAGCGTGGGTTAGCCACAAGCCGATGGAGGCGGGACTACAACCCAAAAAGTGGGAGTCCCGCCTCCAAAAGCTACCCATTGACAAAATCGAGCCGTACCTGTTTACTTCTAATACGTATATTTGGAGCTTTTCATATATGGAGTGATTTCCCCTCTAAAACCCAGATTCCCCTGACACTCCAGTAGTGCGTTGACACAGTGCAATGTGCAATTAAACCTGTGATTGTATGTGAAATGTGTGGTAACCCAGACCATTAGATTTCTTTCAGTGAGTATAAAGCCATGAGAGAAACCTTTGTTCTGATCACTCATTACCTTACTTTTCTTAACTAATTGGGTAGCATAAGTCTTCTAAATGACACCCAACGGCACAAGGAATAAGATTGTTACCACATTAGTAATAATCTTTTCTTTGGATTGTTACAAACGGTCTTTAGCACCAATTTCACCAAAACAACTTAAAGTAAGTTTAACTAATTTAAAGTAATTTCCATATCGCTTTTGATCTTAAATCTATATTTCCTGTTTGCCAAACCGCCTGTGCCAACTGCAGAAGCTACACTTCCAAATTAAATGTAATTCAACAAACAATAAGTGCAGCTGAATAAAATACATTTATAATAAGGAAATTTAACACTGTCTTTAAATTCAGGTTGTTGGCTCAACATTGCAAAGACCCTGGAAAAACTAACAGTCCAGACACAGAGTGAAATTTCAGTGTTAGAAACATGAACTGATGAAACATTATCTGATAAAAATAATCAACATACTAACTGATTACTTCCTGGAACTCTGATAAAAGGTAATCGACCTGAAACGTTAACTCTGTTTCTCTCTCCACAGACGGCGAGTGTTTCCAGTATTCCCTGTTTTTATTTCAGATTTCCAGCATCCACAGTATTTTGCTTTTGAATCAATAGATTTTTGTTGGGCAAGGGTATCAAGGGATATGAAGCTAAGGCAGGTAAAGTGAGATACAGATCAATCGTGATCTAATTGAATGGCGGAGCGGGCTTGAGGGGCAGAATGGCCTACTCCTGTTCCTATATTCCAATGTAGCCCATTATTCTTGCATCAATAATTGTTCTTAACCATTATACCACAATATTTTAATAGGCCGACAATTCAAAATTATTCACCAATAAAGCATTGATCCCATTTTACTGAAGTGACGTGCTTTTTTTAAATGATTTGTATTATGTCCGTGTATAATTGAGACACGGACTGCAGGAGTTGATTATAACAAGTCTTTACTGAATGGAGACAACCTGGATCTGAAACTACAGAAGCCTGCTAGGGTCTTTTATACAGGGGTGGTCACTGCCGGTACTGCAGTCTGAGACCAGTTATTCCCTTAAAGGAACATACACAACAATTCCTCCCCTTTTAGATAAACAGTACATAACATTCATTTAACAACTAAATAATAACTAATTACAATTACAATTACGGTTGCTAGATACATTGGTTGAAGTTAAGCAATTATAAGTTCAGTCTTTGAGGAGGCTTCCTGATTCTGTCTGGATAACGCCTCTTTGGGATATCAGGTTCTTCTGGCAAGGTTGAGTCAGGATCAATGTCGTTGTTTGGTTTGTCTGCTTCCAATATCACCGATTCTGCGGTAGATGCAATTTGTACTTCGGTTTCATTGCCAGGTGTATCAGATCATGGTGTGGAGTTGACGTTTTCCAGTGACTCTAGAATCTGGTCAGCATGGCATCTTACAATGCTCTCTCCAACATCCACGGTATACATTAGAGGTCCTTGCTGTGTACAGATCGTTCCTGGCTGCCATTTCTCTGTGCGGTAGTCGCGGGCCAAAACTGGTTGACCTATCTTAAAACTCCTGGTTGGTCTTTCATTCATATTCTGAAACTGCCTGTTCTCCACATCTCTTCTGACATTTGGCTTAACCAAATCCAAGCGGCATCTTAGTCTTCGATTGAAGAACATCATGGCTGGAGTTTGGTTGGTAACCGCATGTGTCGCATTCCGGTAGGCAAACAAGAAGTTATCCACCTTGTGTTGTAGGGGTATATCTTCATTACACATTGCCTTGCTAGCCTTCTTGAATGTTTGAACAAACCTCTCAGCCAATCCATTAGTGGCTGGATGATATGGGGCGGATGTGTAATGCTTAACACCATTGTTCTTTAAGAACCTCCGGAACTCTTCAGACACAAACTGTGGTCCATTGTCAGAGCAAATCTGTTCAGGCAGCCCATTCCTGGCGAATATGGTTCGTAAGACTGTGATAGTTTTTGCTGTGGTGGTTGAGGACATTTTTATTACCTCTGGCCACTTTGAATGTGCATCCACCGCAATTAAAAACATCGAGTCCATAAAGGGACCAGCAAAATCAATGTGCACCCTTTGCCATGGAGATGAGGGCCACTCCCATGGATGTAGAGGGGCTTGTGGTGGGTGATGTGCCATCAATAACTCAAAGACAAGGAGTTTAAAGGATTCAACTGAAGGCTTTTAATCACTAAGAACATTGCAGGTCTTTCCACATCGGGTTCGTCTGATAGAATGACTCATACAGCTCTTGAGACCTTTATATGACAAAAGACAGGGGCGTAGCCAATACACACAATAGGAAAAGGGGGCGGTACACACAATACAAAGCAGGTAAAACACAGGGGCTGATGAAGGCATATATTTCATCACATTCACCCCTTCTACAGATCTAGTCTGTCCGGGGGTGTGATAGTCCTTCCTGAATGTCGCAACAGTACCTCGGGTTCCGACCGGGAGTCCGTGGTGCCCTCCTGGGCATACCCATGCGTTGGGGGTGTTGCAGGTACTTCTGGGGGTGGTGAGCCTGGGGATGGTGGAGGTTCTTCTGGGGGTGGTGGTGATGGGTCGTCGTCGCTTCCTGCCGAGGCGAGGTCCTTTATGGACACGGTGTCCTTACGCCCGTCGGCGTGCTTGACGTACATGTACTGTGGGTTTGCGTGGCGTAGGTGTACTGCCTCCACGAGGGGATCCGTTTTGTGGCCCCTCACATGCTTCCGTAATAGGACTGCCCCTGGGGTGGAGAGCCATGAGGGTAGGGACACTCCTGAGGTTGATTTGCGGGGAAAAACAAACATCTTCTCATGAGGAGTGGCATTAGTAGCAGTACACAGTAGCGACCTTATCGAGTGGAGTACGTCTGGGAGGACCTCTTGCCAGCGGGAGGTGGGGAGGCCTTTAGACCTTAGTGCTAAGGTGACCGCCTTCCACACTGTCGTGTTCTCCCTCTCCACGTGCCCATTACCCTGGGGGTTATAACTAGTGGTCCGACTCGTGGCTATCCCCTTCGACAGCAGGTATTGGCGCAGTTCGTCGCTCATGAACGACGCCCCCCTGTCAGTGTGGATGTAGTTAGGCATGCCGAACGTGCAAAATAGGTTGCCGAGGCACTTGATGACCATGGCACTGGTCATGTCTGGGCAGGGGTAGACGAATGGGAAGCGGGAGTACTCGTCCACAATGTTGAGAAAGTACACATTGCGGTCGGTGGAGGGGAGTGGTCCCTTGAAATCTAAGCTCAGGCGCTCGAATGGCCGTGTAGCTTTGATCAGGTGGGCTCGGTCGGGCCTGAAAAAACGGGGCTTGCATTCCGCACAGGTGCGGCAGTCCCTGGTCATCGACCAGACCTCCTCGATGGAATAGGAGAGGTTACGAGATTTTATAAAGTGAAATAGCCGGGTGACCCCCGGGTGGCAGAGGCCATTGTGGAGGCCCTGTAGCCTGTCCCCCTGGATGCTGGCACACATCCCTCGTGATAGGGCGTCGGGGGATTCGTTGAGGGCCCCTGGCCTATATATTATGTCGTACTCAAACGTGGAGAGTTCGATCCGCCACCTGTGAATTTTGTCGTTCTTGATCTTCCCCCTCTGTTTGTTGTTAAACATGAAGGCTACCGACCGCTGGTCGGTAAGCAGGGTGAAGCGTTTGCCGGCTAGGTAGTGCCTACAGTGCCGCACTGCCTCCACTATGGCCTGGGCCTCCTTCTCTACCGAGGAGTGCCTGATCTCGGGCCCTTGGAGGGTTCTTGAGAAAAAGGCTACGGGCCGCCCATCCTGGTTGAGGGTGGCTGCTAAAGCGAAGTCGGACGCATCGCTTTCGACCTGGAAAGGGATGTTTTCGTCCACTGCCTGCAGCGCGGCCTTCTCAATGTCATGTTTAATGCTGTTGAAGGCAGCGTGGGCCTCGGCCGTGAGCGGGAAGGACGTTGATTTCAGGAGGGGACGGGCCTTGTCGGAATAATTGGGGACCCATTGGGCGTAATAGGAGAAGAACCCCAGGCACCTTTTCAGGGCCTTGGGAGTGTTTGGTAGGGGTAGCTCCCGTAGGGGGCGCAATCGGTCGGGGTCCGGACCGATTTCCCCGTTTTCCACCACGCAGCCCAGGATACAGAGGCGCGTGGTGCTAAAGACACACTTATCCTCGTTGTAGGTGAGATTGAGTCTGAGGGCGGTTTTCAGAAATCTCGCGAGATTCGAGTCGTGGTCTTGCTGGTCGTGGCCGCAGATGGTGACGTTGTCTAGGTATGGGTAGGTGGCTGTTAACTGGTTCTCATCGACCATGCGGTCCATCTCCCGCTGGAAGACCGAGACCCCATTCGTTACCCCAAAGGGGACTCTGAGGAAGTGGTAGAGGCGTCCGTTCGCCTCGAAGGCGGTGTATGGATGGTCCTCCAGCCTAATGGGGAGCTGGTGGTATGCCGATTTTAGGTCGATGGTGGAAAACACCCGGTATTGCGCAATTTGGTTAACCATATCCGCTATGCGGGGCAGAGGGTAGGCGTCTAGCTGGATGTATAGATTAACCGTCTGGCTATAAGCTATCACCATCCGCTTCTTTTCGCTACCCTTAACTACTACTACCTGGGCGCGCCACGGGCTGGTACTGCATTCGATGATACCCTCCCGCTTGAGTCTTTCTACTTCCGACGCAATGAACCGTCTGTCCTCCCAGCTGTACCGCCTACTCTTGGTCGCTATGGGTCGACAGTTGGGTGCGAGGTTGGCGAACAGAGAGGGCGGCTTGACCTTCAGGGTAGCCAGACCGCACACTGTGAGGGGCGGCTGGGACCCACCGTAGGTAAGCGTGATACTTTGGTGGTGGCACTGGAAGTCCAGACCCAAGATCATGCTCACACAGAGATCTGGCATTATCAATAGTTTAAAATCTCTGTAATCAGTGCCTTTTACCGACAACATAACCACGCAGAAACCTGTAATTTTTGAGGTATGAGTCTTATCAGCCATGGCGATTTTGCCCTGTGTGGGGACTATCGTTAGTGAAAGTCATTTTACCAGGCTAGGATGAATAAAGCTTTCGGTGCTCCCGCAGTTAATCAAGCATTTAACCTTGTTCCCGTTTACCTCTATGTCCATCATCGATCTAGACAACGGATGCAGCCTAGATTGATCCACCGTGATCGAGGCCACCAGTGGGTCCTGGAGGTCCGTGTAGTCGGGACAAGATGGTGGACTCCATGAGGGTGGACAAGATGGCATCCAAGATGGCCGCCCCCACGGCGCGCACGCGGCGGTGGCGGAGTTGGAGGCGGGGTTCCCTCTGCAGACTTTGCTGAAATGTCCTTTCTTCCCGCATTTAAAACAGGTGGTGCCCTTCGCTGGACACAGATGCCTGGAGTGTTTGTCCTGGCCGCAGAAGTAGCATTTTGGGCCCCGATGCATCGCGGCAGTAGTGGGGCTCCTGGGTGAGGGCTGGGGCTCCGATGGTGCTGGGCTGGCCTGAGACCTGGGAGGTGAAGATGGCTTCCAAGATGGCGGCCCCCACGGCACGCACGAGGTGGAGTTGGCCGCGTGGCCTGAGGAACAGGATTCAGAGTTCCTCTGGGCCATATCCAGCGATCGCGCTATGCCCATAGCCTGTTTTAAGTCCAGTCCCTCCTTTTCAAACAGTTTCTGCCGAATGTAATTTGAACTGAGGCCCGCAATAAAGGAGTCTCGGATCAGCTCCCCCGTGTACACGATGGCAGACACGGCCTTACAGTTACAGTCTCTGCCCAGTACTTTTAGGCTTAGCATGAAGTCCTCTAGTGACTCACCATGCCGCTGCGTGCGAGTAGTCAGAAGATGCCTGGCGTACACCTCGTTTATTGGCCGCACGTAGTGGGCCTTCAGAATGGTGCAGGCATCCCCATAGCTGGTGGCATCTTGGATGAGAGGGGAGACCCGATGACTCACCCAGTTTCGCAGGATTCCCAGTTTCACGTCTCCGGTGGCGGTTGCGGCTGCTATGGCGGTGGATGAGTTTGCGATGAAAAATTCGAAGCATTGGAACCAGTGTCCGAACTGTGTGGCTGCGTCTGAGGCATGGGGGTCCAGATCCAAGCGCTCTGGTTTCAGGAGTCGATCCATCTTGGTGTTTTAGTGATTAAAATTGATGTGCCATCAATAACTCAAAGACAAGGAGTTTAAAGGATTCAACTGAAGGCTTTTAATCACTAAGAACATTGCAGGTCTTTCCACATCGGGTTCGTCTGATAGAATGACTCATACAGCTCTTGAGACTTTATATGACAAAAGACAGGGGCGTAGCCAATACACACAACAGGAAAAGGGGGCGGTACACACAATACAAAGCAAGTAAAACACAGGGGCTGATGAAGGCATATATTTCATCACAGTGGGGCGTTTTGGACCTTCTGGCATCCTGTACAGCTCTTAGTCATCTCTTCGATTTCTCTATCGATTCCTGGCCACCACACAAACGCTCTGGCTAAGTTCTTCATTTTTACCCCTCCCAGATGACCCTCATGAAGCTCATTGAGCACTCTATCCTTCAATTTGGGTGGAATTACTACTCTGGATCCACACATCAAGGTTCCTCTGCACACTGACAGCTGTTCTCTTCTTGGCGAGAATGCTGGCAGCACTGGTTCGCCATGTGCTGGCCATCCCTTCACCGTTAAATCATAGACCCAGGAGAGTGTCGGGTCATTTCGTGTTTCCTTTTCTATGTTTGCATTCGTCACAGGGAGACATTCGACTATAGTCGAGTGGAATAACTCCACTGGATCCACTGCCAGTTCTTCTTCCACCGTTGGCAACGGTAGGCGCGACAATCCATCAGCATTCCCATGCTGTTTAGTTCCTTTGTACTCAATGTCATATTGGTGTGCCCCTAGGAAAAGGGACCACCTCTGTAGCCGTTGTGCCGTCATTATCGGTACACCCTTCTGAGGGTTGAAAATGGAGACGAGAGGTTGATGATCAGTTAGTAGAGTAAATTTCTGACCGTGCAGGTAGTGATTGAACTTCTTCACCCCCCACACCAGGCTGAGGGCCTCTACGTCAATCTGGGCGTAGTTACGCTCGGCTGAAGTTAACGAGCGTGACGCAAAAGCTCTCGGCCCCTCTGAACCATCAAGGAATTTATGTGACAGTACCGCCCCAATGCCGTAGGGAGATGCATCACACGCCAGTCTTATCGGTAGTGATGGGTTGTAGTGAGCCAATACTTCTCTTGAAGTGATTAGGTCCTTATTCTTCTGAAAGGCCCGCTTACATTCATCGCTCCATTTCCATGCTACTCCCGTTTGTAGTAGGGCGTTCAGTTGATGCAGAATTGCGGACAAATTCGGCAAAAACTTATGGTAGTAATTCACCAATCCGAGGAATGACCTCAGTTGCGACACATTTTCAGGCGCTGGAGCCTTAACTACTGCTTCAATTTTGTCAGGGGACTTATGCAACCCCTCTTTATCAATCACGTGGCCACAATACGATATCCGTTTCTTAAAAAACTCGCACTTGGGGCGATTGGCTCGTAGCCCATGTTCACGTAGTCTAGTGAGCACCTGCTCTAGGTTGGCAAGGTGTTCACTGTCATCTTCACCTGTCACTAGGATGTCGTCCAAGTAACACTGAGTCCCCGGAATCCCTTGCAGGACTTGTTCCATCGCTCTTTGCCATATTGCCGGAGCTGATGCTACTCCGAATACCAGTCGATTATACTGGTAAAGACCTTTGTGAGTGTTTATCATGAGATACTTCCTAGAGGATTCTTCAACCTCCATCTGCAAATATGCTTGTGCTAGGTCAATTTTTGTAAAACGCTTCCCTCCAGATAGTGAGGCGAAGATATCTTCTATCCTTGGAAGAGGATATTGTACTGTGTGAAGGACTGGGTTCACTGTCACCTTGAAGTCGCCACAGATGCGAACCTTCCTTGGCTCCTCAGACTTATTGTTTAACGTTTTCTTCATGACAGGAATGATGGGTGTCGCCCACTCGCTCCAGTCTACCTTAGATAACACGCCTGCATTCTCTAGATTCTCCAGCTCTGCCTCGACGGCTGGGCGAATTGCATATGGTACCGGTCTTGCTTTGAAAAACTTGGGAATTGCATCCTCCTCTATTTTTATCGAGGCGGTTACGCCTTTAAGAGTGCCCAGTTCTTGTTGAAATACCTCTTTGGCGTCAGCTAAGATTGTTGACAATCGTCCAGGAGTGACGTCGTCATCCTTTTTACCAGCCACCGTCAGTGCCTGAATGGAGTGCCAGTCTAAACTTATCTTTCTGATCCATTCACGTCCCAATAATGCTGGTCCACCATCTTGCAGAATGTAGAGATACAATTTCCGTATTTTCTTGCCGTTGTATTCGACAGTGTAAGATTCGAAATTTTCAGCAATAATCATGCAAGAAAACAGGATAAAATAAGACAGTTTATTGACCAAAGTAAGCTTGCACAGAAAAACCTTTGATAAAAGGGCATACAAAATGGCCGCCGGGCCTCGTGATCAGTTTCTGGACCATTTGATTTCTGTTACTGCAAGCCAGACAGGCTTGTGGATTGAAAACAGCAAGCCCGCGAAAGCCAGTATCGGGAAACCGAAACTCAGGGAAACAGCATACATATTCAATGGATTCTAAGTACAGGATGGTTTCAGGCAAACAGGATGGGGCCCATCAAGATATGGGCGGACAATGCATGAACACTTATACCCATTTAATGTACAAAGGAGAAACCGTTTAACAGCCATCAAGGGAAATCTCCAGACTGATCAATATGCGAACCGAGTCACGGTGACAATGTAAAAGACATTAAAAGACATTATCGGCCAGGAAGGCCAGTTAAGTTATCACCGGCTCCCGTTACAAGACAAAGCGCCCCTGCAGAGATTTCTGCCCGCCAAAATTAATACAAAGACAGGACTATGATTTGGCGGGAGATAAGACTGTCCCAAAAGGGTATAACTATGGATTGAAAGTCCATCAAAGTTACGGTTACACAGATCCAGGATCAAGTTCACGTTTCACTTCTTCGGAATTCGACCAAGACGTTTCTTCTTTTCGAGGACGCTTCGGACGGACTTTTCAGTGCAAGGCAGCACTTCGATTTCGGGACACGATCGGTGTTCAGCCAGACAAGGCTCGGCCACGACGGGAAGACGACGAGGGTGGCCTGGGTGCTGTTGTCGGGAGATCATCGACGACCCAGGCCGAAGGAGAAGACACCCTCGGGAAAAAACGACGATCCAGGTCGGATAAAAAGGACATTCCGAGCCTAGCCAGGCAAGGCCTCGACACGTGCATCCATTTCTTCAATATCACATTGGTGGCAGGGACTGCTCCATGAACCCAAATCCACAATAGTGGATCTCAACCTTGACGAGCGCTCATCGAGGCTGTGTCCACCCCGCCGCCTCGAGAGAGAGAGAATATCGACTGCGCCAGAAGTTTCCAGATCCACGTGACGACGGAAAGTTGTGCTAAAAGATTGCGAACCCCTTTTTGCGATTCTGATAGTGGTGAGCATGATCCCGAGTTCCTCAAATCGAAACTTAGTTTAGGTATTTAGGGGAGGGAGTAAGGTTAAATCGTAATATGTTTCCCCTTTTACGACGTGCCGTGTGTTCCCCATTTCTATAGAGTCAAGTTCATAAATTTGTGCATGATTGTAGTTACTTTAATCTGTGCCTATGACATGTATTTTGTAATGCTTCAAACTGTTTAAAAATAAAAGCATCCATTTCATGCTATTCAACCTGGTCTATTGAGTCCTTTCTCTGCACTACAGTTCTCTGCATCTAAGTCCAAGGTCTAGAACCGTAGGGGAGAGTGGGTCGAACCACTCAAGGGTAATTATTGCACAAAGCCTGGCAGGAGACCAGAACGAGCAAGAGAAACCCCCTACAACAGGCACCCTTATTTTTCCTCTGGGGTATACTTTTTGCCCCGTATACTTCCTCAAGACAATGGATGTCTCTCTCAAGGGTATGTGTGAGAATAGCCGCTCGTAGTCTCGTCGATTCATGACGGTTAGAGCTGATCCTGTATCCAATTCCATTTTGACTTGGGACCCTGCTATCGTGAGGGTGACCCAAATGGTTCGGTGATCCTCTTTTGCGATTACGTTGTGAAGTTTGAGACAGCTTAGTCTCTTGTTCCCGGATTCACGATCGCTCATCTGGTCTTCGGAACTACTGTCCGTCATCTTTTGTACTTTCCTGTACGGTTCCTTAGTAGCCTTTTTGTTGTCGTTGGTCTTCTTCCCAGACCTGCAAACTCGTGCAATGTGTCCCATCTTTCCGCATTGCCTGCATATTTTGTCCTTGGACCAGCAGTCCTTCTGGTCATGGTTTGTTCTGCCGCAGCGATAACATTTTGCAAATCCCCGTGTCATTTCGTGGGTGCCGTATTCCTGTGGCTTTTGTTGTATTTCCGCAGCTCCCCTTGCTGCTGCTTCGTATGATACTGCCACGCTGAAAGCCTTATCTAGCGTCAGCTCTTTCTCTGAGAGTAACCTCTTCTGGGTTCCTTCACTCAGGACTCCACAGACAAATTTGTCCCGTAAGGTATCTGCCAGTCCTGCTCTGAACTGGCAGTGCTTTGATAGCTTGCGTAGTTCCGTAAGGTAATCAGCATTGCTCTCATTTTTATGCTGATTTCTCCTGTGGAATTTAAATCTTTCTGCTATCAGCAGCGGTGCAGGATTTAGGTGTTCCTGTAGGATAGCAACAATTTCGTTAAAACTCTTCGCCTTCGGTTTGGCTGGAGTAATCAGGTCCCGCAATAGGCCGTATGTTCTTGCGCCCATTAAATTTAGCAATACCGATGCCTTTTTCTCATCGGCTATTTCGTTTGCCTCGCAATATACCTCGACTCTTTCCACATACGTGGTCCAGTCTTCTATTGCACTATCGAAGGCAGTGATATCGCCAGTCTTTGGCATCTTGAAAATCTAAGATGGCGCCTCCCGCGCTTTTCCTTCGTCCCCGATGGATCAAAATGGCGCCTCCCGTGCTTTTCCTTCTTCCCTGCCGAGTTAAGATGGCGCCTCCTGCGCTTTCCCGCCGCTGCTGCCAACGCTGTTGCTGGCGATTATATTTATTTTACTATCCTGTAATGGCGACGCCCTATGGTCTTCGCGCCTCCACGATCGCTGCTGCCAACGCCGCTCTCTGCGGTATTATTATTTTTCTATCGCGCTTCAATATTTGCTCCATTAATTGAAGAACCGTTCCCGTCGTGGAGCGGACCCTCTGGGACACTTCCCTCCCTCTTCTTAGGTCCGAACACTGCCCGGCTTCAAAGCATCGGCCGCGCCCTGTGTGCTCCACCCTCTCTCTCTCTCTTTGCTTCCCGACTCGCTGCCTGGCCCCGTTGCAGAGCCACCCGATCGAGCTCTAGCCCGCCGCAGCCCAGGAAGGATCAGTGCACTACCTGCCACCAGCCCGATTAGCTGGGAAACCACAGACTGGAGAACCAAGCCTGGCTCTCGACAGTCTCTCCTGCAACTTTTCAAATCGATGATTTGGAGGGCGGTTGTCCACGGTCGACGCCCGTTTCTCGAGTTCCTTTGGATTTTTTTTTTTTTCTTTCTTCTGGCTTCGACCTTCAATAACGTCGTCTGAGGTGCTGCCGAGTTGCAGGTAAGTTCGTTTCTTACTCGTCGCCAGTATTATGTCCGTGTACAATTGAGACACGGACTGCAGGAGTTGATTATAACAAGTCTTTACTGAATGGAGACAACCTGGAAACTGAAACTACAGAAGCCTGCTAGGGCCTTTTATACAGGGGTGGTCACTGCTGGTACTGCAGTCTGAGACCAGTTATTCCCTTAAAAGTACATACACAACAATTTGCACTTGTTTAAATATCTTCTTTGCATAGAATCTAGTTAATTTAGCAATTGTTAGGATTAACCTATGGTGAATATTGGCAAATTTTATATGAAATGCTTTATTTCTGTAGGAATTCAACATGAAATGATAAATAACTGTTGGGATGTAAACTTGGTTGCCTTAGCACTCAGTATTGACATTCCATTTTGGGCTAATTTCTTATATTTTTTACCTGCATTAATCTTATTACTTTTCCTTTGAGACAAATTGGACTCCCATTCAGACGGTCTTATTTGAAACCCCTCAACAGATGTTTGATCTAGGGGACCTTCCATTAACAAATTTTTTGTCAGTTCTTAACCTGTACAGTATTCGAGATTTACAGTATTGTGTGATCCGTTTGGACCTTTCCTTCAATTAACTTTGAAAGGAAAGTAGTTCCAGTAATTAGAATGTAATGCCATGTCTCCATTCATCGACTTGGCATCATCACATACAAAAATAAACAAAGTCAGACCTCAGGATGAACTGTGTGTACCATTTTAAACCATTCTATAAAGAGGGAATTAGGAGTGGGTTAGCACACTATCCTTTCGTTTCTGGGAGTCCAGCCCAGAGTAATGGGATGAAGGTCTCCCAGCTGGTTGTTGCAGTCCTGCCTGAAATGAGTAATGGGCAGTTTCACTTCCTTATAGGCATGAAAAACTGCACACAAATTGGCATTTCACTCCCGAAGTATGGCTAGTGTAAGAAATGGAAAACTTCAGAATGGTGCAGTATTAAATTAGGGCAGGTTAGAGGGAACTTTTCTCTGCACCTGACGATGACATGAGAGTGCTTGACCCTAAGACTGGGGGCTAGATTTTCATTCAGGAGTTGGGTTGGAGGCGGGACTACAACTTTCGGGGTTGTAGTCCCGCCTCCATCGAGATGCGGCCAATCCACGCGATTTTAACTTGATTGACCTTATTGAGCCCGCCCAGCGGGCTCAGCAGGCCAATTAAGGGCCACCCAGCAACAGGTGATGTCACAGACTGAAATTTCATCTGTCAAGACGTTTTGACTGATGAAATATCAGTGTTTCACAGCTGTTTGAAGCTGTCAAACACTGACAGTCTTACTTCTATCATGAGTCCTTCTCCACAGACTCAGTTAGAAATCTCTCCTGCACAGAAAGCTGCAGGCTGTCACTTTTGATAGATGGCAGCCATTCTGCTTCCTGTGCTGGTGAGATGAGGGACTCCCGAGACCTAAAGGAAGGAAGGCTGAAAAGGTAAGAAAAGGTATGTAAAACTTATTTAATCACTTTAGACACACCAAACACACTTACCTTTGCACTCATGCACACATCACTCACCTGATCACTGACATCTCAACCCCTCCAAGCCCTTCAACCCGACGACCCAACTCCTCCAACTTGGCGTGGTTTGGAGCCGTCGGGATTCCCACAGTTCAAGCTTAAAAAGAGGGATTAGGTTAAAAACTGCCTGTTAACTATCTGTTAACAGGCAGTTAATTGGCACTAATCCCTTCCCGCCTCGGGCAGGCGGGTCCCAGTGTGGGGCGGGTACCCGCCTCCTTTGAAATTGGCATGGAGGCGAGTTGGGGGCGGGATGGGGTCGGGACCCCCGATTTTGGGAATTTAACCCCCCGCACACCTCCAAACCCGACTCCACGGCACACTGAAAATCGAGCCCCCATGGGCTTCTATGGGTCGCTCTGACGACGTGAGGTTGCGCCGCGGAGGCCGGGCGCTGTTGCTGGGAGACGGGTGGAGACCGGGCCCAGTTAGAGAGCGGACTGCACATGGCGCTCTTCCACATTAACAGACAGCAGATGAAACTGCTGACGATGAAGCAAAACAGTTGGACACATCGGGGGAACAAAGTGAGTCACAAGAAGAGAAGGGGAATGGAGACTTGGAGAAAGCGGAGCAGAAAGGAGTGAAGGAAAAAAAAAGACCGGGTTTCTAAAGTAGAAAAGTATTTTCATTCCCGCATTAATATCCCTGACCTGCACAAAGACAAAAATTCAGTAAGTAAATATTTCTTTAAACAGGTCGGTATTATCTTCCAGTGTGTCTTCTTGATCAAAGACATTTTAAATGATGCAGTATAACATCAGAAGATGAAAATTTCAATTGGCGAAGTTCACGTACAAACATTTAACACACTCGTACAACATTCCTGTGGGCAATGTTTTACACAGGTGTTAATGTGTTTAGTTTAAATTGAGTGTAAAAATAGGCCCCCAGGACTGGTTCGAATGCATTGCACATTTATATGTGAACTTTGCTGATTGGAATTCTGTACGTCCGGCACTTCTTTCAAAAAAAACTTTTCATATTCCACATTGCACTGCATTAGAGACATGGTCTATGCTTTGTGGAGTTGGGAACAGAATATTCTGAGTGTGCATTTTACAGCTACAAGTCTTCAAAAATACCTTCTGATTGCTAAGATAAAATGAGACAGGGGAATGTAAACCTCATTGAACTGTTGAAAGGATAGAGATAACCTAACTCGAATAAGGATGAGGGTACTAAAGTCTCATTAGGTTACTGTTCGCTAGTAGCATTTATGCTCGACAGACTGATAAAAGCTTTGAAGAGGTCTTGAAGAGAAACAAGAGTGGAGATGTGAACTTTTTAAAAACCGCTCGTTGATGCAAGGGTGTGAAAGCCAGGCCCAGTAAGAAGCAAGTAACAAGACTCGAGTAAAAATCACTGCGGTGTGGCGGTACCACCGGTTGTCCCTTACATTGAGATACATAATTCCCTTTAACTTACCTTACTGTATGTGTCTGTTACTATACTCAGGCTTCTCTCCTGTACTCTGACGTCATGACGTCAGAGCTCGGAACCTTCCAACAGTAGAGCTCGGAACCTGCTGGCAGTTGAGCTCGGAACCTGCTGGCAGTTGAGCTGGGAAACTTCTAGTTAGTCCTCGTGGCATCCCTGCTGGGGAAAGACCTACACCACGGTGCTCCTACAGTCAGCCATCTTACCTGCTACCTTACCTGTTGTATTTAACCTGTTCCTGTAAATAAACAACTTATTTATAGTTCGTCGAAGTCGAACTCAATTATTTAGTGGTGATGCACACGAATCACTACATTGGTGATCCAACGACGTGAGTACGGGAGCTCATCAATTCCTACACTACAATTGGTGATCCCGTATCCGTGAACGATTTTCACGGAAGCAACGCGCAGCCTGACCCTCGTCTTCACAGAAGACGACCGACGAACATGAACCGCTACATTGGTGACCCAACGATGTGAGTACGGGAGCTCATCAATTCCAACACTACAATTGGTGAACCCGTACCCGTGAACGATTTTCATGGTAGCAACGCGCGCCTGAACCTTGTCTTCCCACAAGACGACCGACGCACAACCGACAAACAACCACGGAACAGCAACCGCCTAACACCGATTCCTCCAAAGGCGACCCCGTCTTTGCGAACGTATTTGCAAGGTAAGCGCAGCCTGGAGCAGATCCCGTTTGACACGGACAAAACTCAACCGGACCCCGTTTTTTTTTTGTGAACAATTTTCACAAAAGAAGCACGCCATGGAAGCACCAGCCATTTTGCTGTCGCTACCGCAATCCAGGGAGCCACAGTCTCTCTCGTGCTTTATAAAGGTAGAAGCCCCGTTCGACGAGAACATCGATGCGGCCCCGACCACGCACTTGCTTACGGTCCCCGTACTCGTCTTTCCTACCGTCACACGGATCATCCGCCTCTACGTCCAAAGCAACAGCAAGTATACATCTCTCCAAGCGCAGGGTACAGCATGTTCGGGCCCACAAAATCGGAGTGTGCCCTGCGGGGATACCACGAGGACTCACCCCCGCGAACCATGAGGACCCATCCCTCGCGAACCACGAGGATCCAGCCCTCGCGAACCACGAGGACCCTGCCCTCATGAAACACGAAGACTCGTTCCCCGCCGACGACACACCAGCCCGTCAGCCTGCTGGTTGTGTTACCTACTACACGTTTCAGCGCGAACGAAAAGCGTTGCCGCCCTCACGGCTGTTTTCTCCTAAATCTACAACAACTACAAGTGTTGCCGCCCTCCAGGCAGAGTTTACCCCTCCCGAAAGCAACAACAACCTGGACCATTGCCGCCCTTTCTCCAGTTTTCCCTTTAACAAATGCAAACGTCTACTGAAGCTGCACACATCGAGGACGGGCCCAACGGGCATCCTGCGGCCGCGATCAGCCACGTGAAAGTTGCTGGCCTCACTGATCACTGATCAACGCAGCAACTCTTCACCCTCCGTTGTGTTATCGTTTGGCATTCCTGCAGAGTTCGTCAGAACAAGGAATTGTTTCAACATCAACGGAGACATCGCCCGCGTCCGCCCAACCTGCCCGTCACTCTGACAAGGCCTGCTGTTTCGCACGTCTCCACGGTCCTTCACCTGACGGATACGTTTTATTCGCCACGACGCGCGTAAGGATCCGCTCACGAGCAGCATCTTCAGACCTCGCCTACCAAGTCGAGACAGCACGACTGCCGTAACCACCAGCTCGTCAGACCATCTCATCCTTGGACTTTCGTTAAAGCGAATTCTGGGGGGGCCTATGTGGCGGTACCACCGGTTGTCCCTTACATTGAGATACATAATTCCCTTTAACTTACCTTACTGTATGTGTCTGTTACTATACTCAGGCTTCTCTCCTGTACTCTGACGTCATGACGTCAGAGCTCGGAACCTTCCAACAGTAGAGCTCGGAACCTGCTGGCAGTTGAGCTCGGAACCTGCTGGCAGTTGAGCTGGGAAACTTCTGGTCAGTCCTCGTGGCGTCCCTGCTGGGGAAAGACCTACACCACGGTGCTCCTACAGTCAGCCATCTTACCTGCTACCTTACCTGTTGTATTTAACCTGTTCCTGTAAATAAACAACTTATTTATAGTTCGTCAAAGTCAAACTCGATTATTTAGTGGTGATGCACACGAATCGCTACAGCGGTAAATTTTCAGCCTTGCCGCCTGGGCAGTAAGATTCATCTGGAGGGAGGGCAGAAAGGAAAGTCTGGAGGGGAGGAGGATTACACGCCGTAACAGAACCAGGCTGATTTCCCTTTCCATTGAATTGAATGGAAGGAAAATGCAGCAGGTTCTGTAAGGGAGGGTGCAAAATTTCCTGCCAGACTTTGTTTTCTGCACTCCGTACAGGCGATTCTTCAGCAGCATCGATGAAATCTACCCCTACTTTGTTTGACATGCACATAGTTTAAGCTGTGAACATGGAAACCTCTGCAGGCAGTTTGTCATATTGATGGTGGGAAGTTCTGAAGATCATAGTGTGATGTGGGCCAGCTACAGCTAATCAGCTCTTATGCCTGGAACATATGCTTGTTGCATGACACCTCATCAAACTTTTCCCTGAGGTTTTTTGTCCCACACAAATGGTTTGTTCTAAGGCGCAAGTTGTACAGAATTAGAAGTTACAGGGGTTAAACTGTGACATGAACCTGTCATTCATGTGGAAATGACTTATGAAGTAATACTGGGTGGCCTGCTGGTGGCACTGTCCAGGGAGAGTATAAATACTTGGGCATGGGCCCAGCTTGTGCAGGACATTCTTTGACAGGAACTAGTGAAGGACACAATTAGATCGCCATGTTGAAAAACAGTTAATTAAAGTCTTGTTTAATACTCAGACCAAGTGCCTAGTAGTTTTCTTATGTTAAACTGCATTCTTAACTTTTGACGTAATAAAAGAAAAATGCCAATAAAGGTGCCGTTGATTGTTTGCTGGATGTGCACTGGGTCCATTACAATCAGCGGAGGAGAGTTTTATGCACCAGAAGAGAGGCTGGAAATGTTGATTGGCGAAACTCACGTACTAACACTTTATGAGCTTATACTACAATCCTGTGTGAAAGAACAATTTGTTCAGGTATTGATTCATTCCCCACATTCGATACAGTATTGGCTTAAAATTAATATTTGGATAATGGGTATGTTTTGCTGATAGTGAGGGAAACGTCTAAACAGTGAGGGAAGTTTACCCTCCATCCACAACCCTGCTGCCCATATCGTAACTCACACCAAGTCCCGTTCAACCATCTCTCCTGTGCTCGTTGACCTACCTCGGCTCCTGGTCCGGCAACGCCTCGAATTTAAAATTCAAATCCCTCCATGGCCTTGCCCCTCCCTATCTCTGTAGCCTCCTCCAGCCCTACAACCAATGTTCCCTGTAAGTTTTTTTTTCATACGCAGTCCCTTTAACTGACTGCGTGGCCCATTCAAATTTTTACACATGTACGGTTATTTCCATTGAAAAGCTGGTGAGCAGCCTGTGCAGGACATCCAGACTGCTGCGCAGCTTAGTGGGAACATTGCCTACAAAACCCTCCGAGAGCTCTGCGTTCCTCCAATTCTGGCCTCTTGCATATCCCTGATTTTCATCCCTCCACCATTGGTGGCCGTGCCTTCAGCTGCCTAGACCCTCGGCTCTGGAATTCCCTCCATAAGCCTCTCTCCCTCTCTCTCCTCCTTTAAAACGCTCCTTAAAACCTCTCTCTTTGAGCAGGCTTTAGGTCACCTGTCTGAATATCCCCTTGTGTGGCTCGGTTTCCAATGTTGTTTGGATAACGGTCCTGTGAAGCGCCTGGGGACGTTTTACTAAGTTAAAGGTGCTTTATAAATGCAAGTTGTTGTTGTAGTGTTCCATTGGATATAATAGATCACATGTCTCTTCAAAGAAAAGCAAGGGGTTCTCCCAATGTACTGTCTTCCCTCAAGCAGCACTACCAGAGCAAAAATAATTCACTGATTATAGATCTTATCTGTTCTTTGTGGGACTTTGTTGTGTGCAATTGGCTACTGTGTTTGTGTGCATAACAACAGTACCTATTCAAAATTAATTCATTGGCGATGAAGCACTTTGGGATGTCCTGAGGTCATGATAAGGCAATTATTTTTGTTCATGGATTAGTAAAATCTGCTAAATTGTAATATATAAGCCTACACCAATGCAGACATCCTGATGACTTGAGCTATGCATCTTCCTATAGTGTAGTGCAAAGTAACTACAGGTTGAAGAGCAAACCAAATGTGTGCTCTGAGCTGAAGTACTAACAGTGATTTAATGCTGTTTAATCACTGTGATGTTTACGGTGTTTAGCCTTTCTTAATGGATACCTCATCTTAGATACATCTCAGATGCACCTATTGGATAAGTGAAAGGGCACTTATTCTGATTTATTTTTCTTTGTGCCAAGCTTTGTGGTGCTATACACTAATCATACAGTTCTTGGCTGCTTCAATATGGTTTGGTGGCTGTGGACACAAATTTCTAGTTGCGCGCACTTCCTCTGGGATAGCTAACAAAAAAAAACTGCAACAGGAAACGCCAAATCACAATTCCATCGTTAATGATGAAGGAAAGTCTTTAACTCTATGACCACTGCAGCTTCCTTTTGAGTGTTGATGAAGATACTGAGAAACACTTATTTTAAGAAATTCTAATGGACTAGCAGCAAACTGGTCCTCTCCACAAGAAACAGATGCCACCAGAAGGTCATCTGCATAGTTATGTTGCTGCATTTCAGGAAAAAAAGGCACATAACTAATGGTTACAGGGCCCAGACATAAACAGAATCTGGCTGTAATGGTAATTGATCCAACCACTCACCCAGAACTGTAATTAGCACTGAGCTGTAAATGGCGTGTATCTTTTGCGTTCAGAGTACTCTATCTTAGCTCCAGTCATTGTGAAAGAACTAATAATAATACATGTGTGAATGGCACGATTAATAAAGATTTGTCCTTTGAAACTGAATGGGCTCGACAACACCGGCAGCTCCTGTACTTTTGGCATGTGGAATTTACAACAGTACTAGCTTTGAAATAGATTACATTTATTGTTAACTTTTCCCACCATTGCAATATTGACCAAACATTAGTCGTTTCTAAATTTTTGTACTAAGAAAAGTAATATTTTTACACAATAAGGAAAAATACCAGATGCAAATGAAATATTATTCTTTGGTGCATTAAACTATAATTAGATAAATCTACACTGTACAAAAATATTTTTTACTTACCCAGATATTTAATTTTGTTTCATTTTGTAAAATTGCACCACAAGTTCATTTTTTCAGTTTGCCAACCAAAAAAAAAACTAAATAGGAAAAGACAATAGCAGGCCTCTCATCCAAAATGATGCCAGTTCCTTCTGGGAAAATCGCTGTAAAGGAAAACGAGTCAGATTTTGCTCTGACTGGTATTGATATTCCGTGGAGAATTTGACTGCATTTCCCATTTTGGGGAGGGGTTGTGGGGAGGGGGTGGGGGTGGGGGGAGCAGGGGCAGGCAGAAATATCTGCATTTGCGAGAATAGACGAGCATTTGCAGAACTGACAACACAACAGTGAAGCTGATATTAGATTATAAACATTGGAAACTATTGCATTTAGAAGCACTGGTACAGAGTAAGGCAACAAATTGACAAGCATAGTTATATGCAAAAAAAAATCGGGCATCCGTTCCTGGGCATGTTTTATGACAACACGAATTCAAGAGAATCAGGTTGTCTGTTTAAACACGGGTAATGCCAGCACCACCCACTTTGGATTTGTTCTCACAGAACTATCTCCACAGGATAGAAGGTGGAGGAACATTCCAGCACACTGTCATAGAATTTCAGAGACTTTTCGTGTTCTATTAGTTTCTCCACAAGACCTCCTTTAACACACTGGTCATCTTCCTGGTGAAGGTCTCTATACCTGTGTGATAAGGCAAAGATATTACTTGTCTGCAACAAAATAAAATGAAACATGGACTTCCCTCTCAATGTGAATACCTGTGAGAAATTCGCCAGAATCCGAGAAGATTTAGAAGCATGAATGCAGCCACGAGGAAAAAGAATTTGTCCAAATTCCCAGCATTCAGATTATTTGGATACCAATTACCTGATGAGGTAAAAGGAAACAACAAAGTAATGAAACCGACTTAGTAGATCCAGCCCCGATCAAAATCAATCCCACTTCTATCTGTCGCACATTCAAGGGACACCATCAGTAAGGCTGTGTTGATAAACCGTGCCCGATTCTAGTTATTTTTCTGAATAATTTTGATTCAGAAGACATCTCCAGCCAAGAAAAGTTGGAACAATTAAAGATGAAGAAAATGTACGATCTAGTAGAAACCTTTTAATAATGAAAATACTATGAGCAAAACATTCTCTTTATCCAATCATTCATATTAAGCAAATACTGCAAAGGATGTGGGGAATGAATCAATGCCTGAACAAATGTTCTCTTTAAATGAATGTTCCCATTAACAAGATGCTCATTAACTCAATGTATGGTACTTAAACTGACACTTCCTCTGAAAGATGAAATGGCCATTTAAAAATTAGATACTTAAAAAAATTATAATTTAAAAAAAAATCTACATATTCATCTTTTCCCGGTGAGTATTTTTGGCTGGTTTAAGTAGTTTTTTTTGTTAAAACTGTTACATTAATAATCAGGTTTAATCCAGGTTCCCTTTAAACACAGCGCACAGCTGTTGGGTGAAGGATGATGTTAGAAATGGGATAACAATCCAGCTGAATGAGAGGATACAAAGGGTAGTGATCAATGTGGTCCTTCTAATTGGACAACTGTGACCAGTGGAGTTCTCCAGGGATTACTCCAGGGGCCTCTGTGACTCACAGAATATTTATAAATGATCCTGAATAAAGTATTAAAAATAAAGGCCTAGAAATTCAGTGCCCTTAGCACCGATTTTGCGGCGCTAGAGGGCCTAGCGCTGCAATTGGCGCCGGTTCCTAAATTGCCTGGGGCCCTTCTGCGGCAGTAGACCGGTAGCGCTGCGCCGGCACCGATGACGTCATCGGTGTGCGCAGCGTCCCGGTTGCCGTGGTAACCCGGCCCCAAGCCGAAATTCAGTTGCGGCCGCCTCGCCAGTGGCAGCCGCAACTAAGACTCCGGCAAACGAGTGTTGCCGGAGTCTGCGCCGGCGCTTTAAGGAGGCGCGGCGGCCGGCCGCTTTCCCGCCGGCCGCCTGCCCGCAGCTCCCTCCCCGGACTTCTTCCCCCACCCCCCCCGGAACAGATGTAAGCCCGGCACTTGTCCGAGGTGCCGGGCTCATTTTTGCAGAGATTTGCGCGGGCCGCGGCCGGGTGCAGGCAGCTCCTCCTTAACGGAAGGAGGAGGCCTGCACTTCCCGAGCCTGCCGCACCGCATCGGGCGCCGCAGCGCCGGAATAGCGCCGCAATGCGGCGCGTAGCGCCAGTTTTCAGGCGCAAACAGCCTTCAGTAGCGCCGGCAGCCGTTTGGGCGCGGCGCTACTGAATTTTTGGCGCGCACAGCGCGACTTAGCACCGGCGCTAAATTTCCGGCGTTAAGCCCCGGCGCAGCGCAACCTCAATTTCTAGGCCAAAATGTCTAAATTTGCAGATTATGCCAAATGGAGTGGGAAAGATCAGAGGAAAGGGATAACATTCAAAGGAATGCACAAAGGTTTTGCAACTTGGCAGATGAATCAGAAATGGGACTTCATATTGATAAATGTGAGGTGGCATGATTTGTACTAAAAATATTAAATATGATTAGAAAAGAAGGATATATAATTAAATGTGATTCCCAACACGATGTAAGTATAATATCTGACTAAACACTGAAATTATTTTCACAGTGCACGGCAGCAGATTCAAAGGTTAAAACAATGTCGGGGTATTTAAGTAGATCCAGGAAATATAATTCCAAGGAAGTGTTGTTGACACTTCATGTAAGGCATTAGCGAGACCACATATAGAATATTGTCTCCAGCTGAGGCCCTCTGCTTCAGAAAAGATGTTGAAGCAGTGGAAAGAATTCAGAGACAGGCAACCAAGATGATTCCAGGGCTTGGATCTACCGGTTATAAGAGAGGCTAAGGAAATTAAATATACTCCCTATTACAAGAAAAAAGACTAAGGGGTATCTTCTTTGATTTTTAAATAAGAAAAAAATGTGTGTGAGGGAGGGGCGGGTTGGGAGAAAGTATCAAAAGCCTGAGTGATAGAATGAGCTGAGTTCCATCTTCTTGTTCCTAGCTTACTATAAGTGTTAGCTTGGTTCCGTCCTCTCTCCGAGTTAGGAAGCTGTGGGTTTAAGTTGAACTGGAGGACCTGAGCATATAATTCAGGTTGACACTTTGAAGGGATATTTACTAGTCCTAGCCCCTTTAGGGCTACCCCAGATCAGGTGTATTTCTCAGACGTTCACTTTCAACTAAAGTTTGAGGTAGCCGAATCCTAAAGACGCTTAATTGGGTCTAAAGGTCCGGGCTAGCTCTCCCTAAAGGAAAGGAACAACCTGAGAATGTTACCGTCCTCCAGATAGCACTTTTAATAAGTTTAGCTAGACTGTAACGTCCTGGATATTATGAGGGTCCGGAGATCTCCCCAGAATTCTGTAACTCTTCACCAAGGAGTGTACAGAAATTGAGTTCATGAGTTATTGATACAGAGGGCTTATGTGAGACAATTCTAAAAATATATAGAGATTTATTAAAAGAACCAACATGCAATTTACAGTTGGTGAATCAGTCAATCGCAACGTTAACAGTTCTAAAAAGAGAAAAAATACTATCTTATTATTAACAGAATCTTACTTTTAAATCTTAACTTCGCTACAGTATTACAGTTCTTAAAGTTTTCTATACAGGATATCCAGCAATATCAAATACCTTTGATCCCCGAGGTACAAAGAGTTGGAGACTACAGAGCCACCTCTGTAGCCGAGAATTGCTTTGCCCGAATAATGCGAGTCTGATATCCCATTTGAGAGTTCAATATGTATACCCTTTTTCAGTGGTATTTCCTTTAAAGTTTCTGCTGACCCAAGTTAATTATCCCGATTCATCTTCTGCCGACCTCTGCAATTCTTACTGCTACATCAGCTTGTAACATTACAGAATCTTGTCTCATCTCCAGGTGTTCTGAGTTTACTATATAGAACGGTGTGAAAGGCAGGTGTTTCTTATTTTATGTCATCTTTACGAGGGCAGATGTTCCTTATCTTAAGTGCCATCTTTATGAAGTTTAAATTAGAACACTTTATCCAGGGTGAACCACTGTTTTTGTTCCTAAAGGTCAGCCTGTCGGAGCCATGCACCTTCTGTTTCAATAAGGTTATTTATTCAGGGTCAACAACTGTCTTATCTCAATAGCCAGAATTCTTTCATAGCTATTTCAGAGTTAGGTTTCTAAATTTCCAAACCCAGTTTGTCATGTTTTAATAAGGACAGAATTCTTTCATAAGATAGTGTATTTTTTGAATAGGTTATGTGGCTTATTCCTTCACAACTTCAGTGCTGTACTAAGGGAGTGCTGCCTATTGTTGGAAGCTACGTCTGCCTGCTGTGAGAGATCCCAATGGCATTTTTCCCAAAGAGCAGGGAATTCTCTTGGTCTCCTAAACAACATTCATCCTTTAACCAGCACCACCAAAAACAGCTTTATTTCTTACTGTCTGTGAGACCTTGCTGAGCACAAACTGGCTGCCGTGTTTCCTACAGAACAAACTTGACTAACTTCAAAAAATATTTAATTGACTACGAAGCACATTGGGACGTCCTGAGGATGTGGAATGTTTCTATATAAATGCAAATTCTTTCTTCATAGTTTTTTGACCTATTAATATTTGAAAGAAATATGATGAACAGTAAAATGCTATAATTGATGGCTCTGGACTCCTGCAGAGGTCTTCCTGATCTCCGGCCATAACTTGGAACTAAAGAGGTCCATTATCAAGAATGCTTTGCAGCCCATCTATTTGACAACCATTTGAGAAGTAATTCACAGTTTATGTTTTACAGAAATATAACACAGCAACTTATTAATGTGGGTTTCTCAAAATATATATTCCTGGACACCTGGTCAGTGATGTAATGTCAGGCGAGCAGCATTTGATAATAAAGGGGTATTTGATTGCATAGGTCATCAAGGTTTGAAGGCCAATATCATTCGATGAATGATGTCAGTGGAGAGTAAAATCAGGCGGGGTGTAAAAGTGCCGTTTGACCCGACCCACTAAATTTCCCATCTGGTGGCTGACATGAATCAGTCATTCATGAAATAAAGACTTATGAAATAATACTGAGCGGCCTACGGGTGGCGCTGTCCAGGGAGAGTATAAATACTTGGGCACGGGCCCAGCTTGCGCAGGACATTCTTAACAGGAACTAGTGAAGGACACAACTAGACCTCCATGTTGTAAAACAGTTGATTAAAGCTTTGTTTAATGCTTAGACCAAGTGCCTAGTAGTTTTCTTACGTTAGTGGGTCAAGTTAAAATGACCCCAGGTGTTTCTATTTTGCATTGGCATATCCAAGTCCTGTGGTTCCAGAGACATCTCACCAGATTGAAGCCTGGTTGTGAAGTTCCATCATTTGTTTGGAGACTTGAGCAAAATGTGTCCTCCAAAAGTTTCCAACGGCAGAAAAAAGGCTTGCAATCATTCTTAAGGAACACTAACAAAGAATAGGAACCTCTTACTTCAGGAGAAAGAACTCTGAGGCTCATCAACGCCAACTTTATACTTCAGCACTACTGACCAAGTGCATCAACATAATAAGGCCTACACTCCAGCTTATGTTTAAAGTCATTTGTGATTGTATCATAGGAAACATTTCTTGTGCTAAATTATGCTTTTTAACTGCATTCAAAGTGAAATCACGGAATTTTTAAAAGTACATCCTGTAAACAAGCTCCTCTTACCTCCAGATATTTGGTAGATAGTTTGAATAATAATTGCTCCCACAAAGCAGCCTGCACCATTGAAGAGAGTCATGAAATGCATTGCAATTCCTTGAATGCTCCTTGGAGATAGTCTAAATGTAATCAGTGTACCTGTAAACAAAGGTAAACGTAAGACTCAACCATTTAAGGTACCTAATTAACTTTCGGAGTGCTTTCTGTTTCAATGCCATGGAACGCTGGTTTCTTTTTACTGCTGCTTGCTTGAAATAGACCATTTTAATTAACATTTGTATTTTAATCAATTCATTTGTACGTATAAGCATTAGCCAACCTTATATGACAAATAATGAAGTCTCTGTGGAAATTAAAACTGTGAATGGAATTCCTGCACATTGTAATTTTTAAGACAACTGTTTCATAATACAAGGTTAGCTGAAGATGAATTTCAGTGAATTCTATTTTATAAGTGGTTTAGCTGCCATATTAAAAGATTTTTGGGGAGCAGACTGTTATGAGGAAATTGCTTTAAGTGCACTCATTGAAGGCTGTATACAAATGTCTTATGGAGAGAACAACATAGCTGGAATGTGAATTTCTATATATTTTATACACACACACACACAGATTTTATACATATACATATATTGGGAATGATGTTCTGAGCTTGTGCCTGTGATGAAATATTCCATTCATCACTCATCAGTATTTCTCTGCCTGTGACTGTGGTTGGTTTCAGTTTCATTTCCATTGTATTGTACTGTGTGTAGGGCTCCGCCCATACCTGGCTCCTATGTAAGCTGGCCCAGCCTGCAGCACATCCAGTACGGCAGACCTCTGGATGGAAGATACATTCTCCTCTGTGTGTTACCTTCTAAGTCAATAAAAGCCTTGTTTTGTTTCGCTAACATCGAGTCTCGGATTTATTGAGGCACATCAGTGCCAGCAGCAGGGAGCTTTGTCCATCAGTTGCACACATCGGGATAGTAAGGAAAATCATGGGCAGCACACCCCATTTTCCCAATGTTCACTGTGGTTCCTCCCCTTAACGCAAACTCAGAAAATCGACCCAAATGTTCTATGGGTGCAGTGGAAAGGAATTTGACCAAGTGCATGTCACCAACAGCGACTGCAATTAGCTGTGCTCCACAATAACGTCATTCACAGGGAAAATCATTTTGCACATAAAAAGCACATTTCTTGGGATGTGGCTGGTGAGGTCACATTTATTGCCCATCCTAAAAAGGTGGTAGTGGGCCTTCGTCTTTAACCTCCACATTCCCTGCAATGATGGTAGGGAATTCCAGGATTTTAACCCAATAACAGTGAAGGAACAATGATATATGTCCAATCCAGGATTCGGAGGTGATGGTGCTCCCATAACATTGCAGCTCTTTTCCTTCTCAGTGGTAGAGGTAACAGGGTTGGGAGATTCTGCCAAAGTGCTTGTTCAGTTAGTGCAGTACACTCCTCTCCAACAAGGCTCCATACCAAGAGCAGACCATTACAATATTACCCCACTAGAGTGAGCATTCCTGTTATTCCTTCCATTAGAAACATTTCAATTTTTGAAGGATTGTTAAGCAGACAACGCGTTACCCTTGCTCTTAGATTTCAGCACAATCGCTTTCTAAAGAGCTGGGATGCATGAAGGTCTGTGCATTGAGTGTTAAACCATAAAATCTACCCTGTGAATCAAAATTAAAACATTTGTCAAACTGCTGAGGTTAGAAAAAGACATTTGGAAATTTGCAAAAGTAAAGTTTTGGAAATAATTTCTAGACTGAATCACTAATCACATAAGAGACTTGTACTTACAGGCAGGTGTGACCAGTGCCTCAGCAATTCCGAGCAAAAGGTACTGAGGAGCGAGTTGAAAGCAGGGCATTGAAGACACAAGGAGCACCTTTCCAGATAGCGTCTGCTCCACCAGCAGAAAGTTCCTCCTGTGCACCTCTGATATCCCAGCGACCACCATGGACAACACCGCGCACAGGTGGCCGATAACTGGAAGAATTTAAAAGTCATTGTGAGTTAATGACAGGAAGGGGAGTCCATGCCCTGCAGGCCTTCCTCTGCTGCAGGTTCATCAAAAGCATTATCCACAAGGGCCTATCTACTCATCTTTATATCGTTTCTGTTGGTGTCAGACCAAAATCTATCACAAAGATGGATAAAGATGAGGGAAGTCATTTTGCCCATATTCAAATTTTTGGAAAAAACCTATAGGCCTAGAGTTTCTGCTTTGGGCGCAATCGCGATCTGGGCGCAAATTACAACCAAAGTTGCACTCGTTTTGAGAAGTGTTTTTTATCCTCAAGTTTCTGCTTAAACTCATTTGCATATTGCCGAATGTAAAATCTGCCATGAGCCAGCCCAATTGGGCAGTGTATTAGAATGTAATCTTTACAAAAATACCTTTTGCTTTAAAAAATATTCCTTGATATATTTGAGAGTGGTGACCTGATGCAGTTTTATTAATACAGCTGAAAATGGGCTTCTCACAAAGAATGAGCATTTTTAGTCCAGTCCACCGCCTGTGAGTAAACTGATTTTAAAACACCGAAAGTGACTTTAATAAACTACACTGAACCATTTGCTGGTTATACTGATGTACAGTAGTCAGCTTCTTAGTAAATTCAAAGGCTTTCAAAATGTACTAATTAGTGTCCTTGCTCTTAAAAACCAGCTTAATTTTAAGAGCCTCCTCGAAGGCCCGCAAACAGGCGCAATAAGCAGAAACTCGCAATGGTGATAAATTCGATCTGGGGGTGTGGCCAGTTTTGTGGGCAGGGCCAGTTTCCAGCACAATGTTTTTTAAACCTGCGCAAAAGATCCCACAAACTCGATGCACTGGACGTAATTTGCACTTGAAATTCCACAATCCTTTGTGCTGGTTTGGCCAATTTCTGCAAAAAAAAACAGCTCAACCTAGCGGAAACGCCAGGCCTACATTCTCCCATCTTGTCATCTGTCTCTTGAGTGAGTTTGAGGTTCTTGTCTCCTTTACCCTATCTGGAGACCAAACCTGGCTCACTCTTTGATTATTTATCTCATTGCTATTTGTGGGACCTTGCTGTGCACAAACTGGCTGCTGCATTTGCCAACGTCACAATAGTCACAACACTTCAAAACCACTTCATTGGCTGTGAAGTGCTCTGAGACATCCTGAAGTCAGAAAAGCGCTTGATAATTTGGCACTCGGTTTGTTTTGTTTATTACTGCCCCACAGTGATGTATTAATTGCCAAATCTACTATCACCTCCACATCCCTTTCTGCTCAACATTTAGTTACTTCTACAGCATCCATTGTATATTGTGACACCCATTTTTTCTTCCAATGCACTTGCTCGTGTCTATATTGAGCTTCATCTACCACTGATTTGTCCATTTGCTTTCTCTGACTGAACTGCCCCACCCACAGTTTAATGCCAACTGCAAAGTTGACCAGTTTGCACTGGGTTTCTGAATCCATTAATGTAGACTAGAAACAGTAGGGGGCTCCAGCCCTGAAGCCCGTGACACTCCCCGTAGTCCTTCCCCTCACCCTGGCTGCATTCCTCTAACAAGCACCCACCACCTCTTTTTTTCTCAGCCAGTTCTTTATCCACCTTCTTGCTTTGCCTTGAATTCCCACTGGTTCTCGGCAATCTTTTGTAAGGAATTTTTATGGAAGGCTTTTGGAAAGCTACGTAGACCATGTCAAATGGTTTTTCACCGACCGCATGGAAAGTCACTTCCTCAAACAATTCCTCAAAATTGGATAAGCAATTTTTCTGGTGAGACACAGTTTGTTATTCCAAATATGTCAGCTCTGGGAAAAAGTTGTTTGAAGGAACTGGTAATACATAAAGCAAACAAGATGAATAAATCATTACTAACAGCCAGACTGTAGAATAAATAAGTTATTCAAGGGCAGATGTGACAGCTTAATATTGGCGCTCATCACCCGTAAGATATGTAGATATTAATCTTCAGTAGTATAAGAGAAGAATATGACGTGTGCACCATCTGTTGAATAACTAACCATTACTTCCATTAAAGTCACCCTGATCTGTAAGATGTTTGTAAAATTCAATATTGAGAGGAAAGAACCAGCATTTATATAATGTGCTACAGAAATCAACAGGAGGCATTGAAAACTGTGGGGCTGGTTTTCCGAATGCTCATTAGTGGCACAAAGCTTTGACCTCCCACTGCACGCATCGAGAAATTGCCCATAATCTGTTCATTTCCTGATCTGCATGGCAGGTGGGCGAGGCTTCCCGCTGCACATTCAGAAACTAGGGCCTCGAGAACAAAGCATTTTCTTTCTTCCCTCCCTCCAGTTTTCTCCCCTTGTCCCCTGACATACTAGCGTTTTCTGGGATATAGCTCCACCAGTGTGACCAGGTCTCCAGTACCTCACCCAAGTGGCCAATTTTTCACGTGGACCTCGACAGTGAGTATCAGCAGGCACAAAACTCTTCATGGGTAAGTCCAATTCTGACTTCATCCAATGTCCAGACACATGCACCTCCCAGCAGAGGAGAGGTCGCGGGATAGAATTCAGGAGCAGGAACCTTTGCTGATCATTTTCCCTCCCCAATAATGAAAACAATTGTAGCACCACATACTGAGCATTTTGGCGACAGTGACCATAATTCGGTGAGATTTAAGGTGGTCATGGAAAAAGACAAAGACGGCCCGGGAATAAGGGTTCTAAATTGGGGAAAGGCCGATTTTAATATGATAAGGCAGGATCTGGCCAAAGTGGACTGGGAGCAGCTACTTATAGGAAAATCCACATCAAAGCAGTGGGAGACTTTCAGAAGGGAAATAGAGAGAGTACAACGCCAACATGTTCCTGTAAAGGTCAAGGGTGGGACCAACAAGCAAAGGGAACCTTGGACAAAAATGCATTAGGAGAAAAAGGGGGGCTTTTGGCAGTTACAAAAGACTAAAGACGGAGAAAGCCCTAGAGGAGTATAAAAAGTGCAGGGGCATACTTAAAAAAGAAATTAGGAGGGCGAGGAGGGGCCATGAAATAACACTGGCGAGCAAAATAAAGGAAAATCCTAAGATGTTTTATAAGTATATTAAGGGCAAGAGGATAACCAGGGAAAGGGTAGGGCCCATTAGGGACCAAAGTGGCAATCTGTGTGTAGAGCCAGATGATGTAGGCGGGGTTTTAAATGAATTTTTTGCATCTGTGTTCACTATGGAGAAAGACGATGTAGACATAGAAATCGGGCAAGGGGACTGTGACATACTTGAACATATTAGCATCGAGAGGGAGGAGGTACTAGTGGTTTTAGCAGGCCAAAAAGTGGATAAATCCTCAGGCCCGGACGAGATGTATCCCAGGCTGTTGTGTGAGGCAAAGGAGGAGATTGCAGGGGCTCTGACACAAATTTTCAGAACCTCTCTGGCCACAGGGGATGTACCAGAGGACGGGAGAACAGCTAACGTAGTACCATTATTCAAGAAGGGTAGCAGGGATAAACCAGGGAATTACAGGCCAGTGAGTCTAACATCTGTGGTAGGGAAATTATTGGAAAAAATTCTGAGGGACAAAATTAGTCTCCACTTGGAGAGGCAAGGACTAATCGAGGATAGTCAGCATGGCTTTGTCAAGGGTAAATCATGTCTGACCAATCTGATTGAATTTTTCGAGGGGGTGACTAGGTGTGTGGATGAGGGAAATGCTGTGGATGTGGTTTACATGGATTTCAGTAAAGCTTTTGACAAAGTCCCGCATAGGAGACTGGTCAAGAAGGTAAGAGCCCATGGGATCCAGGGTGCCTTGGCGCGTTGGATCCTAAACTGGCTGAGTGGCAGGAGGCAGAGGGTGATGGTCGAAGGTTGCTTTTGTGACTGGAAGCCTGTGTCCAGTGGGGTACCTCAGGGATCGGTGCTGGGACCCTTGCTGTTTGTGATCTACATAAATGGTTTGGATGAGAATGTAAAAGGTATGATCAGTAAGTTTGCAGATGACACGAAAATTGGTGGGGTGGTAAATTGTGAGGAGGAAAGCCTCAGGCTACAGGACGATATAAACGGGTTGGTCAGATGGGCGGAAAAGTGGCAAATGGAATTTAACCCTGAAAAGTGCGAGGTGATGCATTTTGGACGGACAAATAAGGCAAGGGAATACACAATGAGTGGTAGGACCCTAGGAAGTACAGAGGGTCAGAGGGACCTTGGTGTACATGTACATAGATCCCTGAAGGCAGCGGAACAGGTAGATAAGGTGGTTAAAAAGGCATATGGGATACTTGCCTTCATTAGCCGAGGCATAGAATATAAGAGCGGGGAGGTTATGATGGAGCTGTACAAAACGCTGGTGAGGCCACAGCTGGAGTACTGTGTGCAGTTCTGGTCGCCTCACTATAGGAAGGATGTGATTGCTTTGGAGAGGGTGCAGAGAAGATTCACCAGGATGTTACCTGGGATGGAGCGCCTCAGCTATGAAGAAAGACTAAACAGGCTGGGGTTGTTTTCCTTGGAGCAAAGAAGGCTGAGGGGGGACCTGATTGAGGTGTACAAAATGATGAGGGGCATAGATAGGGTAGATAAAGAGGAAGTTTTCCCCTTAGTAGGGGGGTCAATAACAAGGGGGCATAGATTCAAGGTAAGGGGCAGGAGGTTTGGAGGGGATTTGAGGAGGAACTTTTTCACCCAGAGGGTGGTTGGAATCTGGAACTCACTGCCTGAAAGGGTGGTAGAGGCAGGAACCCTCATAACATTCAAGAAGCATTTGGATGAGCACTTGAAATGCCATTGCATACAAGGCTATGGACCAAATGCTGGAAAATGGGATTAGACTGGACAGGGATTGATGGTCGGTGCAGACACGATGGGCTGAAGGGCCTCTTTCTGTGCTGTATAACTCTATGACTCTATGACTGCTGCTCAGGCTAAGATAACTAGCCTACCACAGATCAGAATTGAACATGGAATCTTCTGTAATAACAACAGAAAATGCTGGAAAAACTCAGCAGGCCAGGCAACATCCGTGGAGAGAAATTAGAGTTGACGTTTCGGGTCTAACCCTTTGTCAAGCTGGAAAGGAAATAAAATAGATCGAAGGCAGGGCTGCAATAGAACAAAAGAAGTAAAAGAAGTAAAAGAGACATTAAGAGGTATTCAAAACCAGACGAGATGGTAATAGGACAGTGGAGACAAAAGACGGCAAGATTAGGTGTGAAGTGTACTGGCAGGATGGGAGACAGCTGCCGTGTGGGAGAGAGAAAAAAAACAGGAAAGTGGGGGAAGGGAAGATCCAAAACAAAGGGATGGAAAAAAAATATAAGTAAAAATGTAATAGGGGCCGAAGTTATGATCTGAAATTGTTGAACTTGATATTGAGTCCGGAAGGCTGCAAAGTGCCTAATCGGAAGATGAGGTGCTGTTCCTCGAGTTTACGTTGAGCTTCCGTGGAACAATGCCAGAGGCCAAGGACGGTGAGGTCTGAGTGGGAATGGAGCGGTGAATTAAAATGACAGGCGACCGGAAGCTCGGGGTCACCCTTACGGACTGAATGGAGGTGTTCCGCAAAGCGGTCACCCAATCGGCGTGTGGTCTCCCCAATGTAGAGGAGACCGCATCGTGAGCAGCGAATACAGTATACTAGATTGCAAGAAGTACAAGTAAATCGCTGTTTCACCTGGAAGGGGTGTTTGGGGCCCTGGACAGTGGGAAGGGGGGAGGTATAGGGGCAGGTGTTACATCTCCTGCGCTTGCACGGGAAGGTGCCAGGCGAAGGGGAAGGGCTGTTGGGGGTGATAGAGGAGTGGACTAGGGTGTCTCGGAGGGAGCGGTCCCTACGGAATGCTGAAAGGGGAGGGGAGGGGAAGATGCGTTTGGTGGTGGGATCACTTTGGAGGTAGCGGAAATGGCGGAGGATGATCCGTTGGATGTGGAGGCTGGTGGGGTGAAAGGTGAGGACAAGGGGAACCCTATCATGGTTCCGGGAGGGAGGGGCAGGGGTGAGGGCAGAAGTGCGGGAGATAGAATGGACACGGTCGAGGGCCGTGTCAACCACGGTAGAGGGGAATCCTCGGTTGCGGAAAAAGGAAGACATGTCGGAAGCACTGGTGTGGAAGGTGGCATTGTCGGAGCAGATACGGCGGAGACGGAGAAACTGGGAGAATGGAATAGAGTCCTTACAGGAGGTGGGTTGGGAGGAAGTGTAGTCTCGGTAGCTGTGGGAGTCAGTGGGCTTGTAGTGAATATTGGTCGATAACCTATCCCCAGAGATGGAGCCGGAGAAGTCGAGGAAGGGAAGGGAAGAGTCAGAGATGGACCATGTGAAGGTGAGGGAAGGGTGGAAATTGGAGGCAAAGTGAATGAAATTGTCTAGTTCGGGGCAAGAGCAGGAAACGGCACCGATACAGTCATCAATGTATCGGAAAAAGAGGTGAGGGAGGGGACCTGAGTAGGACTGGAACAAAGAGTGTTCCATATATCCCACGAAAAGGCAGGCATAGCTAGGACCCATGTGGGTACCCATAGCAACACCTTTGATTTGGAGGAAATGAGTGGAGTTAAAGGAGAAGTTGTTCAATGTGAGAACAAGTTCAGCCAAGCGGAGGAGGGTGGTGGTGGATGGGGACTGGTCGGGCCTCTGTTCAAGGAAGAAGCGGAGCGCCCTCAGGCCATCCTGGTGGGGGATGGAGGTGTAGAGGGATTGTACGTCCATGGTGAAAAGGAAGCGGTTGGGGCCAGGAAACTGGAAACTGTTAAAGTGGCGGAGGGCGTCCGAAGAGTCGCGGATGTAGGTGGGAAGAGACTGAACAAGGGGAGAAAAGATAGAGTTGAGATAGGAAGAGATAAGTTCCGTAGGGCAAGAACAGGCTGAAACGATGGGTCTAGCAGGGCAGTCCTGTTTGTGGATCTTGGAAAGGATGCCAACTCTCTGACACCTCCTCCTACCTCCACCTGGACCATGACCCCACTACCGAACATCAAACCACCATTTCCAAGACTGTCACTGACCTCATCTCCTCTGGAGATCTTGCCCCCGCGGTCACCAACCTCATAGTTCCCCAACCCCGCACAGCCCGCTTCTACCTCCTTTCCAAGATCCACAAACAGGACTGCCCTGCTAGACCCATCGTTTCAGCCTGTTCTTGCCCTACGGAACTTATCTCTTCCTATCTCAACTCTATCTTTTCTCCCCTTGTTCAGTCTCTTCCCACCTACATCCGCGACTCTTCGGACGCCCTCCGCCACTTTAACAGTTTCCAGTTTCCTGGCCCCAACCGCTTCCTTTTCACCATGGACGTACAATCCCTCTACACCTCCATCCCCCACCAGGATGGCCTGAGGGCGCTCCGCTTCTTCCTTGAACAGAGGCCCGACCAGTCCCCATCCACCACCACCCTCCTCCGCTTGGCTGAACTTGTTCTCACATTGAACAACTTCTCCTTTAACTCCACTCATTTCCTCCAAATCAAAGGTGTTGCTATGGGTACCCACATGGGTCCTAGCTATGCCTGCCTTTTCGTGGGATATATGGAACACTCTTTGTTCCAGTCCTACTCAGGTCCCCTCCCTCACCTCTTTTTCCGATACATTGATGACTGTATCGGTGCCGTTTCCTGCTCTTGCCCCGAACTAGACAATTTCATTCACTTTGCCTCCAATTTCCACCCTTCCCTCACCTTCACATGGTCCATCTCTGACTCTTCCCTTCCCTTCCTCGACTTCTCCGGCTCCATCTCTGGGGATAGGTTATCGACCAATATTCACTACAAGCCCACTGACTCCCACAGCTACCGAGACTACACTTCCTCCCAACCCACCTCCTGTAAGGACTCTATTCCATTCTCCCAGTTTCTCCGTCTCCGCCGTATCTGCTCCGACAATGCCACCTTCCACACCAGTGCTTCCGACATGTCTTCCTTTTTCCGCAACCGAGGATTCCCCTCTACCGTGGTTGACACGGCCCTCGACCGTGTCCATTCTATCTCCCGCACTTCTGCCCTCACCCCTGCCCCTCCCTCCCGGAACCATGATAGGGTTCCCCTTGTCCTCACCTTTCACCCCACCAGCCTCCACATCCAACGGATCATCCTCCGCCATTTCCGCTACCTCCAAAGTGATCCCACCACCAAACGCATCTTCCCCTCCCCTCCCCTTTCAGCATTCCGTAGGGACCGCTCCCTCCGAGACACCCTAGTCCACTCCTCTATCACCCCCAACAGCCCTTCCCCTTCGCCTGGCACCTTCCCGTGCAAGCGCAGGAGATGTAACACCTGCCCCTATACCTCCCCCCTTCCCACTGTCCAGGGCCCCAAACACCCCTTCCAGGTGAAACAGCGATTTACTTGTACTTCTTGCAATCTAGTATACTGTATTCGCTGCTCACGATGCGGTCTCCTCTACATTGGGGAGACCACACGCCGATTGGGTGACCGCTTTGCGGAACACCTCCATTCAGTCCGTAAGGGTGACCCCGAGCTTCCGGTCGCCTGTCATTTTAATTCACCGCTCCATTCCCACTCAGACCTCACCGTCCTTGGCCTCTGGCATTGTTCCACGGAAGCTCAACGTAAACTCGAGGAACAGCACCTCATCTTCCGATTAGGCACTTTGCAGCCTTCCGGACTCAATATCAAGTTCAACAATTTCAGATCATAACTTCGGCCCCTATTACATTTTTACTTATATTTTTTTTCCATCCCTTTGTTTTGGATCTTCCCTTCCCCCACTTTCCTGTTTTTTTTCTCTCTCCCACACGGCAGCTGTCTCCCATCCTGCCAGTACACTTCACACCTAATCTTGCCGTCTTTTGTCTCCACTGTCCTATTACCATCTCGTCTGGTTTTGAATACCTCTTAATGTCTCTTTTACTTCTTTTACTTCTTTTGTTCTATCGCAGCCCTGCCTTCAATCTATTTTATTTCCTTTCCAGTTTGAAAAAGGGTTCGACCCGAAACGTCACTCTAATTTCTCTCCCCGGATGTTGCCTGGCCTGCTGAGTTTTTCCAGCATTTTCTGTTGTTATTTCGGATTTCCAGCATCTGCAGTATTTTGCTATCATACTGGAATCTTCTGTCCTGTGTGGCTTAGGAATCGCTTGACGAAAAAAGACCATGGTCCATCTAGTTCGCCTTCTACCATCCTGGCAGTCGCATGATACTACAGTAATGGAGTTGTTGACTAATCGTGGCAATCAATCTCTATCAATGAGTCTACAACAGACCCAGACATGACACTGGCAAAACCACTAAGAGACTCTTACAGTGACTTACATAATTGTCTGTAACCAATGTTATTACCTTTCAAGTTGGCTCTGGTTAAACAGAGCTAGATCGACAACATCGCGATCTGACGTGATGACGTCATCACGTGGGTCATGTGACGTCCCCTTCGGCGGGAAACGTCATGACGTCAGAGGTAGAGGGCGGGGCCAGCCAGTCCTCGTGTGGATTGAAAGAGAAAAGACCTGTTTTGAGCTTCTCCTGTAGTTTCTTGTTTTGTAAAGTTCTTAGACAATAAATTCAGTTTGTTAACTTCCAGTAAGTTATAGATTCTGTGTTAGGAGTGCAGAGACTCCTACATTGGTGACCCCGATTCCTCGCGATCGTTTTTCGCGGTGAACGCCAAACACAGGCCAGTGATGGAGGCCAACGCAGTGGCCTTGAAGCTCCCCCAATTCTGGGAACAACAGGCAGCCTCTTGGTTTGTGCAAGCCAAGGCGTAATTTGAGCTCCGCAACATCGTTCAGGATCAGACCAGATATCTCCACATGGTCTCCGCCCTCGAGAGCTCGACGGTGTCGAGAATCATCAGCCTGCTGGAGAGTCCTCCGACTGCTGACAAGTATGTCGCCATCAAGACACGATTGCTGCAGGTATTTGGTCTCACCAAAGCGGAGCGCGCTCGCCGTTTACTGGCTCTACCAGGGTTAGGAGACTCCAAACCCTCGGGTCTCCTGGGGTCCGAGCCCCAGTGCTTTCTGTTTCGCGAACTGCTCCTTACTCAACTTCCTGAGCAAGTACAGGCGTCCCTTGCCCGAGCAGAAACCGCAGACTGCGTCGCGCTCGCCGAAGAGGCGGATAAGCTTTACGCAGTCCGGCAACAATACTGCGCCCTCGCGCAACGCCCCGCCACGAAGAGCCCGGCCCCGGCTCCGACAAAGGCGCCTCCGACGACCGGTTTCTGCTACTACTACGCCCATTTCGGCCCGAAGGCCCGCTGCTGCCGCTCGCCGTGCAGTTTCGTTACCAGACCGTCGAACAGACCGCTGCGAGTCAAGCACGCCGGTCCCGGTACTTCCCCCGCGGCCGCGATGGCGATCGGTGCTTCTGGGAATCTCACCTACGTAACCGACTCCATCTCCGGCCGTCGTTTTCTATGCGACACGGGGGCGCAATGCAGCATACTGCCCGCCTCAGTCATAGACCTTCGCTCCGGCAGCCGTGGTCCCCCTATGCAAGCGGCCAACGGGGGTTCGATCCGCACTTGCGGGAAGCGCCTCGTCCGAGTATGTTTCGGTGGACAGTTTTTCAGCTGGAATTTCATCACCGCTCAAATCTCACAGGCCCTGTTGGGTGCTGACTTTTTAGGCGCCAACGGCCTGTTGGTGGACGTGAAAAATCGACGCCTCATTCGCGCCACCACGCTCGATGATATTTCGGGGGCGCGCAGCACGGCTGCGTCACATACGATTTCATGTGCGCGGCCGCAGCCCGACGATTTCGCCCGTCTCCTCTAGGATTTCCCCGAGCTGACGAAGCCCAACTTTTCGGCTCCGACCGTCAAGCATAGGGTGGAGTACCATATTTCGACTACTGGCTTGCCCGTTTACGCCAGGGCGCGATGTTTAGAGCCCAGCAAGCTAGCGGCAGCAAAGGCGGAGTTCGCCGTGATGGAAAAAATGGGGATCATCCGTCGGTCCAGTAGCCCCTGGTCCTCCCCTCTCCACATCGTCCCCAAGCTTGGCGGGGGATGGCGGCCCTGTGGGGATTATCGCCGCCTCAATGACATAACGACGCCCGACCGCTACCCCATTCCCCATATACAGGACTTCTCAGCACATTTGGCGGGGACGTCCATCTTCTCCAAAATCGACCTCGTCCGTGGTTACCATCAGGTGCCGGTGCACCCTCAGGATGTCGAAAAGACAGCGGTAATTACCCCCTTTGGACTCTTTGAATTCCTGCTAATGCCCTTTGGGCTTAAGAACGCGGCACAGGCGTTTCAGTGCCTCATGGATTCAGTCCTGCAGGACCTTGACTTTCTGTTTGTTTATTTGGACGATATTCTGGTTGCCAGCACCTCCAAGGAGGAACACCTCGAGCACCTTCGGGTCCTTTTCAGACGGCTTCAGCTGCACGGCCTCATCGTTAACTCGGACAAATGCCGTTTTGGCCTATCGCAACTGGATTTCCTGGGCCACTGCATAACCCCCATGGGAGCAACGCCACTTCGGGTCAAGGTGGAAGCAATTGCGGCGTTCCCGAAACCGAAATCCATGAAAGCTTTACAGGAGTTCCTGGGGATGGTTAACTTCTATCATCGTTTCATCCCCAGGGCTGCACAGCTCATGCGTCCTCTATATGAGGCCCTCAGAGACTCGACGGGAAAGGACCCTGTGGTATGGTCACAGGACATGGATCGTGCTTTCGAGGAGACGAAAGCCGCACTCGCCAATGCGACCATGTTAGCACACCCCCTGCCGGGAGCCACCATCGCTCTCACGACGGACGCGTCAGACTACGCGGTGGGGGCCGTCCAGGAGCAGTGGGTCGATGGCGCGTGGCAACCCCTGGCCTTTTTTAGCCGCCAGCTGCAACGGCATGAACGCCGGTACAGTACTTTCGATCGAGAGCTGTTGGCTTTGTTTTTGGCCATCCGCCATTTCCGTTTCCTCCTCGAAGGACGACGCTTCATCGTGCTTGTCGACCACAAGCCATTGCTGTTCGCAATGGCCAAGTCTGCGGAACCATGGTCGGCTCTGCAGCAACGGCAGCTGACGTACATATCGGAGTTCACCACCGACATCAAACATGTGACCGGTAAGGACAACATCGTCGCCGATTGCCTATCCCGCGCCGCCGTCCAGGCCATCCAATTGGGCATTGACTACGCACAGATGGTGGTTGACCAAGCGGACGACCCGGAGACCCAGGGTTTTCGTTCGGTTCCAAACAGCCTCCAGCCGAGGGATGTGCCTTTCCATTCCGCAGGTACCACTCTGCTCTGCGATGTTTCACTGGGTGCACCCCGTCCGATCGTCCCGTCTAAATGGTGTCGTACGATTTTCGATGCCTTACACGGCCTATCGCACCCTGGAGTGCGGGCATCGCAAAAACTGCTGGTCTCCAAATTCGTATGGAGGGGAATACGCAAAGACGTCAGGGACTGGGCGAACACTTGTGTTGTTTGCCAACGGTCCAAGGTGCAGCGCCATGTCAAAGCCCTGCTCGCCACCTTCGAGGTCCCGGAACGGCGATTTGATCATATTCACATCGACTTAGTGGGGCCACTCCCACCTTCCCGGGGCTTTACGTACCTTTTGACAATGGTGGATTGCACCACGAGGTGGCCGGAGGCAGTTCCCCTGACGTCCACCACATCTGCGGACGTTGCTCGAGCTTTCGTTTCATCCTGGGTAGCCCGTTTTGGTGTCCCTGCGGATATTTCGTCGGATCGGGGGCCACAATTTTCGTCCTAACTGTGGAACGAGGTGATTTCCGTGTTGGGCGTTAAACTCCACCGCACTATGGACTATCACCCACAAGCGAATGGCTTGTGCGAGCAGTTCCACCGCTCCTTGAAGGCGTCGCTCAGGGCCAGCCTGCTGGATGCATCCTGGGTCGACAAACTACCGTGGGTGATGTTAGGACTCCGCACGGCGCTGAAGGAAGATCTCCAGTCGTCGGCGGCGGAGATGGTTTATGGGCAACCGCTTCGAGTCCCAGGTAAATTCCTGCCGTTACCTACGCGACCATGGTCCGCGGCCACACAAAAAGAGACCCTCCGGGATGCGGCCCGCTGTTTCCGCCCAGTTCCGACCTCACGGCATGGTTTGCTTTCATCCAACGTCCCGGGGGAGTTGTCGAAAGCCAAGTTCGTGTTTGTGCGCCAGGACGGCCATCGTACCCCGCTCGCACCACCGTATGCCGGACCCTTCAAGGTTTTGCAGGCAGGGGACAAGAGTTTCGTGATTGACGCCGGGGGCAAACCGGATCACATCTCTGTCGATCGCCTCAAGCCTGCGCACCTGGACCTCGAACGACCGATCGAGCTGGCGCAGTCTCCGCGCCGCGGCCGGCCGCCGGCCGCTACCATACCTGACAACGCCGTGCTGCCTACCAGTTTGCCGCCTGCTCAGCGTTTTCCCCTCCGGGAATTTCGGAGTCGGTCCAACAGACTTGTCCGACCTCCTCAGCGATTGACTCTTTTCGTTAAAGACAATTCTGGGGGGGTGTATGTGGCAAAACCACTAAGAGACTCTTACAGTGACTTACATAATTGTCTGTAACCAATGTTATTACCTTTCAAGTTGGCTCTGGTTAAACAGAGCTAGATCGACAACATCGCGATCTGACGCGATGACGTCATCACGTGGGTCACGTGAAGTCCCCTTCGGCGGGAAACGTGATGACGTCATGACGTCAGAGGTAGAGGGCGGGGCCAGCCAGTCCTCGTGTGGATTGAAAAAGAAAAGACCTGTTTTGAGCTTCTCCTGTAGTTTCTTGTTTTGTAAAGTTCTTAGACAATAAATTCAGTTTGTTAACTTCCAGTAAGTTATAGATTCTTTGTTAGGGGTGCAGAGACTCCTACAACACGAGGAAAATCCCAATGGTGGAGAGCTTTGGGAACCATAGGTCCACAGTCACTTGTTCCTCCCAAGCTTGCTACACTTTCCACATGTTATGTCTCCAATTACTCAAACACTGTATCCCAAAATGTTATTTTCTAAAATTTTCTTAGTACAGTACCACACAGTGGTGTATTTGTCCACCTAGCTATCAGGGGAGCTATTTCTGTGTTCTTAATAATTAATCTAATTCAGCTTGGCTCAGTTGAGAGCACTTATATCTTTAAATCAGAAGGTTGTGGGTTCAAGCCTCATGACAGACTTGAGCACATAATCTAGGTTGACACTTCAATTAGTACTGAGGGAGTGCCATCTTTTGGATGAGATATTAAACAAAAGTCCTATCTGCCTGCTTGGGTGGATGTAAAAGATCCCATGGGGCTATTTGAAGAGGAACAGGGAGTTCTACTGGTGTCCTGGCTGCTTTTAATCCATGAACCAACACTGCCAAAAACAGATTATCTGCTCATTCATTCATTTGCTGTTTGTGGGGCCTTGCTGTGCACAAATTAGCTGCTGTATTTGCCTGCATAACAACAGCAACTGCATGTCAAAAGTGAGCCATTTGGTTCATTTTGAGGTTGTAATAAGTGCTATATAAATTCAAGTTCTTTCTCTATTGTAGAACGCCATCAGCCCAGGCTAGAAAAACAGCCTGCAATGAAAAATTTCAGCAATGAGGCAACGTTAGTAATGTGTTGACTACCTGACACCTACCCATCTGTGTCAATGGTGATATTGGGTCTCGACGAACAGACAGTATGCAAGCTCCAATATATTCCAGGAAAGGTGCAAGCAGCAATACAGGAATGAGGCCTATTACATTCAGCGCTGCTATTGGAAGAAGAAATCCCCTCAGGTTCAGATTGGAGTGCATTGTTTGTATGAAGTATGCCGACGGGATCTGCGTTTATAAATGATAATGTTAGCAGTGAGTTTGACCAGCCTTTTATCTTGGAAAACATATGCAATGTAAGCAAAGGTTTCTAATTATTATATACATAAAGTTCACCTGAAATGTTTCCTCTAATCAAATTACATATAGAAATATGAAATTTGTAGACTAGTATTCGATATAAGCAACATTAGCTATCAGCAAGAGTAGAATCGTAGAATTTTACAGCACAGAAGGAGGCCAATCGGCCCATAGTCATAGAGTCATAGGGCTGGATTTTGTCAATGGAGACGAGTTGGAGGCGGGATTGCGGCTTGTCAGGTCTAAGTCCCGCCTCCATCATCTTCTGGCCAACCAGCGGGATTTTCCTCTGATTGACTTTGTTAAGCCCACCCAGCGGGCTCAGCAAGCCAATTAGGGGGGAAGTCACTGACAGAGCATGTCAACTTCTGATGTGTCATCTGTCAAGATTTCTTGAAAGAAGAAATGTCAGCGTTTGACAGCTCTGTGAAGCTGTCAAACACTGACATTCTGTGTAGTTTGATGAGCCCTTGTGGTCAGGACTCATCAAACCTTTCTACTTTGTAGATTTCAGATGACTGTTGGTTCGTAGGATCCCAACAGCCAGTCTGTGAAATCTACAAGGAAGATGTCAGGACCCCCGATCCAGAGCGGATCAATGCTGTAGGCAGAAACAAAGGTAAGTGAACATTTGTTAACAATTTACCTACTTTACCACCTTACATACTGACCACTCCATACATTGCACCCATCACTCTCCTCTACATCTCACTTTCAGACCCCTCCGACCCCCGCAGACCCCCTACTTGACTCCTCCAACCCGGTGTTCTCTGAGGTCGGGAAGCCTGCAGTTGGTCAGGTAAAATGGGACTAATCCTTTTTTCTGCCTGCTAACTACCTGTTAACAGGCAGTTAAAAGGATTTAATCCCTTTCCCGCCTCAAGGAGACGGAACCTGGGTCAGGACGGCTTCCCGCCTCCTGGCAAAAAGACATGGAGGCGGGATGGGGGCGGGTTTGCCAGCCGACCCCACTTTCTGCAACTTTACTGGCAGTCCCGCCTCCTCGGGGCTGGCAAAATCCAGCCCATTGAGTCATAACGGCACAGAAGGAGGCCATTTGGCCCATCGAGTCTGTGCCGGCTATCTGTAGAGCAATCCAGTCAGTCCCATTCCCCCACTCTATCCCCTGTGTCAGCTCTCTGAAGGAGCTAAATCAGTTTGTTTCATTCCCCTGACCTTTCTCCAAATCCTTTTAAAATTTTATTTTTTCAAATATTTATCCACTTCCCATTTCAAATGTTATTATAGATTCTGCTTCCACTCCTGTCTCTGGTAGGACATTCCATGTCCTGACAACCCTCTGAGTAGAAACATTCTCCGAACCTCTCCCTTTGTTCTATTGGTGATGATCCGAAGTTTATGCCCTCTAGTTATTGATTCACTAAAGAGTGGAAATAGTTTCCCCTATTTACTTTATTAAAACCTCTGATGTAAGAAAACTACTAGGCACTTGGTCTAAGCATTAAACAAGGCTTTAATCAACTGTTTTACAACATGGAGGTCTAGTTGTGTCCTTCACTAGTTCCTGTTAAGAATGTCCTGCGCAAGCTGGGCCCGTGACCGAGTATTTATACTCTCCCTGGACAGTGCCACCCGCAGGCCGCTCAGTATTATTTCATAAGTCTTTCTTTCATGAATGACTGATTCATGTCATTTTTCCCGCCTGAAGGATTGGTTGTCCGGCGACTTCCTTCTATCGGATTAATCGGACTACGAATAGCCGCAGTCGTTTGGATCTCCGTTTGTGGCTGGAAGGCACGTCTCCTCGGACTGTGTCTTGGTCCCTGGGTCACTTGGTTCGTACCGGTGGGCTGGCAGAGCCCGTGTTGCCTTGATTGACCTGAGGGGGACTGGGGAGATCGTGACTCCGGGTACGGGCCCCCACAGGCACAGAGCTGGCTTCATCCTGCTCAGTATTCGGTGATTGACCGGCGTCCTGGCTTCGGGTGGTCATCCCGCGGGGAGCGCTCTGTTCCACGGGTTGATCCGGTGGAGTAGCTGGCAGATCCCTTGATGTCCCGGGTAGGGCGTCATCCTCGGAGGAGCGCAGAGTATCGGCGTTGTTAATACGGATCCCTCTATCGATTGGGTCCATGGGACCGGTTGGGCAGGGAGCCAGATCCCGAAGTGAAACTGTGGACTCCCGGCCATCAGGGTACCGCACGTACGCGCATGTAGGATTGACACCCATTAGTTCCACTTCGTCGATGAGGGGATCACTCTTGGAGGATCGGATGAAGCTTCGGAGTAGCACGGGGCCGGGAGCTGCCAACCATGATGGTAGGGACGTCCCATGAGTGGAGCGACGCTGGAACCCGAAGAATCATTCATGAGGAGTAACATTGGTGGATGTAGAAAGAAGAATGCAACGCGTCAGGGAGCAGTTTCCCACTGCTGGTTTGATAGGTTGTGTGACCTCAGTGCAAGATGAACAGCTTTCCAAATGATAGCGTTGTATCTCTCAACCTGTCCGTTTCCAATAGGATGATACGGTGTCGTTTTACTTGTGGCGATTCCCCATTGGGAAAGATAACTTTTGAGTTCGCTTGACATAAAGGAGGGACCCCGATCAGAGTGGATGAAATTGGCCATACCGCAAAGGGAAAAGACCTGATCGAGGCATTTGATCACTGTGGAAGTAAGCATATTGGGACAGGGGAAAGCAAAGGGAAAGCATGAATATTGTTCCACCATAGTAAGTAAGTAGGTGTTTCGCGTTGAAGAAGGCAATGGCCCTTTAAAGTCAATGCTGAGTCGCTGCATAGGCTGTGTAGCGTGTATGAGCGAGCCATCCGACGGACGGAAGAATTGCGGTTTTAATTCCGCGCAAATTCTACAAGTGGAGCATGTGCTTTTCACGTCTTCCGTAGAAAATGGGAGATTTTTAGATCGCACAAAGTGCAACATACGGGTAATGCCAGGATGGCATAAGTCCGTATGAAGATCTGCAAGAGTCGAAGTTGACATGGAAGAACAGAATGCACGCGTGAGGGTATCCGGGGCCATGTTATCTTTACCGGGCCGATAATCTATGGTGTAGCCAAAGGTGGCCAATTCCATTCTTCAGAGCTGTATCTTGTTATTCTTGACCTTAGTGCATTTCCAGTTATCCAACATAAAGGCCACGGAGCGCTGATCGGTTATAAGCATGAAATGGCGACGAGCGAGAAAATGACTCCGTTTACGTACTGCTTCGATGATGGCCGTAGCCTCAATCTCGACAGGAGGATAATGGAGCTCGCTACCCTGCAAAGTTCTGGACAGAAATGCAACAGGTCGACCACCTTGATTCAAGGTAGCCGAGATCGCCACCTCCGATGCATCGCACTCGACCACGAAAGGGAGATTTTCATCAATGGAACGAAGCGTGGCTTTTTCCAGTTGTTGCTTGAGGAGGTCGAAAACTGAAATAGTCGTTGCCTCCAACGAAAATGACTTTGCGTGAAGCAGGGGCTGGATCTTGTCGGAAAAGTGGGGTATCCACTTCGCATAATAGGCAAACATGCCGAGGGCCCGACGAAGAGAGCCGAGATTCGTAGGGGGAGGGAGCTCCTGAAGCGGACGAAGTCGCTCCGGATCCAGTTCGATGACACCTTTGCCCACCCAGTAGCCAAGGATGTTGACTGATGGTACTGATTTCACAGATTTGGACTCATTTAAGGTTAAGTTGCGACGACGGAGAACGTCAAGAAATTTCTGGAGGTCGGCATCATGCTCCTTCTGTTCATGACCAGCAATGGTGATATTATCCAGATATGGAAAAGTGTCCGTTAAGTTCTCCTATTTGACTAGGCTGTCCATTGCCCGTTGAAAGACGGCCACCCCATGGTGACCCCAAATGGAAGGCGACAAAACTGGTAAAGCCGACCATTGGCCTCAAAGGCCGTATACTTTTTGTCAGAGTCCTTTAACGGTACTTGATGGTATGCGCTTTTTAAGTCAAAAGTTGAAAATACCCTGTAATTGGCAAGGTTATTGACCATGTCATCGATGCGTGGTAGTGGGTAGGCATCCAGGTCGGTATACTGGTTAATAGTTTGCAAGTAATCGATGCAAAGACGTTTCTTGTGTTGCTTCAGAGGATTTTAACAACAACGACTTGAGCCCGCCAGGAAGATGAACATGGCTCAATGATACCGTCCGCTAGAAGACAAGAGATTTCTGTCTCGATAAAGGATAGACCATCTTCACTGAAACGTCGTGATTTAGTGACTATTGGCTTGCATTGGGGGGAAAGATTGGCAAACAAGGAGGGCTTGTCGAGTGAAGCCGCCGAAAGCGCACAAAATGGTACTTTGGAAATAGTAAGCTCCGGCTTTGACCCTCCAAACTCAAAAATGAGTCTTTTGTGTTGCTTCTGGAAATCCTGTCCCAGGAGCACATCACTGCATAGGTTTTTGAGCACCCCAAGCCGGGTGGAAAAATAAGTGCAGCCATTGAGAATAAGGTCGACAAGACAAAAGCCGGAAGAGTTGGTGGTCAGTGTCGTCAGAGCCATTGCAATTTCCCTGTCCGAGGGGTAAATATGCAGTTTTAACTTACTGACAGCCTGCTCACTGATGAAGCTATCACAGCTACATGAGTTGATTAGTGCACTCAAAATGTGCCCATTTACCGAAACCTTCGTGGTTGCATGGGACAGGCTTTGGGGAAAAACAGCTGTGATGGGAGGAGGGGCAGTTTTATACTTGACAGCTGTAACATTAGTAGTGGCTCTTGGAGGAGGAGCAGTTTTATAGATGACAGCTGTAACATTAGTAGTGGCTCTTGGGGAAGGAACAGTTTTATAGATAGCAGCTGTAACCCTAGGAGAGGCTCTTGACTGACATACTTTAGAAAAGTGACCTTTTTTACTGCAATGATTGCAGGTTGCATTACGAGCAGGACAAAATTTCCTATAATGAAATGCACCTCCACAGAAGAAACACTTCTTTTTAGACTGCCAAGATGCTGCTAGGGTAGGGTCATCATCAGCTAGGATAGAGTCATCATTAGTGAGGGCTTCCGCCTGAGGCTTATCGGAGGAGTCACTAAAAGTGATAGCAGCAGTCCGTGCACGTGGTAAAAGATAGGCATCTGCATTTTTTTTGCTAAGTCCAGAGAATATGCCTGGTCATAGGCAGCTTGTAACTCAAGGGTTTTATTCTCCAACAGACGCTGGCGTATGAAGGGTGACGCAATTCCATTAATAAAAGAATCACGAATTAATTGCTCCTGGTACTGCTCAGCTGAGACAGCTTTGAGATTACAGTCTTTGCTGAGCCTGCAAAGCTTTTGAAGGAATTCATCAAGTGGTACCCCGGGTTGTTGTCGTGTTGTGGCCAGTAAGTGCCGAGCAAAAATTTAGTTTGGGGCCTTAACATATAGTTGCTGCAGTATTTGGATAGCGGAGTCATAGTTTACACAGTCTTTGATATAGTCAAACACATGAGGAGATATATAATTGGCAAGCATTTGTAACTTATCAGGAACATTCTCACCACATGCCCCGAGGAAGTTGCTGAAGGTACGATACCAGTGTTTCCATACCTTAGCAGTTGTAGGTGAATTCGGGTCCAGGTCAAGACGGGCGGGTCTGAGTAGTTTCTCCATGATGGATTGATTACTACGTCTGGTTCCCTTCTACCGTTTGAGTCATAGACGTCTGTTCCCAAAATCACTCGGAGCGTGGAGCAAATTTCAGTTGATTCAATTGATGTAAGAAAACTACTAGGCACTTGGTCTAAGCGTTAAACAAAGCTTTAATCAACTGTTTTACAACATGGAGGTCTAGCTGTGTCCTTCACTAGTTCCTGTTAAGAATGTCCTGCACAAGCTGGGCCCGTGCCCGAGTATTTATACTCTCACTGGACTGCGCCACCCGCAGGCTGCTCAGTATTATTCCATAAGTCTTTCTTTCATGAATGACTGATTCATGTCAACCTCTCTTAATTGTGAATACCTCTATCAGATCTCTTGTTAACCTTCCCTGCTCTAAAGAAAAGAGCTCCAGTTTCTCTAGTCTGGTATTATCTTAGTGAATCTCTTCTGCACCCTCTCCATGGCCTTGACATATTTCCTAAAGTGAGGCATCTAAAACTGGACACAGTATTCTAACTACGACCTAACCAATGATTTGTACAGATTTAGCGCCACCTTTTCGCTTTTGTACTTTATACCTCTATTTATAAAGCTTAGGATCCCATGAGCTATATTTTAACAGTTTTATCAACTTGTCCTTCACCATTTAAAGATTTGAATATCTGAACCCATAATACTTCATTTAATGTTTCACCAGTTAGTGTCTATTTACACTCCTTATTCTTCCCCCCCCCAAAATGTCTCATCTCATATTTCTTCACATTGAATTTCATCTGCCATCTATCTACCCACCTGCCTATAACCTACTGAAATCGCACAGTCCTCTTCATTGTTAACCATGTTAACTATTTTTGTGTTGTCTAAAAAATTGATATTGTGCCCCTATACTCAAGACCAGATCATTTTATTATATATATATATATGTATATGTAGAGAGACAGAGAGAGAGAGAGAGAACATTAATGGTCTCAACACTGCCCTGATTTACATATGTCCAATCTAAAAAACATCCTTTACCCAACTTCCTAGCCATACTGCCACATTCACTTTAATACCATATGGCTCCTATGCAGCACCTTATCAAACGCCTTTGAAAATTTATATACACAACATCCGTTGTATTTCCTTTATTAATACACTTCATTATTTCCTCAAAGAACTCTATTACGTTTGTCAGACTTGATTTAACTTTTTCAAATCTATGCTGGTTGTCCTTAATTAACCCATCATATCTTTCTAGGTTTGGATAAATTTTATTCTGTTTTATGAAGGTGAACACTACTGATGTTAGGCTGACTGGTCAATGGTTACCTGGTTTATCCTTGTTTTCCCCATTTTGAACAGAATTGTTACATTTGCCTGTCCACTGGCACAACTTCCATATCTATGGATGTTTCAAAGATTGTGGTCAGATCCTCTGCTAGTTCTTCTCTGACTTCCCTCAGCATTGTGGGATTCATGCCCCCAGGGCCTGGCACCTTTTCCACTTTGAACTCCACCATTTGTTTCGGTTTTACTTCCTTACCTATCATTTCCCTATTGACTCATTCCTCCTCCTTTTCTTGTACCCCTCCATTCCCACTATCATTCTTCTGTGAAAACCAAGGCAACACACTCATTCAGTATCTCCACTATTCCTTCATCCTCCATAACAAGATTTCCTTTTTCATCGTTATCGCCCCCACCCTTTCCTTAACTAGTCCTTTACTTATTTATAAAGTTCTTTACTTTTCCCCTTTATGCTCCCTGGCAGTCTTTCCTCAAACCCTCTCTTAGCTTTGCTGATGTTTTGACTTCCCCTCTGTATTTTCTATATGCTGCTGGGTTTTATTTTGTATTATTAGCCCTAGTTTTGTCATATGCCTCTTTTTTCCTTCATTTTGCTTTGAATTTCTTTGAATGAGAGAGTGGTAAAGGGGAATGTGGGCCCATTAAAGACAGGTCCAGACGAGACTATAATGGATAATAAGATAATGGCAGACTTGGTAAATGAGAACTTTGTAGCCATTTTCAAAGAGGACAAAATACCATCGGTACAAGAGAACCTAAAAATACATTAAGGGGAGGATCATTCACCTTCTGGGAGCGTCTAGTTTTTAACCTTAACATCTCCTGCCTGGGCATTTCCCATGAAGGATTCGCTCAGTTTATTTGAATACACTAACTGTTGCAAACTGCTGAAAAGGCTTACCTGGAGTATGCAGAACCTGTATAGAATCTGAAAGGCAAATAGTGGAATTAATCTGACAAGGCATTTGACGTTGTCCACATGAGCTTCGCTGTACCAGCCACCGTAGTTCTCCTTCGCTCGGTCTAACCAGCTGCTCACGTCTCCACTGATGTGACGGTATCTTATACAACACATCTTCAGAGCATTCACTAAAACACCAAAAGTTGACATCAGGGAGCCACCTGCAAATAAAGATTTATGGTAAAGATACATCAGGGATCACTGACATGTAACAGTTACGTCTGGTACTCTCTAACTTTGTGTACTCTTTTGGTGCGCACTATAAACAAATAAAATGTAACTAAAAAACCATTAAAGAAAACTTAATAACTTAAATTAAAATTTGGTTGCCGGGGGTGATGAGGCACTCCAGTCCCTGTGGTGCCCACCGGTCATGGAAGGCCTCGAGTGTGCTGGCGGACACCGCGTGCTCCATCTGCAGGGCCACCTGGGCGCGAAAGTGGCCGTGGAAGAGAGGCAGGCAGTCGGGCTGAACGACCCCTTCGACCGCCCGCTGCCTGGGCCAGTTGATGGCCACTTTGGCCAGGCCCAGGAGCAGTCTCACGAGGAGGTCCCCTGATCTGCCTGCTCCCCTCCGCACCGGGTGACCTAAGATCAGGAGCGTGGGACTGAAGTGCAGCCAAAATTCGAGGAGCAGCCCCTTCAAATAATGGAAGAGGGGCTGCAACCTCTCACACTCCATATAAACATGGAACACGGGCTCCTCCAGGCCGCAGAAAAGGCAGGCGGCCTGGGAATCCGTGAACCTGCTTAATACCTTATTGCACGGGACTGCTCCGCGCAACACCCTCCAGGCCGAGTCCCCAATAGGTAAAGGGAGGACTCCCGCGTAAAGAGCCCTCTATTGGGGACCCCCACCTCCTCCGGACTAACTTTGTGTAAGACTTTTAAAGCAAGCTTATGGTTCACTATAGAGCAGGTGTTGTGAGTTAGTACTCTCGGCACAGACCCTTGAGTGACGGGAGCACGCATTGGGATTTCTGGTGAGGAGGTCAGTGAGCTCTGCACCAGTTTCTATCCATAATGGATGGAAGATCGTTAGGGGTGTAACATTTGCATATTGATTTATCATTGGCCCGCAGGCATCTGTAAGGAATACCTATTATATTCACATGTGATCACATGCTGAGTTGTCATTGGCCTGCAGGCATCTGTAAGGACTGCTATTGTTTAGAAGACGCAGGGGCCCTGACTCCATCTTGTCCACACGGTGCTGTACTGTTGTGAGTCAGACAGACCTGATGCTTCATTAAAAGAGTTTAAACTGTAATACTCCGTTGTCCTGCAATTTATTATTTTTGTACAAAGTGTGCAAAACAAGACATGGTGTCAGAACAGGGATTTGAAATGGGCATCGTTGGAGCTCCCTTACCTCGAATGAATTGGGAATCTTTGAACTTACATAGAGAATGGTGCAAGTTCAAGCAACACGTGGAATTCATGTTCTCGGGTCCACTGAAAAGCAAAGGGGAGGAAGAAAGATGCAGCTACCTACTCTTGTGGATCGAAGAAAAAGGGAGAGACATTTTTAACACATGGTCTCTCACCGCGGATGAAGCAAAGGTACTGAAAAATTATTTTGACCATTTTGAAGCATATGTGATGCCCAAGACAAATACGATATTCGCTAGGTACAAGTTTCAGGAGGAAGTACAAGGAGCTAGTGAGTCGTTTGAACAGTTCGTGACTGAGTTAAAACTGCTGGTAAAAGACTGTGTATATGCAGATAAAGATGAGATGGTCAGAGACCGCATCGTGTTTGGAATACATTCAGCTAAAGTGAGAGAGAAACTTTTGAATGTTGGGTCCGGGCTAACGCTGGACAAAGCTATAGACATAGCTAGATCACACGAGGTAGCCCAAGCACAGTTGAAAACCATAACCGGCGCAACGAGCAGCTCGAGTGAACAGACAGTGCACGCAGTTAATAGATACACACCAAAGAACATCGCCCAGAGAGCGTGTCTCAGAACAGAAAGAACAGAGAGAGTTCTAAAAATGGGCGACACAGACATAAAATGCTTCAAAAACTGTGGATATTGTGGAAACAACTGGCATGGAGAAAAGGAGCACTGCCCTGCCAAAGGAAGGCAATGTACTAAATGTGGTAAACGGAACCACTTTGCTAAAGTTTGCAGGACTGTTTTCGGAAAAACAGTGAGTGACAGCCAAATGCCAGATAGAGAGCCAAATGCAGAGGAACTGTTTATTGATTCTGTGTCACAGAAAAAACAGATTTCAGAGACTGAGCAAGCTTTTGCCGATATTGAGATAGGAAAACAGGGCAAAGAGCTTAAGTTTAAACTAGACACTGGATATCAGGTTAATGTAATTCCTCTGAGTGAGTATCACAGCTTGAAGAATGAGTGTGAGCTACAGCCCACCTCACGCAGACTGACCAGCTATGGGGGTGAGCAGCTCATTGTAAAAGGCACATGCGTGATGAAATGCAAGTACAAAGAAAGCGACATGATGTTGGATTTTTACATTGTTGACACTCGAGCACCTCTAATGCTAGGTCTAAAGGCATGTTTAGACATGGACCTCGTCAAGCTAGTACTATCATTGACAGCACCAGTTGAGAAGCAGACAGTCATGGAGGAGTTTGCTGACGTTTTCAAAGGAATCGGACTATTCCCAGGTGAATGCACTATTCACCTTGACCCAGCAGCAACCCCTGTGGTTTGCCCACCGAGAAGGATACCCCTTGCTCTACATAGTCACCTGAAGGAGGAGCTGCAGAGCATGGAGAATACAGAAATCATCGTCCGGGAAACAGAACCGACAGAGTGGGTCAACGCGTTAGTAGTGGTTGAGAAACCACGTACAGGCAAGCTCAGAGTCTGTCTCGACCCCAGAGATTTGAACAAGGCTATCAAACACCCTCACTACCCTCTACCAACGCTAGATGACATCACACCCAAGCTAGTGGGAGCACGTTATTTCACTGTAATGGACGCACGATCAGGATACTGGAATATCAAGCTCACGGAAGAGTCATCTAAGCTAACAACGTTCAACACACCATTTGGACGCTACCGATTTCTGCGTTTACCATTTGGTCTTATCTCAGCTCAGGATGAATTCCAGCGGAAGATCGACGAAACCTATGAAGGCCTCGACGGAGTAGTCGCAATCGTAGACGACATCCTCATCTATGGCAGGATTAGAGAGGAACATGACAGGAACCTCCGTGTGATGCTACAAAGATCACGGGAGAAAGGTATCCGGCTCAACCCCAAGAAAAGCATAATCGGATCCACCGAGATCAGTTATTTTGGGCATCACCTCTCAACTGATGGCATTAAGCCGGATCCAGAGAAAATCGCCGCCATCAAGAAGATGGAGCCGCCAAAGAACCTCGCAGAGCTAGAGACAGTACTAGGCATGGTTAACTACTTAGCCAAGTTTGCCCTGAGCCTCTCCGAAATCAATGCACCCATGCGTCAGTTGCTCAAACAATCCAATGAGTTCCTGTGGGACAAACAACATGACACAGCATTTCAGAAAATGAAAGACCTAATCACCAGAGAACCAGGACCGGTTCTTGCCTACTTCAACCCCAACAAAGAGCTCAGACCAAAAGTGGACGCATCAAAGTACGGACTAGGCGCAGTATTACTGCAAGAAGGAAAGCCCATCAGCTACGCTTCCAGATCTCTCTCAGACAGTGAAATCAACTATGCTCAAATCGAGAAAGAGCTATATGCAATTCTGTTTGGATGTAAGCGTTTCCACCAGTACATCTATGGCCGACAAGTCATTGTGGAATCCGACCACAAGCCCCTCGAGTCAATCATGAGGAAACCACTAGCCGCAGCCCCACCAAGGTTACAGAGAATGATCCTTCAGCTACAAAAGTACGACTTCACAATCGTTCACCGTCCAGGCAATGACATTCCTGTCGCAGACACGCTCTCCAGAAAGTCCCTTAGCTACCAGAACAGCAGCCTCAGTGAAGGCATGGATGTGCAGGTACACATGGTGTACAACAGCTTACCTGTGAGTGACTCAAAACTGAAGGAGATCCGAGCAGGAACAGAGAAAGATGCACAACTCACACTGCTGAGTAAAGTCATACATGAAGGATGGCCTGAGGAAAGGAGGAAATGCCCTCAGAGCATATCTGAATTCTGGAACCACAGAGACGAACTGTCACAAATCAATGGAATCGTCTTCAAAGGGGAGAAAATCATCATTCCTACCAGTCTCAGAGAAGAGATGTTGACAAAAATTCATGCTGGACATATGGGCATGGAAAAATGCAAACAAAGAGCACGTGGCATTATGTTTTGGCCCGGAATGTGCAAACACATTGAGGACATTGTCGGAAAATGTTCCATTTGTCTAGAACACCGCCCATCAAATGTCAAAGAGCCCATGATACCTCACCGTATCCCAGACAGGCCCTGGCAGGTCGGCAGCTGCAAGCAAGTGCATGCAAAACGTGTACAGAGACAGCAACACCAAAAGAGATACTATGACAGGTCAGCTAGACTACTGCCGCCGCTGCACAATGGAGAATCCGTCAGAATCCGGGAGCATGGCTACTGGAAGCCTGCAGTCGTCATCCAGCCAGCTGACACTGAGCGATCGTATCACATCCGCACCCCAGAAGGACAGGTGTACCGCCGCAATCGCAGGCACCTCCTGAACATCAAGGAACAACACCGTCATTCCGACGAGAGGTCAAGCCTAGAGTTATCCTTGGCTTGTGAACTGCCAAAGGGTGTAGGCGGATCGCTGCCCTAAAAAAAACTGTACATCGTTATTGAAACATTGAAATGTTTTCAGTGCTAGTTAAATGCTGAGTTTACTTATATGTTGATGCTACTGAGAACATTATGTAGAATAAAGGTTCAAAAGTAATGCATAACATTTTTCTTTTAAAAGGGGATGTAAAATTTGCATATTGATTTATCATTGGCCCGCAGGCATCTGTAAGGAATACCTGTTCTATTCACATGTGATCACATGCTGAGTTGTCATTGGCCTGCAGGCATCTGTAAGGACTGCTATTGTTTAGAAGACCCAGGGGCCCTGACTCCATCTTGTCCACACGGTGCTGTACTGTTGTGAGTCAGACAGACCTGATGCTTCATTAAAAGAGTTTAAACTGTAATTTATTATTTTTGTACAAAGTGTGCAAAACAAGACAAGGGGAACGCTGACTTCCATACCCAAAATCCCTGTATACGTGTGCATCACGTGAAGCTGTGTACCAGAACCAATCATTTATAAAATCTACGTCCTACGCATTAGTCCACCTGCTTAATGCACAGTAACAATCACTTGTTATACATCTGATTGTATCATGTTCTTAAAAGGCTACCTTGTAATGTGCCTCAAGGCACCTTTTGAGAGTTATGAATTTATTAAAGATTAAGTAATGGATTCTGAAAATATGCAGCAAAATGTTTTTGGGTGGACTTATACCATCACTATCAGCTCAGCCATTAACCTGCCACCAATAGTGCCTTTCTGCACACCATGATACAAAGCCCACACTACACGGTTGACTTTGTCACATGCATTTCCCAGTAATGTCCTTCCGCTTCCATCAGAGTCCTATCCTAGAAATACTTAGCGTTGCCAATCCTTCAAAGAACAACAGGGCTCAAAAAAGCACTAAAAGTAGGCCAGAACATTCTGGAAGAGGATTTCAGTTCTTAAACAAAATAACTGAAAAAACCCAGAACATTCCAGCCCCCTTTATCCACTGGCAGACAGCTTCTATTTCGTCTTTCACCAAAATGTTTTTTTTTATATATAGCTTTAAAAATGTCCTCAAGGTTTGTAGTGGGTATGATACTGGACAACAACCTTCAACTCCCACAGTAGTACGTTGTGAAATTCAATTCAATAAATCTGGTAATTTGTGGGATGGTAGCAGAAAAAAATGACCATGAAAGCTGCTGGATTGTTGTAACAACCCAATTGGTTCATTAATGTCCTCAGGGGAAGGGTATTGGCCAGCTCTACCTGGTCTGGTCTACATGTGACTCCAGTCCCAAAATACTTGTTTGGCTTTTAATGAAAGACAATGTTTATGGGTGTTGTCTATATGGACCTCCGGAAGGCATTTGAAAGACAAAGTGAATATCCAGCAGATTGGGAGAGTTATAAAAAGCAACAAAGGGATACAAAGCAAGTGGTAAGAGGTGCAATAAGGGAATATGAAAAAAAACTTGCAAGGTATATCAAAGCTAACAGGAAAGGTTTTAATAAATACATTAAGAGAAAGAGAGTGGCAAAGTGGAATATAGCCCGTTAAAGACAGATGCAGGTGAGACTATGATGGATAATAAGGAAATGGCAGACATGTTAAATGAATACTTTGTATCTGTTTCCACAGTGGAGAAAGAGGACAAAATACCACTGGTACAAGGGTACCTAAAAATAAGGTAAGGGGATTTAATATAAGTTTTTTAAAATGGTAATGGGGAAAACAATGGGACTTAAGATAGACCAATCTCCAGGACCTGATGGTCTCCATCCCAGGGTATTAAAAGAAATAGGTTAGGATATTGCAGATGCATTAGTCATAATTTTCCAAAGCTCTCTAGATTCTGGAATTGTGCCTTTGGATGAAAAATTCCAAATATTACTCAATTATTTAAGAAGGGAGGGAGAAACCAGATAACTACAGACCTGTCAGTTTAACTTCAATTATGGCAAAGTTATTGGAATCTGTCATGAGACAGAGTGACTGAGCATTTAGACAAGTATTAGTTGATCAAAGAGAGTCAGCATGGATTTTTGAAGGGTAGGTCATGTTGTAGCATCATGATTAGGGGAATGTTTATGGATGTTGTCTATATGGGCTTCCGGAAGACATTTGATAAGGTTCTGTACAAGAGATGAGAACACATGGAATTAGGGGTAATCTTGTGATATAGGTTAGTTATTGGTTGGGAGCTGGGAGACAGAGAGTCGGCATAAAGAGTTTGTTCTCTGATTGGCATGATGTGACAAGTGGTGTTCCCCAGGGATCTGTACTGGGACTTCCACTTTCCATCATATATATTAATGACTTGGATGAAGAAATAGAGAGTTGTACATTCAAGTTTGCAGATAGCACAGTAAATTGTGTGGATGGGAGCAGGAAGTTACTAAGAGAGATAGACTAAGTCAGTGGCCAAAACTATGGCAGATGGTGTTCAATGTGGAGAAGACAGACAACATTTCCTTAATAGCGAGAGACGAAGAGCTGTGGAGGAGCAAAGGGATTGGGGTGTCGATGTGCGCAAATTACTAAAAGCTAGTGCACAGGTACAAAACGTCATCAAAAAAGGCTAATGGAATAATGGCCTTTATCTAAAAGGGGTTGGAATTAAAAAGTGAGGAAGTGATGCTTCAGTTGTACAGAACCCATCTGGAGGGACTGGATTCACATTTGGACACTTAACCTCAGTGGATATAGTGGCCTTGGAGGGGATGCAGCACAGGTTCACCAGAATGATACCAGAGCTTAAAGAGTTAAATTTGTGAGAACAGGTTGCATAAACTTGGCTTGGATTCCCTTGAATTTAGAAGATTGATGGATGATCTAATCCAGGTGTTTAAAATAATAAAGGGATTCGATGGGGTAAAGAATACCTGTGAACTAAGGAAGGATTTATGGCTCAGTGTTTCCACGTCATGTGGTAAATGTTATAAGTTAGAGCACCTTGCAGGGTTTGGAATGACGAGAATGCACATTGGGAATTTGGATATATAGGTCGGCAATCCCAATTCGTAGCATGGGTGTCTTTCCATTCCACTGATCTCTACGGCGAATTCCACTACTGTCACTTAAAGTAGATCAGTAGTCCTGACAGAGGGCACGGGAAATAATAGACGGCAAACGATGTGGGCCGTTATTTGGGCCCACCAATCTCCATGCTCAATGACTACCAAACCCCCTCCCCCAGGCCTGGCAACACAGGCAGCGTCGTGTCCCATGCATAAGTTGTTTCTCAGTCTACACTTGCCACTGTGAGTCCCAGATATTTATCCAGTTCTTTCACACTGCGATCATATTGTTCCCATGTCACGAAGATTGATCACATTTTCCTCTCGACCAATTTTCCCCCTGCCCTTCCTAACTCGCCCTTCTCTATTTTTTTCCTATGTGCCCACAATAGTGAAATGCACCAAAAACTCAAAACAATGGAATATTTCTGTCACTAAATCCTAATTAAATACAATTTAGTTCAGATTGGCAAATCGAGTTAATTTACAAGTATCACAAAATGGGTGATAAGGACTGAAAATGACTAGTTTGCTCAAGACTGGTTACAAACCTATGGGCATTACACATAATCCTGTTTCACACACCTTGTAATTCAGTACAACCTATTATGGCGTAACACAGCAGACCTCCTCCTGCCTCTTGCTCTTTTTCATTCCCTTGTAGATTGTAGTCGCTTCTTATTTTTTCTTTCTACCCTTCAGTGCATGGATACATTTTTCCTGCAAAGTACAGAATTTCTTGGGGCTATGTGAACACCGCTCTCACAGGTCTGAAAAGAGATCAACTGTATTTCAAGAATCACTGGTCAGTTTTTGTGCAGATTAATAACGGATGGACTTGAAGGGGACATGAGTCAACTTGTTTTTAAAACTATATCAAGTTACATCTGGTTCCACGCTCCTCCCATAAGGCTGATGTCCTGTTGCCTTAACACCGAGGAGCCTCAATATTTTACTTAAACTAGAATGAGAACTCGTGCCTGAATCCAAACACTGCATTTGGATATTTGCACGTCTGCACCAGCTGGTGGCAGCCAGAACCTATCTGAGAACTACAGGGAGAATCGGAGAAAGTATTGTTCTCAGGAAAACACCCTGCTGTCTTCAGACTCTTTCAGACTCGTGCTCAGAACCTCACCGGTCACTTCTGAATATCTCAAGCTCACAGTGACAGTGGGAAATGCTCCGCCCCTCTCAATCCTTCCAATTTACAGCAACTGCATTGTGAACGTTCGGCCAATATGCAGGGTGGAAATCTTTCTGGAAGGGAGTCTTATTTTATCTTCAGGGTGGTTGGTAGATGTGCAAAGTGCAGCAGATCTGAGCCAAGGATTTAGGAATCAATGGTATTTGTCGTAAGTGGGTTCATATTTGTTAAAGTCTGTCAGGAACTGTCTGAAATAATTGTTCCCAATGGATCCACTATATTCATTCTCGGGATGTGGGAGTCGCTGGCAAGGCTGGCATATGTTGCCCAGGCCTAGCTGCCCTGAGAAGGTGGTGGTGGGTCTTGAACTGCTGGTAGTAGTTTTTTGATACACCTGAGTGGTTTGCTAATGGATTGATTTGAACACAAGGATGAGAATTTTAAAAATCGAGGCGTTGCCGGACCGGGAGCCAGTGTAGGTCAGCAGGCACAGGGGTGATGGGTGAACGGGACGTGGCGCGAGTTAGGACACGGGCAGCAGAGTTTTGGATGAGCTCAAGTTTACCGAGGGTGGAGATGGGAGGCCGGCCAGGAGAGCACTGAAATAGTCGAGTCGAGCGGTAACAAAGGCATGGATGAGGGTTTCGTGAGCAGATGGGCTGAGGCAAGGGCGGAGACGGGTGATGTTATGGAGGTGGACGTAGGTGGTCTTGGTGATGGAGAGGGGATGGGGGTTCGGAAACTCAGTTCAGAATCAAAATAGGACGGTGAGGTTGCGAACAGTCTGGTTCAGCCTCAGACAGTGGCCAGGGAGAGGGATGGAGTCGGTGGTTAGGGAACGGAGTTCGTGGCGGGGACCGAAGACAATGGCTTTGGACTTCCCAATATTTAATTGGAGGAATTTTCTGCTCATCCAGAACTGGATGCCGGACAAGCAGCGTGACAAATCAAAGGCAGTGGAGGAGTTGAGAAGAGATGACGGTTAGTTAGAGCTGGGTATCATCAGCGACCCTTTAATATTCCTCCCTTACATGAAACAATCTAATTTCCTTTTAAAAGAAGTGATGGACTCTGCTTCAGCGACGCTTTGTGGCAGAGAATACAACATTCTAATCACCAACTTGTAGAAGAATTTTTACTAACTCCCTTTATATAAAAACATAAAAAATAGGAGCAGGAGTAGGCCATTTGGCCCCTTGAGCCTGCTCCGCCATTCAATAAGATCATGGTTGATCTTCTACCTCATCTCCACTTTCCTGCACTATCCCCAGATCCCTTGATTCCCTTAATATTCAAAAATCTATCGATCTCTGTCTTGAATATACTCAACGACTGAGCCTCCACAGCCCTCTGGGCTAGAGAAATCCAGAGATTCACCACCCTCTGAGTGAAGAAATTTCTCCTCATCTCAGTCCTAAATGGACGACCCCTTATTCTGAGACTGTGACCCCTGGTTCTGGACTCCCCAGCCAGGGGAAACATCCTCCCTGCATCTACCCCACTGACATTGGTAGTGGGGAAAATGCTAGAGTCCATTATAAAAGATGTAATAGCAGAGCACTTGGAAAACAGTGACAGGATCGGACAAAGTCAACATGGATTTACAAAAGGTGAATCATGCTTGACTAATCTACTGGAATTTTTTGAGGATGTAACTGGTAGAATAGATAAGGGAGAACCAGTGGATGTTGTTGTGTATGTACTGCAGTACCGGCAGTGACCACACCTGTATAAAATACCTCTTTTATTGTTCTCCTGCAGTCCGTGTATTATTGATACTCAGACACTACAGATGTGGTGTATTTGGACTTTCAGAAGGCTTTCGATAAGGTCCCGCATAAGAGATTGGCGTGCAAAGGTAAAGCACATGGGATTGGGGGTAAGGTACTGATTTGGATAGAGAACTGGTTGGCAGACAGGAAGCAAAGAGTTGGAATAAACGGGTCTTTTTCCGAGTGGCAGGCAGTGACTAGTGGGGTACCGCAGGGATCAGTGCTAGGACCCCAGCTATTCACAATATATATTAATGATCTAGACGAGGGAACTAGATGTAATATCTCCAAGTTTGCAGACAACACAAAGCTGGGTGGGCATGTGTGCAGTGAGGGGGATGCAGAGAAACTCCAGTATGATTTGGACAGGTTGGGTGATTGGGCAGATGCATGGCAAATGCAGTATAATGTGGATAAATGCGAGGTTATCCACTTTGGTGTCAAAAACAGGAAGACAGATTATTATCTGAATGGCAATAGATTGGGAAAAGGGGAAGTGCAACGAGACCTGGGTGTCCTTCTGCACCAGCCGCTGAAGGTAAGCATGCAGGTGCAGCAGGCAATTAAGAAGGCAAATGGTATGTTGGCCTTCATAGCGAGAGGATTCGAGTACAGGAGCAAGGATGTCTTGCTGCAGTTGTACAGGGCGTTGGTGAGACCACACCTTGAGTATTATGTGCAGTTTTGGTCGCCTTATCTGAGGAAAGATGTTCTTGCCATGGAGGGAGTGCAGCGAAGATTCACCAGACTGATACCTGGGATGGCAGGAATGACGTATGAGGAGAGATTGGGTCGATTGGGCTGGAGTTTAGATGAATGAGAGGGGATCTCATTGAAACTTATAAAATTCTAACAGGACTAGACAGACTAGATGCAGGAAGGATGTTCCCGATGGTGGGGGAGTCCAGAACCAGGGGTCATAGTCTAAGGATAAGGGGTAAGCCATTTAGGACTGAAATGAGGTGGAATTTCTTCACCCAGAGAGTGGTGAACCTGTGGAATTCTCTACCACAGAAGGCAGTTGAGGCCAACTTATTAAATATATTCAAGAAGGAGTTATATATATTTCTTAAGGCTAAAGGGATCAAGGGATATGGGGAGAAAGCAGGGACAGGGTACTGAATTTGGATGATCATTAAATGGCGGAACAGGTTCGAGGGGCCGAATGGCCTACTCCTGCTCCTATCTTCTATGTTTCTATGTTACCCTGTCAAGCCCTGTAAGAATTTTGTATGTTTCAATGCGATCACCTCTCATTCTTCTAAACTCCAGAGAATATAGGCCTAGTCTACTCAATCTCTCCTCATTGGACAATCCCCCCATCCCAGGAATCAGTCTGGTGAACCTTCGTTGCACTCCCTCTATGGCAAGTATATCCTTCCTTAGGTAAGGAGACCGAAACTGTACACAATACTCCAGGTGTGGTCTCACCAGGGCCCTATATATTTTTGTTGTGATTGTATCAAATCTTTGCCCTCTCAGTGGAAACAATCTGCCACTATTAACCTATCATAACACTTCATAATTTTGAATCTCTCATGTCACCCCTTAACCTTCCCAGCTCCAGCCACAGAGAAAATAATCATCAACGTTTTGTCTCTCTATTTAGGTTCTGCCCAGATTACACATCATCCTCCGGTTGAGAGGGTCCACAGGCCGTCTTCTCCCATCCCTTTGGCAATGGCAGTCAGCTCTCATTCTTTCTTATTAATTCTCAGGATGTGGGCATCACTGGCAAGGCCAGAATTTATTGCCCATCCCTAGTTGCCCATGAGAAGGTGGTGGTGAGCCGCCTTCTTCTTGAACCTTTGCAGTCCGTGTGGTGAAGGTGCTCCAACAATGCTGTTCAGTAGGGAGTTCCAGGATTTTGACCCAACATCAATGTAGGAACAGCGATACATGTCCAAGTCAGGATGGTATGTTCATGAGACTAGCACTGGTTGATTTTGCCCTCTGATTTCTCCTCCTCACTCTGTGCCATTGCTACACTTCTAATAAGTGCTTCCTTTTGGCAGCCTGGATCAGATTGAAAACAGTGTGAGCTGGTGGGGTGAGAGGAGGGGAGTCATAGGACAGAACCCATGCCCTGTCACCTCATGTCATGACGTTGTTAATGCACTAACCTGCTGTGCCACTATGGTGCTGGGGAATTTTTGTTTTTAATGCATTGCTGTAGCACCATATACCAAAAGCACAGTACAGACTGCAACACTGGTAAAAAGGAGTCACTATAACAAACCAAATACATAATTAATTTGAGGCTGTCAGCATTGCCATTTGGCACAGTTTTTTCCAGCTCACTGCTCCTAAAATGCCAAGCACAATTTCCTTGTGACGGGGTAATTCAGTTACTACATACCAATTTGCAATGATACGCATATGAGCCACTATAAGTGAAACGATTTGAAATCAGATCCATTATCTGAGCTGCAACTAGCACTGGCTCAGCAAGAATCACTATCAACATACCGTCAAATTGCTCCCTGTACTGCATTTAGTGATAGCACTGAGTGAACCTGAATCAGTTATGGTGCATGTTAATGACTAACTTCAATCTTCACAAAGCCTGTTTGACAACTGTCACAGACTACTCACAGCTACAATGACTGAACTGTGGGCATTTTATAGCTTGACTTCTTGTGACCAAACAGGGACTTTCAGAGCTCACTTTAATTGCCACCGTTTGCAGGTAATTGTTCCCGGCCCTAACTAAGCTCAGGTCCCCTGAACTATGGCGCACAAGTTTAACCTTAACAACTTGTATTTGCATCGCGCCTTTAGTCGTTCCAAGGCACTACGCAGAGGTGTAAGGAAATTGGCCCTTGGGTCAAAGAAGGGGAGATTAGGAGGGGTGACCAAAAGCTTGATCAAAGAGCTGGGTTTTAAGGAGGGTCTTAAAAGAGTAGTGGGCGGTGCAGAGGCGGAGGGTTTAGAGGGAGAGTTCCAGAGAGCGAGACCGAGGCCAGCTAAAGGCGTGGCCACCAGTGGTGGGGTGAAAGGAGGGAGAGATGCACAAGAGGCCAGAGTCAGGGGAACTGGGAGCTAAGGGGGTTGGGTTTGCAGGGCTGGAGGAGGTTACAGAGATAGGGAGGGACAAGGCCATGGAGGGGTTTAAACACAAAGAGGAGAATTTTAATTTCGAGGGATCGAGGGAATAGGAGCCAACACAGATCAGCAAGGATGGTGATTTTTTTTGCCTAATCTGAGCTGGCAGTGTCAGAGCTGGAAAACTGCTTGAGGGGAGGGGTTTTTCCTCCACCGAGTGCTTGCCTATCCTCCATTTTCACCAGGCTGGTCCTTGGGGCCGTACTATGTCCATATGTGACTGGGCGTGTGATAAATGCATAAAAATGTGCACTCTTTGTATGCTAGAGCATGGGGCCCTCGGTTAGGCCCCGACATCCGGCACTCCGATATCGGTGGAGGGGGACTTGGGCCAAGAAGAGAAGATTTTACAGGGTTTTGATCGAGTAAATAAGGAGAAACTGTTTCCACTGGCAGGAAGGGTCTGTAACCAGATAACACAGATTTAAGATAATTGGCAAAAGAACCAGGATGGAGGTAAGGAGAAATGTCTTTATGCAGCGGGTTATGATCTGGAATTCACTGCCTGAAAGGGTGGTGGAAGCAGATTCGCTAATAACTTTCAAAAGGGAATTGGGTAAATACTTTAAAAGGGAATATTTTCAGGGCTATGGGGAAAGAGCGGGGGAGTGGGACTAATTGGATAGTGCTTTCAAAGAGCCGGCACAGACGCGATGGGCCGAATGGCCTCCTTCTGTGCTGTATGATCCAATGACTGTAGGGGCCTGTGCACGAGCTCCCAGAGCTCGGCTGTGCACCAAGGAATGATTCCGCTTTGCACACGCGATTAGCCGTCTGCCTCTTTCTCCCTCTATGCAGCAAGTTTAGGCCCCTAGGCTAGAGCAACCTCCGGCCTCTGCTACAGAGCCTGCCTCCTGCAGGTTAATGACTCCGGGGTCGGAAACCCGGCTGGGGTCAGGGGGACATCTCTGAGCGGGTGGAAGTCCCGTCCCGTTGAAGATGTGCCCCAATTACCCAGGATGGCTATTAGTTGTGTTTGTGACTGGTCGGGAGAGGTTGCAGCGCCACCTCTGGCGTAGGCCGACCCGCAATGTTGTTTTTGTAGTGGTTACAGTGCCACCCTGTGGATGGCGTAAGAACAGCAGGCATGACCGTCACTGTTCCAGCGATACATCCAGTAACACTTATGTCTGATGTGCAGTGGTAGTGGCATCAGAAAAAAACCTGAATTAAGATTAAACTATTCACTAAATTGTTTCAGTCTGAAAACAATTTTGCGATAGTTTCGTTGTAAAACGTTCAGAAAAAGTCTTGCCAAAGTGGGTTAACAGTTTCCAACAATTGTCATTTCATTCCTGGTTCCTCTCACCTGTTTTGGGTCTGTATATAAGTCTGTTCTGTACCATGTGAATGGTGAGCAGGGTCATCAGTATGGAAGTAAAAGGAATAAGGAAGCCCAGGTTTTTGGCTATGGACTGTTGAATATAGGCAATACTCACAAAAACAACTGCAGAGTTCAAGGTCAGAAACCAGTGAAACCTGTGGGAAGATGGATCAGAAGTTGGAGTTCAAAATAAGACCGCAAATTTTGGTTGAATTTATCTACGTGGATATCTTAAAATTCTAATAATATTACTTAGCAGTGAAGCATTGAAGCTGACAGTGCAGAAGGAGGCCATTTGGCCCATCGCGTCTCTTTGCTGGAGCAATCCAAAACTAATCCCACTCCCCAATCTCCCTGCTCTCTCTCACTCCCCAACCTCTTGCTTGCTCCTGATCATAGTACCCACTGTCCGCTCCCCCATTCACCCCCTGCCCTGAGCCACAGCCCCACCTCCCACCCAATCAGCTATGTTGCAGCCCCTCGCCAACAGTCTCACCCCTCCCCCACCTCATCTCAAAGGGAACGCCGTATGAAATGGTAAAGAGTCGGGCTGGCCTGGCTGGTATTCCACTCAGGAACCATTCTCGTCAACATTCTAAATGACTTCTGTATCTCTGGGCGTTAACCCTTTTGTAAGATGGACTTGACTTTATATAAATAGTGTAGCATAAATCTGTGCTGTATGATTCTATGAAATCAAACCAGACCTTATAGGTAAAAATCCCAAAGTATTACACAGCCATACTGAAAGAGAAAGAGGGAGAGAGTCAGAGAGAGTGTGAATGGCAGAAAGATATATTCACATTAAAGAATGGAAAGGAAGCAGAGAGACAGATACAGGAAGAGGTATAATTATTTCATCTGTGAGCAATAATGGAGATCAACTATATTATAATACATTGTTACACTCACACACACACTCACACTCACACACTCATACACACATTCACACACACACTCACACTCACACTCATACAAACACACTCACACTCACACACACATACTCACACTCACACTTACACACACTCATACACACACACTAACAAACACTCACACACAAACTCACTCATACACACACACACTCAAACACACTTACTTACACACACAAACACGCACACACACACACACTCATACGCATGCACACTCACACTTGTACACACGCACACTCACACTCATTCACACACACTCGCACTCATTTGCACTCACATTCACACACACACACTCACACACACACACACTCACACACACTCACACACACTCACTCTCACTCTCACACACAAACACTCACACACATATACACAGACAGACACACACACACACACACACTCATAAACTCACACAAGCACACACGCAGCTCCTCTTAGGGGCTACTAAGCTTCTTCAACATAGAATCGTAGAATCATAGAATAGTACAGCAAAGAAGGATGCCATTCGGCCCATCGAGTCTGTGCCGGCTCTTTCGAAGAGCAATCCCTTTAGTCCCACCCCCCGCTCTTTCCCCATATCCCGGCAATTTTTTCTCCTTCAAGTATTTATCCAATTCCCTTTTGAATCTGTCTCCACCGCCCTATCAGGCAGTGCCTTCCAGATCCTAACCACTCGTTGCGTAAGAAGTTTTTCCTCATGTCGCCTCTGGTTCTTTTGCCAATCACCTTAAATCTGTGCCCTCTGGTTACAGTTTCTCTTTATTTATTTATTAACAGAAACAAAAAATAGCTATTACCAGAAATGAATATGCCCAATATTGCAAATAATTCAAAACTTCACACGCAGTAATGAATTTTACTTAAGCCACTTACCTTTAGGAATAATCTGTACAACACAGAACAATACAATCTTTTCTTTAAAAACAGTGAAGCCAGTGACAGATGCATAGTTAACAGACCAGGACCAAAGGCACGAGGTCCCCTTCAATCACTGAGATCCATTCCAGTGAAAGAAGATGAATGTTTAAATGAAGAGGAACACAAATATGGCATAAAGGAGTTCCTTTGAAAAAAAAAGACTTGCATTTATATAGCGCCTTTCACGACCACTGGACGTCTCAAAGCGCTTTACAGTCAATGAAGTACTTTTTGAAGTGGAGTCACTTGTAATGTGGAAAACGTGGCAGCCAATTTGCACACAGCAAGCTTCCACAAACAGCAATGTGATGATGGCCAGACAATCTGTTTTTGTTATATTGGTTGAGGGTAAGTATTGGCCAGAACACCGGGGATAACTCCCCTGCTCTTCTTCGAAGTAGTGCCATGGGATCTTTTACGTCCACCTGAGAGAGCAGACAGAGCCTCGGTTTAACGTCTCATCCAAAAGACAGCACCTCCGACAGTGCAGCTGGAGCGTCAGCCTAGATTTATGTGCTCAAGTCCCTGGATCAATATCCACATCTGTAAATAAAAACAGAAAATGCTGGAAATACTCAGCAGGTCAGGCAGCATCAGTGGAGAGAGAAACAGAGTTAACGTTTCAGGTCGATGACCCTTCGTCAGAACTGGAAAAAGTTGGAGATGGAACAGGTTTTTAAGCAAGTGTAGGGGCAGGGAGAGGTGGGGGGGGGAGGAAAGAAGAAATGGGAACGTCTGTGATAGGATGGAAGGCAGGAGAGATTAAGAGACAAAAGAGATGATGGTGCAAGGCAAAAGGAGATGGTAACGGGACAAGTTAAGAAACAAAAGATGGCTCTAGATGAAGTGTAAATGGCACTGGCAGAATGATCGACAGCTGCCATGTGAGAGAGGGAAAAAAATGATAGGGGCCGAGGTTATAGTCTGAAACTGTTGAACTCGATGTTGAGTCCAGAGGCTGTAAAGTGCCTAATCGAAAGATGAGGTGCTGTTCCTCGAGCTTACGCTGAGCTTCATTGGAACAATGTAAGAGGCTGAGGACGGTGAGGTCTGAGTGGGAATGGAGCAGTGAATTAAAGTGACAGGCGACCGGAAGCTCGGGGTCCCCCTTATGGACTGAACAGAGGTGTTCCGCAAAGCGGTCACCCAATCTGCGTTTGGTCTCCCCAATGTAGAGGAGACCACATCGTGAGCAGCGAATACAGTATACTAGATTGCAAGAAGTACAAGTAAATCGCTGTTTCACCTGGAAGGGGTGTTTGGGGCCCTGGACAGTGGGAAGGGGGGAGGTACAAGGGCAGGTGTTCCATCTCCTGCGCTTGCACGGGAAGGTGCCGGGCAAAGGGGAAGGGGTGTTGGGGGTGGTAGAGGAGTGGACCAGGGTGTCGCGGTGTATCTGTAAAGGTTGGTTCCTTGCATGAAACATTGTTTGTTCTTTCATTAAATATACTAACACCAAACTGAGGCGTTCAGCTTGTTGATGCTGGTACTTCATTTTTTTGTTAAAGCTATGCCTTAGTGAAATCAATCTTTTTTGATGCCAGCCTGTAGACTGAGTGTAAATTTACCGTAATCTGAGGCAACTCCCGTTTGTTTTACACCTGATGTTTTATGAAATGATTATTATGCGCCGAGGTCGTGTTGAGGCAGCATTTCAAATTCTGCATTCCGCGCCTTCCGAATTCTCATGCTGTTCTTAGTAATGGTGGTTCTGTTGGAATGGAGCTCAGAGTGGTGCGAGGGGGGCTCTACATAAGTGCCAGGCTTTGATTTGTTGTGTTTAGAGCTTTGTCCGAGACAGTCAGTGGCCCAGAAATTTGGGTCGGGGGCTTCCCGTGGGTGCAAGCCTCCGACCTGCACTTACCTAGTGCACCAGCTGTTGTGCTGTGGGCCCGCGTGGGATTCCGATCCTGGGCCTGCTCCAACTGCCGGCGCGCAGTGCTTGCGTATCCCTGGGGCGCAGTTAGTTCGAAGCGTCCCCTGGGATCACGTGGGCCATGGAGAGCCAATGGTAGCAGGGAAATGCCCATTCATAAAATTGACAGTAAGAGCTGTCAAAACTATAAATACTATAAGCCCCAAAACATAACTAAAACTTCAAATAATTTTTTTAAAAATCACATTTTTTAAATAACTATAAATTACATAAAATAACTATTTTAAACAATAATTTAAATTTTTGAAAAAATTAATTACATTTTCTAATGGGGCTAAAAATAAACTTACCTTTCTGTAAAGTATTTAAAAATAATAAACCTGTGGAAAAAATGTTTTAATTTTAATGAATTCACCACTTACCTTGTTAAAAGCAGGCCTTGCGACTGCTTTTTAAAAGTGTAACTCCTGGAGACTTACCCTCCCGGAGAAACCTGGAAAAAAAACGGAAGTTCCAGGCGTACGCGCTGCCTCTCCGGCGCACGCGTTCGATCTCTGAACCCCTTCCTTTAAGGGACCGGAAGTTCTGGTTTCCCGCGCATGCGCAGTGCATGCATGAAACCAGCACTTCCGTTGGGCCTACGGGTGAGTACCCAGCGCATACTCACCCGTGGAGACCCGAATTTCTGGGTGTTTATTTGGATGTTGTTCATTGTCTAAAGTCGGCAGTCCTTTAGACGTTTATTTTACCTATTTTTTCTGGCCTTGCTTGCTTGGGATTCAGCCTCATACTTGATGGTGTATGAAGTGTTTAATCTGATCTTTTGCATGAAATTTGTTTACAGAAAAGTTCGATGAAGTCTCACCTCTGAGTCAGAAGATCGTAGCTTCAAGTCCTACTTCATTGACTTTAGCACAAAATGTAGACTGACACTCCAGTGCAGTACTGAGGGAGTGCTGCACTGTCAGAGGTGCCGTCATTTGAATGAGACATTAAACGAAGGGCCTGTCTGATCTCTCACATCTACATAAAAGATGCTATGGCACTATTCGAAGAAGAGCAGGGGAGTTCTCCCCGGTGTCCTGGCCAATATTTATCCCTCAACCAACATCACTAAAACAGACTATCTGGTAATTATCATAGTGCTGTTTGTGGGATCTTGCTGTGCACAAATTGGCTGCCGCATTTCCTGCATTACAACAGTGACTACACGTCAAAAGTACTGGATTGGCTGTAAAGCGCTTTGGGACATCCTGAGGTTATGAATGTGGCTGCATAAATGCAAGTTCTTTCTTTAGACACCTTCAACTTTACTGCAGTGAATCCACAAGATGAGGAAGGTGAAACCAAAGCAGTGTTTTCACAAGCCGCAGCTGAAAGGCTAGCAAAATAAGCGAGCGCGCAGCTCCAACAAAACTAAGTCGCACTGTCGTATCTTTATCAGAAAACACACACAATGATTGGAAAGTGTGTGGGTAAGTCCAGGAAGAGCACTAACCAGTTGAAGAAAGTTGGAAGTTCGCCTTGGCCGTACTCCTGCAGGCAGTAAGCACTGAATGGACAGACAACGGCTCGGATTCCTCCTGAACCCAAAGATGCTGACATGAGGCCGATGTAAAAGAGCACAGTCTGCTCCTCTTTAGCAAGAGCGTGAATGGTATGGTGAGTATCAATGTAGAAATCCTCAAAGGGAAACGCAATGACAGGCAGCATAACAGTACCTTTGGCAATCAAACAGAGAACATTGTCTTTACAGAGATAATCATCCCCTATGTAATTTATAGAGCATCTTATCACATCCTCAGGACACCCCAAAACACTTGGCAAACAAAGAATTGCCTTTGAGGTGCCGTCAGGAAAACACAGCAGCCAATTTGTGTACGACAAGGCCCCATAAACAGCAAAAGAGATGAATGAGCCTTTAATCTGTTTTCAGTGGGAGTGGTGGAGGGAGGAATGTTGGTCAGGCCACCGGAGAGAACTTCCTACTCTTCCTCAATGTTATAATTGGGATCTTTGACGCCAATCCTAAACACGCAGACAGGGCTTTACGTTGAGCACATATTCTACTACTGAGGGAGCGCTGTGCTGTGGGAGGAGCCAGCTTTCGGATGGGATGTCAAACCTCGGCTCGGTCAGCCCTTTCGGGTGGATGTAAAGAATTCCTTGTAACAATTCGAAGGCGAGTAGGGGCAGTTTTCCTTGTGACCTGGCTAACAGTTAACTCTCAACCAACATCACAAAAAACAGACTGGGGGAGAAATTCAACATCATTGCGCCCATTTTATGTACTGATGACTAATCTAACAGTGCGATGGCTCATGCCCGGTCTGGTCGTACAGTCAGATGACTGCTACATTTGTTGGGGACTTTTTTTTAGGCACCCCCGGCAGTTACCTAAACTAGGTCATAGGCCCCTTGTGTATGTTAATGAGGTGCCTAACACCTCTTGAGAACATAAGAATATAACAAATAGGAGCAGGAGTCGGCCATTTGGCCCTTCAAGCCTGCTCCGCCATTCAATAAGATCATGGCTGATCTTCTACCTCATCTCCACTTTCCTGCACTATCCCCATATCCCTTGATTCCCTTAATATTCAAAAATCTACCAATCTCTGTCTTGAATATACTCAACAACTGAGCCTCCACAGCCCTCTGGAGTAGAGACTTCTGAAGATTCACCACCCTCTGAGTGAAGAAATTTCTCCTCATCTCAGTCCTAAATGGCTGACCCCTTATTCCGAGACTGTGACCCCTTAGGAACCCCTTGGAGAAATTCTTGAGTGGAGCAGGTGTCAGGCTTTCAGGAGATTACTGAGGCCTTGGCCGTAGCTGCCAACAAACAGGTGTGTTTAAAAAAACCAACTTAAATGTGGAGTCCAGAGGAGCAGGAATTCCATAATAGTTGTGATTCACAGCAGCAGAGTGGGCTGCTGTGGTTTGTGATCAAGCCTCTCCTGTTCTCATCCCCCCCAGGAACTTACCTCAGGGCGGCTGCCAGCGAGGCAAGTGGGCCCAAGTTTGATGTGCGCACACGGGCCGGCTGCCTCTGGTGGTGCCACCAGCAGTTGACCACAATTATTTCAATGAGCCCTGAGGCCCAATTTCTGTTGCGCATCAGGCCTCCTGGTACCTGGACATTTATCTGATTGCTGTTTGTGGGAGCTTGCTGTGCGCAATATGACAACCAGGTTTCTGCACATTACAACAGTGACGACACTTTAAACATAATTCATTGGCTGTGAAGTATTTTGGGACATGAAAGGTACTAAATAAACACAAGTTAGTTCTTTCTTAACCAAAATTCTTAACCACTTCTGCACATTATATAATTTTACATTTTTTTCTGCATAATAGATTTTCAATGAACAAATCCAGTATCCAACATTTTGACATTAAAAGAAATGGTATTGTCAAGATTTTTTCTGGAACATTCGAGTGTGTTGAGCAGTGACAGCTTTTTTTAAAAATTCATTGGATGTGGACAAGGCCAGCATTTATTGCCCATCCCTAACTGCCCTCAAGGTGAGCCACCTTCTTGCTAGGGCAGATTAAGAGTCATGCCACATTGCTGTGAGCCAGACCAGGTAAGGATGGCAGATTTCCTTCCCAAATGGATTTTTACAACATACTGATACTAGCTTTTTATTCCAGATTTATTTAATTGAATTCTAAATTCCCCAGCTGCCGTGGTGGGATTTAAACTCGTGTCTCCAGATTATTAACAAAGCCTCTGGATTATTAGTCCAGTGACATAACCACTATGCTACTGTACCCCTACATAACATATAGACATAGAAACATAAACATGGAAACATGGAAGGTAGGAGCAGGAGTAGGCCATTCGGCCCCTCGAGCCTTGCTCCGCCATTCAATGAGATCATGGCTGATCATCCAAACTCAGTCTCTGTATTTACTTTCCCAGTGAAGAAACTTGACCAAAATGTTTACACAATAAATTGTTGCAAAATGAGGTCAATTTTGTTAGAGTGTAACCAGATGCAGCAGTGTGAAGAACATAGCCAAACCTTATTTCCCTTGGAACTCACTGCCCTGTAAACAATGACCTCAGAATTAAAATATGTTTAGCAAACAAAAGTAACTCAATTCAGGTAGTTACTTTTTGTTTTAATTGATTAGTTATTAAAATGTTAACCTTCCACTTTTTACATCGGACACCTGCTTTTGCCTTACAAAATATCACAAGTCACGTCTAATGCAACGTGTCAATCCAGTCAAGGTTGTGAAAACTGAGGCCTATGTGGTTCACTCGTCTTTTTTTTTTGGTTCGGCCTTCTATATCCACACAACGGCAGGCCCCGGGAGCTGCAGGTCAGTTGCAATCACGCTCCACAACCACCTTCTAAGTTGCCTTCTGGCCATTTGGCCGATAGCTGCCTTTGTGCCCAGCTGTGCTCCTCGGTTCCTATCAAGACTGACAGTTCTGGCCAGATCAGCTCAGCCTGTGATCTGGGTGTAATTTCTTCCTCTGTGGGCTGGCTGCGTTGCTGTTAAGCATCACTGTGTTTCCAAACCGTCTCAATTTTTCAGGGACACTACTAATTTATTTGTGCAATTTCTGACTCTAGTTGAACTGGTTCCCATTCAGACTAAGTAGGATGTCGCAAGAAACACGGGACTCATACGAGAAGCTGATTTGAATGGAAATGTGTATTTCCACTGTTAATACTCAGCTAAGATGAATGGAGGAGCAATTTCCTCTTGTTATTTTAAGGAAACAAGTACAGAATAATACAAAGTAGTAATATTAAAACAATGCTCACTTTATTACCTGTGCACTTGATAGGTGATAATGTTTCGATAAACAGTCAAGTATAAGCTCGTAATGTGGGCATTTCTGTTGGCAAATTGGAGAGTAGATTTTGCGAGCCCACACTCCCAGCAGGGAGCTGCAGTTGAAGGCAGCACAGGTTGGAGATGGTGCTACAACACTGTCCGCTGATTCTTCAATCCACACTCCCTCCAGGCACAGCTCCCAGCTGGGAGTGCGGGGTCGGTGAATTTACCCTCAGGCCTGCTCTTGAAAGATAATAACCCCAAATAAAGTTCTCCTCAAAAGCACTGAGTGTGCAGCTACTGGCGTGTACAGCGTGACGCTCAACCTGCGGATGCAAGTTATACTGCCATGGAAATTAACGATAACACAACTCTGCGTGCTGGTGCCTGGACTGCTAATTTTTTATACCATAAGCGTGGGAGCATTTACATTATCAAAACATTACAAAGTAACTCCTGAAAGCCTCCCCCTCCCCACCCCCAAGAGGTCCATGGACTAACTGGTCTGTTTAAAATGTGGTTCTCACGGGATTGGAATTCTTTTGCACCCAGTGTGGGTGGTCACCCACACGATGTGTCACCTCCCAAACCCGCCGGCCTCTACCACCTACAGGGCAAGGGCAGCAGGTGCACAGGAACACCATCAACTCCAAGTTCCCCACCAAGTCACACACCATCCTGACTTGGACATCTATCACCGTTCCTTCATCGTCACTGATTCAAAGTCCCAAAGCTCTCAACCTACAGCGCTGCGGGAGTACCTTCACCACAGGGACGGCAGGGGTTCAAGAAGAAGGCTCACCACCACCTTCTCAAAGGACAACCAGCGATGGGCCATAAATACTGGCCTTGCCAGCAACGCCCACATCTTCAGAATACATTTTAAAAAAGTTAATATATTGTTAGCTGTTAACTTTAAACCTATTGAAATTCCCTCTACAATCCCATCATTGCATGGTGCACAGGGAACTAAAGGAGGAAACAATACATATACTTTGAGATAACAAATGTATATGCCACAATAAATCAATCGGATTACCTATAAAGTGAAGGAGTGCACAGATGTAAACCACTTTGGTTCTCCCCATGCAAGACTCTGCAAACCATCCCACCAAGACTGGAGTCAAAGTGCTCGCTCCAACAAAACACAGGTTGACAACTGCAGCCTGGTAGTTCTTGTAGCCCAGTTTCAGAGTGCAGAACAGAATCATGTTGCACACAATCCCAAAGTAAGTAAAGCGTTCGCACAGCTCCACCGAAAGCAGGCAGACCACAATCTGCAATTTCTTTCTGGAATACCGTGGCCCTGCACTCTGCTCCGGTCTGGGGCTCCTCTCTTTCCTTCTCCTCCGTTTAGAAGGATTAAGACAATCCGTTTCTTGAAGATTTGTTAAACCCACCACTGCCATTGTGGACTGCCCCAGCGCCAGCCGGACTGAGGGCCCGGGCAGGAGAGCTGACGGTTCTGATTCTCCAATTATCAGCCTGGTGCGACTGACTGCCTGCATTCTACGTGCAAGTGCGACTATTTCGCAGCTTTTATCGCGCCTTGATGTTGTTGTATTGATAACTAATCTGCAGTCTCTCTCTCTGAGCTCTGTGAGGTCGGACCGTCGTTGCACTGTGTTTAAGATGAGTTGTTGGGCCAGGGTTGCGGTAATGGGTCAGAATGGAAACATCTACCTGACTGGTTTTACAGAGACTGACTCACCTGCTGTGAATAGCCAGA